>NC_136424.1:248650052-249850052 GCF_052625555.1 Lactuca saligna
TGCATTTGTGAAACATTAGGGTATAACTTTTCCATTTAGGGCAATCCTTCCAATTACAATCTTTGTTTGTGTTTTGGTGTGGGGAGGAATTACCTATTAGGGATAATTAGTAAATGCCTTGGACACAAGACTAGGAACTTATATGGATTGAATCTTTTTTTATCAAAGAATTTCGTATTCCATGGTGTGCAACAAAAGATTGGATTTTTCTCAACTATTTCTTGGTCAGTTGAATGATTGTATCATTGGGACGATGAAACCAACATATGTTCCTTATCCCCGTTGCCTTGAACTTATTTTGGCTCATCATGAAGAAGGTTATAACATTAATAATGGTGACATAATTCAAATCCCAGCCCTCTCCTGAAGGCACGCCAGTCATACTCTAAAGTATGCCAAGCATACTCTAAAGTACGCTGCGCGTACTAGGTCAGTGCCTTAATTCAATATCATCAGCGTACGTCGGGTGTACGAGCCATGTACGTCGTGTGTATGCCATCTGTGGGCTTATGAGACTTATGGGCTCGAGTTTTGTTTGGCTTTTAACTTGTTAGTTTTGGGCCTCAGACCCACCTGTTCTAGCAGGAAATTTTTGGGCTTTAGGCCACTTTGGGTGCTCTTGGGCTATATTATGCCTTAAGGGCCTTGTAGTTGGGCTTGGAATGCCTTTTAGGATTAGTTGGATTTAAGCCTTAGTAGGGCAGACCCAATAAGGGAAGGGTTAAGCAACCGTTTCTGCTTTTAAGACTTGAATCAGGATTAGGACCCTCAAGTTAAAATATTAGGCTAATTTCTAATTATGGTTTTATACTTGTTCCTTAGGTAGAGGATTTCGCAAGTCAGCCGTTGAGTGTGATTTGATACCTTTAGTCCGAGGAGAGTTTCCTTATCTGTATATGTGGATCAGAGGCACCAATGCCAGTACACTAGTTTATGATTGAGTATGATGGATGACTTTATGACAACTGACAGTTATGTCTGTGTTTTGTTGATAACTCTGTGATTCTTTGTATGATATTACTGTTGGATAAGGTGTCTAAGTCCATAACTATTTATGGTATGTACTTGACCCGACCCGACATGGTCCATTTGGGTTGCATGGCACCATGCAATTGGATAGACTAAATGAGAGAAATAACACTTGGAGATTATTAATATATTATAAGTTCTAATATATTAATAATATTATTTGATTAGTTTGATCAAGAATTAATTTAGAATTAATTATGTGATCAAAAGATAACTAATTAAATATATGGGTTGATTATGTAAATCATCCATATCTTGTATAGTGGGCTAAGAGGCTCCATGGATTATCAAGTTGGGTTCCACCCATAGGATGCTCCATGGATGCTCCATGGGAGTTACAAACCCATGGGTCATGGAAATGAAGAGTCATGACACATTAGGGTTTAACCCTAGATGTGTCAACACTATATAAGAAACATGTTCTCCACCTAAAATCAGAGCTACACTAAGAAACAAGAGGGCTTGGCCGATTTTTGAGAAGTGTGTATTCTCTCATAAGTTCTTCCAAGAGCATTTGGTGTTGTGTGAAGCATTTGAGGCATCACACTTGGGGTGCTAGGCTCACAAGGTTTCAAGGAACACAAACAACAACAAGGTAAGTTATTCTATCTATACTTTAAGTTAAAATTGTTCCCCATGTATGCTAGATAGGAATATAACCTTGGAATTCAACTTTGCATGATAATTAGACAAACATAGATCCAAGGTTATTAGGGTTGCATGTACACTTAGGAAGTGTTAGAATGCTCAAAACCCATCAGTGGTATCAGAGCCAGGTTTGTTTGTTTTTTATTTGTGCTTAAAAGTTGAAAAAAAAAGTCGAAAATCTTGCTGTCTGCGAGTGGACTCGTCGAGTCTATAGGGGGGACTCGTCGAGTTCACGTGTATCTTCAACCAACTCGGCGAGTAAATTGATGCACTCGGCGAGTAGGGTCAACTGAATGCAGAATTTCGATTTAGTTGCTGGAAATGAATTAGAAACATTACCCTAAACTGTTTTGGTAATTGAAAACTTGTTTTTGGTGGTGTAATGTCTTTGCTAATTCATTTACAACAACTAGTTATCAAAATTACAAAGTTTTAAGTGTAATTTATGAATGTGTTCATATTCATGTTCTTGTTCTTATGATGTTTTAGATGATCATAGGAATTATTTGTAACCTATGTGGTAGATTAATTCTTGATCATAATGTGTTTTAATGGAGTCCATAACTTGTCCTCAAGTTATGGAAAACCAAGTGTCACACTTGAATTAAAACCATTAAAACAAACACAAGAGTTAGAAAAATGAAGAGTCTTCATTTTATTACTCTATTAAACTCATAAGTTACAAGAAATGAAAAGTTTTGAAAGTTACAAAACTTGCCCTCAAGTTTTGGAACAAGTAAAGTTAAGTTAAAACTTTAAGTTCCAACCCCTAGAATTTTAAAAAGTTAAAATTCAACCCTTATACTTATATTATGATGATTTAATAATTATATATATGTATAAGAATAAAGTCGTCTTACCGCTAGTACGCCTCATTCACGAAGCCGGTCTATAAGGTGGGTATAAGGTTGTTGCCTATAAAATGGTGACTTAATGGGTGTCTACTCTCACCCACCGCTTGCTTGACTGGTGGAGGGTCGTTAGCCGAACGGGTAAGACAAGGACTTATAAATTCTCATTCAAAGTATGATGAATATAATAAAGTAACTAAATGTTTTATTAAATTCCCAATCTTAGTTACTTTAGGAAAATGTGAATAAGGTGCTAAGCCATGAAATTACACTTTACACTTTGTCTAAGTCGTTGGTGGAGCCTGTGTGGTTAACCGGCACACTAACTTGGACTTAACAAGGTAGGTAAAGGGTGACTTAAGGTTTATTATAGTATCGGTGGAGCGTGTGTGGTTTACCGGCACATCGATTGAGTGATAAACTTTAAGGGTACCAAGTGATTTGCATGGTTACTTCACACCTCGTTTTGTGATCCTCGGTATCCCAGTCACAAAACTTGGAGGGCACTCTCGAGATTGAAACATGCCTTTGAAAAGTTCATTGAATCTCAAAGAATCGAGGAATTTCTAAAAATCCAATAAAAACCTAATATCTAATATTTCGGTTTTCGTGGTGAAAATTGGTGAATCGTCATTCACCTACCTTTCAAATATAGTATAGCTTAGATTACGGCATACCTCTTCTAAGTTATATTATCGCCTTAATATTACATTTGGGTGTTTTATTAAGGACTCTCTTAAATCTATACTAAACTTGTTCTTCTCTTTCAGATGTCTTCAAATAATTCTTCTGGCTCGAATCCTAATGGCTCCTTTACTCTTATGAGTTTGTGTGGGAAAGTCACCTTTGATGGATCCAACTTCAATGAATGGATCAGAAACATCAGGATGATTACCCGCTACGAGGACAAAGAATATGTCCTTGACAAGGAGCTTAAGGAAATTGATGAGTCCACTGCAACTCCCCAGGAGATCGCTGACTTTCATACTCATGAAAGAGATGCAACCAAGGTGGCTTGCATCATGTTGGCCACAATGACAGCTGAACTCCAAAAGTCTTATGAGGATTTCTACCCTTATGAAATGCACCAAGATTTGATGGAAAGATACCATCAAAGTGCACGACAAGAGAGGTACGAAATCATCTGCTCCATGATAACAACCATGATGAAGGACGGAGATTCCGTCACGAGCCACATGTAGAAAATGCAAAGGTATGTGGATCGTTTGCTGAAGCTTAATGTGAACTTCCCTGAGGAGCTTGCAATAGATATCATTTTGCACTCCTTACCATCGTCCTATGATCAATTCTGCATTGACATATCACATAGGGACTTCTCAAGACCGCAGAAACAGGTCTTAAGGGGAAATCGGTTGCTATCACTCCTACTCCAAACTCAACTCCGGTTTTGGCAATCGGGAAAAGTCGAGGGAGGAAGAGAAAGAGATCTTCGAAGGGTACCAAGGCTGGGACCCTTGATGGCTCTTCTTCAAGTGGAACCAAGAAAGGTTTCATTATTCCTTCTTCTGACCCAAAAGAGGTTGAATGCTTCTATTGCCATGAAAAAGCTCATTGGAAGCGGAACTGCCCAAAGTACCAGCAGGATGTGAAGGATGGGAAAGTCAAACCCAACCATGCAGGTATTTACACTATCATTTCTAATAACTCACCCCATTCTAAATCTTGGGTCCTTGATACCGGTTGTGGTATTCATATTTGTTGTGACTTGCAGGGACTAAGAAGAAGTGAGAATGTGGAGCAAGGAAGAATAAACTTGATCATGGGGAATAGGAAAGCTTCACCTGTCACCAAGATTGGAGTTTATACTTTATCGCTAAGTAGTGGGTTTAGTTTAGATTTGAATGAGTGTTGTTACTCGCCAGGAATGGCAAGAAATATTATTTCCTTTCATGCTTTGTACAAACAAGGGTTTACCTTTTCGTTTAATAATGAAGTTGGTTCTATTGATGCTTTCTTTAATAATGTTCTTTATTTTAAAGCATTACCTTGTGATGGTGTGTATGAAGCTGTATCTGTTGTAGATAACTTAGGAAATAATGTTTTGTGTATTGATTCTACTAATAATAATAACTTGGATAAAGCATCATTATGGCATTGTCGTCTTAGACATATAAGCAAGAAACGCATAGGCCAACTCCAAAAAGATGGAGTCTTGGAGTCATTTGACCTAAAGTCAGATGATAGTTGCGAATCATGCTTACTTGGAAAAATGACAAAGTCACCCTTCACAGGCTCGTGTGAAAGGGGTGAAGGTTTGTTGGACCTTATACACACAGATGTGTGTGGACCATTCAAACATGCCACAAGGGATGCTAATCGTTATTATTTGACTTTTACTGATGATTACAGTAGATATGGATATGTCTACTTAATCAAGCATAAGTCAGAGACTTTCGAGAAGTTTAAGGAATTTAAACAGGAAGTCGAGAATCAATTGGGCAGGAACATTAAGATGCTTCGATCCGATCGAGGTGGTGAGTATCTTAGTTCAGAGTTCCTTGACTATCTAAGGGAATGTGGGATTGTCTCACAATTGACACCTCCCAGGACACCACAGTTGAATGGTGTGGCTGAGAGGCGTAATCGAACCTTGTTGGACATGGTTCGTTCCATGATGAGTCGAGCTTCGCTACCAATCTCATTCTGGGGGTATGCCTTAGAGACTGCCGCCCATATCCTTAATCTAGTCCCTACAAAGAAAGTTGCCAAAACTCCTCACGAGATGTGGACTGGTAAAGTACCTAAACTAGACCACATCAAGATTTGGGGTTGCGAGGCTTTTGTGAGACGCGAGACTCATGATAAGCTCGAACCCCGAAGCGAGAGGTGTATTTTCATCGGCTACCCACAGCAATCCTTTGGTTACCTCTTCTACAGACCTAGTGACAATGTGGTCTTTGTAGCAAGAAGAGGAGTCTTTCGAGAAAGAGAGTTTATAAGCCAAGGAGACAGTGGGAGGCAAATTGATCTTGAAGAAATTCAAGAGTCAAGTGGTGATGGAACTTCAAACTCTAGCCCTCAACTTGAGGAGGAAACTCCTGTTGAGCCAATTGACGAATCTGTACCTCTGAGGCGTTCCACGAGAGTTAGGAGTGCACCTGAGCATTACTATGGATTCCATATTACTGCAGAAGGTGAGACACTTATTAGTGATGGGACGCTAGTAAGTCAAGATGACCCTAACAGCTACGAGGAAGCCATGGCAGGCCCCGAGTCTGCTAAATGGAAAGAGGCTATGGATAGCGAGATACAATCCATGTATGACAATCAAGTTTGGAACTTGGTTGAGAATGTACCAGGTCGAAAGACTGTAGGGTGCAAATGGGTCTTCAAGAAGAAGACCGACATGGATGGCAAAGTACACACTTATAAGGCTAGACTGGTTGCAAAGGGCTTCTCTCAAATTCCTGGAGTGGATTATGATGAGACCTTTGCTCCGGTAGCCAAGATTAAGTCTATTCGGGTTCTGTTAGCCATAGCCGCATTTCATGACTATGAAATTTGGCAAATGGATGTCAAAACCGCTTTCCTTAATGGAACGTTGGCTGAAGATGTTTACATGAGTCAGCCAGAGGGTTTTGTTAGCAACGAGTACCCTAATAGAGTGTGTAAGCTTGAGAAGTCCATTTATGGATTAAAGCAAGCACCTCGCAGATGGAATCTTTTCTTTGATGAAAAGGTCAAGGAATTTGGCTTTTCTAGGAGTGAAGATGAATCTTGTGTGTATGTCAAGGCTAGTGGGAGTATAGTTAGCTTTTTGGTATTGTATGTGGATGACATACTACTCATAGGAGACGACATTCCAACCCTGCAGGAAGTAAAGTCCTGGCTTGGAAAGTGTTTCGCTATAAAGGACCTTGGTGAAGCTGCCTATATTTTAGGGATAAGGATCTTGAGAGATCGGAGTAAAAGACTAATTGGACTTAGTCAAAGTACCTACTTGGATAAGGTGCTGAAGAGATTCAGAATGCAAGACTCCAAGAAAGGCGAATTGCCCATCCAGAGTAACGCCAAACTGAGTAAGACACAAAGCCCTAGCACTGAGGCTGAGATAGCACAAATGAGTCGAGTACCTTATGCTTCGGCTGTAGGATCGATCATGTATGCTATGACGTGTACTCGACCTGATGTAGCTTTTGCCCTGAGCATGGTTAGCAGGTTTCAGGGGAATCCTGGCAAGGCACACTGAACTGCGGTAAAGAATATTCTTAAGTACCTACGAAGGACTAAGGACTGGGTCCTTACCCTCGGTGGGAGTGATGACTTGAGAGTTGTAGGGTATAGTTATGCTAGCTTCCAGACTGATAGGGATAACTTCTGCTCTCAGTCGGGCTGGGTCTTTACCCTAAATGGAGGAGCAATTTCTTGGAAGAGTTCCAAGCAAGAGACAGTGGCAGATTCTACTTGTGAATCAGAGTATATTGCAGCTAGCGAGGCGGCAAAGGAGGCGTTATGGCTGAGGAACTTCATTGGAGACCTTGGAGTTGTACCAGCTATTAAAGAGCCAATGGAAATTTTTTGTGATAGTGAAAGTGCTGTTGCCTTAGCCAAGGAACCAAGGGATCACGGGAGATCCAGACACATCAACAGAAAATACCATTTCATCAGACATCGGATCGAAGAAGGACTCCTCGTGGCAAAGAGGGTATCATCAGATGAGAATCCGGCAGATCCCCTCACGAAGGGACTGACTCGGGTTAAGCATCTCCAGCATGCTCGGAGCATAGGGCTGAAGGATGATATTAGATTTAGTAGTTAGATAACCTCGAAATTTGTAAAGTGTAATTGACATCTGATGATGAATAAAAGTGTTTTATTTATGAGTAAAGTGTTGCTATCTCTTGTCGATCGTTTACTATATTTCTTTTGCATGTTTTGACTTCCAGAATAATTTTTGTTTAGTATAACATCTTATTCAAACATCCACAGTCGGTCATATGTCGGAAGTAGATATGAATCAAGACTGTCATGTTTGGTTGTAGAGGTCTTGGACAAGGCTACAACAATCATGAGTGCTCATAAGTTCTGAGCATTGGACTCAACCCACGCTCACTGGAATCACTTCATGGAATTCTATCTCGAGTGATCGTGAGACGGTAATATCGTATAATTCTTCAAACCTGGAGATATGATTTGTTACTTACAAGTTGGTTATGCATTGATTGTACGAAAAAACGCATTGGTAACTCGATGTTATAAATCGCGCTCTTGTGTATAATTTAATGAGTGGTAGAACAAACTGATGGGTTTTGAGCATTCTAACACTTCCTAAGTGTACATGCAACCCTAATAACCTTGGATCTATGTTTGTCTAATTTGTCATGCAAAGTTGAACTCCAAGGTTATATCCTATCTAGCATACATGGGGAACAATTTTAACATAAAGTATAGATAGAATAACTTACCTTGTTGTTGCTTGTGTTCCTTGAAACCTTGTGAGCCTAGCACCTCAAGTGGTGATGCCTCAAATGCTTCACACAACACCAAATGCTCTTGGAAGAACTTATGAGAGAATACACACTCTTCAAAATCGGCCAAGCCCTCTATTTCTTTGTGTAACCGATTTGGGAGGAGATCATATTACTTATATAGTGTTGACACATCTAGGATTAAACCCTAATGTGTCATGACTCTTCATTTCCATGACCCATGGGTTTGTAACTCCCATGGACCATCCATGGAGCATCCTATGGGTGGAACCCAACTTGATGATCCATGGAGCCTTTTAGCCCACTATACAAGATATGGATGATTTACTTAATCAACCCATATATTTAATTAGTTATCTTTTGATCACTTAATTAATTCTAAATTAATTCTTGATCAAACTAATCAAATAATATTATTAATATATTAGAACTTATAATATATTAATAATCTCCAAGCGTTATTTCTCTCATTTAGTTTATCCAATTGCATGGTGCCATGCAACCCAAATAGACCATGCCGGGTCGGGTCAAGTACATACCAGAAATAGTTATGGACTTAGACACCTTATCCAACACAAACATATGAGTCGAAGTTTATCTGTTCCTTCTTGGATTAGAAGCTGATATCTGGGCCCCTCGATGATTTTGTTTTGACCTATGTACCGGGCCCGGTCAGAACTAAATTGATGTGTTCAATGAAGTTCTTTGTCAAACAAATCGGAAATCGGGAAACAAACTGTTGGACAATGAGTAAGACATTGTTCCATGTATTTGTCCGACTGATATCTAGAACAGAGGATTATATGATCACTTATCTTAAATGGCGTACCATCATCTTCTCAGTTCCGAGAAACCTTGTAAAGAGCTACGATTGCCGATCGGTTCCTGAAGTCATACTTGCAGTAATAGTTATTAGACTTATCCAAGTGGGAGACTGTTGGATAAGGTGTCTAAGTCCATAACTATTTCTGGTATGTACTTGACCCGACCCGGCATGGTCCATTTGGGTTGCATGGCACCGTGCAATTGGATAGACTAAATGAGAGAAATAACACTTGGAGATTATTAATATATTATAAGTTCTAATATATTAATAATATTATTTGATTAGTTTGATCAAGAATTAATTTAGAATTAATTATGTGATCAAAAGATAACTAATTAAATATATGGGTTGATTATGTAAATCATCCATATCTTGTATAGTGGGCTAAGAGGCTCCATGGATTATCAAGTTGGGTTCCACCCATAGGATGCTCCATGGGAGTTACAAACCCATGGGTCATGGAAATGAAGAGTCATGACACATTAGGGTTTAACCCTAGATGTGTCAACACTATATAAGAAACATGTTCTCCACCTAAAATCGGAGCTACACTAAGAAACAAGAGGGCTTGGCCGATTTTTGAGAAGTGTGTATTCTCTCATAAGTTCTTCCAAGAGCATTTGGTGTTGTGTGAAGCATTTGAGGCATCACACTTGGGGTGCTAGGCTCACAAGGTTTCAAGGAACACAAACAACAACAAGGTAAGTTATTTTATCTATACTTTAAGTTAAAATTGTTCCCCATGTATGCTAGATAGGAATATAACCTTGGAATTCAACTTTGCATGATAATTAGACAAACATAGATCCAAGGTTATTAGGGTTGCATGTACACTTAGGAAGTGTTAGAATGCTCAAAACCCATTAATTACATGGTAGAGGTAGGGGTGAAATAGACTCATTATCTAGTTGAAATAGACTGAAGAGGATTACAAGCACCAAAATATGCTTGACAGTATCTGGTTCAAATAGACCGAAGGGGATTGCAAGCACCCATATATGTTTGATAGTATCCAGTTAAAATAGACCGAAGGGTATTGCAAGCACCCATATATGGTTGATTGTATCCGTTTGAAATAAACTGAAGGGGATTGTAAGCACCGATATATGTTGGATATATGTTTTTATGGAGTGGGCTATTTTGAGGGAACTCACTAAGCTTTGTGCTTATAGTTTTCAGTTTATGTTTTAGGTACTTCCAGTTCGAAAATGAAGGGCCCGACCCAATCACATCGCATCACCATATGATTTTTGCATTTTGAGATTTGGGAATTTTTACACTGATAACATTTTGCTATGATATAGTTCTGAATGATTTGATATGAGGGTTAGCGTTAGCATCCTCGAAATGTTAAGGATCCTCAAGTGTCCTGGATCCTCAGCTACCTTAGGATCCCAATTATCACCGTTATTATTTTTATTAATATTTATAATGGTCATTTTTATCCATAACAAACACGTATGTAGAAGTAGTCAAGGGAAGACCAATTATCCATGAAGAATGATCTCAACTATGCTAAAGACCTAGAATACTTGGTCAAATAACGTTCGTGAAGCTGGTGATAGAGGATCTCCAAAATATCGGACATCTTGTTTGCTAGTTTAGACTATAAATTGACATTTGTATTCTTCACACAACACACTATTATTACTAGAAGCTAAATCTACGAGATTAATCAATTGCACATACTCAAATGGTCTCTATAAACATCTTTTTACATTAATAAAATTATCAAGTCATGTGATCATCATCACCTCCTAAGGTTTTGTGCCGGAGATCCAAGCAAGGATCAAGGGCTTTCCTTGTAGACCATTATGTGACTTTCTATTATCATTTTCTATTTGCATAATTTAAACATCACAACATCTCATTCAATTTGGTTGATTAGTTCTTGTGTAATTTTTGACAAAAACAATTTTTACACTCACCGTGGGGCCATGGTGTTCAAAATCCATGAAAAAAAAATCATGTCTACAATACCGATCCTCTCTTCGTCCTCTGCCCCTTCCATTCCAACAAAAAAAAACATACCACTTCCTTTGAGTGGGCCCCCTACTCAGAGGAAAACACCCGAAATTCCAAGAAAAGCTCCCCCTCGATCACTAATCTAGGAAGTTTGGGATCCTCAGGGCTCTAGGATCTGACTGCCACAGTCACTATTGCAGAGCTTTTTGCTACGACAAAGATAATGATGCGGCATGTGATCAGGAGGAGAATAGAGCATTGCTCAAACAAGTGGAGAGTATGAAGGAGAAATTTCAGAAATCCTAGGAAACAACGCCCACAAGTTTGCAACCAAGGATCATGGACTTCGATAATGCAGGATCCTCAGAAAATCGCCAGAAGAACACAGTTTCTATCAATGTAGCATCACCTTGGGGGATAACTATGGAAAACTAAGCATAAGTGATCAATAATATCAATGATCCTTTCAACACTCCTACAAACCTTGCTTTTAGTAACTTCTTAAACAACAATACTATTAATACTAACTATACTAACACCGATGCAAGAATAAACCCAAACATAGTCAAGGAACTTCAGTAGTTGAGACAAATGATCTCAAGCATACTCAGGGTGGTCCAACCCATACTAGAAGCATCTCCAACTAGTCATAGGATCTCAATATTCTCTCCCGAAATAGCCGATAAGAAAGTTCCTAAGCGCTTTCAAACTCCCATCATGAAACTATACGATGGAACTATAGATCATGAGGAGAACATAGCACAATACCGAGAAATTATGGAGATCATTCCCATCCCAGTGCCATTGAAGGAAGCTTACATATGCAAAGGCTTTGGCTCAACCCTTACAGGATCAGCTCTCAAATGGTTGCTAAACATTCCCCCATACTCAAATACTTCTTTTGAACACTTATTCAATACTTTCAATAGCCAGTTTTCTTGCAGCAGAACCCTCGATAAGATCTCTAGAGATATCTATCGAGTGGTCCAAGATCTTAAGGAAAGACTTAGGTATTTCATTAACAGGTTTAGTGGGGAAGCTCTAAGCATCTCTATCATTGACATGGCTACTGCTGTATAGGCCTTAAAGATGGGACTAAGGAAGGACTCCCCCTTCTATAAAGAACTTATGATGACCCAATGCAAAAGATTGGACGAAGTCAGGTGTCAAGCATTAAGGTTCATAAGGATTGAAGAGGACAAAGAAATACAAAAGAGAAGAAACCCCTCAAGTCAATATGAGAACCATGATAGGAAGGTCAAATCCTCGATCCAAAGATCCTACAAATCGAAGCCCTATTCCAAACCAGATCATCAAAGGGTTAATGACCCTGAAGATGAAGGAGAAGAATAGGAGATTCATAAGATCACTGACTATTGTTTTTTGTGGATGTTTCAGGTATAATTCATGCTATGTAGGATCTTGGACACAAAGCAAGATGGACGAAGAGGGACAAAAATTCCACCACATGGAAAGACAAGTCTAAATGGTGTGTTTACCACGAAGACTTTGGACGCATGACGGAGGATTGCATAGCCCTAAGAAAAGAAATCAACTACCTCCTCAATAAGGGAGACCTTAAAGAGATCCTCGAGAGAAAAAGAGAAATATCCAAGGAGAATAGCCAGGATGGTCACAGGATCCCAGAGAAACCAGGATCCCCACCCTCTAACGCTAAGATAATTAACATTATATCAGGCGGATCTAACATTTCTGGCACTTCTTATTCTTAGGCTAAAAGACACGCCAAGGTATCTAAAACAGGAAAGGAAGATAGACCACAGAAAAACACCATGAGTAGCATTGAAAAAGAAATCACATTTGACGAGACGGACAGGGAAGGAATTCAGGATCCTCACCATGATAGACTCGTGATAACAATGTACATGGCCAAACACTTTTCAAAAGAATCCTTGTTAATGGAGGATCCTCGGTTAATATCGTACTCCTAGATGCACTAAAAAGGATGAACATCCCAGAATTAAAGATAGTCAAGAGATCCTCAGACCTCATAGGATTTAGCGGAGAAACGAAACACACAATTGGAGAAATAAAGCTACCAATATACATAAAAGGGGGTAAAGTCTGTACAAATTTTTTGTGGTATTTACACCTTATCTTCTTATAATGTGATACTAGGTAGACCATGGATCCACGATATGAAATCAGTTCCATCAACATACCATCAGTGTGTAAAATTTCCTACTACATGGGGAACAATGAAGATCATGGGATATCAACAAGAATCGAAAAAGGTTATAAGACCTCTATGAAATCTATGACAAAACCTCAACAAGCATAGCAATTAAGGCAGGGGGCACAACATGTCCTGGAAACGAAGGAACAAGATGTGAAGGAAGTGCCCATGGGCATTGAGGATCCTAAAGCTAAAATCCTCATAGGATCCTCAATGCCTGAGAAAATCAAGAAGGATCTATTGAATTTCCTAAGAACCAGAAGCTAGACATTCGCATGGAAACACGAAGATATTACAGGTATAGAAAAGAATATTATCACTCACAAACCTAATGATGATCCTTATTTTAGACCAATACATCAAAATAGAAGGAAGTTTGCACCTGAAAGGAATCAGATCATGCAAGAAGAAGTAAAGAAGCTCCTAAAGACAAGATTGATCAATGAAGTGAAGTTCCCAAGGTGGCTAGCTAATGTGGTTGACGTACAAAAGAAAAACAGAAAATGGTGAGTGTCTGTAGACTACATGGATTTTAACAAGGCTTGTCTTAAGGATACTTTCCCTCTACTGCATATTGGCTCTTTGATAGATGCGACGACTAGCCACGAACTCCTGACCTTCATGGATGCTTCAGCAGGATTCCAACAAATCGAGATGGAACCATTAGACCAAGAAGATACAATGTCTATAGCACCAATAGGTACATATTGTTACACCGCAATGCCTTTTGATCTTAAAAATGTAGGAGAAACATCTCAAAGATTGGTGAATTGGATGTTTAAAGACAAGTTGGGGGAAACCATGGAAGTCTATATCGATGACATGGTGGTGAAGTCAATGAAAGCTGAAGATCATCTCAGGGATCATAAAGAAGCATTTGATATGCTATACGAATACAATATGAAGTTAAATATACTAAAATTCCACTTCGGGATGAAGTCGGGCAAGTTCCTTGGATATATGGTAACCAAGAGAGAAATCAAAACAAGCCTAAAAAAGATCAAAGCAGTCATCGAGCTAAAATCTCCATCTTCAACAAAAGACATCCAAAGGCTAACCGGAAGGGTAGCGACACTCAACAGGTTTATTTCAAGATCCTCAGAAATATGTAAACCCTTCTACATCATCTTGAAGAAAAACAAAAGGTTCGAATGCACTGAAGATTATGAAAGAGCCTTTCAGGAGATCAAAAAATACTTGAGTTCCGCATCGTTATTGGTAAAGCCCATAGATGGGGAACCACTCCTCCTCTACCTCTCATTTCCTCAAACACAGTAAGTGTTGTCTTGGCCAAGGATCTTAACGGAGACCAACATCCTATCTACTATGTAAGTAAAAGTCTCCTGGATCTTAAAACCGGTTACTCTCACCTTGAAAAAACAATTCTTGCCTTAGTAACTGCTTTTACTAAATTAAGATATTATTTTGAAACATACACTATACACGTAAAAACTAATTATCATATTAAGAATGTCATGAGAAAACTAGAAATGTCAGGAAGGATGGAAAAATGGTCAGTGAAGTTAAGCACGTTTGACATCAGATATTAACGATGATCTGCCATAAAATCACAAGCACTCACATACTTTGTGGTTGAATTTAGTGATGATCTACAAAACGAAGTACACATGGAAGCCAAGCAACTCCTAGAAGATGAACACCAGGAAAAATTAACATTGTTCATAGATGGAGCATCAAACAAAAAATGAACAGGGTTAGGGATCATACTAAACTCGCCACAGGGGAACATCATACCTCTGGTATGTAGTTGTGAATTCAACAGTACCAATAATGAAGCACAATAGGAAGCACTCATCATGGGATTGCAATTGGCTAAGGATCTTCAAGTATTTGTTGATTCTTTATTACTAACCAATCACTTCAATGGATCTTATGCAGTGAAAGGTGAAAGATTAGCATTATATCTAGAGAACCTAAAAAAAATAGCATCTGATTTCAATAACATTAGCCTAACCCAAGTTCCTAGAGAAGAAAACACAGATGCAGATGTATTAGCCAATTTAGGATCCTCCGTTAGAATCCCACCAGAGACGAAGATTCCTATAACCCATATAATAACCCCAACCATAGAAACCCTCTCACAAAAGTCAGAAGATCCTAAACATCCGACAAGCGTGGAAACTATTAAAGATCTTGACCCTAGGATCCCTCCTCAAAGGGATCCCGACGAACAGGATCCTCGAAGAAGTTCGTGATGGACCCAGCCCATATATGGAGTATCTCCAAAAATGGCACGATGCCGATAGAAGAAAAAAGTGAAAGAGCATTCAGGACAAGAGTCTCCAGATTCATGTTAATCCAAGGTAAAATTTATAAAAAAATCAATGCCAGGTCCTTACCTTAGATGCTTGGAGGATCTTGAAGTTGCAGAACTCTTAAATGATATACATGAAGGAGATTGTGGCAATCACACCGGGGGCAGATCCTTATGCTCTAAAATACTAAGAACATGATACTACTGGCCAACCAAGAATAAAGACTCCTTTCGACATGCTCAAAAGTGTGATGCTTTCCAAAGACACAGCAACATCCTACATCAACAGGCATAACATCTACATCCTATTATCTCCCATGGTCGTTCATTAAATAGGGCATGGATATTGTAGGAAAATTACGAGTGGACCTAGGAGGAAAAGTCTTCATGCTGGTAATAACTGAAAGCTGAAGCTTTCATTCATATAAGAGACAAAGAGGAAGAATCATTTATTAAATGTAATATATTAACCAGGTTCAGGATCCAGGCCGAAATCATATGCGATAATGGATCCCAATTTACAAGAAAAATGACAAGCGACTTTTGCACAAGCCGGGTAATCAAAATGATAATTTCCACTCCTGTTCACCCCCAAGATAAAGGTCAAGCGGAATCTAGCAACAAAATCATAGTAAATAATTTGAAGAAAAGGTTGGACAAAAAGAAGGAAGATGGACAGAAGAGCTTCCTTTCATTTTGTGGGCAGATAAGACCACTTCCAAAGTGGTAACAGGTCAGACCCCCTATTTAGTGGTGTTTGGCATAGAAGCAGTAATCCCTCCTAAAGTAGTGATCCTAATGGCAACATACTTGTTGCAAGACGAAGAGAATAACGATAGGATCTTGACACTATTGATGAGCTTAGGGATCTTGCCAAAATATGCATTGTTTCTGATCAACAAAGGATCACCAAGGCTTAGAAAAAAACATAAGAATAAGAAGGTTTCAAATAGGAGACTTGGTATTAAGGAAAACATTCAAAAAACCAAGGATCCTAGTGTAGGAAAATTAGCTCCTAAATGGGAAGCACCATATCTTATAGATGCTGAAGTAGGAAAAGGAGCATATTGTCTTGCAAAATTTGAAGGAGACGTTCTGCCAAGATCCTGGAATGCAATACACCTAAAATCATACTACATGTAAGTAGGGTCGACTAATCCACAACAACACCAAGGTACACATGTTCTTTACCTTAAAATATTAGTCATTACTTATTTTCTCCTCGAATACATCACAAACTTAAGCATTAGAGGGGTGTTAGCTAGACTAAAGCCCACCCCTAGCTAATGTTTTCTATGAAGAACAACATACAAGTAAGGATCCTCAAGATTGAAGATCCTGAAACATAAGGATCCTCAAGGTTGAAGACCTTGAAACACAAGGATCATGACACATGAAGATCTTAATGCCACAATACTTGACAAACTACATTATATTTAACAGTGTAATCTTTAGACTATAATATACACAAGCTAGAGACCGATCATCTCTCCTACGCTTAAGGGTACCTATTCCACTCTAAGGTTTAAAGGGAAAATTACCTCTTTCACACGAACTAAGGTTTATACAGCTCACTCGGATGCTTGATATCTGACTGTGGGATACGGGTAAGGGGATTATTTCACGATTCAGTGGCTTGGAAACTGTCACACCCCAAAACCGGAACAGCAGAAACGTTCAGTGGTGGAGGACGTCATGTTTAGTATCACGAGATACGTATATGGTAAGAAAGTAATGAACAACCATTTCATTTAGAAAGAAAATGTTTACAATGTGTGTGTTCACAAAACATAGATTTCATACACAAATAACAAAACAAGGCTTGAAGCTATAATGCTCCATGCTCTGAATCCCCAGTACGAGCACCTGTCTAATAGTCTGCTGAGAATACAAGTTATTTGAAAGAGTTGATCAACAATTAAGCTGGTGAGTTCATAAGATTTTAGTGATGTGAGTAAGCTGTAAAGAGTTGTGGAAACTGTATATGTAAAAGTGATGTAAGCTATAAGTTCTATTTTGAAAAGTTCGCATGTTCCTCTAGAAAATCATATATTTCCTACTTGAATGAAAGTTAAGTAAAATAATAGTACAAGCCTTTCTATGGGTACTAAGTGGTTACAAGTTATTTATGACTCCGTGTAAACAAACAATCGATTATGCTAATCTGCCCTAAGCTCACAACCCAACGGGGAATAAAAAGTAAGGCAAATAGCACACATTCTATTGGTTGTTAGATAATTGTCATAAATAACCCGTGTAATCACTTGTTACTCATGGAGTTATTTGTAATGGTTCCTTTATATCTAATGAAAAATCCTTTTAAGAAAACCTATATTTCTTATAGTAAAATATCGACCAAAGTGACTAATTTTATAATAGCTTTGTTTATACTGCTATATATAATCTGATATCGGGTAGAAAGTTAATTGATTGAATCTTCCCGAAGTACACAACCCAATGGGGAATAGGAGGTAAGGCAGAAAACACACATTTAACTACCTATTGGGTATTAGTTTTATATATCAACATGGTGTATAAACTAGGGTATCATAGAGTTACTCACTTAAAGTCTATTAGAATTGATCTGACTTAATAAAATGGATTAAGCCCTTATATGGGAAATCTCTAGTTTGTATACCAAAAGTAGTAACTTTGAAAAGTAAGTTTTATACTAGAAAAATTGTGCTTCAACTCTGTGTCCTATAACCTGATCCATACCTGGTACCCTTATGATGACTTAAAATATACTAAGCAGAATATATATATATATATATATATATATATATATATATATATATATATATATATATATATATATATATATAGGATCGGGTAGATAATAGATTAGGTGAACTTGTTCCAAGCCCACAACCAAACGAGGACAGGAAATGAAGAGAACAACACACATCCTATTAGCTGTCGGAACCTATTGATATATATGTATCCTGTGATGTGTACATTAAGGAATCATAAGTCTAGCATTATGGTCTTATTTTTTAATCGTAGCCTTCTACCAAGGCATCTTCTGTTATGTGCTAGACCCGACTGTTCCTTTGTCGATTTGTAAAAAGTATATTTTCCCTAGTTATAACTATCTTGACTAGAAAATAGTTCAACTTTCAAATGGTACTGTCACTTTATGAAAGTAATGGGAAAGTAAGTACACAGATGTCGTTTATAATGACATACAGATGTACTAAATAACCTAAAAACATATTTGTTTTCTTACGGTCATAATGTGAATGCTAGAACCCCTACTAAACGCTCTCCCTGTCAAGAGATTAAGGGAACCAAACGCAACCCCTTCAAATTCTTACAAGCCGTGTAATTCACATTAAAGTTATATGATCATGTATACCCAATATAACTATCACCTTTTGTTTAAAACATTGAGTTAGTGATTCATTGGTATAATTAGATCGTGTTTGTGTGTTCTCATGCTATAGCAACCTATCTTGTTTGTTATGTTCTGTTTTGTTCTGTATCTCTTTACTACATGTTATGTATGGTATTGTTGGATTCTCTTCACTGTTTGTTTGATTCTTGCATGAACTGACTCTTTGTGTGCTTTATTATACTAGAAGTAATGAATATCATTCTCCTAAACTACACCTATTATAGTTTACTAATGTTCTACTTGGACTATTGTTGAAAAGACTCATTTATCTACTAAGTTATGCTTGTACTTCAAAAACGGAGTTTTGTGTAACTATAAAGTAACATAACTTTAAAGAGTTTTGAAATGCTTTGACAACTTATAAATAACATAAGTAAAATTTTCAAAGATATTTAACAACAAACATATACACAATTATCATTGTGTTCAACTTGTATTACACCCCACCCCCCCGCCCCCCCCTTAAATAGTAAAAATAGTTAAAAGATTCATTATAGGGTATGAACTCACCTGAAGTGCATGATTCAATCGGGTATGCGTGTAAGGATGAGAAGTTCCACGAATAAAGTCCCGAGACACAACAAGTCCTAATGACATATAGGGACAGATATTGACATGAATATAGTGTTTATAAACAACTATACGAAAGGAAACACCTTCCGGCACTAGGAAACACCTTGTTTAAGTGATGGAATCAAATGTGATTCATCAAAGGGAAGTGGAATGACCAAAACATGAGTTTAAGGCCTTGTGACCATCACTTATTGAGTTTATGGTCGTAAACCCATGAGTTCACGGCCATAAACTCATTACACTTTGACCATTTTGAGTTTTGAATCCTTCCAAGTCATACTAGGCATCCATACTTCATGTTTAAGCCTTAGGGAGTGTTTGTGGCATCCATACACTCCTAAATTGAGTTTTCGGCCCATGGACCACTTTTCCATGTGTTTGAGGCCATAATCACCTATGGAGGATGGTATTTCGATTGTTTTGAGTTGTAAACACATCAAGGTAAGGAGCTAGGCTAGTTTCCAAGGCATTATGAAAGCATAAGGCACACTTTGGCACCAAAATTAGGGTTTACGGCCCAAGATGTTCTTGGACCATAAACACTTTGTCATTGTGATATTTGGAAGATTTCAATGATATCTAGGCATGAAATACACTTTAATTCACTCTAGAGTTGAAGTACTTACAATTTGGGGCGAACGGTTGAAGATCCTTGGGAGAGAAATCAGGTTTTCTCTAGTTGAAATGGAAGAAATGAACTAAACTAGCTAAGTCTTACTTATATAGCTTTGAGGGTTTACGGCCCTAATTCCTTTTTGGGCCGTAAACTCTAAACACTTGGGGTTTTTGGTACCTAATTGATTTACAATAAACACTAGGGCATCCTCTCTCCAGTTATCTCTTGAAGTACTAACTTTAAACCACTCAAACTTATTCCAAAAAGCTTGAAAGTTAGCAGAAACAGTTTTGAATTCAATTGAAGTTGATAGTTGTACATAATGGAAATTTTTGGGTTGTCACATCATCCCCCCATTTAAATGAATTTTGTCCCGAAATTAGCTTTCTTAACATAACTACCGGGGTTGCGCTCTTCTGATTTGCAAAATACTCACTTGTAGACCTGGCAACTTTACCCTGGTGTTCCTAATAGTATTCATACTTTGTCCATCTATCATTACCTCATGTATACAAGTCGTATATAATTAGGATTAGTAGGAATATCGGATGTGTGACTCTGCCCAAGGTCCACAACCCAACGAGGACAGGAGATAGGGCGGAAACACACATACTAGATCTACATAATCATAATCATATACCATCCTCGTGTATACACTAAATAATAATAGGTGGGTTGTAGTCGTCCATAGCCTCTGTGCTCGAACTCGATCTGTTGGACGAGTGGTATTTCGTGACGGTCTACAGACATCTGACAATAAGGCTTCGGAGGGCAAATTACTCTTTGCATGAGTACTTCGGGTATTTAGAATGCGAAAGATAAACTTTTTGATTCAGGTCGGACTTTCGGTACGAATAATGAAAGTTTCGAGAACTTGACGATTGTGGCGATAGAAACATATGAACTCGGTATGGTGAGGACCACGCCAACTCATGACGAAAAAAAAAACAACGAACTCTATACTGAACAAAGTTTTGGTCAAATGAAAGAAACGCCTGATAAACGATGATGTATCCCTGGTAAGCTCGATACTGTACTCCTAGTATGTTCAACAATGTACTCCTTGTAATTGTTCTCGTGTTTCCTGTTTTCTATTTGAAATTAACACTCCTATGTATCGTACCTCTATGTGCGCATACATACAAATAAAAGTGCTTTACTAACTTAAGGGATACTTTTATACCATGATCCCTTATGGTACCACTACCATCTCCCGTTATATACAAGTTGTAAATAATTAAGATGAGCTAGGCAGTCAACTGAGTATCTCTGGCTCAAATCCTCAACCAATTAAGGAAAGGGGACCTAAGCGGAGTCACTCACTCTAATTCTGCAACATCTTAGTTGCGCACAACCCTGATGTATATGGTGAGCCATAATAGCTTCTCTAAGGGATCTTTTAATTCTCTTGAATACTGTGACCTATTTCAACATGTGAGTTGTTATAGTTACTTTTAAGTGTCATCCCCAAATTTTAATCTTATACGAATATAAATTAATTTTAAAAGTAATTACTATTTTGAAAACGTACCACTACACGTTGATGACTCCGGGGTAGATTCTCCTACGGTGATCATCGGAATGCGTCCATCCGCGCCTAAGTACCTTATTATTACGCAGTCCTTCTGGCGGTGTCCAGTCTAACCACAGCCATAGCAGGCTTGGATTTCTTCAGTTCCGAGGACTAGGGAGATCGATTGACCCGGTCCTCAGCAGTAACGGATGGTGTGTCCTTTTCTATGGCAGTTCAGACACTGCATTTCTCGGCATACTTCGGTGTGGTGGAAATTGCACTTTCCATATTTCGTAAGGTTTCCAGCATATCGACTGGAAGGTGCTGAAGCAATAGGCGTTGTAGCGGCGTACATAGTACTCGTTGGTTGCTCTTGCGGGGTGTCTTGTGTTATTCTCTTCTTCTTTCTCTTGTTATCCGACTTCTGATTATAGTCCTCTTCCCTGGATAGCTCGGGAATAGGGCACACCATGGCGGACTCCATGGTCGATAAGTCACTGAGCCAGGCTTTTAGCACTATCAAATGTAGTTGGGTTAGAAGACAACACACTTCCTTGGGTCGGAGCAGTCAGACCCCAAATGTATCTTTCTATCTTCTTGATCTCCGAGGTAATCATCTCACGTCATAGAGCTGCTAGTTTGTTGAATCGGTCAGTGTAGGTCACTATGTCTGAGCCGACCATAGTGAGATCCCACAGCTCTTGTTCCAGTTTTTGAACCTCTCCTAATGGGCAATATTCCTCCCGTATTAACTCTTTTAGGTTTTCCCAACCTATTGAGTTTGCCACTGATAGAGTCAGTGACTTAACATGTTTGTTCCACCATGTTAGGGCCTTGCCAGAGAAGGTGCAGGCAACAAACTTCACTTTACTTCCTTATGGGCATAAATAGATTTCGAAGACCGACTCTGTTTTCTCGAACCATTTCATGAGGGCAATGACTCCTTCAATCCCATTAAAGGACAATGGTTGGCATCTGGTGAAGTCCTTATAGGAGAAATCTCCCGGGTGCATAGGGACCTCACCTTGAGTAGAATCAGTAGGCGTTTCGCCTCCACCTGTATTAATGGGGTGATATTGAGCCATGGTTCTTGCCACAGCTGCGGCCACTGCAGCATTTATGGTTTCCATATCTATTTGCGAAGGAGTCGGTATTGGAGTTATCGGAGTAGTGTGTATCGGTGATCTGCGAGGAGGACTCTTTGCTATAAGAAAATAAAGATGAGACAGAATAATTCTATAGCAATGGACACAAGCCGAAAGCTTGAAAAGACAAGGTTATCCTAGTTCTGGATGCATCGGGTCCTGAGTTCCACAGGGTTCTAGCAACAATTCATAAATGAGTCTATACCTAATAAACTTTATGAATTTGAAATAACTATCCTCGAATGAATATTTGTTTCCTGAATAACTGTTACCAGCTGCATGTACGAAATTAATCCTAACACATGTGATGTGAGCAGTGTTTCCACTCGCTCGATAAACTAACACGGTTAATATTTATTAGTGTGACATGTAAGACGTTTTGGTTACTTGGGCTGATCTTTTCTTGAAAACTTCTCATGAACCTGTCCTTGTTCCTCCTAGAACTCTTCTGTCGTATACTATGAGGGAGTGGTTAGGTTTATCTTGGCTTGTCGTGCGAGAATGGAAGTGACTAAAGAATCTATGAGCTTTAAGGTACCTTTATGGGGTGATCCTTACGGAGTCTTCCTATAATTTTACCAAGTACACAAGTTTGTATATAATTGAAGATTAAATAGACTTTCGAATAATTGATCCAACCTCAACACGACACCTTTAAGAGGATTGGATAATGAAGCATAGGCCATAGGTTCTATGTCTATAAGATCTTGATTATATAACACTTTAGGAATATACCTTGTAAGATTATAGGCTTATCAGTAAGAGTCTTTTAAGTTCTCACATAAGTTATTTATCTGGACTAAAATACTCCTATAGTATTCTAACTCTGAATCTACAAGTTCTGTGTTCTCTTGACTAGTATTTAGGTAAGTTTTAACTCAGTTGCAACACCACATCATTCCCAAACACATGTCGGTCACATCTCGAATGAATATAGTTCATCAGGCTATATTGATTGTAACACCGCAAATTTCCAAACAATTTTTCGCATTTATAAAAACATAATTCATTTGTAAATCATAAAAACATCACTGTTTGAAACTAAATTTATAAAATATAAAAATATCCCAAGATCTCTTATCATAAAAATCCCGTGTGTGTACTGATCAAGTCGGCGCCTTCCCGCGATCCTCACTAGTACCTAAAACACATAACACAAAACACTGTAAGCACAAAGCTTAGTGAGTTCCCCAAAATACCACATATAACACATATTAGCCACTCGAGGCTATAACTCTGTGGGTCCGTGCACCCAAACTCTGTGAACTCTCAGGTTCTAACTCTGCAAGCATGCACAACATAAATCAAATAGAAGAATTCAATGCAACAACAATATATATAAAACACTGTATCACATAACTCTATTTACCTAACTCAAGGTAAAGTATAGTGAGAAGACTCACCTCGCGTATCTCGGTAACTCGTAAATCCCTGAAATCACTAGTGCTCGATCTCCCGAGCTATAGTCCTCCTATAACACAATACATCTCTAATTAACACTTTCCAAACTAAGGTTGACTAACCCTATCAAGTCAACACCGGTCAACTCTGGTCAATGATCAATGGTCAACCCCAACTCGCCGAGTCTGGCGTGGACTCGCCGAGTCTCTATGGGGACCCGATTCCTCTGAGTCCCTTCCGAATCACCGAGTCACTCACCCAACTCGGTTACTCAACCCCTGGTTTGAAATCCTTGAACAACCGCCCCAACTCGTCGAGTCTACCAATAGACTCGGTGAGTGCATTCCATGCACAACCCCAAACGACCTTCTGAGGTCAGATCTGTTCCACTAACTCATAGATCCACTCCTTCCAAGTTTATTTATCACGTAAAGTTCATGTCTTAGTGCTCATATCACACCTAATGACTCATAAATGGTGTTTTGACCTCAAACACAAAGATCCCAAACCAAAACCTCCATGGATTCATAAAAATCTTGGACAAAAGGACACTCTGGACCTCCAAGGGTCCAGATCGAGAACCTAACTCACTTAAGCGACCATGGGAGCACTAGATCTAGCCACAAAAGGGCTCAATAAACCCTAAATCAACATGAACATCACCTCAATATAAAATGGTTCGAAAATGTGATGTTCTCGACCTTAGATCTTCACGAAGGTAACCTTCTTGCTTCCTCTTGGATAATGCTTCCTTTCCCTTGCTAGAAAACAACTCCAAGGTTGATAATGGCTCCTTCTCTCACTCCAAACGCTCAAGTGCACTAGGGTTTCGCTCTGGGGGGTGGTGAGCACAAATGACGGCCATAAGGCCCTTTAAATAGGCCCCAAACCCGAGAAATTAGGGTTTCATTAAACAGCACGGACTTGCCAAGTCCACCAATGCGACTCGTCGAGTCCAGTCGTTAATCCGGATGAGAAATCGCATCTCTACTCGACGAGTCTACGCACCAACTCGCCTAGTTCTTCCACAAAACTCAAAATAAAAATGAATAAATATAATACCTGAAATTCCGGGTGCTACATTGATCCTAGCTATGATTATATAACTATTCAGGTTGACGACAGTGTCCAACCTTTAAATACTTTAGTTATGTTCTCCTCGTGACACTAGTTCTATTATGTACATGTATGAGCAAGTAGGTATATTTTTATAACTTGAAGTTACACTCCAAAATATATCATTATCCAAAGCACTTAAGCCCCATTGTATTTATAGTTGTATATCTTTTATCGGTTGATATACTTAGTTCACTATAAACAATGCTCTGATACCAATCTGTCACACCCCAACACCGGAACGGGGGAAACGTTCAGGGGTGGAGGACATCATGTTTAGTATCACGAGATATGTATATGGTAATCAAGTAATGAAGAACCATTTCATTTAGAAAGAAATTGTTTACAATGTGTGTGTTCACAAAACATAGATTTCATACCCAAATAACAAAACAAGACTTGAAGCTATAATGCTCCATCTTCTAAATCCCCAGCACGAGCACCTGTCAAATAGTCTCCTGAGAATACAATTTATTTGAAAGAGTTGATCAGCAATTAAGCTGGTGAGTTTATAAGATTTTAGTGATGTGAGTAAGTTGTAAAGCGTTATGGAAACTGTATATGTAAAAGTGATGTAAGCTGTAAGTTCTATTTTGAAAAGTTCGCCCATTCCTCTAGAAAATCATTTATTTCCTACTTGAATGAAAGTTAAGTAAAATAACAGTACAAGCCTTTCTATGGGTACTAAGTGGTTACAAGTTATTTATAACTCAGTGTAAACAAACAATCGATTGTGTGCATCTACCCTAAGCTCACAACCCAACGGGGAACAGAAATTAAGGTGGATAGCATACATTCCATTGGTTGTTAGATAACTATCATAAATAACCCTGGTGTAATCACTTGTTACTCATGGAGTTATTTGTAATGGTTCCTTTATATCTAATGAAAAGTCCTTTTAAGAAAACCTATATTTCTTATAGTAAAATATCGACCACAGTGACTACTTTTAATATAGCTTTGTTTATACTGCTATATATAATGTGATATTGGGTAGAAAGTTAATTGAGTGAATCTGCCTTAAGTCCACAACCCAACGCGGAACAGGAGGTAAGGCGGAAAACACACATTTAATTGCCTATTGGGTATTAGTTTTATATATCAACATGGTGTATAAACTAAGGTATTATAGAGTTACTCACTTAAATTCTTTAAGAATTGATCTGACTTAATAAAATGGATTAAGCCCTTATCTAGGAAATCTCTAGTTTGTATACTGAAAGTACTGACTTTGAAAAGTAAGTTTTGTACTACAAAAACTGTGCTTCAACTCTGTGTCCTATAACCTGATCCATACCTGGTACACTTATGATGACGTAAAGTATACTAAACATAAATATATATATAGGATCGGGTAGATAATAGATTGGGTGAACTTGTTCAAAGCCCACACCCAAATGAAGATAGGAAATGAAGAGAAGAGCACACATCCTATTAGCTGTCGGAACCTATATATATATATATATATATATATATATATATATATATATATATATATATATATATCCTGTGATGTATACATTAAGGAATCATAAGTCCATAAGTCTAACATTATGGTCCTACCCTTTAATTGTAGCCCTCTACCAAGGCATCTTCTGTTATGTCCTAGACCCGACTGTTCCTTTGTCAATTTGTAAAAAGTATATTTTCCCTAGTTTATAACTATCTTCACTAGAAAATAGTTCAACTTTCAAGTGGTACTATCACTTTATGAAAGTAATGGGAATGTAAGTACACAGATGTCGTTTATAATGACTTACGGATGTAATAAATAACCTAAAAACATATTTGTTTTATTACGGTCATAATGTGAAGGCTAGAACCCCTACTAAGCGCTCTCCTTGTCAACATATTAAGGGAACCAAACACGACCCCTGCAAATTCTTGCAAGCCGTGTAATTCACATTAAAGTTATATGATCATGTATACCCAATATAACTATCACCTTTTGTAAAAAACATTGAGTTAGTGATTCATTGGTATAATTAGATCCTGTTTTGTGTTCTCATGCTGTAGCAACCTATCGTGTTTGTTATGTCCTGTTTTGTTATGTATCTCTTTACTACATGTTCTGTATGGTATTGTTGGACTCTCTTCACTGTTTGTTTGATTCTTGGATGAACTGACTCTTTGGGTGCTTTATTATACTAGAAGTAATGAATAGCATTCTCCTAAACTACACCTATTGTAGTTTACTAATGTTCTACTTGGACTATTGTTGAAACGACTCATTTATCTACTAAGTTATGCTTGTACTTTAAAAACGGAGTTTTGTGTAACTATAAAGTAACATAACTTTAAAGAGTTTTGAAACGTTTTGACAACTTATAAATAACATAAGTAAAATTTTGAAAGATGTTTAACAACAAAAATATACACAATTATCATTGTGTTCAATTTGTATTCCCCCCTTAAGAAGTTCCACGAATGAAGTCCCGAGACACAACAAGTCCTAAATGACATATAGGGACAAATATTGACATGAATATAGTGTTTATAAACAACTATATGAAAGGAAACACCTTCCGGGACTAGGAAACACCTTGTTTAAGTGTTGGAATCAAGTGTGATTCATCAAAGGGAAGTGGAATGACCAAAACATGAGTTTAAGGCCTTGTGACCATCACTCATTGAGTTTACGGTCGTAAACCCATGAGTTTACGGCCGTAAACACATTACACTTTGACCATTTTGAGTTTGGAATCCTTCCAAGTAATACTAAGCATCCATACTTCATGTTTAAGCCTTAGGGTCTGTTTGTGGCATCAATACACTCCTAAATTGTGTTTTCGGCCCATGGACCACTTTTCCATGTGTTTGAGGCTGTAATCACATATGGAGGATGGTATTTCGATTGTTTTGAGTCCTAAACCCATCAAGTTAAGGAGCTAGGCTAGTTTCCAAGGCATTATGAAAGGATAAGGTACACTTTGGCACCAAAATTAGGTTTTACGGCCCAAGATGTTCATGGATTGTAAACACTTTTTCATTGTGCTATTTGGATGATTTGAAGGATATATAGTCATGTAATACACTTTAGTACACTCTAGGGTTGAATTACTTACAATTTGGAGCGAACGGTTGAAGATCTTTGGGAGAGAAATCGGGTTTTCTCTAGTTAAAATGGAAGTAATGAACTAAAATGGCTTAAGTCTTACTTATATAGCCTTGAGGGTTTATGGCCCTAATGCAATTTTGGGCTGTAGACTCTAAACTCTTTGGGTGTTTGGAACCTAATTGATGTACAATAAACACTAGGGCGTCCTCTCTCCAGTTATCTCTTGAAGTACTAACTTTAAACCACTCAAACTTATTCCAAAAAGCTTGAAAGTTAGCAGGAACAGTTTTGACTTCAATTGAAGTTGATGGTTGTACAGAATGGAAATTTTTTGGTTGTCATAGAAACTCTTTTATCTTAGAACATAAGTTGAGATCCTTAAGGTTTATAATGTTTTATTGTTATCCAAAAATCAGGATCCTACCTTAGTGATTACTTAAGGTTTATAACAATTTTGTGTTATCCAAAAATCAAGATCCTACCCTAGTGATTACTTAAGGTTTATACCATTTTCATGTTATCAAAAAATTAGGATCTTGCCCCAGAAACTACAGAAGGTCTATAACATCTTCGTGTTATCACATGTTGGGAATTTTCCCTAGAGAATACACTCGAATCATAACATTTTCATGTTATCACAAGTAAGGATCTTTCTCATAAATTTTATCACAAGTGGGGATCCTCCCTAGTATATAAAATTAATGTGTTATCTATTAAACATATGGTATTACACAAAATTTTTGTCAAAATCTATAACCTAAACAGGTTATCCTTCCGAGGGTTTTCCCATGTATGATCTAAGATCTTCATCTTTAAGGATCCTCGTTCTAGGATCCTCATAGATCCTCATTGGTAAAGAGCCTCGTTATCACCAGTGAACCAAAGTTCTCCCCTAAGATGAGATTTATCCTCAACAAATTTCAAGACTGACAAAGCTTAAGAAAAAACATGGAGATAATTAGGTTCCATCTATCCTTACTCTGATAGAAATTTAGATAAAGTTTAAGGATCATGAACTTTCCAGGGTCCTAAACTAAAATCATCTGATTTCCAATATGCTAGAAATGACCTGCTAAATAAATTATGTTTCAGGATTACTCGTAGGAACCGAGCTTTCTAGGATCCTAATTGTTTAAGGATTTTAATATCATAACAGCCGTGCCGAGTCATGAGAGGGATGTAAAAGGAAAAGGGTACCATATCATTCAAAAGAAGAATGGGTTGCATACCCATCCAAAAGGTTAATTGTCTTACATCACTAACAAAAACAAAAACTATTTAAAGAAAATTTTCGCAGGCCTAGACCTTAGTTTGGTGATCATAGGCCGCGTCCTTCTTCTCCCTTCCTCTAGTCAACAACATCACATAATCCTGATTGGTGATAGTAGGCTTATCGATCAGTTTGGCCAATGCCTCGAGCCATCCATTCACATCCCAGGAACTTGCGTTTTCTAGATCCTTAGAAATCTTAATCTTATCCTGTAGAATAGCTATCACAACACTTGTCTTTGCATCAACAATCACCTCCTTGAGATCTGCAAGATGCTCTTCCTCCTTTTCGACCTTCTGTTTACGCAACAACTCCACCCTCTGGAGAATATTCTCATTGGTGACCCTCCACATCTACTCCGGCTCTTTTAGAACAAACTCAGCTTTGTTAAAACGGACCCTGAGGTCGTTGGTAATGTGGGAAACATGAGCCACCCAAAAGAAACATAAACATCAACATGAAAAAGAACAGGTATGATAGATTAATATGAATAATGCCTATGCACAGAACACTTACAACTTGGGAAAATAAGGACAACTACCCGAGAGCATCGTTAATGATTGGGTTCTCTAAGCTGAAGTCTACACCTCATAAGTCTTTCGTTTTCGGGATCCTAAAGCATTAACCATAAGATCTATATGAGATCTCTTGGGATGACGAAGAAAAACACCTTTTTCCTGCTTGACTTTTATCGAACCACTGGTCATATCATTTTCAAGATCTACCAAACCAAAGCGGGCCTTGGACCGGGTGGTCTTAGAACCTGCCAGAGGGCCCCATTAAATCAGGATCCTCTAAAAGACATATACAAGAAAAATAATATTACCAGTTGCCATAGAAGCGGTAGTGGAGGAACCCACTTGAAGACTAGAATGTTCAAGCATGAACAACCTCTCAAGTGTACGAATTCTAAGAAATTTGGAAATCTTATCTTCGGAATCCATAGCAACGGGAACAAGCACCTCAAACCTGAACGATGCATCAAAACAAACAAAATAAGGGATATAATTTAATGGATCCTTAAGATCCAAATCTATTTCCTACCCTTTTTAATCCATGTTGTTGGCAGGGAATCCCCCTCAGGAAGCGAGTCATGTCTCACGAAGAAATATTTTTCATTCCAAGTACCATCATTTTGTTTAGATTTCAGAATGAGGTGGGGTTTGTTTGTCTTAACTCTTAAAAAGAAATATGAAGAACCAAAATTAGAAAGATCATAGATGAAGGTCAACTCAGGTAATCCCATCTCCATTTTCTTGGACTGATTCAGGCGATCGATCCAAAAGAGGATCCTCCAAATCACAGACATAGTTTGCATATAAGAAATTTGGGTATACAGAAAGAAATCACGAATGATACCAGTAAAAGGATAAGTTAAACCTTGAGTGAATGGGTATTCAGGAAAAAAAACCTACGCTGGAGACATGAATTTAGGTTAAACGATAGCCTCAAAAGGACGAAAAACCACATTAGAATGGAAAGCATCAATGGTTTTCAACGATTCCATGTCTTCATTGTCGTAGGAGCAGGCCATGTCATACGTTAAGATTACCTGATCTCTAAAATAGGTCTCAGAGGGAGTGACAATGTCGGATCGAGAGAGACTAGTTTTCTTAGCCATGATAAGGAAAATTGAAAAACAAGATGAACAAATAAAAGGAAAAGGATTACCTTCAGAATGAGATGATGGCGACTTGGGAGAGTAAAACGAGGAGCTACCGCCCTTATTTATAGCCAGAAAAAGATAAAAAATATGATTTGACCATTTCTCGATTATCTGAATAAAGATAAGACCTATCTATTAAGGATTAATTCTAAATTCCTCTTTAAAATTTAGTTTAAGTTATTCCTTTAATATTTACATAAATAACCTTACATTTTCAGGAGTAACATGGGGGCTATTATTAGGGCCAAGATCCTCAAAAAATTTTAGGATCCTTAACTACCTCTGAATCCCGATTATCACCGTTATAATTTTTATTAATATTTATAAATGTCATTTTTTATCCATAACAAACACGTGTACAAAAGTAGTCAAGGGAAGACTAATTCTTGACGATGAATCATCTCAACTATGCTAATGACCTGGAATACTTGGCCAAATAACGTTCAAGAAGCTCGTCATAGAGGATCCTGAAAATATTGGATATCTTATTGGCTTGTTTAGACTATAATTTGACACTTGTATTCTACACAAAACACATTGTTCTCTTTGTTGGAAGCTGACTCTATGAGATTAATCACTTGCTCATACTCAAATATTCTCTGTAAACATCTTTTTACATTAATAAAATCATCAAGGCATGTGATCATTATCACCTCCCAAGGTTTTGTGCCAAAGATCCTAGCAAGGATCAAGGGCTTTCCATGTAATGAACTGTGTGACTTTCTACTATCATTTACTATTACACAATCTGAACATCACAACCTCTCATTCAATTTGGTTGATTAGTACTTGTATAATTTTTGACCAAAACAATGAGCATCGTATGTTTTGAATGAAATTAAAAACAAATTTTTTATTTATATATTTGGGTTGCTACAAGCTGATATCAGAGCCTTGGTTTGAGGGATTCTAGCATACTTTTGGTTGTGCATGGACTCAAATCGAGGGTTTGCTAAATATTACATAAAAAGAAACATTTTAATCAAAGGATTTTCTTAAAAGAAAAAGGGTGCGATGCGTGCAATCAGCCAAGCTCAAGTAAGTCTTCCTAAAATACACATACATGTTATATGTTTTATGCTATGAGAGTTTCATGATAAATTAAGGCCTAAGGATCTGCTTATAATAACATGATGAATGCTAGGAGTGATGCCTTTATGTGCCTATTTGTATGAGCTTATAGATTTGCATGCTAGTATCAGATCAGTTACTTGATAGGATGGCTTGTATAGGTTATATTCAAAGTTGAATTGCCTGATGCTTGAATGTTGACTGCTTTATGCATTAGGAAATTCTATTGGTACAAATTAACTAGTGGATGAATGCGTTAGGTTACATATTATTGTGATTGGATAATTTTAGAATGATAGGTTTAACTATATTGCGAAACTCTTGTTTGAGTGCAACCGTTATAGTGTAGGACCTGTCATTCGAAGAATTATCTAGTACTGGTAGTATGCAGTTGTGTTCATGTGGTTGTTAGGTGGTATTAGTGGAAGTTCTTTCTACAGTTGATAGTAGAGAGGGGTGAAGAAGGCACCCCTAATAAATACCTAATAGATGTTTTGGTGTGTAGGATGCCTTATAGTTTGAGGAATGTCCTAGTTAGGAAGAGATACTTGTTGGAGTCGAGGGAGTGCTTGAGGAGGGTATAGATTGGTGTGGAAAGTAGTATTGGGCCCATACTAATGGAAGCACATGATTTATACCAGAGACCAAGAAGACCATTATGAATCTAGGGAACTTGGGAGTGTGAACCTTCTCGTTTATTTGCTAATTGCTGATGTGTTTATATGGTGGTGGTAGGTCATAAAGCAGGAGGTTCAGGATCGGGATCTCGTTCGGGAACGAGCATCAGATAGGTTGAGGAGAGGCTATGTGAGTTCATTTCATCTGAGGTTACTAGAGTCATCCTTGATGTGACCCCGGTGATGTCCGGGTCAATCAAGGAGGGTATCATCGAGAAGATGGAGGATCTCCTTCAGATATTCAGGGATGATGTGGCCGCTAGCCATTCCGTGGCCTGCATTCTCTCCTTCAAGTATTTTACAAGATATGGGGCACCAGATTTCTTTAGGGTGAAAGACCACATTGTAGCCAGGTGTTGGATAGATGACATTGAGTGTGCCCAGATTACAAGCTTCTACCCTAAGGGGTCGAAGGTAAGGTTCACTGAAGGATGAGTGAGTGCGGGAGCGAGCCCGAGATCTATGGGAAGAGGTCGGCTATACATTAGGAGCCCCAACCATCGAGACCATGACCTGGCTAGATTTTGTGACTGGGTTTCAAATAGAGTTTGCACCAGCTATAGAGGTGCAACAGTTAGCTACAGAGTTTCTAGATATGAGATGGATGGCAGAGACTGTGGCAGAGATCACCACTAAGTTCAGAGAGGGAGAGCTTTGTTAGTACCCTAGTATGCGGAAAATGAGGAGATGAGGAAGACCCGATACCACGACATGCTGAGATCTAACATCAGGGAGTTCCTTAGTTTTTCTTCCCGCCCGAATCTGGATGACATGATATCTAGGGTGCAGGAATGAGAGATTGATTTGTAGCACATAGGGAAAAGGAAGGAGGGGCATAGGAAGACGATTTGGGTTTCACCAAAGAAAACCAAGGGTTTCAACACTAGGTCATAGGACCATCAAGGTTAATGTCGTTGTGGCAAATGTGGCAGGTCACATGATGGGGTTTGCAGAGAGGGTGGTTCGGGTTGCTACAAGTACATCAAGACAGGGCACTTTTGCAACGACTGCACTGCTGCTCTCACCAACACCTAGACATCATATTTGATTTTCATTCATTGCAATCAGAGAGGCCACAAGAAGGCCAACTGCCCGAGTATAGCACCATGAGGTCCAATAGTAGCACCTACCCTCAACGGCCCTACATATTACTGATGGCCGCCATACCAAGGCGGATGCTCCTATCATGAGGAGCAGGGCTTTTTAGCTAACATATGAGGAGGCACGGGCTGCACTAGATGTGGTGATAGGTATGTCTCTTCTTCTTAACTCTTTATTTTTGTTCATTTCTCTCCTTATGCTTGTGTGTTTTGTTTTAAGATCATTCCTTTCGAATGGTATCTCTGTTTTGATATTGTTTGATTCAGGCGTACCCGATCTTTCATGTCTCTGGCTCTAAACAACAGTCCTATTGGAGCTCTGCGAGATCTGGATCATCCATTAGAGGTAAGATTACGGATGACCGATACATCCGGGTATCAAGGGTTCATCGGGAATGTGCTTTAGAGATGTTCAGCAAGCAATATCCGATTGATTTGGTTCCTATTTTTTTGCTTGGAAACAAGGTTGTAGTGTGGAAAGATTAGATGAGCCGCAATAAGGTGGTGATTGATTGTGAGCGTCATATGGTGTGTGTTCGGCCTCCAAGTGGGGTAGCGTTTGTGGTCCATGGAGAGGACGCTCAGCGCAGGCATGTTCTATTTTCAGCAGCTAGGGCCAAGCGCTATCTTCATCAGGGTTGTTCCAGTTTTATCACCTATGTTATGGATACCCAGGAGAAAGGTAAGGAGTTGTAGATGATGTGTCAATTGTACGTGAATACCCATATGTGTTTCCAGAGGATTGAACTGGAGTGCCTCCTGTTAGAACTCTGATAGCCAAAGAACCATATCGGTTAGCTTCTCTAGAGATGCAGGAGTTGTCTAAACATTTGTAGAAGTTGTTAGACAAGCGGTTCATTTGATCGAGTAGTTCGCCTTAGGGAGTGTCGATCCTGTGTGTGAAGAAGAAGGATAGGTCGTATTTGTTATGTATTGACTACCGGGAGCTGAATAAGCTAACAGTAAAGAACTGTTATCCACTCCATATGATTGATGATTTGTTTGACCAAGTTCAGGGTGCATCTTGGTTTTCCAATATTGATCTTCGTTCAGGTTGTTCTCATATGAGGTTCAGAGAGGACAATGTGCAGAAGATGGCCTTTCAGACTCATTATGGTCATTACAAGTTCGTGGTGATGCCTTTTGGGATCACCAATGTTCTAGCCGTGTTCATGGATCTTATGAACCGCATGTGCCGACCGATGCTGGATCGATCTATGATTATATTCATCTACGATATCCTTGTCTATTCCAAGACCAAGGAGCTCCATGGGGAGCACTTGAAGGAGGTATTGGAGACCCTGAGGAGGGATATACTGTATGAAAAGTTCACCAAGTGTATGTTCTGGTTGTGTGAGGTGCAGTTTCTATGGCACCTTGGTAACTAAAATGGTATTCTGTTTGATTTGGATAAGGTTGAGGTCGTGATGAGGTTGGAGGTTCTGAGGTCTCCATCTGAGATTCAGAATTTCCTTGGGTTAGCAAGTTATTATCAGAGATTCATTAAGGATTTCTCCTAGATAGCAGTTCCTATTACTCAACTGACGAAGAGGACTACCACTTTTCTATGGGGACCCGAGTAGTAGACAACATTTAAGACACAAAGACAGAGATTGTGCAAGATGCCAATTCTGACACTTCTGGAGGGTATTGAGGATTTAATGGTTTATTGCAGTGGTTTGATCATGGTTTTGGGTGAAATTTAGGTGCAGAGTAGTCGTGTTATTGCTTATACATCGAGGCAATTGAAGCCTCATGAGGTAAACTATCCAACGCATGGTTTGGAGTTGGGTGTTGTGGTTTTCACCCACAAGTTTTGGCAACATTATCTATATGAGGTCCGCTATACTATCGACAGATATCAAAAGGGCATGTGGTACATGATGTATCAATCAACTCTGAATGTGAGGCAGCGTCCGTGGTTAGATGTGGTGAATGATTATGATTATGAGACCCTTTACCATCCGGGGAAGGCAAATGTGGTGGTTGATACTCTCATCCGCAAGGCGGTCGCGACCCTGATCAGGGATATATGTATTAGGATGACAGTGATTACTCCACTCTTAGAGCATATTCGAGAGTCTCAGGTTGAGGCTTTAAAGGAAGAGCACCGAAAGAGTAAGTGCATAGTAGATCAGCTGGCTTCCTTAGATTATGATAGTCATGGTTTATTCACTCTCCATCGGAAGGTGTGGCTCCCTTATTGGGGTGATGTGTGTAAGTTTTTGATGGAGGAGACGCACAAATCGATATTTTTCATTCACCCTGGAGCGAGAAAGTTGTGTAGAGATCTTCGTCCTGATTACTGGTGGCCTTGTATGAAGCGAGAAATTGCTTGGTTTGTGGAGTGGTGCTTGACTTACAGGAAAGTCAAGGACGAACACCAATGGACTCACAAAAATATGCAAATGTTAGCCATTCTCTTTTGGAAAAAGGGAAGAGATTACCATGGATTTCATTATGAAATTGCCTCGGACAGGGCACAGAGTGGATTCGATTTGGGTAATCGTGGATAGATTGGCCAAGAGCGAGTAACTTATTCTGATTCATGAGAGTATCTTTGCGGAGAAGTTGGCTAACATTTATACTAGGGAGGTTGGGGCACAACATGGGGTGCCGTTTTCGGTGGTTTCATATAGGGATGTCCGGTTTACTTCTAGGTTTTGGAAGAGGTTCCACTAAGAGTTGGGAACTCATCTGCATTTCATCATGACCTTTCACCCACATACGAATGGTTAGAGCAATTGGACTATCTAGACATTGGAGGATATGTTGCGGGGATGTTTTGGAATTTGGAGCTAGCTGAGTTACATATCTTCCATTAGCAAAAACTTTGTATAACAATAGTTACCACACTAGCATTAATCGACCTCCTTTTGAGATGTTCTATAGGAGGAAATGTAGGACCCCGATATACTAGGCAGAGGTCGGTCAGTGAGTCATGGGGAGTATCGAGGTGGTACTCAAGACCACCGAGTTGATTCTACAGGTAGGAGTAGACTTTAGACAGCTCAGAGTCGGCAGAAGAGCTATGCCGACAAGAATCGATCAGACCTAGAGTATCAAGTTGGGGATATGGCTCTCCAAAAGGTGTCACTTTGGAAATGTCTCATCCGATTTAGGAAGGGGGCAAGTTGGACCCTAGGTATATCGGTCCTTTCAGGTTTGTAGCGTGGATGGGCAAGGTAGCATATCAGTTGGATCTTCCAAAGGAAGTCAGTCAGATTCACTACACTTTTCTCGTGTCTCAGCTGCAGAAGTGTTTGATTGATGATTCCGCCGTGGTTCCATTGGAGGATATTCAGGTGGATGACCTCCTGAACTGAGTTAAGATAATGGTAGAGATCCTCGACAGGAAGATGAAAACCTTGAGGAACACGGTTGTTAAGTTGTAAAGGTGTAGTGGCAGCAACGCAAACGCTCAAAATAGACATGGGATCCATAGGACGATATAAGGGAGCATTACTCAGAATTATTTCCAGTAGCAGACTTCGAGGACGAAGTTTGATTCAAGTGAGGGAGAATTGTAGCACCCGAGTCGCCAGGTGTAAAACCAATATATTTATTTCTTTTAAAAAGAAGTGGAGGGTTCATGAGTACACTGGGCATACACTAGGTATGCACGCCATATTCCTTGCATGAAGGGTATTTGGGTGAACCCGATGTATGTTGGACGTACCCATGCGTACTCTGGGTGTACTCAAGCCATGGGCAAGCCCTAAATTTTAAGGTTTGCACCTTATTTAAGATCCTTAAGTCCTTCAAGTTCATCACCATTTCAGCCCCATTCCCTTTTAGTGCTAATCTTCAATCCCGAGCTGTATTGAGAGAACTTTTTAGGGTAGATAGAGTTTTGGGTGCTCTTTTGTGGTTTTGAAGAAGAAGGAGGCTTAAGGATAAGCAAATGAGAAGATGGAGCTTGTAGATCCAGCGTTAGTGCATCATTTCTAGCTTATTGAAGGTATAAACTCAGAAACATGTTCATTCTAAGCTTAGATCTATGTTAAGGGAATATTCTAGCATCATTTGATCCCATAACTTGGTCTTTTGGAGTATCGATTACTCCAAGCCATTTGAAATGTCCTTTTAGATTCTTGGGAGTGTACGAAGTCATAAAAATTGCACCTTGAAGGTTAAGACTCAACCATGCTTGATTTGGTGACCACTTAAGAGAGATAGATGGCTTAATTCATGGTTTGGGTCCGAATAAGGCATGCAAGAGCATTAAGTTTGCAACTTTATGTCTTAAGACACTTTTATGAGCATGGATCGAAGTTTTGGACATTAAAGCTTAATGGATTAAGACATGGGAGTGATTATGGTTAACTTACCACTATGCCAGACATACTCTAGAGCACGTTGCACGTATTAGGACAGTGCCCCAATTCTTGATCATCATTGTAAATCGGGCGTACGAACCATTTACGATACATGTATGCAGTCTATTCGCTTATGAGACATATGAGCTTGAGTTTTGTTGGGCTTCTGACTTGTTTAGGTTTGAGCCTTAGGCCCACTAATTGTAGCATGACATTTTTGGGCATTAGGCATTTTTGGGTGCTCTTGGGCCATATTGGGCCTTAAGGGCAATGTAGTTGGGCTTGGAATGCCTTTTGGAGTAGTTAGATTTGGGCCTTATTGGGGAAGGCCCAATGAGGCGAGGGTTAAGAAAAACCTTATACTTTTAAGACAAGAATTATGGTTTGGACCCTCAAGTTAGAATATTGGCCTAATTTCTAATTAATGTTTTATACTTGTGCCTTGGGGAGATGATTTCGCGAGTCAACCGTTGAGTGTGATTTGATACCTTCAGTCTGAGGTGAGTTTCCTTCATTGTATGTTTGGGTTGACGACACCAATGTTGGCCCACTAGTTTATGTTGTATGATGGTTGACTTCATGACAACTGTCAGTTATGTCTGTGTTTACTTGATGACTCTGTGATTCTTTGTTTTAATATTATATGGTAGTGGTAGGGGTGAAATAAACTAGGTATCCGGTTGAAATAGACCAACAGGGATTACAAGCACCCATATATGAATGATAGTATCTGGTTAAAATATACCAAAGGGGATTGCAAGCACCCAGATATGCTTGATAGTATTTGGTTGAAATAAACCAATGGGGATTGCAAGCACCCAAATATGCATGACTGTATCCGGTTGAAATATATCACAATGGATTGCAAGTATCTATATATGTTTGGATGTATGTTTGTATGGTGTGGGGTATTTTTTGGGAACTCACTAAGCTTTGTGCTTACAATTTTCAGTTTATGTTTAAGGTACATCAAATTCGAAGGGAAAGGGCCCGACCTGATCGCACCACATCACCCTATGATTTCCGCACTTTGAGATTTGGGGAATTTATACTCTGATAACATGTTGCTATGACACATTTTGACTTGTTTGATATGAGTATCCTATGTTTTGAGTGAATTTAAAAACAATTTTTTTATCTGTATTTTAGGAATGTTACACATATTCAAACACACACACACACACACACACACACACACACACATATATATATATATATATATATATATGATGACGTACCACAACAGGTACATCGTGACACAATTCATGGAGCAACAACTAGCCCCTCAAACCAACTTCTAGTCGTCGTCCAACCAGAGAGCAACCTCACTGATCACTGACAGAACCAACCATCTGGCATGACAGTCTTGACAGGGTAAACAACCTATACCTAACAATGGAAAGTTAATATCAATGGTCAGACATGGAATTTATTATCCCAAACACAGGCTACCTGATGATGACTTAAGAGAAGAGGTTAACATAAGTGTGCACATGCCACTACTCGTATTCCCTCTACGTCAATGATAATTAAGGAGGGTCAGGTACAGATGGACCAATCCTAATGTGATACCTTGACAAAAACTGTTAATCATTCCCCCATTCCAGATACACCAAACCCTAACTACAAAGGGCAAGGGATAATTCAGGTACGAGGATCGACATACATTTACATACAACGCTTTTGTGTACACTTTCTCCTCCTCGACACACCAATGACTTGAATGTTGGAGTTCCCTTCTGGGACCTCCTCCCGAGACATGACTATCTTTTTAGTTCATTTATTTTTGATGTACCTTCTAGCAAAGATGATTGTTGTCGGGAAGCAATTGAATGCAGGAATGCTCGCAAATCTTCAACACAATGTTAAGGGTCTGCCATTAATAACATGAACATCGCCATTCCTCGCCTATCAATTCTCTCTAATGACATTATAACACCCATGAAAAACATGTTCCTAAATACGCAAACAATAACTCCGATGACGATACTACCTTTCTTTAGTACCTCGCATACAAACCCTTTTACACTATTTCATAATCCCTCAAACATGTACACAACTAGGGGTGCAAACGAGCCAAGCTACTCGTGTGCTACTCAGGATCGGATCGCTGAAAGCTCGACTCGAAACCGATTTTAAACAAGCCCGAGCCGAGCTCGATTTAATATTAAGCTCGTTTATTAAACGAGCTCGAGCTCGAGCCTATGTCACTAAGCTCGATTAGGCTCGCGAGCCTAAACGAGCCTTTATATAATATAATTTCTTATTTTTTTATATATTAAAAAATTTGTGGATTAGGAATTTAGGGTATTAGTAAACGAGTCTCTTAACGACCTCGAGCCGATCTTAAGCTTATTTAGGCAAGTCAGACAAAAAACAACCATGCCTTCATTGGATGTAGACAAAAGGAAGGAGAATCAGTGAATGAATATTTTGAACAGTTCACTAAAGTGACCCTCGACACGCTGAGACAAGATGAAAGTATGGCTACTAGAGCATTCACTTGGGGCCTGCTTCCGAGTGACTTGTTCAAGAAGTTTCTTGGGAATATGCTCCAAAATCGTCATAAACTCATGGAAAAAGTGGAATGCTATATACGTCAAGAAGAAGGCACAATAGACAAACATGCATACCTTAAAGAAGTATCTACCTCCAAACCATGATAACATTAGCAACAAGGTCGTTATACTCATAATGGATATACCTAACAAAACTTCTAGACGGCTAGGTCGTCCAATTGATACCAACACCATCCGGACGATAGAAGAGCAAGATGATCGAAAATATACACAATCACTGACAGGGGGAAGGAGAAAAATACTCCGGAAAGAGTTAAATATTGCAAGTATCATCGAAGCATGATACACATTACAAATGAATGTACCATGGTACAATAGGAAATGCAGGAGAAACAAATGAACGGAAATATAAAGGAGATAGAATGGAGTCGTCATAGTAAATGTAAATAAAATAGAGCTCCACAACGAAAAAACCAAGATAATGATTCGCCAAAAGAGAAGCTACAAGAAATATTAGCCATCATGTCAAGACAAAACAGAAGCCATCGAACAGATGAAATTGAAGATTTGATCATAAATGTGATAAATATCAGCTTCTCTATGAATGATCCATGCACACACAACTGGAGCAGGAGTGGCCACCTATCATCCATATATGAATTCATGACACTAGAATCCACATAGTTTACAAAGACGTAGAGAACTCTGGTGATAGTATTTGTGAGCATTGTTTTAGATAGTTGCCTAGGGAATGCAAGGGAGAGCTCCAAGTAATAGTAGAGAGTCTGATGAGATTTACTAAACACAACATATGGCCATTGGAAATAGTGAAATTATCCATATCACTACACGGTCATAGTAGTAGGCAAAAGAAGACAGTGTGAATAGAATTTATAGTGATACGCCACTCAATGGAGCATAACATCATCCTAGGCAGGATAGTTTTCCTAATGTTTGGAGACACATCATCAACAGTACACATGTTGGTAAAGTTCAGTACATCGGACGGTCCATGGATAGGGTTGTCGAGACCCCGACAAGGCACATGTACTATCAAATCATGGAAGCCTTGAATATCACAAGATGGGTCAAACATCCAAGAGAACAAGCACCCAAGGAAAAGGATGCCATCAACAATGATTAGTTTGATAAATATCAGCTTCTCTATGAATGATCCATGCACACACAACTGGAGCAGGAGTGGCCCACCTATCATCCATATATGAATTCATGAAACTAGAATCCACATAGTTTACAAAGACGTAGAGAGCTCTGCAGATAGTATTTATGAGCATTGTTTTAGATAGTTGCCTAGGGAATGCAAGGGAGAGCTCCAAGTAATAGTAGAGAGTCTGATGAGATTTACTAAACACAACATATGGCCATTAGGAATAGTGAAATTATCCATATCACTACACGGTCATGGTATTAGGAAAAAGAAGACAGTGTGAATAGAATTTATAGTGATACGCCTCTTAGTGGAGCATAACATCATCCTAGGCAGGATAGTTTTCCTAATGTTTGGAGACACATCATCAACAGTACACATGTTGGTAAAGTTCAGTACATCGGACGGTCCATGGATAGGGTTGTCGAGACCCCGACAAGGCACATGTACTATCAAATCATGGAAGCCTTGAATATCACAAGATGGGTCAAACATCCAAGAGAACAAGCACCCAAGGAAAAGGATGCCATCAACAATGATTACTCTGATCAAGCAGTACAAATTGGCATAACACTTCATGTCATGATGACAGAGAAAATAATAGTGTTATTGATGAAATGTGCACATGTTTTTGCATAGAAACCTACCGACATGGTAGTGGTAGAGAGAAGCATAGTTGAACATGGACTAAACATAGAATAATGATCTAACAACATTAAAAATAAGAAGCAAAAACAACCGGGAGAAAGGAATAATGCAATCAATACATAGGTGGTTACACTAGTCGGTGCAGCCATTTCATATGAGGCATTCTTCCCAACCTTGATTCTAATCCAGTCATGGTTAACAAGAAGGATGGAATTTGGAGGATGTGCATAGACTACTCAAATTTAAATAAAACATACCCTAAGAATTCATTCCCGTTACCTGAGATTGATCAAAAGGTCAACTCACTACAAGGTTTCAAGTGGAAATATTATGTAAACATATACAAGGGATGTCATCAAGTGCTAATGAAGAAGGTGTTGGATTAAGTGTCTAAGCTCATAACTATAATTGGTATGTACTTGACCTGAGAGTAGCATAGTCCATTTGGGTTGCCTTTACCAGAACAATATGATAGGAAGAATAATTGAGAATGAGGTTATTTGTGATTTATTAATATATTATAAGTATAATATATGAATTGCGAATTCATATTATTTAATTGGTATTGATCAAGAATTAATTTGGAATTAATTTAGTGGTCGGAAGAGACTAATTAAATTAACGGGGACTGATTATGTAAATTAGTGATATATATTGTTTGGGCTATTGATTCATGATGGGATAAGTTTATGTGTCTATGAAGAGTTAGCCTACAAGAGATATGGATCATAACCTAAGTGTGTGGATTATGGTTTAACCATCACTCTTGTATTCCTACACTCTCTCTCTCTCTCTCTCTCTCTCTCTCTCTCTCTCTCTATATATATATATATATATATATATATATATATATATATATATATATATATATATATATATATATAGGTTCAGGTTCATTTGAGACCATTCTAATTTTGTGAGACCGTGAGACCAAATCTCGTTTTCGGAACTTGAATTAACTAAAAAAAATTAAAATAAAATAAAAAAGTAAAAAAAATCTCGTTTTTTTTTTGAAAAATACATGAAATATTCTAAATAGAATATTACACTGACATATTCTAAAAAATAACTTTAAAATGCAAAATAAGTGGAAAAATCAAAAAAAAAATTTAATATTATTTTCGGAACTTGAATTAACTAAAAAAAATAAAAATAAAATAAAATAAATCCTATTTTTTTTGAAAAATACGTGAAATATTCTAAATAGAATATTACACTGTACATATTCTAAAAATAATTTTAAAATACAAAATAAATGGAAAAATCAAAAAATTCTTTTTTTAAATATTATTTTCGGAATTTGAATTAACTAAAAAAAATTTTAAAAAATAAAAAAATAATAAAAAAAATTAAAAAAATGCGTCTCACTGTCTCACAAAATTAGGTCGTCTCACATGAACCTAACCCTATATATATATATATATATATATATATATATATATATATATATATATATATATATATATATATATATATATATATATATATATGAAACCCGTTAGCCAAAAATTGGTGACACTAGTGATCTTAGAGATATTATATTCAATTTTGAGTGCCCCATAAACTCTTTCTCAAGTTCTCAATTTTTTTTATGGTGTTTGTGAACCATTTGAGATATAACACTTGAGGGGCTAAGTTCTTAAAGGCCAAATACAACAAGCCACAACAAAGAGGTAATCTTCTTACTAGTTTTATGATTCAAATATCAAATTATATGCTAGTTGTAGGCTTTATGCTTTGGATAATTTTATTTCATGTATAACTAGAGAAAACTTAAATCTAAAGCATTAGGGTTGTATGTGCATCATCGGGATGTTAGAGTACATAAAACACAATAGAAGGAAGACAAGGAAAAGATGGCGTTCCACAAAAATCATGAAACTGTTTGTTATAAAAAAATGCCTTTTGGATTGAGAAATGTTGGGGCAATCAATCAGTGTCTGGTTGATAAGGTTTTCACAGATCAGATAAGGAGAAATATACATGTTTACATGGATGACATGGTAACTAAAATTCGAACTGACTCAACATTACTCAAAGATGTCGAAGAAACACTTCGGACCTTAGAGAAGTTCCACATGAAGTTGAACCCCACTAAATGCATATTCAATATGTAAGATGAAATTTATTTAGGGTATTACTATCAAACAAAGGAATGAAACCGAGTCCAGACAAGGTGAAGGAATTCATCAACGTTACATAACCAAGAAACTTAAAGGATTGCAGGCATTAAACAAGAATATAACTATATTACGAAGCTTCATAGCATGGTCATTTGACAAGGCCATGTCGTTGTTTCAAATGTTGAAGGGGTGCATTGACAAGAATAGCTTGCGTTGGACACCCCTAGCAGAATTTCCTTTTATGAGTTAAAGCAAGCACAATAGAGGTTTCCATCCCCATCCCAGGATAAACATTATCAATGCACTTATCCATAAAAGAAGAGGTCGTATTAGCGGTAATAAAAAAAAAGAGGAGACAATAAATTACCAATTTTCTTCGTAAGAAAAGCACCGCAAGGAGTAGAACTGAACTATCCCATCTTAGAAAAGGTGGTAATTGCATTAGTATATTTAGTTAGAGGATTATGCCGATATTTCCAAGCTCATCGAAGTGCAGTCCTAATAACTCAACTATTGAAGAGCGTCGTGGTTGTACCTGAGAAATATGTGAGGTTAACAAAATCAACAATCCAACTAGGAAAACACAACAAAGAATACCACCCTCGAACGAGTATCAAAGAACATTCTTTGGCATATTTCCATAAGGAAATTACAGACAGGCTACATAACGCCAACCATATCCAGCCATACAAGATTAAGGAACCAGTAATAGTGAATCATGTTTGGATGCTATAAACAAATGGAGCAGCAAGGAAGGAAGGTTTAGGGGTAGATCTCATACTTAGAGATACTGAAGGCATCGAAATCACATATGCATTTAGAGACATCTAACCACGAAGGTGAGTATGAAGCAAGATAAATGGAGGTCAAAATCTTGAAATAATGACTAAATTTATGTTGGTCACAAATCAAGTCAACGAAAAATATGACACGAAGTATGCTAGAATGAAAAAAATACAAAGAAGTTATGATTAAAATGGCAAAAAAAAATTCTAAATTTGATCCATAGAGTAAGTAAAGAGAAGCACGAATAGGAGAGAAGATGAATTAAGCAAGCTAGAAGCTATTATATTCATTCACCTTTTGAAGAAAGTGTTAGTAGAAATACTTCAACAATGAAGTATATATGAGGAACAGGTAAACACCAACTCCACATAAGAAAGAAATTGGATGACTCCACTCTATGACGATATTTGGGATGGCATGTTACCTGATGATGCATTATAAGCGCAAAAAATAAAAATTAAAGTGCCATAAATCACAATTGGAAATGGAGAACTATATAGAAAAGGATATTTGATTCCATGGTTGAAATGCATAACAAAAAGTGAGGGAAGGAAAGTAGTTTAGGAAATGCACAAACATAAAGCAAGGACGCATAAGGGCACAAGACCTTTAACTGGGAAAATACTTTGCATGGGCCTCTACTAGCCAGAGATGTACAAAGAAGTAGAAGTTGCTGCCAGAAAATGTCTAGAGTGTTCTCCACTCTCTCTCTTGTGCAACGAACACCATCAGGTACATTAACCAACATCACATGCCCATTACATTTCTATCAATGGGGAATTGATAGTGTCGGCCCTTTCCTAGAGGGACCAGAGAAAGTAAAAATCCTAGTGGTCATCGTTGACTATTTTACCAAGTTGATAGAAGCGTAGTAAGTGGTGGTGGTGGTGGTGGTACCGGTGGTGGTAGTGGTGCTGGTTGTGGTGGCGGTGGTGGTAGCAATAGTTGTGGTGGTGGTAGCAATAGTGTTGGTGGGTGGTCCATGGCGGCGGCAGCGGTGATGGTGGAGGTGGCGGTGGCGGAGGTGGCGGTGGTCCATGGTGGTAGCAGTCGTCGTGGTGGTGGTGGGTTTTCTGATAAGTAAATTGGTATTTTTTTTTTAATCTGTCACTTTTCTTGCTGACAAGGAATGTTTTCTTTCCAACTTTGGAAGGAATCCACTTTCCTCCATATGTTGGAAAGTTTATTTCATTTAAGAATCTTTGTACTCCTTTTAAGTCCAACCAAACACGTAAATTAGAGGGACTTAGAATAATATTACAAGTAACTAATTATTTTATCAATTGTTTAAATTATATTGGCTCACGTAATATTAACCAATGTCTTGATAGCAGATTATAGGTTGTTGAATATTCCATGATTGAGTTTTATTATTATTATTATTATTATTATTATTATTATTATTATTATTATTATTATTATTATTATTATTATTATAGTACCTATAACAGAGATTGCAAAACTTATTTACTGAGTTATTGTTGTTTATAATTTACTTTCATAAAGATACTAAAGATAGAGGATCCCAAATTTATTAAAAAGTAAAATAACCACTCGTTTTCTTTTTAGATAATTGGAAATTCGGTTTACCCACACCATTTTCTTCGTATGGAAATTCATTGGATCTCTAACCGGCACATACATCCATACACCAAAAAGCAACCCCTAACTATTAAATGCGACCCACACCACTAAAAAAACCACTCACGCCAAAATCACACCCACACCAATACCAACACCCTATCAAACACACCCTAGCCAAAATCTCCACATCCACCCATGCCCACCCCAACACAACACCATATACCTACACATTACACAAAATTCATACAAAAAAAGTATTGTAATCTAGACATCATTTCCAAGTTAAAACAATAAATAAAAAATCTAAGCAAACTGTGGATAGTAAAACCATATTTGAAAAAAATTATAAATTTGAACTAAAGGTCATAACTGTTACTCTTGATCCGATATATCTATCTTGTCATATTTTCACATTTCTCATCACTTTGTTTGACTTTTTCATTGTTTTCTCGAACCTCTTCCTCGAGTGCAGTAACTTTACTTTTCTGCAATAAGAAAGATTACTATAAGAACAAGGATAATTGGTGTTCGATGATTATATTAACACATATAAATAAGACTTTATTATGTAAAAGGTGAATATATGTAAAGAGTGACAAAGTTACCAGTGCTTTATCTGTCTCCCAATAATCACCTAAATAAACCCAATCTTCTTTATTACGATAATCTTGGCGAGCATTATCAGTGTGTATTGTCTTCTTTTCTATGTTTAATAAAGTTTCCAAAATGTTCTCAAGCACATTTTTTTCAACATGCATGACATCAATGTTATGACACATTAAAAACTTACACTAGTATGGTGTAAGACCTTCGCTATCAACGTATGCTTTATCTACCTTCGCAAAATCCATCGGCCCTTTCATGAACTTCAGATCGACCATATTGTTGATTGTAGTCCAACTCTTGTCCATCTTGTCTTAGTGTCAAGTTATTAACTAAAAATACACAAAAAGGAGATACAGAAGAAGAAGAAATAGACAAAAACCAACATTAACGTGAGAAATTCTAGAGAAAATACTAAAATACTTATGTCCCTTAATCATACAAATTGGATATTTTTTGTTCCTTAAAATGCATATATGGTGTTTTCTTAAATACAAATGATGCGTATGTGTTAGAGAACCGAGCCCATAGAGTGGGTGCCTTTTTTTTAATTGAAGCCTATGTTATCAGACAAAAAATAAAGGTATACTTATGTTTCAAAGACTAGAATTTTCTTTTCTGGCTTCACCTATGAACAATTAACTTTTATCAGTGTTGGAATCATAATTCATAATTCTGGGACATTTTTAATCTTAGGGGTATTTTGGGAAAAAAGATAAAAGTGTTTGTATCAAATTAGGTATCTTTCATGTCTAATATAAAAATAGGAGTAATTCCTTTAGTGTTTTCAATTTAGTATTATGTTTAATTAAGAAGTAATTACTTAGCCAACAAGTTTTGTTTATCGCCTCTCTTGTCCCCTGTTCTTTGTTCTTTTTCCCCTGGTTCTTTTTTTATCACCTGTTCCATCTTCCATATGTTTCTCTATCTTTTTTCATTGGTGTACAAGTTGAACATTGAATGCAGCCCCTATTACTAGTATTTTTTCAACTAGGTTGAAAAATGATATTAGTTGGTACAGGGGAGGTGCATATTCTTTAGTAGGAGGGACTAGCACGTTAAAAGCTAGAACACAATTGTTATCTTTTGTTAATGTGAGTATTTTCAGTAAAAAATAGTAAAGCTTTCTGTTCTTTTCTTGTTTTAGATATCATTTTTTTGTGAGTTTAAGAGAGAATACTAGTACAAGTATTAGAAGTGTATAAAAAATGTGTAGCAATAATGGGACAACCATTTAGCACATCTAGACAAACAATTGAAGTTTTACAATGATGCTTCTTTTTCATCATGACAATCTACTTTTATCATCACAATCTCTTTTAGTAAAAAAATGAACATTTATGCCCCTGATATATGTAATTGCTGATATATGTAAGTGCCCATATTTCAATACCATGCTCAATTATTTGTAGCTTTACAGTATTTTCCTACTTTAAGTTGGAGCTGCTTGTAAAGACATGAGCAATTAACTTTTAACATTGTTTTAATAATTCATAATTACGGGACAGTTTTAATCTAAGGGGTATTTTCGAGAAAAAAAAGTTTATGTATCAGATTAGGTCCCTTTCATGTCTAGTTTAAAAATATGAGTGATTACTTTATTGTTTTCAATCTAGTATTACGTTTATTTCAGAAGTAATTAGTTAGCCAAAAACTTTTTTAAACCTCTCTTTTCCCCTGTTATTTTTCCCTTCTTATTTTTCCCTGTTCCTGTTATTTTTCCTTCCTGGTTATTTTTTATCACCTGTTATTATTTTTACTGGTGCAAAACAATCCAAAATATCATATGATTTGGAGAATTTTTAATGGAGACAAAACAATCTAAGCTAATATGATTGAAGAAGGAATCCACGAGCAACATGAAATTGAATAACAAAAGCTTAACAAACGAATTGATAGAGAAGAATATTAGTTACCTAAGATCAATGAATGTTTCACGAGTAACTGTATATCGTAGCCCTAGATTTTGATGCACATCTATCTCCTTCCATTGATGTTTCTTCTCGTAAGGCTTTGATAGGGTTAAATGTGGGATTAACCATTCCATAAATCTATGATCCTTAATTTCGGGATGTGATTATGTTTTTTATACAATCCATAAGCAAGTATATTCTTTACTTTTTTCAATTATTTTTTTATATCAATTTTCTTAAATTTGTTTTAAATTGTAGTTTTGATTTTGGTTATAATTTTTTTTTCATAATTTCATACTCAACTAGTTATTTTTTATTTATTTTTTATTTATTTATTTTTTTTTTCTGTTTTTTGGTCATAAGTAGAATGTATTTTTTTTTTTTTTGAATATTTGAAAAAAAAAATAGTTACCCCTGACTAACCTACAAACTCACACGGATACTCTAGCTGGCCCTACGGTATCACGAATCTCACATCCATCCATCCACACACATCCCCTATAGACGAGTACACGTCTAGAGGAGTAGCGGTTATGCTCCCAACAACTTTCAATTGACAAACAAGTATTTAAAATAAATTGGGCTAGAACAACTAAAATTAAGGAGAAGACCCTCAGGTGCTGGTGGGTGGCACTGATGGCGGCAATGGTGGTGGTGCCAGTGTCAAATGGTAGTGGCGGCTTGTAGCAAAGCAAGGGTAGTGGTGGTGGTTGTAGTAGCGGTTGGTGGGGGAGGCGACGTTGGTGGTGGAAATGGTTGTGGTGGTAAGTGATGGTAGTGGCAGTGGCGGTGATGGTAATTGTGGTGGTGGTAGTCATATATGGTATATATAACTAAATAACGTTTATCAAAGACTTAAAATTCACTCCCTAATGATTTCTATTCAAATCCAAAAGTGGTTAGTCTCCAATACTGGATTTCAATCCCTAATAAGTTTCTTTCCAAATAGTATTTGTGACTGACTCATCAGTCCTTGATATATGGTATCTACGACTAAATAATCAGTCTTAGATACCAAGATATAACCATTCTTAAGTTTTCATTTGAATGCCAAATAGTATATGTCTATTAGGGACTGAAATTTAGTCTTTAGAAAGTTTCATGTACGTAGGATAAATTGGTGCAATTATATCAATGACTAATCTTTAGTTCCTAATAAATTCCTTACACAATCAAAACTGACCAAAGTCTACTAGGGATTGAAATTTAGTCACTCATAACTTTCCCCTAAAATTCAAAGTTTGCGCTAAACTATTTGAGACTGAAATTCAGTCCCTAATGTGTTTCATAACAAACCTAAACTGACGCAACCAGATTAGGGACTAAAGTTTAGTCTCGACTAAGATCGGCCAGTCTTTAATGATTTTTACATTAAAATCAGTCCTAGAGAATATCTGAGACTAATTAATCAATCCTAGATACATTATATTCAAGACTGATTAATCAGTCCCGACTATTTTAGTCACATAAGCCCCTTTTTCTTGTACTGAAGATGCCGCCAGAAAATGTCTAGAGTGTTCACCATTCTCTTTTCTGTGCAACGAACACCATTTGCTACATTAACCAACATCACATGCCCATGGCATTTCTATCAACGGGGAATCGACATTGTCGGCACTTTCCTAGAGGAACCAGAGAGAGTAAAAATCCTAGTGGTCACCGTTGACTATTTTACCAAGTTGATAGTATTGGATTAATGTCTAAGTCCATAACTATAATTGGTAAGACTTGATCCGACCCGGCATGGTCCATTTGGGTTGCATGACATCTTGCATTTGGATAGACTAAAATGAGAGAAATAACACTTAAGGTTTATTAATATATTATAAATTCTAATATATTAATAAGATTATTTAATTAGTATTGATCAAGAATTAATCTAGAATTTATTAAGTGATCAAAAGAAGACTAATTAAATATATGGGTTGATTTTCTAAATCATCCATACTTGTATAGTGGTCTAAGACTCCATGGATTATCAAGTTGGGCTAAAACCCATAGGATACTCCATGGATGCTCCATGCTGTATTTGAACCCATGGATCCAAGGAAATGGAAAGCCACGACAATTATGGTTTACCTTAATTGTAACAACTATATAAGCATCCTATTATTGACAAAATCGGCGACTAGTGAAACAAGTGAGGGCAAACCAATTTTAGAAGTGTTCTACTTTTATCTCAAGTTATTCCAATTGTTCATGATGTTGTGTGAACCATTTGAGGTGTCACACTTGGGGCACTAGGCTCTTGAGCTTCATGGAATCAAGCACCAAACAAGAGGTACGTAATTCTACTAGAATTTATATTATGTGTACTTTATATTATTCTAGTTAGAACAATACCTTGAAAATTGATATTTGCATGTATAATAGAGAAAACATATATCCAAGATATTTAGGGTTGCATGTACACTTAGGAGTGTTAGAATACTCAAAACCCAACAGTGGTATCAGAGCCTAGGCTTGTTTTCACTTATACTTGATGCAAATTAGCTGAAAATCGAATTTTGGTGTTGTTTGCTCAGCAGACCCGCCGATTCCATCAAGGGACTCGATGAGTCCAAGTGTAAACTCATCCAACTCGCCGAGTAGGTTCATGCACTTGACGAGTTGGAACCCCAAACAACATATCTTCGAGTTTTGGTGCTGGAATTGGTCTAGAATCATTACCTTTGACCGTTTTGGACTTATAAAACCTATTTTTTAAGTGGTAATGATTATGCTAAACCAATTTCAATGCTATAATCAAAGTTTCAAGTTTTATATGTGTTTATGTAATTCTTGAAAATGTTGATTATGAATGTTCATGCTTATGAGTTTTAGTAGATCATAGGAATTATGTGCAAATTGTTTTTTAGTATAATTCTTGATCTCAATGAAATTATATGGTGTCCATAACTTGTCTTCAAATTATGGATTCCCAAGAGTTTTATGTTTCCTTGATTTATGAGTTAGTTTAGATTAATAAATAAAAATTGTGTTTTAGTTGTTTTCAATGCAAATTAATCTAGAGTTAGTTCATAAAATGTGTTTTTTGTAACTTGTCCTCAAGTTACATAAAAGGTCACACTTATGAATCTTAAAACTCATAAAAGTGTCATAGGTTACATAAAAATGAAGAGCCTTTTTCATTAAATAGTATTATGACTCTATAACTTGTCCTCAACTTATGGAAGTTTAAGAGTCACTTCTTTAAAAGTGTTATTAACGAATAAGGAGATATATAAAATGAAGAGTCTTCATTTTAATGTACATTAAATTCATAAGTTATGAATATGAAAGGTTTTGAATAGTTTCAAAACATGCCCTCAAGTTTTGGAATTTGTAAAGTGTTACACTCTAATACTTTAATTTCAAATTAAACCTTAGGATTTTAAGAGTTTAAAATTCAAACTTTATGGACTTCATTAAATTAATTAAAGTGTTTAATTAAAAGAGTTAATAGTTCCATAAAGACATGATTTAAGTTTAATTAAATTAATACTATAGTTTAATTAATAGATTAAACCACCAGGTATTTTAAGTGTTTAAAATACACCCTTATACTATTATTATAATTTTAATTATATAGATATGTATAAGATAAAGTCAATCTTACCATTAGTAGGCCTCATTCACGAAGCCGGTCTATAAGGGTAGGGGGGTATAAGGTTATTGCCCATAAAATGATAGTTTACTGGGTGTCCACTCTCACCCACCGCTTCCTTGTCTAGTGAAGGGTCGTTAGCCGAATGAGTAGGAAAGGACTAAAATTCTCCCTTCATTAAAAGTATAATGATAAATACTAAGTAACTAAACACTTATAAATTCCCAATCTTAGTTACTTAGGAAAATGTGAAAAGGTTCTAACCCATGAAATTACACTTTGTACCTTACCTAGTCGTTAGTGGAGCCTGTGTGGTTAACCGGCACACTAATAAGGACTAATAAGAGTGGCAAAGGGTAACTTGACTTTATTATAGATCGGTGGAGCGTGTATGGTTAACCGTCACATCGATTAGGTGATAAAGTTAAGGGTACTAAGTCAATTTGCATGGTTATTCACACCTTGTTTGTGATCCTCGGCATCCCAGTCACAAACTTGAGAGGGCACAATAGATATTCAAACATGCCATTGAAAGTTCAATGTATCTCAAAAGATCTAGCAGTTTCAAATCCAATTAAAACTTAATTATATTTCGTTTTTCATGGTGGAAATTGGTAAACCGTCATTTACGTACCTTCAACTATTTTATAACTTGGATTACAACATCCATTTTCCGGTTATAAATAGGTTTTTGGGTCCTAGCCTTAATATTTCATATTGGGTGTTATATTAAGGAATTTAAATCAACTAATTTGAATTCCTCCCATTATAGATGTCTAGTTTAGACACCTATGGTCTTCCCAAATCTTTAGGAACAAGCTTCCTCATGAAGATGATATCCCAAATGGCAACCAAGGTGAAAGATCAATCCCTTGTTGTGTATCAGTGGGACTAGAAATCATATTTCACTTCCTCAATCTCCTCCGATAAATCTCCCTTTCCCACAAGTTTCAAGACTTGATAAGTTCTAAGTCATTCAATCCCTATTGTCAAGCAAAGTCTATAAGTGCTTACATATTAGAGGTTAAGTCACATATTTACAAGCCGGGAGAGTCGGGTGTCGGAGTCTCGAAGTAGCCGGCTGTTGACTTGGTTCTTCAGTCACTCCCTGATGACAGATCACGACATGACCCTTATTGATCTTACCTATTTGTTTGATGATGCTGAATCATCAATGATTTGGAGCATTGGTAAAGCAAATTAGATTAGAATATCTACTTCCCAAACCTATTTGGACATTGACAATGGTGACATTGGAAGTCCAGAAAAACTTTCTCTTCCCAATTGAAAGGGATCGGTCATGGTCAATCCATTTGACCTAATGGTAAGGAGAAAGTATAAGTCTGTGATAGTCCCGTATACCATTTCCAAAGATTCCATATATTTCTTTTGATAATAAAAGGGGCATTGGTTGCGAAGCTACCCAATTTACCTGAAATTTCATAAGGATGGTAAAAGTCAAAAAGTTTGACTTCGCTTCGGGTAAACTCCATTATCTAGCATTATTAAGGTGTTGTTTGTTTTTTCTGAGGCAAAATATCTGCAGTCTGCGGACCATATCTGTAGACCTCTGCAGTAGAAGAGGTGGACCAAATGTCTGCACTCTGAAAAAAGAAGACTGTTTGTTTTTTTAACATCTGCGGGCTATTAAAATAAACTGAAATCTAAATAAACTGATTTTTTAAAACTTCAAAGCAATTTTTTTATATATTTTTACGACTTTATTATAAATATATAACGAATCTAGATCAACTTTTATGTATTATTATATAAAAAATAAAAATAAAAATGGTATTAATTCACATACATATTTGATAAAAACCAACAACTTTGATTCAAAGTTATAATTAAACATTATAATTAGTGATCAAAGAATTTGATACATAAATGGATGGAAATAAACTTCGATTTTTTCAATTAAAATGTATTAAAAATGTACGATAAATATTTTCTCGAGAAATTGATGATACTCTATTAAATAAAGTTTTACAAAATTTTGGCAAAAAAATATAAGAATATATTATGATTCTTTTTTCATATTTATATAAACAACTTCAACGACTATTATTATAATAAATTTTTATTTATAAATTTTTTAAAAATATCATGTTTGTATCGTCAAATGTTTTTTTTTAAAGTTTTGTAATTTTTTTTTCAAATTGTTTATCATTAATAAAGTTGGAAAAAATATAAACTAAAAAAAAAAAAAACTTAAAAAAATAAAGATATATATGTTTTTTTAGGCTAGAAGATGTCTGAAGATGTTAGAAGACTCTGGTCCACATCTGCGCCAAGAAGAGGGCGCGCAGACATTTTTAGGTCTGCAGTCTTCAAAAAAACAAACAGTGTAGGAAAACTAATGTCTGCGTGTGGTCTGCACGGCACAGACAGAAGAGGTCTCGCAGATCTGCAGACAAAAAAACACTACTAATGCATGATGTAATGTAATTGCATTTTGATGTTTTGGAAGTATCAAAGGAAGCTTAAAGTATGATTATGCTGATTCTGATCATGAAGATGGATATCAATCGCATGGTTCGGTGATCAAATTTTTGAGTTGTTACTTAAGAGTTGTGATATATTGCTTAGGAATAGATAACAAGTTTTCCATATGGATTGTAAGTATAAGTTTTCTGCAAAGTTTTAAAATATAAGAAAAATGGTTTTGATTTTATTTATTTTAAGTATCCTTACAATGGCTTTTGTGAAAAAATTGTTTCCTATATGATTCCACTAATAGCAATATTGGAAAATGGATTTGATTCTTTCATTTGTTGTAGTGTCATAATTTACCAAATAAGGAAAGATTCTCATCACCCTAGTTTCAGTTGGATAGAAACTTGGAATCATGCAACTTGTATTGTATGATGAATGAGAATTTTTCATCTTTAAGAAATTAGGAATAATTCCTTGTTCACATGTATATGTGAGTCAAGTGAAGGACAAAGGGATCGGGTACACTTGGGTGTACGCTGATCAGGTCCACCACAAAGACTATTCGTCATGATTCATGCAAATAATAATTTTCCAAGGTTTACATCCTAACTAGCATGTTATAGGGTACTTGAATCATAAAACACTAGTAGAATTACATACCTTTTAGTAGTGGTTGATTGTTTGGAATTTGAGAGCCTAGCACCAATAATATGGATGCCTCAAATGGAAGTCACAAATCACCACAAACTTTGAAAGCTTGATAGAATAGTAACACACTTCTAGAAATCGTCCACACTTTAGTTCTCAAAAACATTAATGTCATTTCAAGTGTCAAGGACCCCTTTATATAGTGTGGTGGATTAGGGTTACATTCATGTAAACCCTAATACTCATGATCTTTCATTTCCATGAGATCTATGGGTTAAAGCTCCATGGACTATCCATGGTCTTTCCAGGAAAGCATAGCCCATTCTAAATAAGCAATAGCCCACATTATATAAATACAAGAGCCCATATTTAATTAGTTAGATTTTGATCACCAAATTAATTAAATTAATTTTAGATCAATACTAATTAAATAATATGATTTCGTATTAATATATTAGAACTTATAATATATTAATAAATCATAAACATATTATTCTCAAAAGATTATCCATAAATTGTTCGGGTGAAGTGCAACTCAAATGGATCATGTCGGGTCATATCAAGTACATCTCAAATATAGTTATGGACTTAGACACGTTATCCAACAAAAAATTTGTTGTAAGTGCTCACAACTTCACATCTAACCATTACAACGGGCTATAAGAAATCACATTCGGTCATATTTTAACACTTCCAACAAGTTTGTTATCTAATTATAAAAAAAATAATAAAAAATAACCAAAACAAATTTTTTTATCCAAATTTAAACAAAAAGAAAAATAATTATCTTGATAAATCAATTTTTTAATACGATCAATTATATTGGTTGCAATATATATATATATATTATAACTGAATTAAGTTGTTATAGTCGATAATAATAATAATAATAATAATAATAATAATAATAATAATAATAATATTATGCGAATTGTTCCAACGTCTTCGTTATTTAAATATATATAAAAGGTTTAGTCAGATGCGAATGAAATACCTTGATAAGTTAATTATCTTTTAGCGAAATAAGCATAAATCATATTCGATCTATGTTATCAAGTTGTTTACGTTTGGCTCATTTATGTCTATTTTTAACTGAAAGTGATGCCTTTTGCATTAATGAGACGGAATCAGAATAGTAATTTTGTAAGATAATAAAAATGAATTTTTCTCTGCTTATTTCTTGCTAAGGGCTGTTTATATTAATATATATTGCATTTGCCGTTTGAAAAAAAAAAAAAAGGAATTTTAATGTTAAAATAAGACTTGCATACACAATATTTAATTTAAAAACTATCTAAAAAGTAGAATAAGATAAGTTCTAGAAGTGTAGCGTAGACAGCATAATTGTTTTGGGTTTCCAATGTGAAATACAGATTTGTTGAACAAGTTTCAAGAAGATTTAACAAACCATTTGCTGCTCCAAATTTTATACCGATATTGCATAATATTGTTTTGGATTTTGGTTTTATAAATGAATTTTAAAACTGGCGTTTTAAAAATCATTTTTAAAACTTAAGTTTCATCATTATAATTTGATAAAGGAGTAGGTTATAGGTTGTAGGGGGTCGTTGTGGTTGTAATATGAGGTTCTTTTTGTCTACGGTGGACGTGGCATCTCCTCTTTACTCCATGTTACCTTTTTTATTTTATTTTTAACATTAAATTGTAAAATGATCGCATGGTTCAACAAAAAATATATAGTTGTGGGTCATTATTATTTTTTTCATGTATGGATCGTTAAAAAGCAAAACTAAAGTTGTTCCTTAGAAAATTTGAATGCAATTGAAATGATTATTATTATTATTATTATTATTATTATTTTTCTTATTTTTTTTATAATTAAAAAAAAAAAAAAAACCCTAATAACCTATCTCACCCATCATTTTCTCTTTTAATATACCAAAACAATCTTCTATTTTTTTTCTCTTTCTCTTTGCCGCCGTCAGAAATATATTGTTGGAGTACCACTGTCTTCGAACCACCACCTTCACGCTATCTTTTCGTCTCCACCTTTACCAGAGCTTCCTTCACGTCACTAAAACATTGGGTAGCTAGGGTTTTCTGATTCGAGGGCTACACCAACAGCCTTCAGCGGTGCCATCATATACCAACCCTTCGTCGGAGATGTTCATCGATTTCGAGAAAAACGAGAAATGTGAGCGAGAGAGGCATTGTTTGGATATATGAGTGAAAGATGCGGCAGATCCGTCAAATTTGTAAGAGAGACGACGATGGTTTCAAGAAACCCTAAACCAAGGAAGTCATTGTTTAATGATTTGTATAATACATGAAACGGCAATGACAAAGTAGGGAAAGTGATGAGATAGTTTTCAATAAATTGTTGAAAATGTACCACAAAGAAAACAAGAAGCCTTTCATATTTGTTGAGTTTCAGAATTTTATGAAAGATAATGAAAATTGGACAAAATTATAAAAACTGAACAACATGTTAATTGAGGTTCCAAAAAGTCAAAAACATTGAATCCTACTACACAACTTCAAATTCTCGTTAGCATCAACAATGATGATACCGTTGACATTTAACTACATTTACATACTATAACGATCTAGTTTTAGATACTCTTCAATATTGGATGTAGTGTGAAAAGATTATGTTACGTTAGGCATAACATGAGGTATGTTGGGTGTCGTCCCTTAAGTTGGCCGCAGGTGTTGGTGGCATACGTTGAGCGTACCCATGCGTATGTCAGACATAGGTAAGCAGACCAAAAACATTAATTTTTTAGGTTTTGGTCTCTATTTCAGTGTCATTATGGATCTTGAGGCCGTCCCTTCATCAACCTCCTTCCCCTCTAAAGACTCCCCACAAAACCCTACCCTTTCTTTATGTGTTTTTGAGCTTTGGTGGTAAACTTTTGGTTTTTTTTTTTTTTTTTTTTTTTTTTTTTTGGCATTGTAAAGAAGTAGGACCTCGTTGAACAAGAATTGGAATCTTGATCATTTTGGCAAGTCTTAGAAGGCATAAAGTTGCAACCTCGTTGATTCATCTCTTAGATCTAACTAGTTTGGAGGGTTTTTTTTTTTTTTGCATATTTTGGTCCCTTGAGTTGTTTCTTGTGAGTATAACCTACTCCAGAAGCTTAAAATGGTAGATCTTAGTGTTTATGAGGTCCCTTGTGCATAGAAATGGTAGCTTTATGGGTTTAAGTCAACAATGTAAGGGTTTATGTTCATTTCATGAGGTTAGAGTGTAAAAATTGGGTTTTGGGGTTTATTAAGCCATGCATAAGCTTAAAGCTTCTGACTATATGGTTTAAGAGCTTGTTTTAGAGTAGATCTGAAGTTTTGACAAAATGATCTTAACGAATTAAGCCATCCATATGACGATTGACTCACATACCGGTTCACCACGTGACATTATGGTTTAAGAACTTGTATGTACGGTGTGCATACTAGGTTCAAACCCCGTAACCTGGTCAAGGGTGAGTTCATGGGTTATACGAGTTGGGTATGCTTAGTGTACTTCCATCTGTGAGTTTAGAAGGTTGGGCCATGTTGGGCATCAGGCGCTTTTGGGTTGGGTCATGGTTATGGGCCGATTAAGGGAAAGGGTAAAATGACCTAATTATTAATTTGGATATTTTTTTGATTCATTAGTGTGGGGTTCTCTGGTTCAGCAGCCCGAGCATCTATTTTTTTAGCAGCGGATCAAGGTGAGTTTGCTCAATATATATTAGGGTTGTATGTACTTTTTTTCTTTGTGACTCTTGTTGTATGTATGTATGCATGTTTAATATATATGTTAGTGAAATAGACCCAGGGGTGAAATAGACACGTACGTTTGAAAAATACCAATTGAGTTGAAATATACTCGGGGGCAAAATAAACCCACTAAAGCCTTGAGCTGTCATTTTAGTTGAAATAGAATGGGGGTGAAATTGACCCAGGTGTGAAACAGACCAGGTACAGCCTTGAGCTAACATTTATGTATGGTATGTGGTATTTTGGGGAACTAGCTAAGCTTTGTGCTTATCGTTTTAGTTTATGTTTAAATTATTTTAGGTTTGAAGAGGAAGAGTTCGGGATGATCGCATTGCACACACACAACATGATTTTCTGCTTTATTTGATCCTGATGTACTCTTGGATGATTATTAACATACTCTGATTTCCCTTATAGATTCTATAAATATCTTTGGTTAATGGTGTTATTACCACAACACTAAAAATTTTGGTTATAAAATTTTGGGACGTTACAAGTTGGTATTAGAGCCTTAGTTTGAGGGATTCGAGTATACTCTCGAGCACGTATGAACTCAAGTTGAGGGTTTAGTAGATCTTTTTATAAAAAGAAATGTTTTATTAATGGATTTTATAATAAAATAAACGGGTGTGGTGCTTGCAATCGACTGAGCTCAAGTACATTTTCCTAAAATACCCATACATGTTCTATGTGACATGCTGTGAATTTAGAATTTATGAATCGCATGCTAGATTAGGGATAATGATCTTCTTAGGAATTACATGACAAAATTCGAGGTGAGATGCCTTTTATATGCCTAATGTACGAGCTTGTAGACTTGCAAACTAGTATTGGATAACTTACTTGATAGGATGGCCTGTTCGGGTTATGCTTTGATTCGGATTACTTAATGCTCGAATGTTGCTTGCTTTGTGCTTTTAGGAGTTCTCATTAATATCAGCTAACTGGTAAGCGAATGCGTTAAGTTACATATTACTGGGACTAGGTAATTTAATAAGGTTAGGTATAATCTTATTGTGCAGCTCTTGTTTGAGTCCAACCGTTGTATTGTAAGACATAACAGTTAAAGAATTATCTAGTGTCAGTAGTATGTAATTGCATTCGAGAGCTGGTAAGATGATGTTGGAGGGAGTTCCTTCGGTAGCTAATGGCGGAGAGTAGTGGGGTGGTAGTCCTAGGAGAACCTAGGAGGTGATTTGGTGCAACGAGCATTGCTTTGCTTGAGATTTTTTGGACTGATATGGAAGTAACTTGGAGGATTCGAGGTGATCTTTAAGGAAAGTATGGGTATATGTGGCATGTAGTATTGGGCCCGTACTACTGGAAGCCTAGAATCTGTACTTGACCCAAGAAAATTCACGATCATAATAGGGATCTTGTAGAATGCGGGGTTTCTTGAGTGTGTTCTGATGGTTTGTATGGTTTATTTTCAACATGGTGATCACTCGAGGAGGTTTTAGTGGTGGTAAGGGTGCCAGTGATGGTTCTGGTACCGACAGTGCTTCAGGTTCTAGCTCTAGGGCTGGATACATGGATGATCAAATGCGAGAGTTTATTTCGTCATAGATTACCCATAGTATTCTTGAGCAGACTCTTATGATCTTCGATATGATCAAGGAGGGTATCATGGAGGTTCTGGATGAGTGCTTCAGTAATTTTGTTCTGAGATTGTGGTGATGGTGGGATCTTGCTTTTTCAATTTTCCGAGAATTTTAGGCACGTGGGGATCCAAACTTCTTCAGGAAGAAGGATCCTATTGCAAGCAGTGTTGGTTAGCAGATGTAATGAATGCCTTCCATACTAGCTTCTGCCCTGAGTGGTCGAAGCTTAGATTTGCATCCTGTCTTCTGAAAGAGAGAGCTCGTTATTGGTGGGAGGATGTTGAACATGCCGTACGAGGGAAGGTAGTCGAGTTGATGTCTTGTGATGACTTTGTGACGAGGTTTTGCTATGAGTTCGCACCTGTGATTGAGGTCCAACAACTAGCAAAGGAGTTTTAATACCTTCACTAAACTACTGACACGGTGACAGAGATCATCACCATGTTTCACGATAGGGCTTTGTTGGTACCGTAGTATGTGGCAATGAGGAGATTAAGAAGGAAAGAAATAATGACATGTTGAGGAGCGATATGAGACAGTTTGTGAGCATATCCAATTGCAGGAGGCTGGATAACATGGTGGCGAGAGCCATAGAGAGGGAGATTGCTCTGGAGATGGAGAAGAAGATGAAGTCGGATCAAGTTTAGGGTTCACAGAGTTCGGGAAAGAGGCCAGAGGTTTTTGATTTGAGATCGAAGGGCTAACAGGGTCGGGGCCATTGTGGAAAGTACGGCAAGATGCACGATGAAGTTTGTAGGGTGAGTGGTTCGAGCTGCTACAAGTGCGGTAAGACTAGGCACTTTAGCAAGGATTACATTGTCACCACCTAGGGATCGAGTCTGATTTACTTCCATTGCAATTAGAGGGGCCATAAATAGGCCCATTTCCCTAATCTATCAATGGTGGGACCAGTTACAACACCCGCTCCTGCGACCTTGAGGATCACCGATGGCCTCTAGGGTAAGGTGGAGGCGCCTGTGGTGAGGTGTAGGGTATTTTAGCAGACAATCAAGGAGGCTCATGCAGCACCACATGTGGTGATGGGTATGTATCTTCTCCATATATCTTTATTTATTTTGTTTTATTCTACTTATATATGTTTATTTTTTTAGGGTCGTTCCTTGAGAATGGTATCTCCGCTCAATTTTTTTTATTCAGGGGCTACCCGATCCTTTGTATCTATTGCACTTAGAAAGATATTTCTTGATGCTCTAGGGACCTGGATTATACATTAGAGGTTGAGATTTCTAACAATCATCTAGTGCGAGTATCAAGGGTTCATCGGGGACGCACATTGGAGATGTTCAATGAGAAGTACTCGATAGATTTGATTCCTATTCCCCTGCACAAGAGAAAGGTTATTGTGGGGATGGATTGGTTGAGGCCTAATAGGGAAATGATTGATTACAAGCATCGATTGATACGTATTCGGACCCCGAGCAAGGGAGAGTAGGTAAGTCATTGAGAGGGTTCTCGGTGTAGTATGGCTCTTTGCTCGGCGGTAAGGGTCATGCGTTATCTTCAGTAGGATTGTTCTGGATTTTTGGCTTATGTGACGGATACTAGGGAATAGGGTAAGGTGATTGTGGGCGATGTTCCGATTGTTCAGGAATACTAGACGTTTTCTTTTAGGAGTTATCTAGAGTGCCTCCGTAGAGGCAGGTGGAGTTTCAGATTGATTTGGTTCAAGGTACGCCTCCGATAACCAAAGTACCTTATCGTTTAGCACCTCCAGAGATGTAGGAGTTGTTAGAAAAAGGATTTATTTGGTTGAGTAAGTCATCATGGGGATCTTCGGTCTTGTTTGTGAATAAAAAAGATGGGTCTTATTGGATATATATCGATTACTAGGACTGAATAAGCTAATGGTGAAGAACCGTTATCCACTATCGAGGATCGACAATTTATTTGACCAACTTCAGGGTGCATCTAGGTTTTATAAGATTAGTTTGTGTTCAGGTTATCATCAGATGAGTGTCAGAGAGTAGGATAAGTAGAAGACGACCTTCCGAACTTACTACAATCATTAGGAGTTCGTGGTGATTCCCCTCGGGCTCTCCAATGCCCATCAATGTTCATGGATCTCATGAACCACATATGTAGACCTATGCTTGATCGGTCTAAGATTATGTTTATTGATGAAATCCTGGTCTACTCTAAGACTTAGTAGCAACATGAGGAGCATCTAAGAGAGGTTTTGGAGACTTTAAGGAAGAGAAGTTGTATGCAAAGTTCTCCAAGTGTGAGTTTTGGTTGCGCGAGGTGCAGTTTCTGGGGTACTTTGTCAACCAGAACGATATCCTAGTCGATTCACTCATGGTTAAGGCAATGATGAGATGGGAGGTTCCGAGGTATCAATCAGATATTCAGAGTTTCCTTGGGTTGGTAGGTTACCATTGGAGATTCATCCAGTATCTCTCCAAGATAGCGATTCCTTTGACCCGATTGATGAAGAAGACCGTCACCTTCCGTTAGGGGCCTGAGTAGTAGGAAAATTTTGAGAATCTGAGAGAGAGGTTATGTGAGGCATTGATCCTGACCCTGCTTGAGGGTTTTGAGGACTTTTTGGCTTATTGTGATGCATCGATCATGGGTTTAGGTTCAGTCTTGATGCAGCGGAGTCATGTGATTGTATATGTATTGAGGTAGCTGAAGCCTCATGAGGCAAACTACCCGACACATGATTTGGAGTTGGGTTGTATGGTTTTCTCCCTCAAGATATGGCGACATTTCCTCTATGGATTCCGTTGTGCCATTTATACGGATCAGAAGAGTTTTAGTTAACAGATGGATCAATCGAATCTAAACATCAAGCAACGTAGGTAGTTGGATGTGGTGAAGGATCGTAATTTTGAGATCCTTTACCACCTTGAGAAGGAAAATGTGATGGCCGATGCTCTCAGCCAGAAGGTAGTTACCAACCCGATCATGGACATGTGTCTGCGGATGACCGTGATTACTCAGCTCAAGTTGATGGTAGGAAGGAGGAGCGCCGAAAGCGGGAGCGTATAGTGGGTCAAGTGTCTTCATTCGATTATAATAGGTAGGGTTTATTGAATCTACATTGGAGGGTGTGGATTCCATATTGGCGTGGTGTGCGTTAGCTTTTTTATTGAGGATGCTCACAGGTAGAGGCTCTTTATTCATCCCGAAGTGATGAAAATGTATTGAGATCTCTAGCCTGATTATTGGTTGTCATGCTTGAAGCGGGATGTAGCCTAGTATATAGAGAGGTGCTTGACTTGCAAGAAAGTCAAGGCCGAGCACTAGCAACCTCGCGGAAAAATGTAGCCATTAGGTGTTCCCATTTAGAAATGGGAAGAGATCACGATGTACATCATTATCAATTTACCACGCACATCGCATGGAGTAGATTCGATATGGGTGATCGTGTATCGATTAATCAAGAGCGCACACTTCATTCTTATCCAAGAGAGTATCTCGGCTGAAAAATTGGTCGACATCTTCATTCGGAAGGTTGTATCACGACATGGGGTGCTGGTTCTGGTGGTTTATGATAGGGATGTTTGGTTTACTTCCAATATTTGGAAGAGATTTCATGAGGATTTGGGTACTCATCTGCATTTGAGTACGACATTCCACTCGTAGACTGATGGTTAGAGTGAGCAGACTATCCAGACCCTGGAGGACATGCTTCATGCATATGTACTAGATTGTGGCGGGAGTTGAGACATGTATCTTCCCTTGGCATATTTTCCATATAACCACAGTTATCACGCCAGCATTGATCAACCTTCTTTTTACATACTCCATGGGAGGAAGTGTAGGACCCCGATATGTTGCAGTGAGGTTGGTCAGCGGGTTATAGGATGTGCATAGGTGGTACTTCAGATGAATGAGTTAATTTAGAAGGTTCATGGAAGGCTTCAGACAACACATAGTTGACTTAGAATTCCAGGTTGGGGATATGGTACTCCTAAAGGTGTCACCTTGGAAGGGTGTCATCCGACTAAGGAAGCGAGGTAAGCTGGGCCCTATATATTTAACTTGTAATGCCCCGATTCTCAGGTATTGATGTATGTATGAATCTTTTTGGGTTTTTGGGTCTACTCGACGAGTTGGTTGCCCTACTCCTCGAGTAGTAGCAGGTTGGTCCGCGTGTTTTAGTGATCTACTCGCCGAGTCCAAGAGAGGACTCGACGAGTAGGAGCTGGCAGATGAAACCCTAGATTTCGGGGTATTTCACCCTATTTAAAGGATCACAGGCCTCCCCCAGCATCCCCGTTACTGCTTCTTGTCCCTCTCAAACCCTAAATCGATTGTGTGTGTTCTTTTGGTGTGTTCAAGCTTGGAGGGGGATTTTGGAGGAGGAAACTCTTGGAGAAATCAAGCAAGTAGAAGCAAGAACTCGTGGGATTCAAGATCTACATTAGTGGATATTCTCTTGAAGGTATTAGTCTGTTTTCCTTGGCTCATGTTCATCAAAAATCTCTTTTGGATGGGTTTTATGATAGGGTTTTTATGTTTGAGCTAAGAACTAAAGTTGTAACTTCAGATCTGGACTCCCTTTGACCTCTACATCGATAAAGTTATTAGCCTTGCCTAGTAAGATCCTTCCTTCAAGTGTGAGACTCCATTACAAGCTTAGTTTTGTCATTTAAGGGCCTTCAAGCCTTGCATGCACGTAAAGTTTGCAACTTTATGTGATAAGCATGCCTAAGGAGGTTGGATCTGCAATTTGGAACTTTTGCATGGCTTAAAATGCATCTGTATGGATGAAGAATTAAAGGGACTCGATGAGTTGCATAGTCGACTCGGCGAGTCATATGAAGATGGTTCTCAACTCGATGAGTTTGATGAGCAACTTGGCGAGTCTGATGAATATTGTCGAAAACCCGACGAGTCAGTATAGTTACTCGGCGAGTCAGTTAGGGTTTTTCTCAACCATTGGATACGTATGAACTTGGTGAGTTGCAAGGGAGAAAACTCCATGAGTGGCCATGGAGCTTCGAGCACGAACCTTAGGAACTTGATGAGTCACTCTGGTGACTTGGCGAGCGGACTAGTATTCGAGGAACTCGACGAGTAGATGAGGGTACTCGATGAGTTGAGGTCAACATGGAGTGTTGACCTTGATTGTTGACTTTGACTTTGACCATGGGTTGACTAGTTGAAGAGGACATTTTGGAAAGGCTAGAATTTTACAAGTATGGTTTACAATGAATAAAGGTGGTGGAGTTCTTAGCAATGATCCGAGAATTTGAGCTTATTTTACGAGTCGACATCTGCAAGCTGTGTTACCTCACTATACTAAGGGGTCTAAGGCACCAAGGCCGACCCATTGGATATGTTATTCTAGCAGTGTTAGTATGTTGAGTATAAAGTTAGTTTTGCACGCTAGTGGTTATGCTAGTTAGGTAGATCTGTAGGATTACTTGTGTTGTTATATGATTATCTGCATGCTCAGTGATTATGCTATATGTTGATATGTTATGTGGGATGGGTTGAGGTAGGACTGCTTCGTGCAGTAACTATCAAACCCGGGAGCATTCCAGTTATGGACTAAGGGAGACTCGTATTGTAGGCTCGATGGCAAGCTAGATGTGATCTGTGGGCGCACAAGGCAATCCAGACTCACATTGTGGGCCCAAGGGGTAATCCAGTCTGTAAAGCTGTGGACCCGTTGCATGTTGTTTAGTTTGTTATGTTATGATATTGCTGACAGGGTTATGTGGATTGTATGTGTATTGATATTTTGGGGAAACTCACTAAGCTTTTAGGCTTACAGTTTCAGTTTATTGTTTCAGGTACACCTGGGGATCACGACAAGGAGAAATCATGATCGTACAGTTCCTCCTATTTTGTTTATGGTTCAGGGAAATCTCTGATATTGAACTATTTTGAAAGCAAGAATGTAATAACCGTTGATTTTGAATGTTTCAAATTTTTTTAATTGTCTTGAATTTTTTGAATGTTACAAATCAGAGCCTTGGTCTGAGTGAATTGGAGGAACATTTTTATGAATCCAGTCTCAAATCAAGGAACGGTTTTCCAAATGATTTCTAAAACGGTTTTCAAAATAAGTGAAGGAGGAGGCAGGATGTACGATCAGCCGAATCCAACAAGTAGACCCCAAAATACCATACAGATATTTGATTATGAGATGTGTTAGAGCAACATGCTAGTATTAGGCTAGGGATCTTCAGGAATTGCATGATAGAATTTCCTGATTTCATGATGCCTGCTAGCCTAGGGTTTTACCTTATATGAGATTGACATCATTATGGTAGTTACTTGGGTATGCATCACGACTGTACATAATTAAGATCTTATAGCCTAAGAATGTTTTATTTGGCCTTATGTTATGTTCATATTGATTAGGGTGTAAGGTATGATCGGGTATTCGAAAGTCTATCGGGTCCAATGTTATGTACGACTAGCATACACGAGTGCTGGAGGGTTGGTGGAAGTTTCGTGGGTGAGTGAGTAGTGCGAGGACGGTAGGCCAGTTACAAGATATTTAGCATTTCCTCTAGGAGTAAGGATCGAGCGCTCGCTATGGTTATGTGTATTGTTAGGGTGTTGTGGTGATACTTGAGACAAATATGGGTAGGTGTTGAAGGTAGTATAGTTCCCGTACTACTGAAAGCATAGGACCCATACGTGTAGCAAGGAAGTCACAACCCTTATGGTGTAGTCGGGAGTTGGAACCCAAATTTTTATATGGATCATCTGATATCGTTTGGTATGTTTCAGAATGGTGATGACGAGATACTTTGTGATGGGATCCGGTTCAGGATCAGGAGCAGGAGATGGAGGCTAGGAGGGTCCAGCAGCATCTGAGCCTGTAGTCCACATGGGTACAGATGAGTTGGATACCAGGATCTGAGAGATCATGCATGATGAGGTTGCTGCTATGTTCCGGTCACATCCGCTAGAGATGTTTGGGTCAATTGAGATCACCATGGTTGAGTACCTTGATGAGCGCTATGAAGCCCTTGCGGAGACGGTTGCCGCAACAGCTGCATCAAATGTATCCGCGGCAGGGGGAGGAGCCAGTATGGGCTTCCCGTACCGGGATCTCGATAATACGAAGCCCCTACTTTTGATGGGACGTAGGATCCCATCAAGGCTATAAGGTGGATCTCAGACATCGAAGGGTGTTTCTTTACCTGCTTGTGATCTACTAACCAGAAGGTTAGGTGTGCTCTGAACCTGCTAAGGTCCGAGGCCAAGGACTAGTGGAGAGTGGCGACTAGGTAGTACAATGATGATCAGAGAGCTGTTGTTACATGGGAGTAGTTAAGGGATATGTTTTGCGCCCGATACATTCCTCGAGTCGAGTGGGAACGATTGTCATAGGATTTTTTGAGTTTGAGACAGGATGGGGAGTCGGTGACAGAGATCACCTGCATGTTTACAGAGAGGGCAATGTTCTGCCCAGAGTTTGCTTATGAGCAGGCTCGGATGACCCGATATATGAGCAATGTCAAGACTGATATCTGTCAGTTAGTGTCTACCCAACTATGTGATACTCTTTCGGAGTTACATGAGGGAGTAGTGGTAGGCCCTGCCACAATTGCAGTCGGTTCCTAAGCGGTCTAAGAACGCCGATTCTACTTCCGGGAGTCAGCATAACCACATTTGTAGGAAGTGTGGCAAGGGTTATTCTGGAGTATGTCGAGCTGGTAGTGGGTTCCACAGGTGTGGCAAGTAGGGGCATTATTTGATGGATTGTCGCCAGGCTGACCTAGTTTTGGGTATGAGGTTATGCTAACACTGTGATCAGGTTAGCGATTTGAAGGCCAACTTCCCGTTTCTAGCCGCCAAACTGGTGCAGGTTCCAGCGCCAGCTACATTGAGGATTGTTGATGGGAGGCCAGTTATGGTCGAGCCTCCGAAGGCTCAGGGGAGTGCCATCCAGCTTACGACAGAGATGGCTAGGGCAGCACCGGATGTGGTTGATGGTATGTTTATATCCTTTATCTCCTTTATTATTTCTGTGTTATGCTTATCTGCTGTACCTGTGATTAGGTACATTTTTAGTGAACTCCCTGTCCGCTTTGGTTTAATTTGACTCGGGGGCGAGTCGGTCTTTCGTATCTCAGTTGTTTAGTAGGGAGTTTGGTGTGCCATAGGGTGAGTTGGAGTGTCCATTATGAGTCTCTATCGCCAATGAACACATGGTTTCTGCTTCTTCGATCTACCAAGGGTGCGTGTTGGAGATTTTTGGAGTGACCTTTCGATAGACTTGATTTTGATCCCTATGGGGGATATATGTGTGTAGTGGGCATGGATTAGCCCAGTCGGTTCGGTTCTGTAATTGACTGTGAGGTCCAGTGAGTGGTAGTTCAAACCCAAAGTGGGGGAGAATTGGTTGTATATGGTGAGGGCACTACAATGGAATCAGGGTTCTATTTAGCTGCCAGGGCTTGACAGTACATTCAGCATGGGTGTGCATCTGGCGTATGTGGTGGATACGTGGACCAGGGATCCGATTTCAGTTTCTAAGGTTCCTATAGTCAGAGAGTATGCAGATGTGTTTCCGGAGGAGTTAACAGGGATTCCTCTAGAGAGGCAGGTCGAGTTTAGGATCGACCTGATGCCTAGCGCGGCTCCTATCGCCAAGGCGTCGTACCAGTTTGCACTGCCAAAGATGCAGGAGCTGTCATTACAGTTGCAGGAACTGTTGGGCAAGTAGTTCATTTGACCGAGTATTTCTCCATGGGGAGCATAGGTCCTCTTGGTTAGGAAGTAGGATGGACCACACCGGATGTGCATTGATTATAGGGAGTTGAACAAATTGAGGGTGAAGAACCATTATCCACTCCCAAGGATAGATGATCTCTTTGATCAGTTTCAGGGTGCATCTTTGTTCTCCTAAATTGATTTGAGGTCGAGGTATCACCGTGTCTGGGTCAGAGAGGAGGACATGGAGAAGACCACGTTTTGAACGCGTTATTGTCATTACGAGTTCATGGTGATGCTGTTTGGGCTCACCAACGCACCAGAAGTATTCGTGGACCTGATGAATCATGTTTGCAAACCGATGCTTGATCGCTCGGTCAATGTGTTCATAGATGGCATCTTGGTGTATTACAAGACTCGAGAGCAGCACGAGGAGCACCTCAAGGAGTTGTTAGGAGTTCTGAGGCGAGAATGGTTGTATGCCAAGTTCTCGAAGTGGGAGTTTTGGTTGCGAGGGGTCCAGTTCCTCGGACATATCGTCAACCAGGAGGGGATTTTGGTCGACCAGGCCAAGATTTAGGCAGTCATGCAGTGGGAGGTGCCGAGATCTCCCTTGGACATCAGGAGTTTTGTGGGATTGGCAGGGTACTATCGGAGGTTCATTCGATATTTCTCCAAAATTGCAGTACCCCTCACTCATCTGACGAGGAAGGGGTGGATTTCCGTTAGGGCCGTGAGCAGCTGAGGGCGTTTGAGACCATCCGTCAGCGGTTATGCAAGGCCCCAGTTTTGACACTCCTAGAGTGAATGGAAAATTTTGTAGTATTATGTGATGCATCCATCATAGGTTTTGGGGCAGTCCTCATGTAGAGAGGACGAGTGGTAGCCTACGCATCATGGCAATTGAAGCCGCATGAGACGAGACATCCTACTCATGATTTAGAGCTGGGAGCGGTGGTGTTCGCTCTCAAGATATGGAGACATTATCTATATAGGTTCCGCTGTACCATATACACGGATCACAAGATTTTGAGACACATCATGGACTAGCCGAACCTGAACATGAGGCAACACAGGTGGTAGGATGTAGTCAAAGACTATGACTTCGAGATCCCTTACCACCCTGGTAATGCAAATGTGGTGGCGGATGCTTTGAGCTGCAAGGCAGATGGTCTTCCACCCCATCAATATGTATGAGGATAGTGGTGCTTGATGGGTCCAAGAAGGTGAACAATCAGAAGCATCAACAAATGGTTGGGGTGGGGGGGGGGTCGATCCTTGTCTGTACAAGAGAGGGGAAGGGCGAATGGGAACAAGGACTTAGTGAATTGATGTTTTGTGGGAAAAAATCATGAGGATGAGGGAAATGGTCAACATTTTCTCACTGGTACCCCTCAACATGGGGTTGGTCAATGGGGTTGCGATTGACTGTCAAAGTTCCCCACTCTGATGGAGGTTTCTTTGCTTGAACTAAATAAGAAGGAGGAGGGAAGAAGAAGTGATGGATATGAGGGTTGGGGTTGTTGTTTATTTAAGAAACAAGTGACGAAGAGGCTGGAATGGGCAGTGGCAACCCCTCCTTTTCTTCTTTGAATGATGATCCAGCGAGGTAGAAATCACGAGTGAAACTAGGTATCATTTATAGAGAGGTTTGAATGTATATTTTGTGTGCTTTGAATGAGATTTAGAAGCAAAAAAAATGATTTTGATCAGATTCTTGGGTTGGCGTACTTCTGATACAGAAGCGAGTGTGAGTGTACTAAGAATATCATTCTTACCTTATGTGTTTCTTTAAATTGTGAGTGCATTTAAGGGTGTTGGTGTGAGGGAGATGGAGTACGTGAGGGGTGATAAGGCTAGAGTGTGAAAGTGATTGTAGTAGATCCAAATTTGATCTTCAAGGATTTTGGCAATTTGAAAGATTTACAATTAATTTTGCTTGTATTAACACATGAGAGATAGAGTAGTATTTGTTAAATTGAAATGTGAAGGAAAACAATATCTTTTGATTTGTTTTATTTTGCCCATAATTAGATATATATTTGGTTAGATAATCCTTTGTGTTCACACATGTATGTATACTTAAGACTTTTACAAACCATTTATTAATAAATATAGTCCACTTTCTTTTGTCATGAGTTTGTTACATAATTTATGTAATACACACACACACACACACACACATATATATATATATATATATATATATATAATGTGTTAAACCTTAGTCTCTTAAATTTAAGGTTGACACATATATAATGCATATTTATGAAAATTTAACCACCCATATGTAATTGATCGTGACACATATCCTATACCAATATATATATATATATATATATATATATATATATATATATATATATATATATATATATATATATATATATATAGTCATTCATGAATTTATGAGTGTTGGGCTATTTTCATCGTTAAAATCCGCAACAACCGGTTTGGATTGTTATATTTTTTAGGAGTACATTACCAATAATAGAATTCATGTCGAAATCAAAAGTTTAATGTTTCACGATTAATAAATTTGAAAGTGTTTGATTTTTCGACTTCTATAAATATTTTTATCAAAAATATTTCTAGCATGAAATTAAATAATAGAGTACGACCTGAGTCCAACAATGCTTTCGAATTTTCCATTTGAGGGGTGCAAGTCCCTCAATGGATAGTAACAGTCTTAGCGGTTTTATGGAAATTAGTGTTATACTGGTTTTCGATAAACAATTGTATTTTTTGCAGACGAACTCCATTTTGGATGTTCTTTATATTTTTGGAATTAGGGAAACATGTAATACGAGACTGGAGTTTCTATATTGTTCACAATTACTTAATACAAAATTTTAGTTTTTCAGACGCGTTAACTATAGTTGGAGTTTGAGCTGTTTGACTCATTTGTCAGCTTTGGAAGTAAGATACGACCTTTTATCTTATAATAGTTGAAATGAGCTCATTTGTTCTTAAGATGCACTAAAAATCAATGAATCAAATTATAAAGAGATTTACTGTGAACTTGACCGTTTATAGTCTTTGACCTAAATTTCGGGATGTCACATTACCTCCCCATTAAGGGAATTTTGTCTTGAAATTATTTAGTTCTAGATTATTTTGTTCCATTATCTTTTTATTTTACTAGTGGAGGGAGCACCGCTGAGTAGTTACAGATACTTTTGTTTCATATGGTCCTCACGTTACTAAGTAAACTTTGGTCCTCTACAAGAGTTCTATCGGCTTTTACTATAGGAATGCGACATTGTTTGGGGCCTTTCGTTTGTCGATCAATGATCTCCACCGGTTCCTTCACCAAGTGAAGTTAAGTTTTCACCTAAGTCTCATCAAGAGGAAAGACAAGATTCTCATTAAAGAGACACTTCTTAAGATTAAACACGTGGGAGGTATCATGAACTTAATTAATTTCTTCAGTTAAATTGAGTTTGTAAGACACTGGACCGACCCTTGCAAGGATTTCAATAGGTTCAATGTAACGGGTTTAGTTTACCTAGTTTCCCAAATCTAATGATACATATCCATACTCCAACCTTTAGTAGGACAGAGCTCATAGTTTGAATCCTAATGGTTTGCGTCTTATGTTAGCATAGCTTTTTAGACGACTATGTGCGACCTTTACTCGTTCATTTATCTGTACAATATTCTCCTATTGTTTCATGAATCATCTTAGGACCATTGTGTAGAGTATCTCCAGCATGCCTTATAGCTAATTAAGTATCCCCAACTTCTGTACAACATAACCAAGAACAACATCTACGTCCGAACATAGGCTCGAATGGAGCGACCTTTATGTTAGTGTGATAACTATTGCTATATGAAAACTCAACTAGTGTTAAGTGAGTATACCATGCTTTTAACATTACTGTACATGGCCATGTTAAACTTAACGGAAAGCATAAATGGGACGTTATCAAGCCAGGTCTTTGGCTGAGGCACGGTATTGGCACAAGTAATCCAACATCAGGATGATAGTTCACTTTCCTTCACAAGGAAAGAATATTCCTTGTAATCTTCTCATTCACTCTTGACCAATCAAGTCATGACAAAGAGCTTGATGATGCCTAGAATTGATGTCACCTGGCAGTTAGTTAGTGTGGGCCTATTTCTCCGAGTAAGAGGAGGCCACGTCTCACACCCATTGGACATGGTCCCCCACGATCTGTTAGTAACAGGTATAAAAGGATCTCTTCCGGCTCAAGGAGAGGATCCATATTCTTCCTCACTTAATTTACCCTAAACTCTCTCCCACTCTCTATCTCTCTCTCTAAGAAAATTAACTTGACCATCGGAGCAACGTCCCGGGAGAACACCCATTCGTCCTTTAACGGTTCTTCCATGTTGTATTTGATGAATTTTGAGCATTGTAACACTCCTATGGTGTACATACAACCCTAGAAACCTTGGATCTATGCTTTCTCTAATATACATGCAAATTTGATTTTTCCAAGGTTCTCATCCCAACTAGCATGTTATGGGGAAATTGCAATATAAAACCTAGTAGAATTACATACCTTTGTGTTTTTCTTAAATTCCTAAATGACTTTGTGAGTCTAGGACCCCAAATATGATGCCTCAAATTTTTTACACAACACCATAACACTTGGAATAACTTTAGAGAAGAACACTTTGAGCACAAATTCGGCTAGCCCTCACTCTGAATGTCTCAGTGCTGATTTTGCTCCATATGAGGTTCCTTATATAGTGTGTCACATGTAGGGTAAACACTAACATGTTCATTTCCCCCATGATCCATGGGTTTATAACCTCCATGGAGCACCCAATGGGTTCTAACCCAATCTAGTGAATCATGGACCTTAAGCCCACTATATATAAGAATGAAAGATTTACATAATCAATCCTCATATATTTAATTAGTCTCTTTTGATCACAAAATTATTCCTAATCAATTATTGAACAATACTAATTAAATAATATGATTTCATATTAATATATTAGAATATATTAACAAATCATAAGTGTCCTTATTCTTATTTTTGTCTATCCAATTATTGAGATGCCGTGCAATCCAAATGGACCATGCCAAGCCGGGTCAAGTACATACCAAATATAGTCATGGACTTGGACACCTTATCCAATAGTCTCCTACTTGGATAAATGTAATAAATATAGTTATAGGTATGACTTCAGGAACCGACCAACAATCATAGCTCTTTCAATGTCTTGCGGAACTAAGATGATGATGCGTCATTTAAAATAAATGATCATATAATCCTTTGTTCTAGATATCAGCCAGACAAATACATGGAACAATGTCGTACTTATTTTCGAACAGTTTCTTTCCCGATTTCTGATTTGTTTTACATAGAACTAAATTGAACTCATCAATTTGGTTCTGACCGGGCCTGACACATAGGTCAAAAAAAATCATTGAATGGCCCATATATCGCTTTTAATCCTCCATGGACTAAAAGGAATAGATAAAATTTTACTCATATGCTTGTACTAACTACTTGTTGAATAATGTACAAAAGCAAATTTTATAACATCAAGTTACTAATGCGTTTTTGTGCAATCAATGCACAACCAACTCATAATCAACAAATCATATCTCTAGGTTTGAAGACTTATATGATATTACTGTCTCACGATTACTCGAGATAAATTCCATGAAGTGATACAAGTAAGCGTGGGTTGAATCCAATACTCAGAACTTATGAGTTCTCATGAATGTTGTAGCAAATTTTACTATGTCTAACACCTTAGACATCAACAAGACAACTTCATGACAGTCTTGATTCATACCTACTTCCAACATATGACTGACCGTGGAGAGTTTGAATAAAGTAACTGTTCTAGAAGTCAAAACATGAAAAATTGAAACAATAATAAACAATTGACACCACATAGCAACACTTTACTTATAAATAAACAACAGCTTTTATTTAATCATCAAATGTCAATTACATATTACAAGTTTTAGAAATAGCTATCTAATCTATAAAACTAATATCATCCTTCAGCCCGATGCGCCTTACATGCTGTAAATGCTTAACCCTACATAGTCCCATCATGAGGGGATCTGCTGGGTTCTCATTCAATGATACCCTCTTAACCACGAGGAGTCCTTCTTGTATCTTATGTCTAATGAAGTGGTAATTTTTGTCGATGTGCCTGGACATGTTGTGATCCCTTGGTTCCTAAGCTAAGGCAACTACACCCTCATTATCATAGAAAATCACTCTAGGCTCTTTAATAACTGGTACAACTCCAAGGTCTCCAGTGAAATTCTTTAGCTATATTGCCTCCTTTGCTGCCTCGCTTGCTGCTATGTACTCTGATTCGCAAATTGAATCAGCTACTGTCTCCTGCTTGGAACTTTTCCAAGTAATTGTTCCTCCATTTAGGGTAAACACCCAACCCACTGAGAGCAGAAATTATCCCTATCTGTATGGAATCCAACATCACTATACCCAACTACTCTCAAGTCATCACTCCCACCAAAGGTAAGGATCCAGTCCCTAGTCATTCATAAGTACATGAGAATATTCTTCACCGTAGTCCAGTGAGCCTCGCTTGGGTTCCCTTGATATCTGCTAACCATGCTCAAAGCAAAGGCCACATTAGGGCGAGTACAAGTCATAGCATACATGATCTAGCCTACAACGGAAGCATACGATACTCGATTCATCTCAGCTATCTCAGCCTCTATACTCGGGTTCTGAGTCTTACTTAGTTTGGCGTTACTCTGGATCAGTAACTCACCTTTCTTGGAATCCTGCATGCTAAACCTTTTCAGCTCTTTATCCAAGTAGGTACTTTGACTAAGTCCAATTAGTCTATTACTCCTATCTCTCAATATCCCTATCCTTAATATATAGGCAGTTTCTCTAAGATCCTTCATAGCGAAACACTTCCTAATCCAGGATTTAACCTCCTTCAAGGTTTGGATGTCATTTCCTATGAGTAGTATGTCATCTACATGAAATACCAAAAAGCTAGCTAAACTCCCACTAGCCTTAACATATACACATGACTCATCTTCGCTCGTCCAAAAACCAAACTCTTTGACTTTCTCATCAAAACAAAGATTCCATCTGCAAGATGCTTGTTTTAATCTATAAATGGATTTCTCAAGCTTACACACTCTATCAGGGTGCTCTTAAAATTGGATTGCCCTTACTTTTACTTAGTGTAGCTGATTTTGGTAGATAACATGTTCCTTATATAGTGTGTCACATCTAGGGTTACACCATGTAAACCCTAATGTGACATGACTCTTCATTTCCATGACCTATGGGTTTGTAACTCCCATGAAGCATCCATGGATCATCCTATGGGTTTAACCAAACTTGATAATCCATGGAGCCTTTTAGCTCACTATACAAGTTATGGATGATTTACATAATCAACCCATATATTTAATTAGTCATCTTTTGATCACTTAATTAATTCCAAATTAATTCTTGATCGATACTAATTAAATAATACTATTAATATATTAGAACTTCTAATATATTAATAAACCACAAGTGTTATTTCTCTCTTTTAGTCAATCCAAATGCATGATGCCATACAACCCAAATGGACCATGTCGGGTCGGGTCAAGTACATACCAAATACAGTTATCGACTTAGACACGTTATCCAATAGTCTCCCACTTGGATAAGTCTAATAACTATATCTGTAAGTATAACTTCAAGAACCGATCAACAATCGTAGCTCTTTTCAAGGACTCTCGGAACTGAGAATATGATAATGCACCATTTAAGATAGGTGATCATATAATCCTCTTTTCTAGATATCAGTCGGATAAATAAATGGAACAATGTCTTACTTATTGTCCAACAGTTTGTTTCACGATTTGTTTGAGAAAGAACTTAATTGTACACATCAACTTAGTTTTGACTGGGCCCGATTCATAGGTCAAAGAAAAAATCATCGAGGGGCCCCGATATCACTTCTAATCCTAAAAGGACCAGATAAACTTCGACTCATATGCTTGTTCTACTACTTGTTAAATCACACACAAAAGCACGTTTTATAACATCAAGTTACCAATGCGTTTTTGTACGATCAATGCACCAACTCATAGGCAACAAGTCATATCTCTAGGGTTGAAGACTTATATGATATTACCGTCTCACAATCCCTCGAGATATATTCCATGAAGTGATACCAATGAGCGTGGTTTGAGTCTAATGCTCAGAACTTATGAGCACTCATGAGTGTTGTAGCCACGTCCAACAACTTAGACCTCTGCAACCATCTCATGACAATATTGATTCATACCTACTTCCAACATATGATCGACTATGGAGATTCGAATAATATGATATACCAACCATAATTATTCTGGTAGTCAAAACATGCAAAAGAAATATAGTAAACGATTGAAAAGAGATAGCAACACTATACTCATAAATAAACACAACTTTTATTCATCTTAAAATGCAATTACGCTTTACAAATTTCAAAATTATCTAACTACTAAAACTAATATCATCCTTCAGCCCTATGCTCCGAGCATGCTGGAGATGCTTAACCCGACTCAGTCCCTTCGTGATGGGATCTGCTGGGTTCTCATCCGATGATACCCTCTTTTCCACGAGGAGTCCTTCTATTTGATGTCTGATGAAATGGTATGTTCTGTCAATGTGTCTGGATCTCCCTGGATCCCTTGGTTCCTTAGCTAAGGCAAATGCACTTTCACTATCACAGAAAATTTCCATTGGCTCCTTTATAGCTGGTACAACTCCAAGGTCTCTAATGAAGTTCTTCAGCCATATAGCCTCCTTTGCTGCTATATACTCTTATTCACAAGTTGAATGAACTACTATCTCCTGCTTGGAACTCTTCCAAGTAACTGCTCCTCCATTTAAGTTAAAGACCCATCCCGACTGAGAGCGGAAATAATCCATATGAGTCTGAAATCTAGCATCACTATACCCTAAAACTCTCATGTCATCACTCCCACCGAGGGTAAGGACCCAGTCCTTAGTCCTTCGCAAATACCTGAGGATATTCTTTAATACATTCCAGTGAGTCTTGCCAGGGTTCTCCTGATAGCTGCTCACCATGCTTAAAGCAAAGGCTACATCAGGTCAAGTTTAGGTCATAGCATACATGATCGATCCTACTAGAGAAGCATAAGGTATTCGACTCATTTCTGCTATCTCAGCCTCAGTACATGGGCTCTGAGTTTTACTTAGTCTGGTGTTAATCTGGATAGGTAGCTCTCCTATCTTGGAGTCCTGCATGATGAACCTCTTCAACACCTTCTCCAAGTAGTTACTTTGACTAAGTCCAATTAGTCTTTTACTCCGGTCTCTCAGAATCCTTATCCCCAGAATATAGTCTCACACCCCAAAACTAAGAACGGTGGAAACGTTCTGGGGCGGAGGACGTCATGTATAGTATCACAAGACAGTATAATACTAAACAAGTAAACGACATCATCCATTGCATTAAATATATAATTTTAATACAACTGTCTTTTGTGGTTTATAAGACACCAAAATATGAATCAAAATAAAAGATGAGTCTTGTATGTGCTCCATCTTCTCAAAAGCTAGCATCGGTACCTGTCTACAGATGACCTGAGAATAAAAGTTATTTTGAAAGCGAGTATCAACATTAAAGCTGGTGAGTTCATAAGTATTTAGTGTCAATGATTTGCATGAAAATGTTTGTAAGAGTTTGAGTGTAAAAGTATGTAAAATGTTTGTAGTAATCGTTTGTGTCTCTTAGAAAAACCTATATTTTCCATTAAAAGCAGCCTTCTGCCAAGGCATCAAGTGTATTGTATGTTTGTTCTTTGTAAAAGTGAGTGTTTTCTCAAAGTGTGACAATCATCACTGAAAATATAGTTTTTAAATTACTATTTTTTGTGAGGAGGTCACAAAGTAGATGTAAAAGGGGAAAATAATGAAGTATTGTAGTATAGTAATATTATAACTACTAGTGTACTAACTACCTTAAACCAATTATTAATTCAAGTATAATGTGATATAATTGTAACCATACTTGATCGACCTAGTGAACCACGATGATGTAAGATGTCGCAATGTTATGACATTCATCGCCTGTAGACCTACAGGTCCCACTGTAGCTAGCAGTAAGGTGTAGGACGGTCAGTCCAGTATAGATCTATACACGAATTCACGATCTACCTCCAAGAGACTCTGGATACAAGACGAATAATGACAGAGACGCCATGCCCCGATGTAGTGTCTCACATTTATGTTATAGTGTGTATGTAGTGTATGTATAAAAGTAGTGTATGTCTTGTGTGATTCTCATCATAGTATGTTCTCTACTATAGTATATAGTGTATATGAATAGTATGTTCTCTCTGAATCTCATTATAGTATGTTCAATTGTATAGTGTTGTGTATGTATTATTTGTAGTGTGTAGTGACTCATGTGTGAACTGACTCTTTCTATGTTTCTTTGTACTAGTAGTAGTAAGTAGTATAACCCTAAACTATACCTATTATAGTTTAATAGTAAACTTGTTTCTATGACTGAATGTACTGAACTAAGATAAAAGTCTTTATATTTATACATATATACATAATATATAACTAAGACAACTGGGTACTTTAAGTCCATAACCAAACGAGGAACATGAAGTAAAGTGAGTTATCAATCCTAAGTCCTTCAAACCTTATTTATATAAATATATATATATGTAGTAGACATGGTTTTAACAATATATAAGTTTGAAACTGTAAAAGAAAGGTTTGGTATAAAAAAGTGAATTTGAAAAAGAGTTGAAGTCATTTGTTTAGAAAACAGTTTAAAGTATGGAAAAATCCATTTGTATGCTAGTTATTAATCACATGTGATTGATATAATAACTATGATATTTAACTTGTATTCCCCCCCCCCCATAAAAGCATTTAAAAACAGTTCACATTTTAATATAAAGGGGTATAAACTCACCTGTAGTGAGTGGATTGTATGGAAGTGTTGGACAAGGTGCTATGTGTCAAATGAAGACTTGAAAACTCACAATGATCCTAGTTAACATACAATAAACATATATGTATCTAATTAGTCATTTAACAACTAATTATTCAAGTTAAGACAACCTAGGACATGGAAACACTTTGATTCAAGTGTTATAGGTACCAAAGGGTTGCATCTAAGGGTTGTGTGGCATGGCATTGGAGTTTATGGCCCAAGAACCACTCTTTATGGAGTTTAACGCCCATGGTCATTTCTCCATGAGTTTATGGTCGTAAACTCATGGTACTAAGTTCCATTTGGTGTTTTGAGGTCTTATAACTCAAGGTTGAGCATCCATTGATCATGTCCAAGCCTTAGGAAGCATTAGGTGCACAATATCACCACTTTGTAGAGTTTGCGGCCTAAGGACCATTTCTTTATGTGTTTACAACCGTAAACTCTTATGGGGACATGTTTTCTTTGTTGTTTAAGGTCTTACACACTTCTAGGAAGGATGAAGACTAGCATCCAAGGCTTAGGAAGAGACTAGGGTTCATTTAACCCTACTTAGAAGGGTTTACAACCCAAGAACATCCCTTGCCCGTAAAATCCTTTGATCTTAGGTTTCTTGGTGTTTTCCAATTGTAAACAAGTTCATATTAAGCACAAAAGAAGCTATAGCAAGTTTACTTACAAGATAGAAGCTTGATAGGGTGTTTAAGGTCCAAGAACACTAGTGTGTGTTCTTGGTGTTTTGAAGAACACTTGAAGATCTAAGTGAAAATCAATAATGAATGGATGAAATGATGTATAACAACTAGATGTTAGGTTATAAAAACATATTTAGTCAAGAAACACCTACGTTTTCGGGAGATCGGGTGAAGAACTGGATGCAACTTGAGAGAGAATGGTGAGTGTTCTTGAGAGTGGAAGTTGAGAAATGAAGGAATTGGGGAGTAAACTCAAGCCTAAGGCATGTTCATGGCCACATAAGAGTTTACAGCCCAAACTACAAAAGTTTGGCCATGAACTCCTTATTAGGGTGCTAAGCGTGGGTTTGCTACTCCAAGACTCGAGAAAGTACTTCCTTTCATTCATTCGTTTGAAGAATAAATACTAAAAACACCCAAAACGAACTTTAAACTGGCTAACAATAATCAGAAATGTATTTAACTTTTAATTAAAGTGCTTGACCATAGAGTTTGTATGAATGAAAATTTGGGGTTGTCACATCATCCCCCCGTTAAAGGGAATTTCATCCCGAAATTAGAGTTTAAGCATATAAAGTAGTTACAAATAACTAAGCGAATAGATGAGGATATTTCAAATTCATTTGATCATCGCGTTCCCATGTGAATTCGGGTCCTCGCTTGGCGTTCCAACGAACCTTCACAATCGGGATACAACTTTGTTTCATCTGTTTAACCTCCCGGTCCATGATCTCTATAGATTCTTCCATGAAGTTGAGGCTCTCATTGATCTCGATCTCATCGAGTGGGATTACAAAAGTATCATCGGACAAGCACTTTTTCAAGTTCGAGACATGGAATGTAGAATGTACGTTACTGAGTTTGTTGGGTACATTGAGTTTGTAAGCCATAGGGCTGATTCTAGTGAGAATCTCGAAAGGCCCTATGTATCTTGAATTTAGATTCCCACGCTTTCCAAAGTGTCTCAAGCCCTTCCAGGGTGAGACTTTCAAAAGAAAGCGGTCTCCCACATGGAATTCGAAAGGTTTTCTTTGTTCGTCTGCGTAGCTTTTCTGTCAGTCTCTAGAGGCTTTCAATGGTTCACGAACCTGAACGATCTTCTTTGTCGTTTCCCGAATGATTTCCGGACTTGTGCGAGTACTGTCGGGAACTTGTCCTCTAGCTAACTGGGTGTCACCGACTTGAGCCCAGGACAGAGGGGATCTGCACTTTCAGCAATAGAGGGCTTCAAATGGAGCAGCTTTGATGCTCATGTGATAACTGTTATTGTAGGAAAACTCGACAAGGGGTAAATGAATATCCCATGCCTTCCCAAATTCGATCACACAGGCTCTCAACATGTCTTCCAGCGTTTGGATGGTTCTCTCACATTGTCCATCGGTCTTAGGATGGTAGATTGTGCTCATGTCTAGCCTTGTTCCTAGGGAACTTTGTAGTGACTTCCAGAACCTCGAAGTGAACCTACTATCTCTATCGGAGATAATGGATATAGGAACACCATGCAGTCATTTGATTTCCCTAATGTATGTTCTCTTAAGCTTCTCCGTCTTGCCAGTTACTTTGATTGACAGGAAGTGTGCAGACTTGGTCAATCTATCGACGATATCCCATATGGTATCAAGTCCACCCATTATCTTGGGCAACTTCGTTATGAAATCCATAGTGATCCGCTCCCACTTCCATTATGGTATTTCTGGTTGCTGTAGTAAACCGAAGGGTTTCTTGTATTCGACCTTAACCTTTGCGCAAGTAAGGCATTTACTCACGAAGGTAGCAATCTCTGCTTTCATGTTAGGCCACAAGTATAACATTTTAATATCTATAAACATCTTATCTGAACCTGGGTGAACGGAATATCGAGTGTTGTGTGCCTCGGTCATGACCAAGTCTCGGAAGCCACCATGTTTTGGTGTCCAGATCCGGTCCATGAAATAAAGGATTCACCCGGCATGTTTTCAAGTTTCACGACTTCATGTTGAGCCTCCTTTATTTGTGTGGACAAGTGTGAATGGATAGTCATCATCAAAAATTTGACCCTTCGACCAGAATATTCTTTTCGACTTAAGGCGGCAGCTACTACGTTGGCTTTACCCGGAAGATAATGAATTTCACATTCATAGTCACTAAGTAGCTCGACCTACAGTCATTGTCTCATGTTGAGCTCCTTCTTATTGAATATGTGTTGTAGACTCTTGTGGTCTGTAAAGACAGTGCTTTTTGTACCATACATAAAGTGTCTCCAGATCTTCACGGCAAACACAATTGTTCCCAGCTCAAGATGGTGTGTGGTGTAGTTGACTTCATGTGTCTTCAGCTGTCTCGAGGCATAGGTGATGACCTTACCTCGTTGCATCAGAACACAGCCGAGCCCCTAGTTGGATGCATCGCAGTATACAACGAAATCTTTTATCCCTTCGTGGAGGGATAATATCGGTGCGGTGCATAAGGCTCACTTCAGCGTTTGAAACGCTTTCTCTTGTATCTCTTCCCAGTCAAATGCCACGCCTTTCTGGGTTAGTTTAGTAAGAGGTTTCGCAATCTGGGAGAAATTCTGTATGAATCTTCGGTAGTAGCCAGTGAGACCTAGAAATTGATGAATTTCTGTAGGCGTCTTCGGTGCTGACCAATTCTCAATGGCCTTAATTTTGTATGGGTCCACGTGGATTCCCTCTTCGCTGACCATGTGTCCTAAGAATTCGACACTTCGGATCCAAAATTCGTATTTAGAGAACTTCGCATAGAGCTTCTCCGATCGTAAAGTCCTTAGAACTTGTCGCAGGTCATCGCCATGTTCCTCTTTACTTCGAGAGTAGACCAGGATTCCATCAATGAAGACGATAACGAATTCATTAAGTCCATGAATACTATGGGCGCATTGGTCAATCCGAATGGAATCACCACGAACTCGTAGTGTCCGTAACGAGTTCGGAAGGCTGTCTTTGGAACGTCCTCCTCTTGCACTCATAACTGGTGATATCCGGATCTTAAATCAAAATTTGGAAAATAATTTTCCCCTTGCAGTTGGTCAAATAAATCTTCTATGCGAGCAGAGGGTAACGATTTTTGATTGTCAGTTTGTTGAGTTCTATGTAGTCGATACTCATACAGAATGATCCGTCTTTCTTTTTAACGAACAAGACTGGTGCTCCACAGGGCGAAAAGCTTGGTCTAATAAAGCCCTTGATGAGTAGTTCGTTAAGTTGACCAGATAGTTCCTGCATCTCAGCTGGTGCTAATTGGTAGGGCGATTTGGCTACCGGGTAGCTCCTGCGACTATGTCAATTCTGAACTCGACTTGTCGTTGAGGAGGTATACCTGGTAGTTCTTTTGGAAAGATGTCGGGAAAGTCGCTCACTACCGGAATGTTCTTTAGTTGTTTCATTTCTAGGCTCGTATCGATAACGTGAGCAAGGAATGCACAATATTCCTTACGTAGATACTTCTGTGCTTGAATACTTGAGATGATACGAAGACTCGTGTAGGGTTTGTCGCCGTAGATGATGAGAGTTTCATTAGCTTGGAGATTTAGACGGACTGCTTTCTCATAGCACATGATGTCGGCGCGATGAAGACTCAACCAATCCATGCCGATGATGACGTCAAAGCTTTTAATCAAGACTGGCATGAGGTCGGTTGGAAATGAATGGCTATCTAGAGTTAGGATACATCATACGTGTATGCTATTAGTGCTCTCAGTTTTTCCATTAGCCATTGTATGGTGAATAGTTCCTTAGGTGTGAGTTGTTTTTCGTTTAAGTGGGCGAGCAAATTTATGATTCACGAAGCTTCTCTCCGCTCCACTATCAAATAGTATGCATGCATAAGAGTTATTGAGGAGGAACGTACCAGTCACCACCGTAGGGTCAACAACTGCATCCCCGTAGCCTGTAGCCAGAACTCTTCCCGCTCCACTAGCATTTCTTGCTTTAGGGCAGTCCCTTTTGTAGTGGCCCACTTCGCCACAACCATAGCATGACTGAGTCACACTAGCACCAGTGACCTGGTTGATTGTCCTTGTCGGGGATCTGCAGAAGCGGACAGTGTATCCCTTCTTGTTGCAGTTGGATCACTGCAAATCCCGGTAGGGTCCGTTGTGCTAGAAACTGCATTTGTTGCACTTAGGCAAGTTCCCCCAGTACTGCTTCACCGGAGCAGTACAGGTGTCATCGCGGCATGAAACGCCAGAACCTGCTGCTTTTTTGCAGCTTTTTGTTTCTTCTTGTCATCCCAGAACTTCCGCTTGTTGTCAACGGGTTTGGAGGGTTCTAAGATGGCCAGGTTTGTTGTCGATGGCAGGGATTGGACTCCATGATCGATGAGTCGTTGTGCCAATTGTTTAACACTGTCGAAAATAGCAAGGTTTGAAGATAATACATTTCCCTGGTATGGAGGCACCAGCCCCCAGATGTACCTTTCGATTTTCTTTCCCTCGGTGGGAACCATGTTGGGACAGAGGGCCACCGATTCACTGAATCTGGCGGTATAAGCGACTATGTTGGTGCCCTTCATGGTTAGGCTCCACAGCTCCTGTTCCAACTTCTGGATCTCGCCCCTCGGGCAGTACTCCTCAATCATGAGGTCTTTAAAAGTTTCCCAGCCCATTTCATTTTCCACTATGAGAGTTATTACTTCACATGGCCATTCCACCATTTCAGGGCTTTCTCTTCAAAAGTGCACGCGGAAAATTGAACTTTGCTCGCGAGAGGGCAATGACTCTGCCAGTCCCCTTGAAGGACTTTGGTTTGCAGTTAGTGAAGTCCTTGTAGGAGCACTCTCTCGAACACACAAGGATTTCACATTGAGTAGAATGAACTGGCATTCCACCTCCGCTGGCACCGGTGGAGTGATACTGAGCCATGGCAGTTGCCACTGCCGCAACTACTGCAGCATTTAGAGATGCCATATCGATTGCTGAAGGAGGTGGTGGTGGAGGAGGTGGATGATTATGCCTTGTTGATTTGTGAGGAGGCATCCTTCAACTATAAGCTTATAAAGATCAATGGAATAGTTAGAGTCAATTATAAGCATAGAGAGTGTTCCATGGGCTAAATCGCCATAGTCCAACAGTTGAATGAGTGTATGTTTTGAAATAGCAGTATAGTAGGAGAGTAGGGAAACACAAGAGTACATATTGTTCCAACATATAAGATAATTGTCAATATTACTGGTATTACTAATGTAAATGAGTTCGGGAAAAACGACCTAACAATAGGCCTTACATCAAACCATATGAGGGAAAATGTTTGACAGCTTAGTAGACTAGATAGCATACTGAAAGATAGGAATATTTTACAGACAAGTGCTTCATAGAGCACGGATAAGAAAGGCTATTCCTTAATCAAAAGAAAAGAAGTGCTAGACATCTTCTTACATTGATGGGAATTACTTGGGAGAACCCTAAGATCTTCCATCTGAAGAACCACTTCTTGAAGGTGTCGTTCATGAGCCCTATGGCGAACTCAAAGTTCCATGACTTCAATTCGGGAGGCAGCTAGTTGTTGTTGCAGAGTCTCATTATTCCTTCTGGTTCTTTCCATCACCTCTTCAAGATGGCGAATGCGGACTGTGTTGACACTAGAGTTGGCATCAATCTCCACTACTCAGCCGATGGCTACCCGACCTTGCTCTACATTTTGAGCAATCCTACAGACCATGATGGGTAGGGCTCAGTCAGTTGAGCCACCCTTGCTTATGTAGTAGAAGCTTCGGTCCCCGTTGTACGGTAAGCGTTGACCCTGTTCGTCGCTCTAGCGGTTCAAGTTTGTTGCCCTCAAAGTTTTGGGACCCTAAAACGTTGGTCGGTGGTTGTTAATTGGGGCTTGACCTACTTGGGGTAGGTTGTTGACTTCAGGCTCGAAGTCAGATCCATTCGAGAAGCCTTCTGCGTGATGTTCATGATGGGTTTTATACAAACAATCCTTTGTGTGCATGCAACCCTAATTGGATCTATGTTTTCACTATTAGACATACATGTTTATGAACACAAAAAGAAACATGGGATACTCCTATGATTTTCGAAATTCATAAAGGAGAATATAATACATACCTTTTGTTGTTATATAGCAATAACAACTAGTTCCTTGAATTTCCTTAACTCCTGAAATCAAGTACCACAAGTGTAGTACCTCTAATGGCTCACAAACACACTTTGGGTGAAAGGATGAATATGAGAGAAGGGAAGGGAGGCAAGAAGCTCTAAAATTCAACCCTAGTATGGTTTCTCCAAGGAGTGGCCGAATTTAGTGCCTTAGGGTGCTATATATACTTAAGGCTAACTAGGGTTTCAAGGTGGAAACCCTAATCCCTTAGCTTAGGGCCTAAGCAAGTCCATGGACTCCTTTCCTTAAGCCATTGGACGAAAACTCCTAGATCCTTCTAGGATTTTCGTTCAAGCCTTAATAAAGGTGATCCAATAGCCCAAAGTCACAATAAATCAATTAATTACAAAATAGCCCCTGAATTACAAAACAACCCCTGTACTTTTAATTAATTCCTTTAATCCCGAAATTAACAAATATTATTTATACCCCAAGTTATTATTCTTAACAATAAACCAGCCTCTCTCCTCAATAATCATCCTATCTAGTCACCAGTGTAAAGGCAACCCAAAAGGACCATGCTGACAATCGGGTCAAGTACATACCAAAATGGTTATGGACTTAGACACTAATCCAACAGTCTCCCACTTGGATAAGTCTAATAACAATTCTATGTATGACTTCAGAACCTGATCAGCAATCATAGCTTTCAAAAGCCGCTGTCAACTCTGATCGTATCAGAAGCGTGTCCTTTAGATAAGGGATCATATATTCCTCCATTCTTGATATCACATAGATGTGAGACATGGATTGAAATCATTCTCTCAGTCTATGTGTTGCATCCTGGTTTCCGATTTATGACGAATGACAACAGACTATAATTGAACACATCAAATTAGTCCCGGCTTAGCCAAGCGCTTAGGGTGTCATCACTAAATCATTGAGTGGCCAACATATATCACTTTTATTCCACTTTGGGAAAAGGGGATGGATAAACTTCGACTCAATGCTTGCTTGTACTCACTCATCGAATCACACACAACAATAAGTTTTATAACCCCAAGTTACTGGTGCATTTACTTATCATCAACGTGCAACCGACCAGCAAATAACAACTCACACATCTCGGTTTCAAGAATATGCAATATTATCGACTCACAATCACTCGTGATAAAATCAATGAAGTGATTTTAGTGAGCGTGGGTTTAATCCAATACTCTAATCTTATCAAATCACTTATGAACTCTGCAGCAAACTTGTGCTATGTCTAAACTCTTTAGACAATCTACAGATAGATTCATGACAATCTTCCTTCATACCTACTCCCAACGTATGACAGACTCTGGAGGTTCAAATAACCCAGTTATTCTGGAAGTCAAAACATGCAAAAAGAAACACAATGAGAATATGTAATCCTATATGACCCCAAACTTTTGAGTATAAATAAAACACCTTTATTTAATCACAATATTGATTACTCATTATTCATTGTTTAATGTTTCATATAATCTACTTTATAACTCGAATTACAACCACAGTTGTCCCATGCTCCAAGCATGCACACTTTGGTTTCCTATGGTCCATACTTTGTGAAATAGATCAATTGAAATAATTTTCCAATGAAACTCATTTCACAATCCCCAATCCTTATAATTAGTGTAACAATACCAAATTCTTGCCACTTTTAGAATATATCAGATTCTAATATTTTATGCAATGAGCTTTTCGTAAAGTCACGGCACAAAAGTCACAAAGACTCGGCCAATGAAACCACAAGGTACTTTATCAGAAACTGTTACAAAACAATTCTATAGATGTGATGTCTCTCACTCAAAGTACATTCCTTTGAACATCCTTTTTGCATAAAATTTTCTAATCTAGACAACAATTCTTAATTTCCAACTCCCAATTATGGAAACCTTTCCATATTTTCCATTTGAAAACTCATTCTAAATAGAATCTTACCTATTCATAATAATGTTGATATGTTCCATCCATTACTATACTTCCAACAACTCACAAGTCACCAATCCTCAACGAACTTTGGATCGTCCTTTTATAGTTGTTTAATTATTTTAGTCAAAACCAGTTCTAGTCCCTTTTCCCTCTTAATGCCCTTGGCATTTGGAAAATTTTAGACGATCAAATATTATAGAATTTGCAATCGATACTATACCTGAAGCGTATGGGACAGGATGCATAATGTCTTACATAAAGATATGATACTTTATCAATCTTCTGCCATAATATTTTATGTGTCACGTTCTCACTATTCGAACTATGAAGAGGGATGCGGTAATCATAATAGAAATTCTGAGAATGTACTATGTATCCTTGACTAAATTTATTAACATTCCACAATCTAAGCCTTTAGATTTGAAATGAAGCATAATATTCTCTCCCTTAATTATAGCAAAACAACTTTTCAACCCTTACAACTTTGCAAAGTGAATCATTGTTTTCTATAATTAATATTGCTAAGTTGCAATACTTACCATAATAATCATACAAGCATAACACTTATGCTCCCACTATTATGATGATTATTATCATATAAGCATAACACTTATGCTCCCACTAGCTTTGACATGTATTAAAAAAAAACAGTTGAACTTCCAGAAAACAATGATTATTGAATTCCTTAAGCTCATATTTCTAATACTAGATGCTTTGGTAATCCTTTATCTAAGCTTCTTAAACTCATACACATTTTCTTAGAAAGATTACATGTGTTTCTAAACAAAGTTATAACTTATGTTACTAAGTCCCAAATGTTCAGACTACTTGCCAAATCTCACAATTCGAACTATGAAGAAGGATGTCGTAATCATAATTGAATTTGAGAATACAATTTACACAACTGCTATCTCCTTAAAATCTCTCTTAGTGAAATCATTTCCTCACAATCATTTTCATGAAGGAGGTAAACCTTATGACACTTAGATTTTATGGTGTATGCATTCCTATCCATATAAATTTGTCATAACAACAATCATAAGACAATGTTTCAGACAAATCCATCTGATATGGACAGAACTTGTTCAATCTCAACTTCCTGCCTCATGGCAGCACGCATGTCCACCATTGCTTCCAGGTTGTTAAGCAGCTCACCCTTACCTATAAATGTACGTTTCATTGATCAAGGTGCTTGTATTTATGCATTCAAATGAGAACTCATAGAACTCACATACATAGTTAACTCAAATGGAATGGCACAAAAACTAGAATATGTCAGTCACGATAGGTTATAAACCTCAAGTCGTGCACTAGTGATGATCAACTAGGTTTAATCTTGAATTTGTTCTTGAAACTTTTCAAGACATTTAAGACTCCCACTGACTCCTTGACATATAAGGTTCTCTTGTCAAGAAACTTTTCTTGATAAACAAATTTTAAAGAGTTAGTGTACCTTTTATCAATACAAAACACTTCACAAAATTGGTACTAGTTGGTCTTCGTCTTATCCAAGACATCACAACTTACCAATTTCAAATGTGCAAGAATAAGAAAACTTTTCCAAATTCCACATTTTATGAGTGTTATAAACCTACTTAAGACTTTTCACTCAAGTCACGATCTTGACTCTAAGACTTGATATTGGAACGAATTATGATTGACTTCTTGATTTAACCATTTCTACAATTCACGATTCCTCTTCTTAGACATACGTATGTACTAAGACTCACTTAGAGGACCAATTGAGAAATAGTTCTTAATCATTAAGACTTATCATAAAACACAATAAAAGGTACTCTCCCTTCTTCTTAGAATAGAGAAACTTTTATCTTTCTGCCTACTTGATTCTTCTTATTTGTTCTGTAATTGATTGAAACTCTTTCAATCAACTCAAAATTATACTTAATCTTATAAGTATAACCACATTTACTAAATTTTAGTAAATCATGATGAATATCTTTGTCACTCTTGTGGTAGACTTTATCAACATACGATCTAGTGTACTCGATCTCCTAGTCCTTCAATTGATACTTTGTCAAAGAATTAATCTAAATTTTCCAAATGTGAAAGTTTTTCATTCATCATACAATACACATTGCATGATTTCAAGTTTCTATCCACTTGAAACTTGGGTGTTGAGAAACTCTCTGTATTTGGTAAACTCTCGACACTTCCACAAATAACCTAATTAAGAATGAAATCCATTATCGCTAATAATAGAAACCTTCAAACATCAATTTTTTCATACACACCATTGCAAGGATAAATAAATAAGATAAAATCAAAATTTATTTTATTGCTGAAAAATTTGTCCTTACAATGTAATTCAATTGAAAAACTATGTTATTACATATCTCTTAGCAATCTATTCTAACTCCAAGTAGTAGCTCAAGAATCTAATCTTCAAGCAATGCAATCGAAATCTATTTCTTCACGATTAGATTAAGCTCACTTCTTCCCTTAAGCTTCCTCTCTTTTCTTCAATCCTACAAAACATCAAAATGTAATCTTATCACATCATGTATTAAGAATCTAGAATAGGAACTTAAAAGATTTAGTTAATGGATTTTACCTGAAGTAGATTCGTACGTCTTGACTCTCTCATCTCTTAGATCTCTCAGGTAAATAGGACAGCTTCTTCTCCAATGCCCCTTCTTTTGGTAATAAAAGCAAATGGCCTCTTTTGTAATGGCACAAGGAACTATCTCAGAGTTTACCTTTTCTGGATATCCAATGTCACCATTTTCAATGTCCATTGAAGTTTGGGAGTTTGATTCACCAGAAAAATTTGCTTGACCAGCATGCCAAATCATTGTTGATTCAGTAGCTATAAGAAAATAGGTGAGATCAATGAGGGTTACGTCATGATCCATCATATAGTACTCTCAACGAACTCACTATATGTTTCAGGAAGCGACTGAAGAACCCAGTCAATAGCCAACTCACCTAAAATCTCGACACCCAGGTTTCCCATATTCGTGTGCACACAAATGTGTGACTTCATCTCTAAGACGTGTGCACACACAGGTTTCCCATATTCGTGTTTACATGCCAAAAGGGCTTGAGTGATATTGAACTTTCCAAGCCTTTGAACTTTTGGGTTAGGGAGAATAATTGGAGGAGGTGGAGGACGTGAAGCATGATTTCTTATTCCTTGATCATATCGTGGAACATCATCTTCATTTGGAAAGCTTGTTTCATGGAATTTGGGAAGACCTTGATTGTCATAACTAGACATCTACAAAACGGGAGATAATTCAAGTTAAGTTGATTAGAAACCTTGATGTAACACCCAAATGAAACATCGAGGCTAAGAGCCAACACAATACTCTGCAACCTAGAAGAGGGATGCCGTAATCTAGTTGCAGAATAGTTGAAGGTAGGTAAATGATGATTTACCAATTTCCACCATGAAAAACGAAAAGGAAATTTAAGTTTTAAATGAATTGAAAATCCTAGATCTGTTGAGATTCATTAAACTTTTCAATGGCATGTTTAATCTTGATTATGCCCTTCTATTTGTGATTGGGATGCCGAGGATTACAAATAAGGTGTGAATACCCATACAAATCTATGTGGTGCACTCAACGCTACTATCACCTAATCAATGTGCCGGTTAGCCACACACGCTCCATCGATCTATGATAAACATCAAGCCACCCTTCGCCACCAATGTCAATCCCAGATTAGTGTGCCGGTTAACCACGCACGCTCCACTAACATTTGACAAGGGTACGAAGTGTAATTCCATGGATTAACATACAATTTCACATTTTTCCTAAAGTAACTATGATTTGCGAATTTGTAAAAGCATTTAGTTACTTTGTACTTCATTATACTTATAATGGATGGCTTCTATTCCATCCTACCCGTTCGGCTAACGACCCTTCACTAGTCAAGAGTGTGGTGGGTAAGAGTGTATACCCATTCAATCGCCATATAATATAAGGGTGAATGAGGCCTACTAACAGTAAGACTAACTCTTTACTCATACATATATATATATATATATATATATATATATATATATATATATATATAATATTATAGTTTTAATGTTACATATAGTATAAGGGTGTATTTTATACTTTTAAAATACTAGGGTTTTAATCATATTAAACTTTTTCGAAAATTAAAACTTTTTAATTTTAAACTCTTAAATATTAAAATATTGATTTAATAATTATCTAAAATTAAACAACTAATTTAAAATTATTAAATCTTGTAGGATTATCTATTAAATTAAACAACTAATTTAATCTAATTCCATATCCTTTATGATTTGAAAATTTATGGAATGGGATAATTCATAAGATCTTTAATTATCCATTTAAGGAATCAAGGATAATTACAAGATATGGCATTATCCAAATCCCTAAAATTTGGGAATCCTATCTAGGGGACAAGGAAAATTTCGAAATTCTAGGGTTAGACAACCCTAAAATCGAAATCTTGGGGCCAAAGGAAAATAAATTTAGGAACCTACCAAAATTTCGAAATCTAGGGTTTAGAAACCCTAATTTCGAAAATTAAGCCTCCAGGGTTTATTAGCCATAAACCCTAATTTTCATATTCATACATTTGTATAAAATTTAATTGAAAAAAAAAAGCTAAGGTTCTGATACCACTAATGGATTTTATACAAAAGATCCTATGTGTGCATGCAACCCTAATTGGATCTATGTTTTCACTATTAGACATACAACTTTATGAACACAAAAAGAAACCTGGCATACTCCTATGATTTTCGAAATTCATAAAGGAGAATATAATACATACCTTTTGTTGTTATATAGCAATAACAACTAGTTCCTTGAATTTCCTTAGCTCTTGAAAGCAAGTACCACAAGTGTAGTACCTCTAATGGCTCACAAACACACTTTGGGTGAAAGGATGAATATGAGAGAAAGGAAGGGAGGCAAGAAGCTCTAAAATTCGACCCTAGTAGGGTTTCTCCAAGGAGTGGCCGAATTTAGTGCCTTAGCGTGCTATTTATACTTAAGGCTAACTAGGGTTTCACAATGGAAACCCTAATCTCAGTAGCTTAGAGCCTAAGCAAGTCCATGGACTCCTTTCCTTAAGCCCTTGGACGAAAACTCCTAGATCCTTCTATAATTTTCATTCAAGCCTTAATAAAGGTGATCCAATAGCCCAAAGTCTCAACTATAAAATAATTACAAAACAGCCCCTATACTTTTAATTAATTCCTTTAATCCCGAAATTAATTCCTAATTAATTTCTGATTAAATACTAATTAATAATATGATTCCAAATTAATATATTATTCATATAATATATTAACAAATAATATTTATACCCTAATTTATTATTCTTAACAATAAACTAGCCTCTGTGCTCAACAATCATCCTGTCTAGTCACCATTGTGAAGGCAACCCAAAAGGACCATGCTCACAATCAGGTCAAGTACATACCAAAATAGTTATGGACTTAGACACTAATCCAACAGGTCATCCAAAGGGATTTGTTCCTCATCTTCGGGCTCTTCTTCAAGCCATCCAACATTATCGTGGGGTGGAAAGTACGTGTCTCCATGATGATGGAATCCAGCCATGATATCTACGCGAGAAAAGGGGTATAAGAATCTTATATAAATAGACGTACTACCTAAGATAATTATAAGATGATCTTTATCAGTTATGTCAATACTTGTGTAGTGTATACCAGTTATATGAAATCAAAGCAGGATAGACCTTCGATTAAGTGGTCCTAACTCCAAATCCACAACCAAACATGGAACAGAAAGTAAAGCAAATATCACATATTCTGAGTCTATAACACCTAAATTTCATATAGCCTTAGCGTATCCACTTAACGACAATTGACCTACTTGATAGAGACCTTTTTAGTTCTCAGATAAGTAATTATAGTAACACAAAATACTCCTATAGTATTTTAAACGTATGTTCTGTTCTAGCGCTTTCATTGTAGTAGTGTTGGTAAGTTTTTAGACTTGTTGCCATATCACAACCATTCTTGGGCATATGCTAATCACTCCTCGGACCAACATAGTTGATCAGACTATGCCACTCCCAGGACGGACCATACATCCTCGAGCTTACTTGTGATATTCAACAATCGTAATACTTTTCTCCTTGTCATTGTGACACTGCTTTTAGTATGAATGCAAGAATGTATACTTAGTTAAATATTTTATTATTTAAAAGTATAAACTCTTGGTTAGAGTATTTTTAATCCCATTGTATTTATAATCTGTATATCTTTTATGGGTTGATATACTCAATTCACTATAAACAATGCTCTGATACCAATCTGGGGTGGAAACGTTCTGGGGCGGAGGACGTCATGTATAGTATCACAACACAGTATAATAGTAAAAAAGTAAACAACAACATCCATTGCATTAAATATATAATTTTAATACAAGTGTCTTCTGTGGTTTATAAGACACCAAAGAATGCATCAAAATAAAAGATGAGTCTTGTATGTGCTCCATCTTCCTAAAAGCTGGCATCGGTACCTGTCTACTGATGACCTGAGAATACAAGATATTTTGAAAGCAAGTATCAGCATTAAAGATGGTGAGTTCATAAGTAATTATTGTCAATGATTTACATGATAATGTTTGTAAGAGTTTGAGTGTAAAATGTTTGTAGTAATCGTTTGTGTCTCTTAAAAAAACCTATATTTTCCATTAAAAGCAACCTTCTACCAAGGCATCAAGTGTATTATATGTTTGTTCTTTGTAAAACTGAGCATTTTCCCAAAACGTGACTATTATTAGTGAAAATATAGTTTTTACATTACTCTTTATTGTGAGTAGGTCACAAAGTAGATGTAAAAGGGGAAAATAATGAAGTATTGTAGTACAATAATATTACAACTACTAGTGCACTAACTACCTTAATCCAATTCTTAATTAAGGTATAATGTGATATAATTGTAACCATACTTGATCGACCTAGTGAACCACGATGATGTAAGATGTCGCAATCTTATGACATTCATCACCCGTAGAGCTACAGGTCCCACTGTAGCTAGCAGCAAGGTGTAGGACAGTCAGTCCAGTATAGATCTATACACGAATTCACGCTCTACCTCCAAGAGACTCTGGATACAAGACGAACAATGACAGAGATGCCATGCCCCGAAGTAGTGTCTCACATTTATGTTATAGTGTACGTATTAGAGTAGTGTATGTCTTTTGTGATTCTCATCATAATATGTTCTCTACTATAGTATATAGTGTGTCTGAATAGTATGTACTAGTGTATGTTCTCTCTGAATCTCATTATAGTATGGTCAATTGTATAGTGTTGTGTATGTATTATTTATAGTGTGTAGTGACGCATGTATGAACTGACTCTTTGTATGTTTCTTTGTACTAGTAGTAGTAAGTAGTATAACCCTAAACTATACCTATTATATTTTAATAGTAAACTTGTTTGTATGACTGAATGTACTGAACTGAGATAATTTTTTTTTATCTATACATATATACATAATATATAACTAAGGATTCAACAACACTCAGACAAACAACCGGGTACTTTAAGTCCATAATGAGGAACATGAAGTAAAGTGAGTTATCAGTCCTAAGTCCTTCAAAACATATTTATATAACTATATATGTAGTAGACATGGTTTTAACAATATATAATTTTGAAACTGTAAAAGAAAGGTTTGGTATAAAAAAGTGAATTTGATAAAGAGTTTAACATGTAAAATAGTTTGATAAATAGTTCGAAGTCATTTGTTTAGTAAAACAGTTTAAAGTATGGAAAAATCCATTTGTATGCTAGTTATTAATCACATGTGATTAATATAATAACTATGGTATTCAACTTGCATTCCCCCCCCCCCCCCGCCAAACCCCCATAAAAGATTTAACAACACTTCAAATGTTAATTAAGGGGTACAAACTCACCTGTAGTGAGTGGATTGTACGGAAGTGTTGGACAAGGTGCTAGGTGTCAAGTGAAGACTTAAACACACACAATGATCCTAGTTAACATACAATAAACATATATGTATCTAATTAGTCATTTAAAACCTAATTAATAAAGTTAAGACACCCTAGGACATGGAAACACTTTGATTCAAGTGTTAAAGGTACCAAAGGGTTGCATTAACGAGGTGTATGTCATGGCATTGGAGTTTATGGCCCAAGAACCACTCCTTAAGGAGTTTAACGCCCATGGTTATTTCCGCATGAGTTTATGGCCATAAAATCATGGTACTAAGTTCCATTTGGTGTTTTGAGGTCTTATAAGTCAATATTGAGCATCCATTGATCAAGTCCAAGCCTCAGGAAGCAATAGGGGCACAATATCACCACTTTGTAGTGTTTACGGCCTAAAGACCATTTCTTTATGTGTTTACGGACGTAAACTCTTATGGGGACATTGTTTCTTTGTTGTCTAAGGTCTTACACACTTCTAGGAAGGATCAAGACTAGCATCCAAGGATTAGGAAGGGACTAGGGTTCATTTAACCCCACTTAGAAGGGTTTACTGCCCAAGAACATCTGTTGGCCGTAAGCTCATGTGATCTTAGGTTTCATGGTGTTTTCTAAGTGTAAAAAAGTTCATATTAAGCACACAAGAAGCTATAGAAAGTGTACTTACAAGATAGAAGCTTGATAGGGTGTTTAAGGTCCTACAACACTAATGTATGTTCTTGGTGTTCTTGGTGTTTTGAAGAACACTTGAAGATCTAAGTGAAAATCAATAATGAATGGATGAAATGATGTATAACAACTAGATGTTAGGTTATAAGAACAAATCAAGTCAAGAAACACCTACGTTTTTGGGAGATCGGGTGAAGAACGGGATGCTACTTGAGAGAGAATAGTGAGTGTTCTTGAGAGTGGAAGTTGAGAAATGTAGGAGTTTACGGCCCAAACTCCAAAAGGTTGGCCGTGAACTCCTTATTAGAGTGCTAAGCATGGGTTTGCTACTCCAAGACCCAAGAAAGTACTTCCTTTCATTCGTTCATTTCAAGAATAAGTACTAAAAACACCCAAAATGAACTTTAAACTGGCTAACAATAATTAGAAATGTATTTGACTTTTAATTAAAGTGCTTGCCATAGAGTTTGTATGAATGAAAATTTGGGGTTGTCACATCATCCCCCCATTAAAGGGAATTTCATCCCGAAATTAGAGTTTAAGCATATAAAGTTGTTACAAATAACTAAGCGAATAGATGAGGATATTTCAAATTCATTTGATCCTCGCGCTCCCATGTGAATTCGGGTCCTCGCTTGGCGTTCCAGCGAACCTTCACAATCGGGATACGGCTTTGTTTCATCTGTTTAACCTCCCGGTCCATGATCTCTACAGGTTCTTCCATGAAGTTGAGGCTCTCGTTGATCTCGATCTCATCAAGTGGGATTACAATAGTATCATCGGACAAACACTTTTTCAAGTTCGAGACATGGAATGTAGAATGTACGTGTCTGAGTTTGTTGGGTACATTGAGTTTGTAAGGCACAAAGCATCTCAAGCCCTTCCAGGGTGAGACTTTCAAAAGAAAGCTGTCTCCCACCTGGAATTCGAAAGGTTTTCATTGTTCGTCTGCGTAGCTTTTCTGTCGGTCTCTAGAGGCTTTCAATGGTTCACAAATCTGAACGATATTCTCCGTCATTTCCCGAATGATTTCCGGACTTGTGCGAGTACTATCGGGAACTTTTCCTCTAGCTAACTGGGTGTCACCCACTTCAGCCCAGCACAGAGGGGATCTGCACTTTCAGCAATAGAGGGCTTCAAATGGAGCAACTTTGATGCTCGTGTGATAACTGTTATTGTAGGAAAACTCGACAAGGGGTAAGTGAATATCCCATGCCTTCCCAAATTCGATCACACATGCTCTCAACATGTCTTCCAGTGATTGGATGGTTCTCTCACATTGTCCGTCGGTCTTAGGATGGTAGATTGTGCTCATGTCTAGCCTTGTTCCTAGGGAACTTTGTAGTGACCGTATTAAGGATATGGGCAGCAGTCTCTTAGGCATACCCCCATTGTTTGCTTGGCTTATGAACTCTCTCTCTCTCTCTCTCTCTCTCTCTCAAGACACCCCTCCTTGCTACAAATACCACATTATCACTAGGTATGGAGAAGAGGTAACCAAAGGATTGTTGTGGGTAGCCAATGAAAATACACCTCTCACTTTGAGGTTTTAGCTTATCATGAGTCTCGCGTCTCATGAAAGCCTTGCAACCCTAAATCTCTATGTGTTCTAGTTTAGGAACTTTACCAGTCCTCATCTCATGAGGAGTTTTAGCAACTTTCTTTGTAGGGACCAGATTAAGGATATGGGTGGCAGTCTCTAAGGCATACCCCCAAAATGAGATTGGTAGCAAAGCTCAACTCATCAAGGAACGAACCATATCCAACAAGGTTCGATTATGCCTCTCAGCCACACCATTCAATTGCGGTGTCCTGGGAGGTCTCAAAGGTGAGATAATACCACATTCGTTAAGATAGTCGAGAAACTCTGTGCTAAGATACTCACCACCATGAACGGATCGAAGCATCTTAGTGTTCCTGCCCAATTAATTCTCGACTTCATGTTTAAACTCTTTAAACCTCTTGAAAGTATCTAATTTATGTTTGATTAAGTATATATATCCATATCTACTATAATCATCAATAAAAGTCAAATAATAATGATTATCATCTCTTGTGGCAGTTTTGAAGGGTCTACACACATCCGTGCGTACAAGATCCAACAAACCTTCACCCCTTTCACAAGAACCAGTGAAGGGTGACTTTGTCATTTTTCCAAGTATGCATGATTCACAACTATCATGTGACTTTAGGTCAAATGACTCCAAGACTCCATCCTTTTGGAGTTGGCCTATGTGTTTCTTGCTCACATGTCCAAGATGACAATGACATAATAATGCTTTATCCAAGTTATTATTACTCGAAGAATCAATACACAACACATTATTTCGTAGATTATCTACAACAGATACAACTTCATACACACCATAACAAGGTAATGCTTTAAAATAAAGAACATTATTAAAGAAAGCATTTATTCCACCATTTTCATTATCAAAAGAAAAGGTAAACCCTTGTTTGTACAAAGAATGAAAGGAAATCATATTTATTGCCATTTCTGGAGAATAACAACATTAATTCAAATCTAAAGTAAACCCACTACTTATAAACAATGAATAAACTCCAATCTTGGGGACAGGTGAAGCTTTCCTATTCCCCATGATCAAGTTTATCTTTCCATGCTCCACATTCTCACTTCTTATTAGTCCCTGAAAATCAGAACATAATGAATACCACAACCAGTATCAAGGACCCAAGAGTTAGAATAGGGTGAGTTACTAGAAAGAATAGTGTAAATACCTGCATGGTTGGGTTTGACTTTCCCATCCTTCACATCTTGTTGGTACTTGGGGCAGTTCTGCTTCCAATGAGACCTCTCATGGCAATAGAAGCATTCAACCTCTTTTGGGTCAGAAGAAGGAGTGACAAAACCTTTCTTGGTTCCACTTGAAGAGGAGCCATCAAGGGTCTTACCCTTGGTACCCCTCGAAGGGTTATTCCTCTTCTTCCCTCTACCTTTCCCGATTGCCAAGATAGGGGCGGTGTTTGGAGTAGGAGTAGGAGTATTAACAACCGACTTACTCTTTACACCACTTTCGGCGGTCTTTAAGAGTCCTTGAAGTTTGCTGAGTGTGACTTCTTCCTTATTCATGTGGTATGTCATGCGGAATTGATCATAACACGAGGGTAAGGATTGCAAAATGATATCTATTCCAAGATTATCTAGGAAGTTCACATTAAGCTTCAGCAAATTGTTCACATACCTTTGCATTTTCTGCATGCGGCCCGTGATGGGGTTCACCATCCTTTATACGGGTTGTTATCATTGATCAGATGATGTCATACCTCTCTTGACGAGCACTTTGATGGTACTATTCCATCAAATGTTGGTGCATTTCAAAAGGGTAGTAATCCTGATAGGACTTTTGGAGCTCGACTGTCATCGTTGCCATCATGATACAAGCCACTTTCGTGGCATCTCTCTCATGAGTCTGGAATTCAACGATCTCCTCAGGAGTAGCAGTTGACTCATCAATATCCTTTAGCTCCTTATTGAGAACATATTCCTTGTCCTCATAGTGTGTGACCACCCTGATGTTCCGGATCCAATCCATAAAGTTGGAACCATCAAAGGTGACCCTCCCACATAGGTCCATGAAGGAAAAGGACCCAGTAGGATTTGAGCCAGAAGCAGTGTTGTTGGAAGACATCTGAAAAAGAAGAGAACAAGTTTAGTTTAGATAGAAAGATAGTCCTTAATAAAACACCCAAATGTAATATTAAGGCTAGGATCTAATCACAATATATCATAACTTAGAAGAGGTATGTGTAATCTAAGCTATGACATATTTGAAAGGTAGGTGAATGACGATTCACAAATTTCCACCAAAAAAAAAAGAAATATATATTATTAGGTTTTAATTGGTTTTAGAAATTCCTAGATTCTTTTAAGATTCAATGAACTTTTCAAAGGCATGTTTCAATCTCAAGTGTGCCCTCCAAGTTTTGTGACTGGGATACCGAGGATCACAAAATGAGGTGTGAAGTAACCTTGCAAATTACTTGGTACCCTTAAAGTTCACACTACTAGAAAAACAGCCTTTTACGACGCTCATTGCGCGTCGTAAAAGGCTCAGACGACGCGCAAATGCGCGTCAAGGAAGGCTCTGTCATAAAGAGAGATGACGCGCTTTTGCGCGTCGTCTATAGACGACGCGCATTTACGACACTCATTTATGACGCGCAATTACGACGCGCGTTTACGACACGCATTGCGTATCAAGGAAGGCCATGTCATAAAGGAAGACGACACGCATTCGTGTGTCGTAACCTTACGACACGCGTGTTAATGCCACGCAATGCGTATCAAGAAAGCCCTTGTCAAGAAAGGACATGTCATAAATGAATATGACACACATTTTTGCGTATCATAATTATAAATGTTTTAAAAAAATATTATTTATAGATTTACTAATTTTCAAATTAAATAATACATTAAAAATATCATAATACAAAATAAAATACCATAATGAACAAAGATAATTCATTTCACTAATATGTCAAATACAAATAATTATTCCAAAAGTGAGTAAATGTTATAATACAATTGCATCCTCACGACTAATCGGTTTTATAATCTCAAAGTCATCAATGGAAGTGCGGTCCTTATTTCCGGAATGTATAGGGCTGGTTCTCAAGCTCCGTACCACATCATCCTCCAATGGAGCATCTTCATCGATAACCATGCTTGCGATGTAAACTTTTTCATCATCAACCATCTCACAAATCTGCAAATACTTCTCCCTGCTTGTAACAACTAATAATTAACATTTATGATTTATGATTTAACAAACACACACCTCATAAAAAACATGTTTATTATAAAAATGTTATCACCGAATAAGCTTCGCTATGTGTGCTCCAAATGTCTCAACGGTCAGGGCATCAAACTTTCTCAGTTTGTGACTATCAACAGGCTTTCTGAGAGCATTCCCATTGATGAGAGAGTCTTCTACTCTAGTAATCATGCCCGTAAACCTAATAAATATGAAGAAACTTTTCATGGAAAAATATATTTTTGTATTAGTTGCTTATAAATATTATGTTTACCTTCTTTCTGGAGAGTCTTCATAGTCAAACCGCATATTAAATTTATTGTTCACAGATTCAGTATACTTGTTCAAGCCTATGTAAACTGAGTTATCCTGTAAAAATATTTAATACAACAAATATCACTTTTATGGAATTGAGAAAAGTAAAAAAAAATAATAATAAAAGAAAAAACCTTGGTTTGTAGTAAACAACAAATTTGGTTTGTGTAGAAACCACATGTGAAGCAGTTGCAAGAACACCAAGGAGAATGTTTCTGCTTGAAATCACTGATGCTGGCATGGAGTTATGTTGTTGACCCACATGTCTAGTTGTATAGTTGACTTCTTGTTCCAAGAAGGAAGTGTCTCAAATAATTCATTGTATGAAAAATGACTGTGAGCCTAATATTTTATGGATATTATAAATAAATAAAAATCATTTTTTATCTTAAGTAAATAGCTTACAATTACTTGCACATTTTCAAGAGTTGTGCTCTTTACAATGATAATATTTATTATGCCCACATCTTAAATTTTAAAAAGGAGGTTTAACAAACAGAAAAGAAACATTGTACTCTTGGGAATAACTTATAACCACAACTTAAGTCGTTAATATAGCTTATCTAAGAATTATTGCTTTATAAGAACCTCACATTTTTCACTTTCAATCCATGGTTAATTTTTCCCACTTTTTAAGTGTTATTTTCCTGTCATGTGGGTTATTACTACTACAATGTAACAGGTTAACATCTGGTGTACAAGTAACTAGTCTAGACTAAAAAAAAGTTACAACAAAAAGAAAAAAAATTGTATAACTTATTTCCTGAATAAAAAACAAGTATCATTAAAAACTTCACATATGTTCATCCTAATAAACTAACTTGTATGCACTGAAAACCACAACAAAAAAAGCTACAGAATAAACTTAACTACCAACACTTGTGCATATCTTGGATCAATTTCGCCTCAATTTCATTAGTTTTGAAAAATAATCACCTAAAACGTTGTGAAAACTTCAATTAAACATTGTGGTATGCCATTATGTCAAAAGTAAAGGATTTAATTCAGCTGTTTGATTTGTAGACTAAATCGATAACATTTGACATATCAGAGGGAGTGAGGTTGTAAAGTACAAGTAGGGATAAAAATGTAGTATTTGTATGAGAAAAGGAGATTTTATCTATTTTAGGTGGAATATGAGCTAAGTGTAGCAAATCACATTATTATATACTTTCTTATACTATTCAAGAAAACTAAAAACCATTAAGTAATTGAAATCATAGTAATAAGTCATCATTAAGATTGCTTCACTTACATTTTCAAGGGTACCAAATTCATTTAATGCCTGTCCATTAAATGCTTTGTTTTACTCTGTTATACAATGTGATTATATTTATGATATCTTAAAAACCCATACTTACTTCCCAAGTTGATGTCATTTCTGCATCAAAATCTTCCCATCTAGCAGGTGTATTTCTTAGTCAAATCTGCATTCTTCCCCTGTGCCACATAAAAATGATTACATGTAAATGCAACTTCATCAAAACATTGTATTATACACAAGTACAGGCATATATATATATATATATATATATATATATATATATATATATATATATATATAGCTCATTGTTGACAAGCATCAAAAACTCTTCTCTCTCCCTACTCAAACTGTCAAACACTGCACAAATTAACAACAGAAAAGTAAGAAAAACAAAAAAAAAAATGCACAAATTAATCAAATTGTTTCTAGTTTATCCTTACAGATTTATAAACTAATACAACCAAAGCTCACTGACTTTACAGAGATGCTCTTGTTTCTGATGCACATGTTCTTGCTTCTTCTTATGCCTTTGAGGATGTTATATTAATCATCTCCTCTTATAATGATGTCATATCTTCCTCATTTCCAATAGGTTCTTCTTCTTGGCTTGCTCATCTTCCTTTTTTTATTCTTCCTCTTGTAATATCAATTACATATTATGATTCTCTTTAGGCCACTTATATTTAAACTATATGCAGTAGACCAACAAATCATTAAAACTATTTGTGCCAAATTCCCTGAAACATAAAAAAAATATAGAAGACAAAGTTGTAAACAACAAATAATAAAATAGAGGAAGTTGTTGCTTTATTGCAGAAAGAAAAACAAAACAGGAAGGGATATACAGTAGTTAGTGACAGAAGAAAATTGGAAAAGAAACCTAACCTCCTCATGATGTGGTAATCATTAGAAACTACTATCCATCTTATTTTTCTTTCCATCAACTGAACTTAGTGCAATGTTTTCTCCATATAAACCTGCCCAAAGAGGAACACATGTATGATGAAGAACAACCAGAACTTCAAAATCCCTAATAAGAACATAAGTAACAAAGAGAAAATGACAAAAACCAAACAAATATGACTTCTTTCACTGTCAGAAGAACCAAACATTTCATCAAACAGTTGGTGGGCATTATGTTACCCCAATAATTGGTTCCATACAATTTCAATATGTCGATGCATCAAATTCCAAATATAAATGGAAATAAAGAAAGTGTTAAAGACCTCATATCTCTCATTTCCAGATTGAGTACATAATTAGGTCCCAATAATGTTCGTTGTTTCAACACCGGTGAATCACCACCAAATTACTTTGATAAAAAATGAGTGAGGCTTAAATCGAAACACAGTACTTAAAAATAACAACCTAAATTACCCCCAAATTGGAAAACTAAACAAAAATTAACAAAGAAACAGATGAATTTGACAAGACAAATGCATATGGGTCTTAATTAAAACGCACCTTTCAGTTTTTCTTGGTTGTCTTCTTGTTGAAGAAATGGATAGAAGACTAGAAGATAAGTTTTCTTCAATTTTATATGGATTGAAAGGAGTTGGATAAGAAATAAGTGTGGTTCTTGATAGCGATGTGAAGCAATTCTTTACAGGATAAAAAGAAACTAAAGTAGTCACAAGATAAGGTATTGTAGGAGAAGCGACCAAAGAGGTTGCCGGAAAGACGAGGCGAGGTGAGTGACATAGTCGATTTTTGGAGAGGCCAGCGAGCACTGAGAGTATACAAAACATACTTGTTGTTGTTCAGGGAGAAGAAAGAAAGTGATCGGTCTGGTAGATCAGTGATGCCTTCTTTCTCGCGTGTTTTAACTTGAGCGACAATGCTTTCATACAACAAAAACACTGTAATCGGAAACCCTAGCTCCCCATTTGTCCCATAGATCCTTTCTTCCATATTTTCACAGTGATAACTCATGGAATTCACAGAACATCATTAGGCCAAACCATGGAAAAGAGAAAAGTAGAAACGAAGGAAGATGAGAACAGGGCGGGGTTTTCTAATTTTTGGGGATTTCGTTTCCCACTTAGCTATTAAAGGTTGGCGGTGCGAGATCGGAGGTTGGGTGGTGGTGCAATGCTGCTATGAAGACCAACGCCCTAGGGATTTTTCTTGCTAATCGGAAGAGGGGGGGTTTAAATTTTTGGGATCCAGTATAGGCGGGTGAAATCCCGCTTAAAACGCGTGTTTCATTAAAAAATTATAAAGCGACACTCTTAGATGACACACGTTTTATGAAAGGTGCCCTCCGCTTTTTTTTTTTGTTTTCTTTTCTGACACTAATTTTAGGGCACGCACAAATACGGTGCCCTCTATCCTTCATATTTTGCAAAACTGACATTATTTTTTAGGGCACGAACAAATGCGTATCCTCTATCAGCGCGTGTCATTGTTTGCGCGTCATTAAAGGGCTTTTTTCTAGTAGTGTCATCACTTAATCGATGTGCCGTTTAACCACACACGCTCCACCGATACTATGATAAACCTTATGTCACCCTTTACTTACCTTGTTATGTCTAAGTTAGTGTGCCGGTTAACCACACACGTTCCACCAACGACTTAAACAAAGTGTAAAGTGTAATTTCATGGATTAGCGCCTTATTCACATTTTTCCTAAAGTAACTCAGATTAGGAATTTAATAAAACATTTAGTTACTGTTCATACAATTTGATTCTACCATCTCTTCGATCTCTCAGGTAGTCAGGGCATATTCGCTTCCAATGTCCCTTTTCTTCAAAATAGAAACAAATGGTGAAGGACCCTCACTTTCGTATTTATGAAGACCCAAACTTTCATACTTGACAATATAGTTACTCCAAAACATGCCACTTGCATATTCATAAAAACAATATTTTACATTGATAAAGAGATTACAAACTACTGGATACAAACCGACTATTTTAAAGTGTTATATATTACATAACTTCCCAGGATTCTATAGTTTTATACATATGGAAGTGCAAAACACAATAGTTTCAAACTATTCATAAGCTTCTATCGATACAATAGTTTCAAACTATTCAAAAATCATCTACCAGTATATAACTATATTGGATGTTGATCTCCTGTAATTTGTTAAACATTGAGAGGGTAAGCGGTGACGATTAGTGAGTTCAATAATAGATACAATATAACGTTATGTCATATATATATATATATATATATATATATATATATATATATATATATATATATATATATATATATACTTCAATATGGCAGAAGTACAGAGGAACAAGGAACAACAAGGGCATATGTGAATCATGTGACAAACTTTCCATATCAATCATTGATTTGATTTAAAGATATACAATCAATGAGACATAACAATTTCCATACTTGATATACACCAATAAAGCCTTGACCTTAATGGAACAGAAGATATACAACTTCAGTTGAACAGGTGCTCACTTCGCATTGGTCGGATGACGCGGGTCGGAACAGAAGGCTCGCAGATGGCAGCTTCGGATTGGACCCAACTTTGATCCAATGGGCAGGCTCCACGTAGGTGCGAGGGTCATCCGAGAGGTGTCTCATGCGAAGGTGTCCGAAGCTTAGTGGACCTCGGACTTGGTCCAATCAGAAGGCGACATAGCAAACCTCGGTCCTATCAGAAGGTGACACGTGGAGGCTGTATGCGAGGGATGACGTGGCAGCACTATTCATGCGAAATTTCTCAAAATATGTGTCAAATCTTGTAAAATCCATAACTTTCTCATACGAGCTCCATTTTTGACGTTCTTTATATGCACGCATAGGAAAAATTATGCTATACAACTTTTGTTTAGACTTCGTTGGAAAATTTTGAATTTATGTTTATATTATTATTTTTTTAACATACCGGGACTGGTAAATCCGTTAAAAATTCATAACTTCTTCATCCGACATCCACTTTCGTCAGACTTTTTACCGTTGTACTACTAATGACGAGACCTTCAATTCTCGTTTAGGTTGTGTCGACTAAAAATCACTCAATATATAATTTGAGTTTTTAGTTGTCTACTGTTAAGCTGAAACTTCGAAAAATCATAACTTCCTCATACGAAGTTAGATTTTGGCGTTCTTTTTATCGAACTTATCGGTTTAACAAATAATACAACTTTCATTTAGATTACTAAGGATAAAAAATAGTTTATCAGAAACTTACTTTTTATGTCATTCGGCACTGAGTCGGTTTTGTCGCAGATCTTCAATTGGTCAGAACTTCTTCGTTATAACTCAGATTTCGATGAGGTTTTCACTAAAAATTTTCTAACGAGATTATCTACAACTTTCAATAAAGAAATTATAATTATTCCAAATTTTATATTTTCATTAAATTTCATTATTTGACATTTGGTCGGAATCTCATAAATTTCATTAAATTTCAATTCTAGTAAAAACTATCTGTTAGAACTCAACATTCAAATTCACATAATATTTCATAATATTATTTACTTAAAACGCGATTTCAAAACGTGTATGTTACAAATACCTCCTCATTTTGAGGATTTCGTCCCCGAAATTACATCGATTAAAATAACTGGGGATATTTTGCTCTTATCTCATTCTTATTTTCCTAATTACAATTTGGGCCTCGATGGTGTTTCCACTTGATAAGCACCAACTCTATTTCTTTATTACGTAGATTAGTTGTTCTTTCATTCACGATCTCTTCTGGCTCTTCTACATATCTTAACTTGTTATCCAATTTCACTTCGGATAATGGAACTATCTCATCATTGATGCTCAAGCATTTGCGTAGATAGCTCACATGAAACACATCACGAATACCTGCCAAATCTTCATGCAATTCTAAGTGGTATGCTTGTTTTCCAATTTTCTGGATGATTTTGAAAGGACCAACAAATCTTGGGCGTAGTTTTCCTTTCTTCCCAAATCGCATAATGCCTTTCCACGGGGATACTTTTAGCATTACGAAATCACCCACCTGGAATTCTATGGGTTCGTCTCCTCTTTTCTGTATAGGACTTCTGTTGATCCTTGGCCAATTTCATTCTTTCTCGTACAATTTGAATCTTTTCGGTGGTGTCTTGAATCATTTCAGGGCCTCCAAGGATCTTTTGTCCTATGTCTCACCAACATAATGGAGTACGACACTTGCGACCATATAATGTTTCATATGGTGGCATTTTGATTGAAGTGTGGTAACTATTATTATATGAGAATTCGACAAGAGGTAAGTATTTATCCCAGTTACCACCGAACTCCAAGACACATGCATGAAGCATATCTTCTACTGTTTGGATTGTTCTATCCGTCTGACCATCTATCTAGGGATGATAAGCTGTGCTGAGAGCAACTCGAGATCCTAATTCATGTTTCATACTCGCCCAAAAGTGAGAAGTGAAGTGAGTATCATGATCCGAAATGATCTTTAGTGGCACACCGTGCCTTGCAACAATTTCATCCAAGTATACTTGTGCGTATTTCTCCATTGGATCCGTTTCACGTAAGGAAAGAAAATGAGCGCTTTTAGTCAGGCGGTCGACGATTACCCAAATGCTAAGATGTTGTCTAGCAGTCTTTGGAAATTTGGTAATGGAATCCATGGACAATTCTTCCCATTTCCATACAGGAACACTAAGACTTTCTGGGTTCCGTAAGGCTTTTGGTGCTCTCCTTTGACTTGTAAGCATACTAAGCATTCCTGTACATATCTTCCAATATCTCTCTTTAATCCAAGCCACCAATAATCAACTCTTACATCATAGTACATTTGACTTGTAATAGGATGGATTGATAGTTTGGATTTATATAAATCTTGTATCTCAATCCGCCAATCTTTGGAATCCACAGCAGATTCTTGAATACTTTTAGTCCTCGCGGATCATCAAGTAAAACATCATTATAATGTATCATCCCTTCATTCTTCACATTTTCTAGCTTTAGGGCCTCTTCTTTCCATTTCTCTAATTCATCTAAAATAGTGAATTTTACTTTAGTATGAGTAATAGCATAACACATACTATTGCGATAAACCTTTCTGCTAAGTGCATTGGCAACTACGTTGGCTTTTCCAGGATGATATAGGATTTTACAATCATAATCTTTGATCAGCTCCATGGCTCGTTGTTGTCTCATATTTAACGGTTGCTGACTGAATATGTACTTGAGACATTTGTGGTCGGTAATTAATTGGCATTTTGTACCAAAAAGATAATGCCTCCAAAGTTTTAGGGCAAATACCACTACAGTGAGTTCGAGATCATGAGTGGGATAATTCTTTTCATAATCTTTCAGTTGTCTTGAGGCATAGGCTATCACTTTGCCATGTTGCATCAACACGCAACCAAGTCCTAATCTTGAAGCATCGCTATATACGGAGAAGTCACCATCACCTTCTGGGAGTGATAAGATTGGAGCATGAGTCAAAAGATCTTTTAGAGTTGAGAAAGCTTTTCCTTGGGCTTCACCCCATTCGAACTTCACTTCCTTCCGTGTAAGACTCGTGAGAGGTACGACTATACTAGAAAAGTCCTTAATGAATCTCTGGTAATATCCCACGAGACCCAAGAAACTACGAATTTCAAAAGCATTACAGGGTAGTTCCCAATTTTGAATGGCTTCAATTTTTATAGAATCTACGAATACACCATCACTAGAAATAACATGGCCGAGAAATTGAACTTGGCAAGGCCAAAATTCACATTTCGAGAATTTAGCATATAGTTTCTCCTTTCGAAGAAGTTCTAACACCACACGAAGATGAATGGCATGATCAGCTTCAAACTTGGAATAGATTGAATATCATCAATGAATACGATGACTAATTTATCGAGCATTGGGTGGCATACCCGATTCATCATATCCATGAATATAGCAGGAGCATTTGTTAAGCCAAACGGCATAACAAGGAATTCATAATTCCCATATCGAGTACAAAAAGTAGTGTTCAGTACATCCTTCTCGTGAACTTTCAACTAATGATAGCCATATCTTAGATCAATCTTTGAGAAATAGCTAACACCCCGAAGTTGATCGAACAAATCATCGATGCGAGGTAGTGGGTACTTGTTCTTGATAGTCACCTTATTCAGCTCAAGATAATCAATGCACATCCTCATCGATCCATATTTCTTCTTGACAAACAATACCGGAGCACCCCAGGGAGAGGTACTCGGTCGAATGAAACCCTTGTAAAGTAGTTCTTGCAGTTGGATCATCTTTTCTTTCATCCCAGCTGGCACAAGACGACAAGGAGTCTTTGCAATCGGAGCAGCACCATGAACAAGGTCAATTCGGAATTCCACTTGCCTATCCAGAGGAAGGTCAGGAAAGTCATCGGGGAAAACATCAGGATATTCGTTAACAACGAGAACATCATTTACAATTTTCTTCTCCTCTTTTGAGACATCAACTGTGTAGGCCAGATATATAGAACACCCTTTCGATATGAATTTACAAGCTTCAAGGAAAGAGATTATTTTTAAGAGTGTTTGTTCACCGTAGACGTAGAGAGGATTCTCCCCTTCAATAAGAATGCGTACTATCTTTTCATAGCACGATAGTACTGCGTGGTTATTTGATAACCAATCCATACCAAGAATAATATCAAAGTTGGGCAAGGAGATAGGGAGCATGTTAGCAAGAAAAGTATAGCCTTCAATTTTTATAACACAATCCCTATAGACTTTATCAACAAGTAATGATATACTTCCCGCAGTATCTACGTGAAATGGTTGCGCGAGTGCAAAGCAAGCAATTTGAAAGGAATGCACAAATTTATAAGACAAAAAATAATCTGAGGCACCAGAATCAAATAAGATGTGATCACGTCTAGAGTTGACAAGAAATGTACCCGTCACAACATTCGGGTCCTTGCGTGCGTCCTCTGAGGTAACCTGGAATGCACGACCCTTAGCTTTTGGCACCTCCTCCTTTTTAGTTAGAGTACACTTTGATTGTTGAACAGGGACTTGGCTTCTCGCCAGTTGTTGAACAGAAGTTTGACTTCCCGTTATCTGACTAGTAAGAGTAGGGCAAAAACGATTCTTGTGGCTAGTAATACCACATGCATAGAAAGTAACATCCTTTCTTGGGCAAGCTGGCTTTATATGACCCTTTTCTCCACATCCATAACAGACAATGGATTCCTTGTCTATTTTGCATTGGCCCGGATGTTTCCTTCCACAAATACGACATGAAGGTGATTAAATAGAAAAAAGATTGTGATCTACCGCGCCCAGGAGAGACATTTGGAGTTTGAACTTGATTACCAGGCTCAGTCCGAACGGATTGAGCTGGTAGAAAAGAAGGAACAAGAACAGTTCTTTTAGTACGTGGACGCTTCGGAGCAGTAAAAGTGGCACCACGTATTTCTGAGTCATGCTCACGTCTTCGAGCATACTCAACGGCTTTATCGAATGACAGAACTTCTCGATTAGTAACGAAATCGCGGATTTCGTGTCGTAGTCCCTCCTTGAATAACTTAATTTTTGCGTCATCAGTTGGAATATAATTTGTAGCAAACCTTGCTCTTTGATTAAACTGAGTTCCATACTCATTCACTATCATTCCTCCTTGTTTAAGCTTGAGGAATTCCTTCTCCAATCTCCTCCTCATGTCTAAAGGATAATACTTCTCTAGCAAACTAGTTTTAAACATTTCCCAGGCTAAATTATCCTGGTCAAACCCATTGATAGCTTCATATGTTGCTTCCCACCAGACCAAGGCTTCTCCAATGAGCATTGTAGAAGCATAGTTAGCCTTATCTTCATTATCCACATGAGAAATACGAAAAACTTTCTCTATGTTTTGTATCCAATTAAGAACAATAATGGGATTGAGAACACCAGAAAACTCTGTAGCACCACTACTCTTGAAATCTTTGAACTAGGGATGCTTCACCTCTCCTTTGAAGATTCTCCAGTGGCTTTCTCTTTTCCCTTATCGCCATTATTTTTGTTTTCTTCAAGAGTCTATCGAATAACACCGGTAAGTTTACCCAAGAGTCACTCCTCACGAGGAGATACTGGAGTATTCACTTCCTCGGGTTGAGGACCTCCACTAACCTCGGGGGTATGGCTACTAACCTGTTCAGCCATTGCACTGCATACGGAGTAACATTGTATTTTAGAATATTAGGGTGCCATTGCACTGCATACGGAGTAACATTGTATTTTAGAATATTAGGATGTATTATTACCTAATACTTTTACTTATATATTTCCTATGATTTGTATCCCTATAGTTACAATGATTAAGTTCATATATTGAAAGACCCTCACTTTCGTATTTGAAGACCCAAACTTTCATACTTGACAATATAGTTACTCCAAAACGTGCTACTTGCATATTCATAAAAAGAATATTTTATATTGATAAAGAGGTTACAAACTACTGGATACAAACCAACTATTTTAAAGTGTTGTATATTACATAACATCCCAGGATTCTATAGTTTAATACATACGGGAGTGCAAAATACAATAGTTTCAAACTATTCAAAAATCTTCTACCAGTATATAACTATATTGGATGTTTATCTCCTGCAATTTGTTAAACATTGAGAGGGTAAGCGGTGACGCTTAGTGAGTTCAATAATAGATACAATATAACGTTATTTCATATAGATACTTCAATATGGCAGAAGCAAAGAGGAACAAGGAACAACAAGGGCATATGTGAATCATGTGACAAACTTCCCATATCAATCATTGATTTGATTTAAAGATATAAAATCAATGAGACTTAACAATTTCCATACTTGATATACATCAATAAAGGTTTGGCCCAAATGGCACAGAAGACATACAACTTCGGATTAACATTTTGGTAGATTCCATGCTTATAGCCCTGTCTAACTTTCTGCTAATACCATAGAATATAAATCATTCTCTTACGGAGACATGTTCTACATGGCCAGAGGCTACGTACTAGTACCAAAGTGAATATAAGTCCTTTCGCTGATCATATGGTCTAAGGTATTTCTTTGCTATTAACAATAGCGAATAAAAATAACCTAGAATAATAACATTGAAAAGCACATAGCACATATAACACATAACATACAATTACTACTATATATTAAACTCACTGTGAAATAATCGGGGGCTAAAATATTAATTTGGGCAGCACTTCGGCTCTAAATATCACTTTCTTCATTGAAAATTCGGAGTTTTCTTGATAACCGGGCTCTGCGAAGGTAGAGCTTCAAAACTAAAAAGATAATTTTTTCGAGCTTCCCTGGAGTCTTGGGGCATGTTTTGGGCTTTGGAACTAGTATCGGGGCTTCGGGGGAAGTCGGAATGTAAGAAAATATGGAACAAGGGTGAAAAATGCCAAATTTCAAACATCTAACCGGGAGGTCTCACGCTCCTTATATAGGTGCGAGCCTCGGATCCGAAGCGAGGGGGGAGGACAGGTGGCTGCGAGGCTCGGACCAGTTGGCAGCAGGGCGAGGCTCGGACGGACAGGTTCTCGCTTCACATTGGTCGGATGACGCGGGTCAGAACAGTAGGCTTGCAGACGGCAGCTTCGGATTGGACCCAACTTCGGTCCAATGGGTAGGCTCCACATAGGTGTGAGGGTCATCCGAGGGGTGTCTCATGCGAAGGTGTTCGAAGCTTAGTGGACCTCGAACTTGGTCCAATCAGAAGGCGACACAGCAAACCTCGATCCTATTAGAAGGCGACAGGTGGAGGCTCTATGCGAGGGATGACATGACAGCACTATTCATGCGAATTTTCTCGAAAAATGTGCCAAATCTTGTAAAATCCATAACTTTCTCATACAGACTCCGTTTTTTACGTTCTTTATATGCATGCGTAGGTAAAATTATGCTCTACAACTTTCGTTTAGAATTCATCGGGAAATCGTGATTTGATTTTTAATTTATTATTTTTTTTAACAGACCGGGACTGGTAAATCCGTTAAAAATTAATAACTAAAATTCGAGTTTTTAGTTGTCTACTGCTAAGCTGAAACTTCGAAAAATCATAACTTCCTCATACGAAGTCAGATTTTGGCATTCTTTTATTGAACTTCTCGGTTTAACGAATACTACGACTTTCATTTAGATTAATAAAGCTAAAAAGTTGTTTATCAAAAACTTACTTTTTACGTCACTCCGTGCCGTGCCGATTTTGTTGCGGATCTTCGATTGGTCATAACTTCCTCCTTATAACTCAGATTTCGATGAGGTTTTCCCTTTAAATATTTCTGATGAGATTATCTACAACTTTCAATAATAAAGTTTTACTTATGCCAAATTTTATATTTTCGTTAAATTTCAGTATTTGACATTTGATTGGAATCTCATAAGACTTCCAATACTTTCCGAATGATTCTAAGCGTACTTTTACTTCAATTCTAGTAAAAACTATCCGTAAGAAATCAACATTCAAATTCACATAATATTTCATAACATTATTTACTTAAAACACAATTTCAAAATTTGTATGTTACAAATGGCTTCTTATGCATCGGCACATGAGACAATCCCAGAATCGGCCATTCCCTTAAGTTCAAACTTTTTGACTTTAGCCAATTTCTCTCTCCTAGGAGAAGAAATCATTTCTGCATTGTCATGGTTGTCCATGGAAACTTTGGAGGTAGATCTTTCAATCAACTTTGCTTTACTAGTGTGCCAAATCATTTCTGATTCAGCAGCAATAAGCAAATAGGTAAGATCGATAAGGGACACGTTGTGGTCTGTCATATAGTATTCTTTATCAAAGTAACTATACGACTCAGGAAGTGACTTAAGAACCAAGTCAACAGCCAACTTCCTCGACAGAATGACTCTTAACATTCCCAGCCTATTAATGTGTGATTTCATCTCGAAGACATGTGTACACACAAACCTTCCATCTTGGTATTTGGTAGCCAATAGGGCTTGAGTGAGCTTTAACTTTTCAAGTCTTTGAATTTGTGGGCTAGGGAGAATTATTGGAGGAGGTGGAGGAAGTGAAGTTCCACTACAATATGAAGAAGGGATTAATCTGTCACCTTGATTGTCTTGTAGAATATCATCTTTATGCGGAAAGCTTTTTCCATACGATTCGAGAAGACCATAGATGTCTGACCTAGACGTCTATAATGGGAGATATTCAAGTTACTTGAATTAAGTCCTTAATACAACATCCAAAATGAAATATTAAGGCTAGGATCCAACATAATATTCTACAATTCGGAAGAGGGATGTCGTAATCCAATTGTAAAATATTTGAAGGTAGTTAAATGACAATTTACCAGTTTCCACCATGAAAGACGAAATTGATCATTAAGTTTTAAATGAATTGAAATTCCTAAATTCTTTTGAGATTCATTGAACTTTTTAATGGCATGTTTAATCTCGATTGTGCCCCTCAAGTTTGTGACTGGGATGCCGAGGATCACAAAAAAAAGTGTGAATAACCATGCAAATTAGCTTGGTACACTTAATGTTATAGATCACCTAATTAATGTGCTGGTTAACTACGCACGCTCCATTGATCTATTATTAACATCAAGCTACCCTTTGCCACACATTGTTAGTCCCAGATTAGTGTGCGGTTAACCACACGCGCTCCACTAACGACTTAACAAGGTGCAAAGTGCAATTTCATGGGTTAGCACCAAATTCACATTTTTCCTAAGTAGCTAAGATTGGGAATTTATAAGTGTTTAGTTACTTGGTATTTTAATTATACTTTTTAGGAGAATCAATGTCTTATCCTACCCGTTCGACTAACGACCCTCCACCAACCAAGGAAGCGTTGACTGAGAGTGGACACCCATTAAACCGCCATTTTATAAGCAGTAACCTTATACCCCTCTTAGAGACCGGCTTCATGAATGAGGCATACTAATGGTAAGACCGACGTTGTACTTATACATATAATATATTAAACTTTTAATATTATAATAGTATAAGGGTGTATTTTATACTTTTAAAAATACTAATAGGTTTAATCTATTAATTAAACTATATTCTTAGTTTAGTTAAACTTAAACCATGTCATTATGGAATTATTAATTCTCTTTTAATTAAACGTTTTAATTAATTTAATAAAGTCCATAAGGTGCATTTTGAAATATTCAAAAACATCAAGGTTCTAAAAATAAAAATTCAAACTTAAAAGCTATTTAACTAATTTTTAGTTTATGAATCTAAGATTTACACCTTTTAATTACAATAGTTTCTAAATTTGAGACTTTTCAAATACCAAAACTTGAGGGCAAGTTTTGTAACTCTTGAAAACTTTTGGTTTTTCCATAACTTATAAGTTAATGTGGTTTTTATGAAAAACTTTCATATTCCATAACTTGATGACAAGTTATGGAAGACTTTAAAAAACATTTAAGATGAAATTTTTACCAAGCAACATTATCATAATTTCTTTTTATGATCTAGTTAAAGTCATATGTCAAAACAATTCATATCAACAACTTACAAGAAATTAGCCCATCATATAAAGTAATACAACTCATGAAATTTTGCCAATTGTCTTTTAGTTGGATGAGGATCATCTTTACCAAATCAGAAAATAAAATTTTTATGATTACAAAATAGTTTGTGGTAATGATTGTAGTCCAATTTTTTTTTCCAAAAAACTTGAAATTCTGCAACCAGAAGCACCTACTGGATGAGTGCATGAGCCAGACTCATCAAGTTACCCTTTTACTAAGTGGATTCGGCGAGTTCATTAGTCAGAGGACAGAAAATCGATTTTTTCAACTTTAAAAAATCAACAAGCATAAAATATAATTGAAACAACTTGAGGCTCTGATACCATTGTTGGGTTTTAAGCACTATAACACTCATATGGTGCACATACAACCCTAGATGCTTTGGATCTATGTTTTCTTTAATCATTCATGCGTAAAACTTCCAAAGCATGAAGCCTACAACTAGCATACAATTTTGGTACATGAATCATAAAACTAGTTAGAATAATACCTCTTTATTGTAGCTTGTAGTTTTCGCCTTTCAAGAGCTTAGTACCTCATGTGCGATGCCTCAAATGGTTCACAGACACCATGAACAAAGGAGAAGTTTGAGATAGAGGCTAGAAATACTCGAATCGGTTATGATTCTCTTAGAATGCATAGGGAATCGATTTTGGCTAAGGGGTAACATTTATATAGTGTAGGATTCCAAGAGTCATGGGTAAAACCTAATCCGTATAATTGGGTTATGATCCATATCTCATGTGGATTAGCTCTTATGGATGCTTACATAAACTTAGCCTAACATGTATCAATAGCCCAAACAATATATATGTCACTGATTTACATAATCAGTCCATGTTAATTTAATTAGTCTCTTTTGATCACTAAATTAATTCCAAATTAATTTTTGAGCAATGCTAATTAAGAGTATGATTTTATATTAATATATTATACTTGTAATATATTAATGAATCATAAATAACCTATTTCTCAAATATCCATCCTATCAAATTGTTCTGGTGAAGGCAACCCAAATGGACCGTGCTACTCTCGCGTCAAGTACATACCAATTATAGTTATGGGCATAGACACCTAATCTAACAGTTTCAACATACACAAAATGAGTCTCATTCTCTTAATATCCTCTTTCCATGTTGCAGTCTTTAGGACATGTCAGAGCTTCTCATAGCTGGTATACTCTGATTACTATCTACCAGTGACTTAATTACCTCAATAATATAAAATCAATATAACTAGATGTATGATCTATTTTATCAGGTCTATAAGAAATAGGTGGTGGTATATTAGTTTCCTCAATAGCTCTTTCAACCTCTAATTGAATGTTAGGGACAACTTATGGTCCTTATTTATTTAAATCTTGAATATTATCAAGATTAGTATAGCTCCCGCTAGCCTTTTTGGATAATAACTACTTTTCTTGGAAGACTATCCTTTGAGAAAATACACTTTATTCTTATAAGGTTTGTTAAACAATTACCCAAAATTCTTGTTACGATGTCCAAAGAGATAACACATCTCTATTCTAAGTCCTAGATTGTCGAGTGCATCACGATGAGTGTAAGCCTCATAATCATAGACTTCCAAAAGATGTTGGCGACGATTGACTCCACTTCAACTTCACATCTCATAGAGTTTTTCATTAACTTTCATAGTTGGTACAAGACCAAAGGACTTCTCATATCACTATTCATGATAGAGTTTATGAACTTTTGGTAAAACATACTACAAATGATCTAATACTAAATCAAAGAATCGTTTGATTCTCTTTCGAAATAACACTATTTGTGACATTATTTTGAATGGAGACTACTCCTGAAGCTCTTTCATAATGCCTTATATGATTGGTAAAGTTTCAACAAAGTGCTCACTATCCCTGTTGGATATGATTATCTTATCCTATTGCCCAAATGATTCTTAACTTTTCTTTATGAGAGCTTTGAACACCTGAAAGGTTACAAACTCATGTTGATATGAAGTTGGTTTTACCATGTACTGTGGTTCATCTGAATATTTCATTTGTGAAAACTAATTCCAATAGATATTTACATCACTTAGTGATTTATTATTTATATTGATAAACAAGATTTGTATTTATCATAAGAGTTGTGATCAAATGATATCCAACTGGATACTTGGTAATGTATTTCTCATTTATGTATCCAAAACTATGATTTCAAAAATCCATTTTACCCAAACCCTTTTAGATTTATTTGAATCGGTATGTATTGTGGTCAATCAGAACGATCCATTAATTAGACTATTTTTAATTGATATTCGCACCATAAGATAATTCTCTTTTCATTCATCTTGACGAATAGGACTTGCATTTATCATAAGACATGTGGTCAAATGAATTCCAAATCCTATCCAGCTAGATATTTGGTAATGCAATTCACATGTCCAAAAGGATGATTCCAAAATAATACACCTTATTAAAATATTCGAATTAGCTTTGAACTATTCATGCTATACTAGATTCATAGATTTCACAACATTCGTTTAACATGTTATAATGTTCTAAATTTACGTAAGTCATAAAGATCTCTTGAATAATTGTAAAAAGAATTTGAATTACAAGACCATAGGCTAAACATTTGGGAAAATAGTTGTCTTTTGATCCTATGAATTGTAGCAAGGGCTTGACATTCATGATCAATTTATCTTCTCCATGTTTCAATCCTCTTACTTCATTTTAGTCACTACATATTTTTGTGAATTTCAGTACTTTATCGTTAATAAAATATTCAAGGTTTAGAAGTAATTCTCCAATGGCATTATAAATTCATATAATTAATTGAAGACCAAACATAGGAGAACTAGTTGGCTTCTGAACCTATGCACAGTAGCATGGGCTGATAATCCATGATCAAATTTAAATTCTTCATGTTTCAGTCTTTTCACTTCAAATATATATTAGGCATTTATTATTATTGGTCCTTTTCTTATTATGGAAACAAATACCTATCAAAACATGTATCAGGATTGGCATTCCTTTGTCCTAGGTGGTTGGGGCCTAGCTTCTGTATACCAACATTAATCGCCTTTTAACCCTTTGGAAAATTGGGTTTCTTCTTCTTGAAACTTTTACTCATGATAGTAAATATATGAGAGTATCTAAATTTTGAGTTTCTATGATTGGCCATGTTAGTTCCAAAAGGAAACCTCAACATGCTACATAAGTCCTCCATGGACATTATAAGTTATTCACATCAAGATCAGAGTGAAATGATCATATGTACATTTCAATGAGTTGACTAATCTTTGCTAAGTACTAACTCAATTAAATTCAATTTTACTTTAATATTCCAGTTTACAACGTACACTTGATAACTTCTCTTTCTGATAATCTAGAATGCAGTGGTTAGAGGAACCTCGGGAAGAACTTTATCAAAGGAATGATCTTTCCTTTAGTTCATGAGAACTATTACCAAATTACAAATGTGGACAAGATTAATCATCCTCTTATCTAATCCTTTCAAAGGAGGCGATTTTGGGAGATCATATCACTACTTAGCACTTTGGAAGCAATTTTATTTGCATTTTGTAAGTTAGTTTGAAGATCAAAACTTGTTGAATTTGTATTTTGATTTAGCCGTGTGTGGCTAACTTTTTCCATCAATTTCGGTTCTATATTCCCATGTATTTTTTATTTAAATGGTAATTTTCACTTGATTTCATGTTTCTATCTAGTAATCTTTGGTTTGATCTACATTAAAACGTTTGATTTGTACTCAACTTATTTGATCAATGGAATTAGGGTTCTTATTATTCTAGGTAATCAAATTGTAAAATTCACATATGTTTTATGATTTGATGTTGGTAACAAGAGCTTAGTTCGTTTCAAGTAGATTAAAATTAGTGTAATCAAAGATTAGATTTTCTTATATTCTCGAACATATGAAGAGTGTTGAAAAATGTTGGTAATCGTTACATGAAGCCAAAGACTTCTAGTGGCTTAATTTAAGAGCTTGTTTGTGTTGAATCAACTAGATGAAGTTTTACTTAAAGATCATGTTTTTAGTAAAATATGTTTGTTAACTTGGATATTAGAGATTATAAATATCTTGTTTACCAACCTAGAGTGAACATGGATTGGAGTTATACTACATCTCTGTAGACCGACCATGCTTGCTAGTTAAACAAATTGAAGTTACTTAAGCAAACTGATGTCATTGTTATGGATATGGTAGTACTGATTATTTATGCTAACATCTTTTTGTACAGGTACACCTTTTCTAGTTGATTTGGAGATGTAGAAATCTACAAAGCAAATACGGAAGCAAGCTAGACTTCTAATGAAACAACAACAATACGAAGCTTCTTCATCAAATCCTTCAACCACATCTTGCCCAACATCTATAAATTCCACACCACCATCTTCACCTTGACCCGAGCCTGAAACTTTCATCCCAACTCCTATCATGGGAGATGATCATGTAGGCAATCGAGGTCCTCCAAATCCACCTCCTGAACAAACCTTTAGACAATAGGCCACCCAATATGTTACCCAACAACCTTTATGCATTAGTTATCACATAGCAATAAACTTTGAATTTAAATCCGATCTCATTCACTTGTTGCCTTTATTCAGAGGTCTTGAGAAGACCCGCACAAACTCCTTAAGAAATTTCACATTATTTGTGTGGTTATGAAGCCACATGAATTCACTGAAGATCAAATCAAGTTCAGGGCATTCTGTTTTGGTTTACAAGATTCAACCAAGGAGTGGTTATATGACTTACCACCAGGATCAGTCACAACATGGAATGAGCTTGTACAAATGTTTTTGGACAATTATTTTCAAAAAACGAGAGATTCATCCTAACGTAGAGAAATTATTGGTATCAAGAAACAAAAAGGAGAAGCTTTGCACACTTATTGGGAAAGGTTCAAGAAGTTTTTTTCAATATGCCCAAATCATGGAATTTCATTATACCAATTGCTGAAATATTTTTTGTGAAGGGATGTCACCATGGGAGAGAAGATTTCTCAATGGATCAAGTGTTGGATCAATAACAGATAATAGTCCTATAGAAATTGAAGTTCGTATCAAGAATATGGATGAACAGTCCAAACATACAACTCAATAAGAGGAATGGTACATTGATACACCAATAGGTGCGAAAGAAATTTACATACAAAAGATTGAGATACAACTTTCTTAGCTAACCAAAGATATGTTGGTGCTTGCTAAAGATAAGGGTATGAAGTCAGTAGTTAAACCTTGTGGTGTTTGTACCTAAGTAGAACACCCCAATGATATGTGTCATATGTTACAAAAATACATGGAAGAAGTTCAAGCCACGAGATTTTCCAGTCAATAGCAAGGCAATTTCCTACTAAGAAGCAATATAAGTTGGCACCAACCAAATGCTAATTTTCAACCAAGACCACCACCATATAAACGTAGACCTACATTTTAAAATCAAATGCATCACCACCCAAATTACTAGCCCAATCAATCTCCTCATCAATCTCAATTCCAACCTCAAAACATGCAACAATGAAGTAGTTAAAGGGGTCCAGGAATGTTTTTGAAATACGTTGTCAAGAGTTTAGCCACAAGAACTCAATCATTTAAAAATAAGACCAAGGAGGGTATCAAAACTTTGGAGCAATAAATGACTCAACTCGCCACTTATGTGAGTAAATTGGAGTCAAAAGGCAAAGTACCCATACATATAGAGAAAAATCCAAAGCATAATGCATATGCCATAACTTTAAGGAGTGGAAAGAAATATGAAGGTTCCAAGATGGTTGAAGAATATGAGGATATGAAGTTAGAGAAAGAAGATGATAAGTTAATATCATCCTCAAACCCAATACCCGTTGAAGTGAAAGTTACCCCACCTCCTTTTCCTTATTATTTAGCAAGTTAGAGAAATAAAGAGAGAGAGAGAGAGAGAGAGAGAGAGAAGATAATGAAATCATGGAGATGTTCAGAAATGTTGAGGTAAATCTTCATCTCATTGATGCCATCAAACAAGTTCCTAGGTATGATAAATTCCTTAAGGAATTATGCACATCTAATAAAAAGTTATAAAGGGATGAAACTGTTAAAGCAAGTGAGAATGTTTATGTAATGTTACAGAAAAGATTACCTAAAAAATGTAAGGATTTGGGTGTCTTCACGGTTCCTTGCTGGTTAGGTAATCTTCATTTTCCATGAGCTATGCTAAATATTGGAGATTCTATCAATGTTTTCCCATATTCTACTTTTAAAACATTAAATATTAGTATACTGAAGAAGACTAGGGTGATCTTTCAATTGGTTGATCGATCCTTACTACATCCAAAAGGTGTGCGAGATGATGTATATATGTATATAATATTTTTACCATATGGCTGAACCATGAGGGAAATTTCTTTTTTAGATCTCTATCGGGATATTTAGATTCAAATTCGTTGTATGTGGGAGAAATGGTTCATATTAGTTTCTCATAATACCTAAATATAAAGTATAAATAGAAAACTACTTACGATATGTAGCCTTTAAGTTCATCATAGTTGTTGAGTACAAACCATTGTAATGATTTGCTGGCCTCTTCAGAAAGAGCAATGATTTTCATCTTGGAAATTGGTCGACACTGTGATGAAAATACATAAAATTGCATCTTTCGAAGGTCGTCATCTGTATTTCTATCGGTACGATTAGACTTCATTTGTATACCATCAAGATACATGGAACAGAATGCCAATGCTTCATCTGCAACATAACCTTCCGCTATTGAACCTTCAGGTTTGGCTTTGTTTCTAACATAATATTTTAGCTTTTTCTTCTATCTTTGAAAAGGATACATCTATCTCATATATACAGACCCTCCAAGAATAGCTTCTTCTGGTAAATGTAGAACTAGATGAACCATTACGTCTAAAAATGCTAGTGGATATATCAATTCCAGATTGCATAATATCTTTATCACTTCACTATACACTTCATACATGTCTTTCACATCTAACGATCGTGTACAAATTTTTTTAAAGAATGTGCAATGGTCAATGACTATTTTGACACATTAACGGGAAGACAACCTCTGACCCTTATTGGTAGCAATCGTTGCATGAGGATATGATAATCATGAGACTTTAACCAAATTATATTTGAATCATTAGAATGTACCTTATTCTTGAAGTTTGATCCAAAATCGTCAGGTAGTCTTACATCTTCAATGAACTGAAAAAAAAAAACATTCTCGATCACTAGTTTGAAAGAGCAATATGGATGTGGTGGATAATTCTTTTTGTTTTTCTTTTGCAACCATAAATTCTCTCGAATGCCCCATTTTTTCAAATCTTCTCTTGCGTTGTGCGTATCTTTTGACTTTTCATTCTTTAACGAAGTACCTAACAAGATCTCACCAACATTTTTCACCACGTGCATAACATCTATATTGTGTTTTAGATCGATTGAACACCAATAATCAAGCTCGAAGAAGATACTCTTTCTGGTCCAATTTAACTCTAATTTAGTTCACCTTCTTTTCACACCACCACCATAGCTAGGGTGTTTTCCTGGAATACGAGCGGGGAGACGGTCTATTTGATTTATTATTAAAGCATTACTTAATCGTCTAAGAGGCTTTCTTGACTCTTTCTTGCCATTAAACAATAAACTATCCCTCCATTTATGCTTGTTATGAAAGAATGGTCTATGACCAACATAAGCTATCTTGTTGGTTATAGAACACGAGGGTGTGTCTTTGTTACAAGTAGCACAAGATTTATAACCTTAACCACTCCATCCAAACAAACTGCTATAGGCATGGTAATCATTGATAGTCCACAATAGTGTTGCATGCATTGTGAATATAGTATTGGTTGACGCATCTCTCACTTGGACTCCATCCCTCCATAACATTTTCAACTCGTCCATCAAAGGCCACAAGAAAACATCAATGTCCTTTGCAGGTGCTTTAGGGCCAAGAATTAGCAAAGTCAACATGAAAGAAGATTCTTTCATACACAACCACGGTGGTGTATTGTATGTTGTCAATACTATCGGCCACATACTATAAGGCTGATTCATGTTGCTGAATAGATTAAAGCCATCGACAGCCAAACCCAAGCGAACGTTCCTAGGTTCTTTGGAAAACTTGGGATATCGCTTATCAAATTCCTGCCATGCTTTCCCATCAACCGGATAATACATCTTACCATCATTTGAACGACCAGTGTTATGCCAAATCATATATTTTGCTGTGAATCTTGAACTATACCTTCGATGAAGCCTAGCAGTCAAAGGAAAATAACATAACTCTTTTTGTGGCACTTTCTTCCCCTTTCTGTTTTTGTCAACCCACCTGCTCTCCTTACAAATATGACAATTTTGCATTGACTCGTTCTCTTTCCAAAACATAGCACAATCATTAACACAATCTTACATAGATTGATATCCCAACCCAATCTTTCTCAAGTTCTTTTTAGATTCATAGTGTGAAGTTGGAATCTTATTTTCTTTCGGGAATGCAACAACTAAAAAATCTAAAAGTTGGTTAAATGAACTATCTGTCCACCTATTGATGACTTTAATGTGCATCAGTTTTGCTAGGAAGTTTAAGGAAGACATCTAACTACAACCATGATATAACATGGTATTAGCTTCTTCAAACAATACATAAAACTCTAGATCTAAACCAGTTTCTTCTTGGCTTATATTTTCTGTATGTGGATCTTCCTCTGCCATAACATCATCTATCACATCAAGCATCTGTTCATGTGGATTTTCCTCTGCCACAACTCTAGTACTACAGTACTTTGAAGCCGAAAGGTTGTCTAAATCCAAAGGTTGATATTCCCCACCATGTTGAATCCATATAAGATATGATTCTTCAAACCCACGGTCATGTATGTGGGCCTAAACCGTAGTCACAGTATGTTGAAACATATTCACACAAACTATACATGGGCAACATGTTTTTCCTTCATCGTCGACATGGTTCTTGGTGATCTCTATGAAGTTGTTAAGCCCTTTTATGAACTCTGGACACCTTCGATTTTGCAACGTATTCCATCTCTTATCAATAGTCATAACTGTTTCATTATTAAAAATTAGAATGTATGCATATTATAGCATTTATCTATCATACCTTTCTACTTTTTCATATATATATATATATATATATATATATATATATATATATATATATATACATACATACATACATACATACATACATACATACATACATACATACATATATATATATATATATATATATATATATATATATATATATATATATATATATTGTTTATTTATAACATCTTACTTATATTGTTTTTTCAATTATGGCATTATACTTCAAATTATAGCATTTCACTTTTGTTGCTTTACTTTTTATAACATTCTACTTATATTTCAGAATAAAGAGCGACAAAACTAGAGGATCAAAGGTATTTGTAGTTCGGATGGTTCATGCACATAAAAGGTTAAAGTTGGAATACCTTAGTTCGATCCTCACTATTGTTTCTTAAAATTTTATTTTTAATATCTTGATGATTAAATTTTACAGCCTTAGGGATGAAACTGGGTCCAAACCCAGACTGGATGGACCCAGACTCGGAAAACCCCAAACCATTATAAAAAAAATTTAATAAACAAAAAATTACATTAAGATTACATAAATGATGACATTGATTTGAAAGAGCATGTAGTAAATTGCCATTCTAAACTCATAGTCTATTCAACTATTGTAATTTAGTAAGCCTAAGAGTGGAATACTTCATTTTCTAAGTCACTATTATTATATTTGGAAATTTTCGTTATATCCTTACAAGGTGTATATATTACTTTTATGTCCTTAAAAACTTTAAAATTACGCATATATCTGTCTAAAATTATAAAACTCACATTTATATCCAAAATAATAATTTAATTACAATTAGAGAAATTAAATATTAGAAAACATATCCAAAATCCATTTTTTTTTACTAAATCCAAAATAATATACGATTTTACTAAAATACCCTTTACAAATTAAAAATTATAGTTAAAACGATTTAGTTACAATTCAAGGAGAATTTCAATAATAAAGTTAATACTGAAACCTAAGATAAGGGTATTATAGTAATAGCATATGGAATTTTAATTTTAAAATGCTTGTGAATATTAAGTTGATTTAAATCTAGTTAAATAATAAATTGTGAGTTTTATACTTTTAAAGGGATATATGTAATTTTAAAGTTTGTAAGGAGATAAATGTAATATTAAAAGTATGTAAGGATATAAATGAAATTCACTCTATTATATTTACTTATATGCCATAAAAATATTATCCTATATAATACTTAGTAAGTTACAAATATGGTCCCTGGGCATATCATTTTTCTAGGTTTGGTCCAAGGGCAAAATAGTCTATTTAGAAATTCACTAACTAATAGCTAGATTTAATGATTCAACAACAAATTAAAATCATTGGGACACATTTTTTACAAAATCAAAACTTCGAAAGATCCTATGATTAACAGAAAAGTACGGGGACCAAAATTCTTACTCATTTTAAAAAGGTAGAGAATGATACTAAGCAATAACGAGTTGCTTGGTTGGCAACCTGGCATAATGTTTCTGTAGAAATGAAACCTATCAAAGTAATTTGAGTATGAATAAACTCCAGTTCCTCATATGCTTGGTTGGCATTAAAGAAATAATATTTAGGAAATAATATTTAGGTTTATAGATGTTGATAAGTACGGTTTTTCTGTTTTCATGATCTGAAAATTTAATTTCTTGCTTACAATTTGGTGGATTAACATAATTTAGAAAATCAACTTTTATATTATTTTTTCTGTTTTGCATATTTGATTACATTGTTTTATTGAGTCTCGAGCTTGTGGTCTGGGGTGTAACTTTCAGTTTAAAAGGTGAAAAAGCATTGGTTCATGTGAAATCTGTCAAAGTAATTTGAGTATGAATAAACTTCAGTTCCTCATATGCTTGGTTGGAATTAAAGAAATAATATTTAGGAAATAATATTTAGTTTTATAGATGTTGATAAAGGTATAGATGTTGATAAGTACGGTTTTTCTGTTTTCATGACTTGAAAATTTAATTTCTTGCTTACAATTTGGTGGATTAACATAATTCAAAAAATCAACTTTTATATTATTTTTTCTGTTTTGCAGATTTGATTACATTGTTTTATTGAGTCTCGAGCTTGTGGTCTGGGGTGTAACTTTCAGTTTAAAAGGTGAAAAAGCATTGGTTCATGGATTTTGGCAAAATCAGGTGAAATTGGAATTCGATTTCATTCTTCCTTTTTCTATAAAAGACAAAAATACCATCATTATATTTAAGTTGGGATAGATAAAAATAAAAACTTAAAATAATAACTAATAATTACAAGTTTAAAATTTTATAGATAACCCATCTCAAGTATTGGAGGTAGTTAAACCTTTTTTTAACCATTATTCTTAGGTTCTTTAACATTTTTTCTCTAAAAAATTAGTTAAAAGTAGTGTTGTGCAACAGAATTAGAAAAAGAATGGAATGTGTCATTCTATTGGAATGATAAAAAGAGGTTTAATTTATCTAGGCATAACAATGCTAACTATTAAAAGACTGAAAGTCTTGTTAACAGGAAGAGTACAATCCCCTTTAAATATCACAGAATTGCTTATTGACTTCTCAAACTTCTTACTTTTGTCTCTATTGTTTTTTGAACAAGTAAAAAAATTAGAATTTAATGTCTTTGTTAACCATGGGTCTTTTCCTAGGCTGAATTTGTGACAAGGACTGAGATTATATACAACAAATACTAGTATACTACAAAAGATTTGGGCACAAACAAAGGGGTGGAGCACTAGGGCTGTTACATCCGTGCTTAGAAGATAGAATAGTAGAAAACAATAGCCTGATTGCTTGCTGTCCAACTCACGATATGTTGATCTCCAACTCATGTTGTCCAAGTCCCAACTTCAATTGTGTCCCCCAGACAACATATACATGGTTAAGTGTTGGAAAAAACCAAGAAAACATATACATAAATAAGGAGAAATGGAAGGTTCTTGCATTCTAGAACTTAGACACCATTCATACATGTTGAGGAAGTAGAAAACAAAAGTAGAAAATAGGGAGACCGCCTGAATGAGACGAATCATCGAACTGCTGACATGCAATTCAGAAAATGAAATAAATCCAGAGCTGGAGGGAAAACATCATAGTGATTTCTCATGTCGCCTTACCTGTCGACAATAAACGATCGAACTTATCTTAGGAACCAGCGATTTCGCCTCAGCTCATAGGACGAATCGTATTTGATATGGGTGCGATAGGGACGATAAGGTTGAAGGATTGGGAAAAAGTTTTTAACTCAGCGAAACCCTATAGGGACAATAAGTCGTTCCTATAATTGCCCATTAAAACAATGTCCCCTTGTTTTTTGATATATACACATTAAAATTATGTATATATTTAAGTTAATTTAAGTTTAGGATGATATGTCGCCCATAAAGCTTTTACAGATACCCGCCAATTATTTTTTGTTCCCGCTCAAACTACAAAAATGATTTATCGTCGCTTTAGGTTCGGAAGTCAAACTAATTTAGTCAACTCTATAGTGATGACTTGTCGTCCCTATATGATCCTCTATGGCGATGACATTTGTCGTCCCTATAGTTTTCGTTGCTGTAGACTCATTTTCTTCTAGTGTCATACATTACAAGAAATTAGAGTATTACCGGCGACAGGAGTCGTTGCTAAAAGTGCGGATTGTCGCCGTTAATAATATTAGCGGTGACATGGCGTCGCTAAAACGTCGACGCTGATGCTTTGTCACTATTAATCAAACAGTTGCCGCTAATGCTTGTTGTTGTCGCTAAAGACCTGCCGCCACTAATAAGTTCATGTCGCCGCTAAAGACTCGCCGGTAATAACTCATTGTCGCCACTAAATGCGTCGCCCGTATTGGTGTTTTTCTTTTATGTGTATATATATATATATATATATATATATATATATATATATATATATATATATATATATATATATAGAGAGAGAGAGAGAGAGAGAGAGATATTTCATATTAAAATTGAAAAAAAAAAAAACTGGTATGATATTAATTAATCTAATCCTACATCATTTCATTCCAAAATATTAATACAACATCTGTTTAAAATACTCGTCCGATTTAACATATAACAAATTATCGAAAATACTAGTCTAAAATACTTGCACAAACAAAACATAAAAAAATTCCTACAACTATCTACTCGTCATCATCACTCTCTTTGTTTCCTCCAGTTTCATTTCATAGTGGCAACGAACGAAAAGAATTTTCAAGTGCAACACTACATGCAGGATTTTTTAATATTGTTTGAAGCATTTCCAACTACAAATAAAACAACATAATCTTATAAGTTAAACTAGCATTATAACATTCTATATACAAAATATACATTCCACATATTGCATATGAAAAAACATTATAGCATTGTACTATAACTAACAAATACCAACCTACAAAATACCATTACAACATTGTACTTTCATAAACTAACAATTACCAAGCTATAAAATACGAATATATCAAGCTATAACCGAACTAACAATTACCAATATATAAACTATTATCAAACTAACAATTATCAAAATTTGAAACTATTACTAAACCAACAATTACCAACATTTTAAACAATTACCAAAATTAAGTAGTCTTGTCACCTGTGATTGTGGTGGTGGCTGTGTCAGCGGTTGTTCCTAATCGTACATCGACACAACCGTAGAAGGTTTACGCCTGATGCATTTGATATGGCCACGTCGGACACCCAATATATTTTCAAAATTTTTTTGTGTATCCTTTGTTGTTAGACGCTGGCTACAGAAGAAACTTGAGTTTATTGACTGATCTCAAAGAGTAAAGCATTCTGTATTTTCAAAAAATAATAAATATAATAAAATTAGATAACTAAATACCCCTCGAAGATATAAGCACATATATTAAAACACAAATTAACGACTAACGTATTGTTGATCGACTGCAGGACTACTAAATACCCCTTGGCGATTAGTATTGGCCTTACGAAATGCTTCAATTCGAGCGATGTTCTACTTAACACTAAAAATTAAATTAATTATAATTTAAATAAACAGTTTAATATATCATAGCTTACTTCATTGAAATATGCATTGCTATACGAGCATCATCCCCCTCTATTTACAACTTACTGTTGTGCACGGATGTGACAACCCGAAGTTGTTCCATCGCCGCAACCTGTTCCGTCCGTAAAACTCGTTTTAAGCGAATAATTCCGATTTTCGTTTTTGGATTAGGTCAATTAAGTTAAGACTTTTATTTTGACCTTTTAAGTATCCAAACATGTTAGAAACACATGAAAACGTCTCAAACTAGTAACTAGAAAAATTTTAGTTTCGACCATATCGGGTGACGACAACTTAATCGGGTGCGACCAAAAGCCTCGGTTAACATCAGTATCGGGTAGAATTCCACCGTGTCTCAAATCCAAACCATATATAAAGTGGATTAAGCCTCATTTGAACCCTTTTTCACTCTCTCTCTCTAACCTCTCTCCTCAATCCAAGATCTAGGTCCAAAAATCACTCATTTCAAGCTTCAAATCACCAAGGTAACTATCCTAGCTCCTAGTATAACATCCTTTGCCTTCATTTTCGTGTTCAAATCATGGAATAGGACCATAAACATGTGTTTACGGCCCTGGAAAACTCTTAGGCCGTGAACAAATATAAAGGGGGCTTTTAAGCCTTAAAACCCTTCCAAACCACCATTGGAGCTTAGATATGGCTTAAGGACTTATTGGATTGGACTTAGAACACCTTAAACTCAACATTTGAGGAGTAAACATGAGTTTACTGCCCAAGAATATGCTTGGGCCATAAACACCCTTTCATGGGTAGTAAACTCCTTTTTGAGTGTTAAAATGCCACTTACACACCTCATGAGCCTTGGAATAAAGTCTAGAAGCAACCACAAACAACTTAGGGACCTTAAACTTGATAAAAATAACTCCATAAGGAGTTCATGGCCGTAAAACCCTCAAGAATGGGTTCCTGGGCTGTACACTCCTATAAAGGGCTTAAATTGTGCCCTAAATTCACCCCTTGGCTAATAAAAATGAGTAGAATCACTTATGATTAACCTATGACCTTCAAAACACATAAGAAATGAGTGGGTGAGAGTTTATGGCCATAAAATCATAGTTTACTGCCGTAAACTCATCAAATGGTCCATATGTTTGATTAAGTCCCTTTCAATTGCCCTAGAACCAAACCTAGCATCACCCCTCAAAGGATATAAGACCATTTAGCACTTAAGAACACCATCCATGATTTTATGGCCGTAAACTCATGGGGATGTGGTGTTTAGGGCCGAAAACTCTTCTAAGAGTTTACTCTTGAAGAGTAAACTCCATACCCCAGCCATACATGTCCGTAAATGTCACCCGGGTCACTCCAAACACTTGAATTTAAGTGTTTTCGCGACTAGAAGTGTATACCCTCTATTAATTATTGATTTAAATCTAATTAAATAAATTTTTGTATCACTTAATATTACATAGGAACATTGCACGTTTTCAAGCCTCGATCCGACGTTTAGCATCCTAGTCGACACATTTCTAGCCCAATGAGTTCATACCCCTTAATGAACCTTTTAAATGTTTTTATATGTTTTAGGGGGGGGGGGGATACATGTTTAATACTACAAGTTTTTATTAGCAAATCATATGTGATTTACAATATTTCATCAAAAAGAGATTTCTCTACAATTTTAGATACTTATCAATAAAACTGTTTTAACTAATTATCAAGTGCGTTCTTAAGGTTAAATTGTTGTTAAACTACTTTCAAAACTATGTTTCAATTGCTTTCCTTTTTAAAATATATCTACACTAATATATTTATATAAGTAAGACTTGAAGGACTTAGGACCGATAGCTCGCCTTATTTCCTGTTCTTGTTTGATGTGGTCTTATGGTATTGGTTGTCCGTCCGACTATCGTTGATTTCTTAATTATATATCATATATATTTGTGTTAGATATGGAAGTTTCCATCTCATTCATTGCCTTCGTTGATCAGAGGCAGGAAATCACATACTCTAGTTAACTATAATAGCTATAGTTAAGGCTACTGCTCGTTATCTCTACTACTACTATACTCACTATAAATGTAAATATTACAAGCTAATGCAAAAATAAGAGAACACTCTACTTACTATACTAAAAGTCTACCATACCAAAGCATAATAGAATTCACTAATACCAAGTATAACACGCTATTTCTTTATAAGGCACTCTATTGCACTTACACCATGTGACCAAGGCTTTTCGGAAGGAAAGGAACACTACATGTATAGATCTATACGGAACTGAAGCTATTACATCCTGACTGTTAACTACAGTCCTAGCCGACTAGGCCCAGGGGTGGCACTACATTTCTTCACTATGCATGACTAGGAAGGTCATCGGGCACTTTACTACTTTATAGTTGGTCACATGAGGGGTTACACTTATACCCAAATAAATACACTAAGACTTAAAGTCTAAGATAATATCCCGAAGTAATTAAAAATCTATTTCTAATTAAAGTTACAACACTACTACTGTTAACAGGCATAACCATTCTTCAGCCATATTACTCACATGAGATTTATTACTACATTTTTACAATTGAAGGTTTCAAAGATAGTACTTTTACACACTCAAAGGATTGACTTACAAATGTACTTTTCTGGAAAAATATAGGATTTTCAAGGGATTTCTACTACTCATAAATACAAATTTTAACTCTTATACTATAGTTTGCAAGCACTTATATACTACAATGATACTAAATTCTTATGAACTCACCAGCTTTATGTTGATACTCGTTTTCCAAATAACTTGTATCCTCAGGTCAAAGATAGATAGGTACTGCGGCAGCTTTTGGAGAAGATGGAGCATATACAAGACTCATCTTTTATTTTTCTTATACTTTTGGTGTCTATTAACTGTGCAGAACACAATTGTAATTATTATCACTATATAAATGAAATGTATTTTGTTTCTTGTTTTCACTATTATGCAATTGTAATGATACTGTACATGATGTCCTCCACCCCAGAACGTATTCCGCCGTTCTCGGTTTTTGGGTGTGACCGATTGGTATCAGAGCATTGTTTATAGTGAATCAAGTATATCAACCCATAAAAGATATACGAACTATAAACACCTCGGGACTAAAACACTCTGACCAAGAATATATACTTTTAAATACTAAAATATTTAATTAAGTATATACATATACATTCACCAATACAAAGGGTCAGTATCATTCTAGAACAGAACAGAAGTATTAAAGATTATTGAACAGCACAATTAAGCTTAAAGACATATAGTCACATCTGGGTGGATCTAGCCTGATCAACTACATCTCTCTAGGAGTAACTAGCATGTGCCTAAGAATGATTGTGGTGTTGCAAAAAGTCTAAACACTTACCAACACGACCACAAGCTCGTTAGAATAAGAATACTATATGAGTATTCTGCACTCTACTAACTACATATGTGATAACTAAAAGTGTCGTTACTAGTAGGACAATAGTTGATAAGTGGGTACATAACGATTACATGTGACTAGGGCGCTATACACTCAGAATCTGTGACCTTTGCTAAATTTCTTGTTTTTGTTTGATTGGGGATCTGGAGTTAGGGTTGCTTATTCGAAGGACTATTTTGCTTCGGTTATATGTAATTGGTATGCACTATACAAACATTGGACCAACTAGTAACGATCATCTTAAAAAACATTCTAGATTAGTATGTCAATTAACCTTTTCTTTCTCCATTCTCGAGTAGATATCATGGCTGGCATCCATCATCCCGACAACCCGTATTATCCGAACTAGGGCAACGGAGGATGGCTCGACGAGGAGCCAGAAAATGATTACCCGATCCCTTTGGATGATCACCATGCAGAAGGCTTCTAGGATAAATCTAGCTCCGAGCTAGAATTTAACAACCTACCCCCTATAGCTCCAAATCCCAACCCCTGTCCGGCATTTCAAGGTCCCACTCCCATGTGGGCAATAACCCTGAACCGATGGAGCGATGAGCAGGGTCAGCCAGTACCCTACGATGGAGAACGAAGATTCTACAACATAAGCGAAGGAGGATCAGCGGACCAGTCTTGCCCATTATGGTCCGAAGGATTGCCAGGAATGTCGAGCAAGGTCAAGCAGCAATTGGCCGAGTTGTAGAGGTTGATGCCAACTCTAACCTTAACACTGCTCGCATTCGCCAACTAGAAGAAGTTGTGGATATGATAAGGAGGACCAACGAGGCTCTGCAGCAACATCTAGCGGCATCCCGAGCCGAAGTTAGGGAACTCCGAGCACGTCAGAGGACTCATGAACGACAACTTCAGAAAGTTATGCGCCAAGTAGCAGATCTAAGGGTTCGTCCAATGGGTGCCCATCACCAATAGAAGATGCCGAAACATCTCACTCTTTTATTTAAGGACTAGCCTTTCTCTTTCTATGCTTAGTAGAGCACTTGTTTGTTAACATTCCTAACTTTGAAAGTACTCTAATTAGGTCTCTAGACTGCCAACATTTTTCCTTTTGGTTTGATGTAAGACCTACTGTTAGGCACTTTTCCCGAACTTGTATTACTTCATTACTACTAGTAATTGGCAGCTAACTACTCTATTGCTATGACTCTCTACCTGAATTTGGACTATGTTGATTTAGTCCATAAAACATTCTTATCATACTTACGATAGACTCTTACTATTGTCACTATCTCTATGAACTTTCAGTAAAAGATGCCTCCCCGCAAGCGCCCGAGCAGAGGCAAACCTGCAGCTCAAACTCCACCTCCACCACCCCCTCCTCCACAGATTGATCATATGGTATCCCAAACGGCTGTAACCGCAGTTGTAACGGCCGCTTTGGCCCAAATGAATTCCGGCGATGCTAGTGGAACCGGAATGTGCACCAACTCCAGACATGGTGAAAATCCCCCACGTGCATAGGGCTGTACTTATAAAGATTTAATGAGCTGTAAACCAACATTCTTCAATTGGACCGGAGGAATCCTTGCTCTGTCCCAATGGATCGAAAGAGCCGAAGCTGTTTTCGAAATGTGCTCATGCCCCGAAGAGAGCAAAATCAAATTCGTTGTTGCCACCTTCACTGAAAGGGCCCTGACATGGTGGAATGGCCATGTCAATGCACTCTCCTTAGTAACAGCCAATGCCATGGGCTGGGACACACTAAAGAACCTACTGAGAAAGGAGTATTGCCCTAGAGATGAGGTTCAAAAACTTGAAGAGGAACTCTGGAACCTCAAGATGAAGGGAAAAGATATAGTGGCTTATACGGCCAGGTTCTGCGACCTGGTGGCTATGTGCTCTAACATGATCCCTTCTAAGAGCAAGAAAATTGAACGATACATCTGGGGTTTAGTGCCCCCGTATCAAGTAAACGCCCTATCTTCACATCTTGCAACTTTTGACAGCGCCAAGGAGTTGGCCCACAGGTTGATTGATCATGAAACTCCTTCTACTCCAGCAACAGCAACCACAACTGCCACTGCACCACTCAAATCAACTGACAAAAAGAGGAAGCGTTGGGATCAAAGGAAGGGAAAGAAAACTCAAACCTCCTCCAAAGACCAACAAATTGTGGTTGTCCATGCTGCCACCACCCCTGCTACCCCTGCACCAGCCAAAACTTATGATGGGAATCTGCCCAAGTGCCCCAAGTGCCCCTTCCATCACAACGGCCCCTGACGTGAATTGCAATGCACCAACTGCGGCCGGAAGGGCAATACCATCCGGTTTTGCAAATCCCAACCCAAATCCATTTCTCAAGTTCCAGGCTCAGGAGTGAGCCACGCCTGCTATGGCTATGGTGAAGTCGGCCATTTCAAGAAAAACTGCCCGAAGGCTAGGAATACAGGAGGATACTCGCTATTGGCCACAACAAAGCAGTAGCGGACCCCACAGTAGTCATGGGTACATTCCTTCTCACTAACTCTTATGCTTGTGTCTTATTCGATAGTGGTGCAGAAAGAAGCTTCATAAACCAAAACTTTAAACACTTACTTAAACAATCCCCACAACCACTAAAAGAAACATTCGTCGTAGAAATGGCTAATGGAAAGACCAAAAGCTCTAATGAAATTTACCTAGGTTGTACCCTCACATTAGACGATCATTCATTCCCAATCGATCTCATACCGGTCTCGATCAAGAGTTTCAATGTCATTGTTGGCATGGACTGGTTGAGTCTTCATCATGCTGATATTCTATGATTCGACAAAGCCATCCGCCTAAATCCACCGAATCGCAAAGCTCTGTTAATCTACGGAGACAAACCCGGTACAAGCCTTTGTATCATCTCAAGTATTCAAGCCCAGAAGTACATGCGCAAGGAATATCGCGCCTTCCTTGCACAGGTCGTCGATACAAGCCAAAAGGCGAGAGATCCAAAAGACATCCCTGTTGTATGCGATTTTCCGGATGTCTTTCCAGAAGAGCTTCTAGGTTTACCTCCCAAACGTCAGGTTGAGTTCAGAATTGACCTAGTCCCAGGAGCTACCCCCGTAGCTAAGTCGCCTTATCGTTTAGCGCCTGCCGAGATGCGAGAACTGTCCAGTTAACTTAACCAGCTGCTCAGCAAGGGCTTTATAAGACCGAGCTTCTCACCCTGGGGAGCTACGGTATTGTTCGTGAAGAAGAAAGACGGATCGTTCCATATGTGCATCGATTATAGGGAGCTCAACAAACTCACGGTCAAGAACCGCTAAACTCTTCCTCGAATAGACGACCTATTCGACCAACTACAAGGGGTGAGTTACTTTTCCAAGATTGATATTAGGTCCGGGTGTCACCAGCTATTAGTCCTTGAGGAGGATGTTCCGAAGACAACCTTCCGAACTCATTATGGGCACTACGAGTTCGTAGTGATGCCCTTCGGACTGACTAACGCACCCGTAGTGTTCATGGACTTAATGAATAGGGTGTGTCGTCCATACTTAGATCAGTTTGTCATCGTCTTTATTGATGATATACTCGTCTACTCTAGGAGTGAGGAAGAGCACAGGAATCATCTACGATGAGTCTTGGAAACCCTATGATCAGAGAAGTTATATGCAAAGTTCTCTAAGTGAGAATTTTGGATCCGAAGAGTTGAATTCCTAGCACACGTGGTTAGTGAGGAAGGAATCCACATGGACCCATCCAAGATTAAAGCTATCAAGAACTGGTCAGCACCAAAGACACCTACAAAAATTCATCAATTTCTAGGCCTCGCTGGCTACTACCGCAGATTCATTCAGAACTTCTCTCGGATTGCGAAACCTCTCACTACGTTAACACAGAAAGGTGTACCATTTGACTGGGAAGAGAAACAGGAAAATGCATTCCAGACCCTGAAGCGAGCCCTATGCACCGCACTGGTGTTATCTCTTCCCGAAGGAACAGAAGATTTTGTGGTATACTGCGACGCATCGAACCAAGGGCTTGATTGTGTCTTGATGCAACGAGGTAAGGTCATCGCCTATGCCTCAAGACAGTGAATACACATGAGATCAACTATACCACGCACGACCTCAAGTTAGGGGCGGTTGTATTCACTTTGAAGATCTGGAGACATTACTTGTATGGAACGAAGAGCATAATATACACTGATCATAAAAGCCTCCAACATATACTGAACCAGAAGGAGCTCAACATGAGACAACGATGGTGGGTCGAACTACTCAATGAATATAATTGCGAGATTTGTTATCACCCGGGGAAAGCCAATGTAGTAGCAGACGCACTAAGTAGAAAAGAGTATTCTGGTTGAAGAGTCAAGTCATTAACAATGACTATCCATTAACATCTATTCGCACAAATTAAGGAGGCTCAGCTCGAAGCCTTAAAGCTTGAGAATTTGGCGGGAGAATCCCTACGTAGAATGGATAAGAACTTGGAGGTCAAGGCTGATGGAGCCTATTATCTCATGGACCGAATCTGGACCCCGCGCCATGGTGGTTTCAGAGACTTGGTCATGAAGGAAGCACACAACACTCGATACTCCATCCACCCAGGTTCAGATAAGATGTATCTGGATCTCAAAAAGCTATACTGGTGGCCTAATATGAAAGCAGAGATTGCTACCTTCGTGAGTAAATGCCTTACCTGCGCGAAGGTCAAGGTCGAATACCAGAAGCCATCAGGTCTTCTACAGCAGCCAGAGATACTGGAGTGGAAGTGGGAGCGGATCACTATGGATTTCATAACTAAGCTACCCAAGACAATGGGTGGGTTGGATACCGTATGGGTCATCGTCGACAGATTGACCAAGTCCGTGCACTTCCTACCCATCAAAGAAACAGACAAGATGGAGAAACTCACAAGAACATACATTAAGGAGATAGTTTGACTGCATGGTGTCCCTGTATCCATTATCTCAGATAGAGATAGTAGGTTTACTTTGAGATTTTGGTAATCACTACAAAAAGCATTAGGGACGAGGCTGGACATGAGCATAGCCTACCATCCGCAGACTGATGGACAAAGTGAGAGGACAATCCAAACCTTAGAGGATATGCTGCGAGCCTGTGCGATTGTCTATGCTAAGGCATGGGATACACACTTACCACTTGTGGAGTTTTCCTACAACAATAGTTATCATACGAGCATCAAGGCAGCTCCATTTGAAGCCCTCTACGGTCGGAAGTGTAGATCCCCTCTGTGTTGGGCTGAGGTGGGTGACACTCAGTTAGCTAAAGGACAATTTCCTGACAGCGCTCTCACGGGTCCGGAGATCATCCAAGAAATGACCGAGAAGATTGTTCAGATTCGCGAACGATTAAAAGTCGCTAGGGACCGACATAAAAGCTACGCAGACAAACGAAGAAAACCTTTGGAATTCCAGGTGGGAGACCGAGTCCTGTTGAAGGTCTCACCCTGGAAGGGCACGATATGCTTTGGAAAGCATGGAAAACTGAACCCAAGGTACAGAGGGCCTTTCGAGATTCTTGCTAGAACCGGCCGCGTAGCTTACAAACTCAACCTACCCCACGAGCTAAGTAACATACACTCTACCTTCCACGTCTCGAACCTGAAAAAGTCCTTATCTGACGAAACCCTGGTGATCCCAGTAGACGAGATCGAGATCAATGAAAGCCTTAACATTGTAGAAGGACCTGTGGAAATCATGGATCAGGAGGTCAAACGAACGAAACTAAGCTGCCTTTCGATTGTGAAAGTCCAATGGAATGCTAAGCGAGGGCCAGAATTCACTTGGGAACGTGAGGATCAAATGAAGCTTAAGTATCCCCATCTTTTTTCATAGATATCTTGTAATAACATTATTGTTTGAACTCTAATTTCGGGACGAAATTCCCTCTAACAGGGGGATAATGTGACAACCCGAAGTTGTTCCATTGCCGCAACCCGTTCTATCCGTAAAACTCGTTTTAAGCGAATAATTCCGATTTTCGTTTTTGGATTAGGTCAATTAAGTTAAGAATTTTATTTTGACCTTTTAAGTATCCAAACATGTTAGAAACACATGAAAACGTCTCAAACTAGTAATTAGAAAATTTTTAGTTTCGACCATATCGGGTGACGACAACTTAATCGGGTGCGACCAAAAGCCTCAGTTAACATCAGTATCGGGTAGAATTCCACCGTGTCTCAAATCCAAACTATATATAAAGTGGTTTAAGCCTCATTTAAACCCTTTTTCACTCTCTCTCTAACCTCTCTCCTCAATCCAAGATCTAGGTCCAAAAATCACTCATTTCAAGCTTCAAATCACCAAGGTAACTATCCTAGCTCCTAGTATAACTTCCTTAGCCTTCATTTTCGTGTTCAAATCGTGGAATAGGACAATAAACATGTGTTTACAGCGCTGGAACACTCTTGGGCTGTGAACACATATAAAGGGGTTTTTGAGCCTTAAAACCCTTCCAAACCACCATTGGAGCTTAGATATGGCTTAAGGACTTATTGGATTGGACTTAGAACACCTTAAACTCAACATTTGGGGACTAAACATGAGTTTACTACCCAAGAACATGCTTGGGCTGTAAACACCCTTTCATGGGTACTAAACTCCATTTTGAGTGTTAAAATGCCACTTACACACCTCATAAGCCTTGGAATCAAGTCTAGAAGCAACCACAAACAAGTTAGGGACCTTAAACATAATAAAAACAACTCCATAAGGAGTTCACAGCCGTAAAACCCTCAAGAATGGATTCCTGGGCCGTAAACTCCTATAAAGGGATTAAATAGTGCCCTAAATTCACCCCTTGGCTTGTAAAAATGAGTAGAATCACTTATGATAAACCTATGACCTTCAAAACACATAAGAAATGAGTGGGTGAGAGTTTACGGCTGCAAACTCATAGTTTACTACCGTAAACTCATCAAATGGTCCATATGTTTGATTAAGCCCCTTTCAATTGCCCTAGAACCAAACCTAGCATCACCCCTCAAATGATATAAGACCATTTAGCACTTAAGAACACCATCCATGAGTTTACGGATGTAAACTCATGCGGATGTGGTGTTTAGGGCTGAAAACTCTTCTAAGAGTTTACTCTTGAAGACTAAACTCCATACCCAAGCCATACATGTCAATAAATGTCACTCGGGTCACTCCAAACACTTGAATTTAAGTGTTTTCGCGACTAGAAGTGTATACCCTCTATTAATTAGTGATTTAAATCTAATTAAATACATTTGTGTATCACTTAATATTACATAGGAACCTCGCACGTTTTCAAGCCTCGATCCGACGTTTAGCATCCTAGTCGACACATTTCTAGCCCTGTGAGTTCATACCCCTTAATGAACCTTTTAAATGTTTTTACATGTTTTAGGGGGGGGGGGGTACAAGTTTAATACTACAAGTTTTTATTAGCAAATCATATGTGATTTACAATATTTCATCCAAAAGAGATTTCTCTACACTTTTAGATACTTATCAATAAAATTGTTTTAACTAATTATCAAGTGTGTTTTTAAGGTTAAATTGTTGTTAAACTATTTTCAAAACTATGTTTCAACTACTTTCCTTTTTAAAATATATCTACACTAATATATTTATATAAGTAAGACTTGAAGGACTTAGGACCGATAGCTCGCCTTATTTCCTGTTCTTGTTTGATGTGGTCTTATGGTATTGGTTGTCCATCCGACTGTCGTTGATTTCTTAATTATATATCATATATATATTTGTGTTAGATATGGAAGTTTCCATCTCATTCATTACCTTTGTTGATCAGAGGCTGGAAATCACATACTCTAGTTAACTATACTAGGTATAGTTAAGGCTACTGCTCGTTATCTCTACTACTACTATACTCACTATAAATGTAAATATTACAAGCTAATGCAAAAATAAGAGAACACTCTACTTACTATACTAAAAGTCTACCATACCAAAGCATAATAGAATTCACTAATACCAAGTATAACACGCTATTTCTTTATAAGGCACTCTATTGCACTTACACCATGTGACCAAGGCTTTTCGGAAGGAAAGGAACACTACATGTATAGATCTATACGGAACTGAAGCTATTACATCCTGACTGTTAACTACAGTCCTAGCCGACTAGGCCCAGGGGTGGCACTACATTTCTTCACTATGCATGACTAGGAAGGTCATCGGGCACTTTACTACTTTATAGTTGGTCACATGAGGGGTTACACTTATACCCAAATAAATACACTAAGACTTAAAGTCTAAGATAATATCCCGAAGTAATTAAAAATCTATTTCTAATTAAAGTTACAACACTACTACTGTTAACAGGCATAACCATTCTTCAGCCATATTACTCACATGAGATTTATTACTACATTTTTACAAGTGAAGGTTTCAAAGATAGTACTTTTACACACTCAAAGGATTGACTTACAAATGTACTTTTTTGGAAAATATAGGATTTTCTAGGGATTTCTACTACTCATAAATACAAATTTTAACTCTTATACTATAAGTTTGCAAACACTTTTATACTACAACGACACTAAATTCTTATGAACTCACCAGCTTTATGCTAATACTCATTTTCAAAATAACTTGTATCCTCAGGTCAAAGATAGACATGTACTGGGGCAACTTTTGGAGAAGATGGAGCATATACAAGACTCATCTTTTATTTTTGTTATACTTTTGGTGTGTATTAACTGTGCAGAACACAATTGTAATTATTATCACTATATAAATGAAAAATTGTTGTTTCTTGTTATTACTATTATGTAATTGTAATGGTACTGTACAAGACGTCCTCCACCCCAGAACATATTCCGCCGTTCTCGGTTTTTGGGTGTGACAACGGACTCCTTTGTTTGACGCCGAACGCTTTAGAAATTCAGGAGTTTGAAAATGTTTGACTGCTTGCGCCCAATTTTCACGTGCATACCATTGGGAGGTTGGCTAATGCCCTTGGGATACTTGTAAGCCCCCCAACATACTCAAAATAAGTATGCGCTTTACTTTTCTGGCCTCTATAATTCTTTGCAAAGTCGCATCAATGCTCTGCAACAACTTAGCACGCTCGGGATCCAATTTAACCTTATCTAAATTAAACTTATTCTACAAATACAAAATAGTTAGTTAGTTAAATACCAATTAGAACTAAACTTAAAATGCTATCCAAGTTACCTTTAGATGGACCACTGTGGCATTCCTTAAAGCAGGGGAAACATTGTCCCAACTAGATATGTTCAAAGGGATGTTCATCCGTATATACTTTCCGTTCTCACGGGTAAACCAATTACCATGGTTCCCGATAGGGGAATATGTCATCTCCCTATCCAAATCCAAATCTACAGGCTTTCCCTTGTTTGCTCGTATAATCTTTGATAGTTGAATATTTTTTGCTAGGCCTCTTATTTTTTTAGGGTGCTCAGCTGAAAAATATAATTAAAAATATTAGTCACGATAGCTTATAATAAATGGATAAAAATAGCTAACAAATATATCATAATAAAACTTACCATCCTGTTCGTGTTGACCACGATCAAAGCCTACTGGAGGTAGTGGATATCTGGCTCCATCACCTCCATGTCCTAAGCTCATAACATCTGCCATCACGTAGAAGAGTATCGCCCAACTAAACCCCATATATAGCCTGCAAAATTACAATATAAATAGAGTTTACACATATTACATATACAAAAATAATACACTTTCTATTATAGCATTCTATTATAGCATTGTAGTTTCCAAATTGCATACAAATACATACACAATATAGCATCATATTATTTTCCATTATTTCATCCTACTTTTTTGTTCAATTTTTTCCATGCACAAATTCATTATACAAATATAACCTTTATAAAAAACATCATTTATAGAACTTAAAAGTGTAATAACTCAAAAAATGGTAAGAAATTAATCATAATACCTTTGTGTATCATTTTCTATATGTTGCAAACATAATTAACCAAAATATACTTCTAAATAAAAAATCATACAAACTCATCTAAATATATTTCCATGCACAAATTAAAATTACTACAAAAACTATAACTTATCAATTAAGAACTTTATCACTTCATCTTATCAAAGAAAAATATACACCTAAATAAAAAATCACACAAACCATGTCTAATTCCATTTTCATGCCAATATACCACAATAAGCATAAAGATAAATCAGTTATACAATAGGCTGCATAAAATATGATAAAACATACATAATCACTAAAAAATCATTAATTTACAGCCAAACAAGAGGCTTGGTCGACACTCAAAATCACTAACCAAAAAAATCTTAGAAAACATAGAAATCAATGACACAATCAGGTTCGAATGATAAAACTAACATCAAAACACAAGAAGCATAGAAATTAGGGAAAGAAATTTGACCTTAGATTGCTCAATTTCACTGAAATGTTGTTGTGGTCGGAAAATTGCCCTCAATAAAGTCAATGGTCGCCGGTAATGAGGGTGGGTCACCGGTAAATAAGGCATGTCACCGGTAAAGTGGCTCCTGGTGGTCGGAATCGTAATGGGGTGCAGATTATAACACCCGCAGATCCGGGCTAGTAAAATTAGAGGTAATAAGTGTCGAAAATGAATTTTCGGAAAAAGATTATCTAGAATAAATAATCTTAACCAAGTTTTAGTGTATGTTACAATGTTTTTGTACATATAAAGAACGCCGAAATCCAAGTTATAACGAAGAAGATCTGGCTCGTCGAAGTTTCGCAACAAAACCGGCAGGATACTAGGAAACGTAAATAACGAAGAAGTTATCGCCCGTCGAAGTTTTAGCCTTAATCATCTAAACAAAAGTCAAAGAATATGTTAAACCGAGAGCGTCCATAAAAAGAACGCCCAAATCTGACTTCGTATGAGGAAATTATGATTTTTCGAAGTTTCAGCCTAGTAGTGTACCGCCCGAAGTTTGAATATTTGATCAAGTAGTTTTTTAGTTGACACAACCTAAGCGAGAATCGAAGATCTCATTAATAGTACCATAACGATAAAAAGATAGATGAAAACAGACATTGGATGAAGAAATTATGGATTTTTAACGGAACAATCAAGTCCCGGCCTGTTAAAAATATAAAATTAAAATAAATTCAAAATTAGCCGACGGAGTCTAAATAAAAGTTGTAGAGTACGTTCCTGCCTATGCGTGGATATAAAGAACGTTGAAAACGGAGCTCGTATGCGAAAGTTACGATTTTTAGAAGCTAAGGGTGCAATTTGCGAAGCTGATGCATGGATTGATGACGTGGCCTAGCTCCCAGCCGTCCGATGAACCCGCTTCGGATGAGTGACACACCAACCACGCATTACGCCCAACGTTCGAGCTCGGGTACGCGCCACGTACAACTGCTCTCTGCGGTTCTGAGACGTCCACGATGACCCACCCCCTTCACGACATGTGTTGTACGACTGAGGTTACGCCCCGCGTCCGAGGACCTGTACGCCCAGCGTACATCCGAGGACCAACCTATAAAAGGGCTGCGAGGGGTGCCATATTTTCTCACAAATTCACCCCATGTTTCTCTCTCTACTTTCTCTCACTACCCCTAACCCCCTCCTAAGCCTAGGTAAACCCCTACCACCCGAAGGAAACCCCAAGGCTCCTGTAGTCCCGAGAAAAAGGGTGTTTCAGTTTCGGAAGCGCTGCTCCGAGCAAAGCCCAGTTTTCTTTAGAATCCGCTGTAAGTGAGCGACGCTTACGCAATTTTTAATATAGCTTTCAAATAATTATAGTAATGTTATTAGGTCCTTAAAATAATTATTTGGGCTATTATTATGAGTTATATAAGTATCGTTTAACGCTTATATAATAGCAATCATAGTTAAACTATTAATTAGTCGTGGTTATCGTTAGACTAAACCTAGTGCTATTAATACTAGGTTTTATTGAAGGAAAATTGTTTTGAGAGTATCGAAGCGTTGTGCGAGTGCTGAGTCACCACCGTATCAAGTGAGTGCATGGTCCCTTTCATCTTACACATAGATATGAAGTATTTTAATATAAATTACATGCTATGTGTGCATATTGTCTGAATACTTGCTGTCTATGCTGGTGAAAGATTTTTATACATGTTTTAAATGATGTAAATTGTATAAAGTATTTTATATCTACAAAATATGTTGGGTAAAACATGAGTAGATGAATGATGAGGGGTAAAAGTTGAAATAAAGGAACATTAGTAGTATGGACCTAGTGCCCTATAGGTATACATTGGCAGCAATGGACCTAGTACCCTATAGATGAGCAGTGGTAGCTGTGCCACAACCCGTAGATGTTTTAGATCTACGGTAAACGTCCTAGCAGTTGCGCTCTAACGACAGTATCGACAGCTGCGCCTAATAGGGAGTCTTATGACCATGATAGTAGTGTTTAAAGGTCAATACCGCAGAAGCGCCTCATAGAAAAAGTCCTAATTCTGGCAGGTGCGCCCAACCCATAATATTAGCAGTTGCGCTTGACCACTATGTCATTAGCAGCAAATGGACTTCATGTGGTTTCATTAGGATGATCCTTAGGAATGAGTGAACAAGGGTTAGCTGACCTTTAGGGTAAATCCTTAAGAAGAAAATGAAAATGGGTAATTGGGTTGATTGTTTGATGTTTAAATATAATAATTATATTATTATGGGTTGAAAACCCTATGTAATCACCAGGTTTCCCAACCTGACCCACTCAGTTTATTTGTATCACAGGTGTCGATATGAAGTTACATTACACTGAGGGATATTAAAGAGATCTAGATCACTAGTGTAAATGGATGTAAGTTCGGTTTATGCTTATGTTTCTGTATTGACGATGATATCTCAAATGTTTTAAAAGTGAATAAAAATAATTTCTTTAGAAATGCTTTGATAACGCAATTATCGTGTTTTTCTGGGAACAAATTCTGCAACATTTTTATTAAAAGAGGTACTATGATTTTTATAAAGCATAAACAAAAATCGGTGTTTTCTGGCCGTGAAAATGGGGATGTCACACTTGGTGTCAGAGCATTAGTTTAAGCGAACTATGAATTTGTAGGATTTCTAGACTTAAACTTAGAATGCTAAGCGATGACTATGAGGTGTGAGCACTAGCTTATTTTAGGAATTGTGCCTAAAATGCTTTGATGTGCAAAATGTTAGTGCATGACATGTTGTTATTTGTTCAGATCTATGCTCTATTGTCGACCGGATTTGGAAACCTTATGTGTTTAGGATTCTAAGCATTTAACTATGATATTAGAACTAGCATATAAACGTCTCGGAGTGATAAGAATGATTTAAACGTCAATCCTAAATAAAGATCCAGATTTACCTTATTCGGTGCATAGATCAAGATGGATGTAACATCCCGGAATATCAAGAGTAGAGTTGAAGGGCTAAAAGTGTAAATTTGAAGGGCAACTCGGCGAGTCCATGGACGGACTCGGCGAGTAGGGTCGCGACTTTGGTTGCGTGTCAAGTGGCCTACTTGGTGAGTCCAAAGATGGACTCGGCGAGTAGGTGCTGAGTGGCGAAAACCCTAAATCCGAGGAATGAGCCCTATTTAAAGAACATTATATCCTCTCCCCAGCCTCTTTGATCCCCCTTGAAGTCCAGAAACCCTAGAAAGCGTGATTGTGGAAGATTGGAGTGCATTTGGAGCTTGGGGAAGTGTTTGTTGAAGAAATCCTGAAGGAGAAGAGGCTTGGATCAAAGGGCTTTGTTTAGATTCGGATCACTTGCTGTTGGAGGCTTCATTTTGAGGTAATATCTCGTTCTTGGGCTGTGTTCTTCTAGATTCATCATTTTGGGGTTGTGTGGGAAGCTTAGATTTGTAGTATCTTGAGTTGGAAGGATATATCTGAGGTTGCTACCTCAGATCTGGAGTGGAGACGGTCTTAAGAGCATTAAAGTCCCTGTTCTTGTGTAGTTGATGGAGCTATCTTGTCCCAAACCCCAAACCCTAGAGTAAAAATGACTAGATCTTCTTGGATCCACGTAAAGATTGCCACTTTACGTGATGGATGGCCTTAGGAGAAGTAGATCTATGGTTTGGATCATCTGCATGGCTTGGAAAGGTTCTGTACGAATTCAGACCCAGTGGTACTCGGCGAGTCACATGGGTGGACTCAACGAGTTGCTTGAAGAAAGTCTGGAACTTGGCGAGTTGGAAGAACAACTCGGCGAGTTGGATGAAGATGGCCTGGAACTCGGCGAGTTGGAAGAACAACTCGGCGAGTAGGTTGAAGATAGTCGTAGACTCGACGAGTCTATTCTTGGACTCGGCGAGTCTAGTCGTAGGGTCCAAGTTACTTTTGGAAGTGTTGTGACTCGGTGAGTTATGTGCGAGTGGGCTTAGAGTTGTTGTACTCGGCGAATTGGGTCGCGAATTGAAGGAGGTTCTATATATGAGGACTCGGCGAGTCATTGGGTTGACTCGGCGAGTAGAGTCAGTCAAGGGTAGACTTTGACCAAGGGTTGACCAGTTGATTTCTAAGGGTATTTTGGTAATTATTGGTATTTATTGGATTCAGTCTTTTGGGTATTGACAGTGTTGGAGTTTGGGTCGGAGGTTGCAGCAACGTGATATTATCCTTTCGGTCAGTGGTTTCGAGGTGAGTTATCCTCACTATATCAACAGGGTCTAAGGCACCAAGGTCGGCCCTTTATCGGATTGAGATCCGGGTATCTGTTGTTATGTTATTGCTTTGATATATTTACATCCGGGTAGTTAGGATGGTATTCGTTAGAGACCTGGTTAAGGTCGGTATCCTGGTAGATAGGATGATGCTATGCTAGTGACCGATTAGGTCGGTATCCTGTTAGAGTATGTTGTGTTATGTGATCTGCTAGATCGGTTTGACTGAATATGAATTGTTATGTGATTGTATGTTTATGTGCACATGGTTGTTTGGACTGGAGTTGGGTTGAGGTGGGTCCTGTTTCGTGTTGTAGGCCAAGATACCCAGGGCGGACCGGTTGTTCCGAAGGCCCAGCAAGCGGTCCGGATAGGATGTAGGCCCCACGAGGGCGGACCAGACGTGTCGAGGCTCGGAGAGTGGACCAGGCCGACTGAAGGCCCGATACGAGCGGACCAGTCATACTGTAGACTAAGAGAGTGGACCAAGTGGGTTGAAGGCCCGGTGCGTGCGGACCAACCACACTGCAGAATCGAGGGACATGACTGGACTCGAAGGGTGGACCAGGTGGATTGAAGGTCCGACACGGAGGACCAGTCTCATAGTAGACCCGATATGCATGGTTGTTCTGTGATTCGTTATGCTATAACATGTTATGTCTATGGTATACGTGGTTGGTATTTTGGGGGTATCTCACTAAACTTTTGGGCTTACAGTTGTGGTTTAATGTTTTTTTCAGGTTCTTCAGGAGACTGTGGCAAGGCAAAGGCGTGATCGTACCGCTCCTCGTGTTTATGTTTTATGAAATAGACCTGGGAACACTCTGATAATAAATGTATTGAAAATCTTTTTGTAATAACTTAATGAATTGGGTTCTTTTTGAAAAGTTTAAATTTTATTGAAATTTTGGTCATTACAAGTTGGTATCAGAGCCTTGGTTTGAGTGAATTGGAGGGATACTTGTGTGACTCCAGTCTCAAATCGAGGAGGGTTTTCAAAAGAGAATTTAAAATGGTTTTCAAAATAAGTAAAGGAGGACGAGGAGGTACGATCAGCCGGAGCCAGTAAGTAACCCAAAATTACCATACATGATCTTTTTTTTATTGAGGTTTGATAGAACAACATGCTAGAGTTAGGCTACGGATCTTCAGGATTTCAGGATGTGTTGCCTGATTTATGATGCCTGCTAGCCTAGGGTTTCCTTCTGAGAGATTTCTAGTGTTCCTCTAGTAGTGAGGGTAGAACGTTGTTATGTATGTTTTCACTAGGGTGTTGTGGTAGTACTTCATACAAATATGGGTAGGTGTGGAAGGTAGTATGGGCCCGTACTACTAAAAGCATAGGACTCATACGCGTATCAGGGAAACCATGACCTCTAGGGTTGGGTTGAGAATTGGTTCCCGGAATAGTGGGAAGTCTCTGGGGTTTTGTGGTTTATTTTCAGTATGGAGATTCTGAGGCATGCTAGGAGTGGATCCAGGTCAGGATCGGGAGCAGGAGAGGGGGTTCCAGGCGGGCTGTACCGCCCGAGGTTGTTGATCAGATGAGCTAAGGCGATTTGGAGGCTAGGATTCGAGAGATTCTGCACGATGAGGTTGCTGCATTGTTCCGAGCCGAGCTGCCGCAACTGTTTGGGTCGATCAAGACCGCCATGGTGGAGTATTTTGACGAGCGCTATGCGGCACTCACGGAAACGGCTGCGGCGGCGGCTACAGCGGTTGTAGCAGCGGCAAGGGGAGGAGCTAGCAGAGGTTTTCAGTATCGGGACTTTGATAATACGAAGCCTCCCCCCTTTGATGGAGTTCAAGATCTGATCGTTGCTATGAGATGGTTATCAGACGTGGAGGGGTGTATCTTCACGTGTTCATGCCCTGCTGATCAGAGGGTGAGGTGTGCTCTGAACCTGTTAAGACTCAGGGCAAAGGATTGGTGGAGATTGACCACAGGGTCATACTCGGATGCGCAGAGGGATGCGATCTCATGGAATCAGTTTAGAGAGATGTTCAGCACTCATTATGTTCCGCAGGTCGAGAGGGAGAGGTTGGCTCAGGAGTTCCTTGAGCTGAAGCAGGATTCGGAGTCGGTGATAGAAATCACCAGGATGTTTACTGAGAGGGCAATGTTTTGCCCTGAGTTCACTTCGGAGCAGGCTCAGATGTCCCGATATCTGAGTATGCTAAAGAGAGACATCAGACAGTTTGTGTCCGCGCAGAGGTGCGAGACCTTGTTAGAGTTGCAGGAGGCCGCCAGGTGGCGTGAGTTAGAGATTGAGTTGCAGTTGCGTGAGTTGAGGCAAGCTCCGGTTCAATCGCAGCCAGCGACGAAACGGTCTAACACCGTTGATTCCAGGATGGGAGATCAGGGCAGCCACATTTGTGGAAAGTGTGGGAGGGGTCACGCCAGAGTTTTTCGGTCCGGTGGTGCATGCCGCAAGTGCGGAAAGGAGGGGCACTATGCGAGGGATTGTCGGCAGTTAGTGCCGGTTCGGGATTTGAGGATATGTTATCATTGTCATCAGGTTGGGCACTTGAGGGTCAACTGTCCACAGCTTACTGCAGGACTGGTGCAGGCTCTAGCACCGGCCACGTTGAGGATCACAGGTGGAGGTCAGGGTGGAGCGGAGCCCCCAAGGGCTTAGGGTCGTGCTTTTCAGCTTGCAGCGGAGGAGGTTAGAGCAGTGTCGGATGCAGCTGCGGGTATGTTTCTTTCTTGTTGTCATGATTATTTATGATTATTGTGGAGTATCGTTTATCTGCTAGTCTCGTTGGGTGGTTTTCGTTTTGGTATCCGTTGTTCCTTGAGGGTTTGGCATGGTTATCGGTTAGTGTTTCGGGTTTTCGCTGGTTATCTTTTGTGAGGATTATTAGTGGATGCGGCGTTGGTCTGGATATCGGGTGGCAGTTGCAATCTGAGGAGTGGTTAGTGGGGGATCGAGATCTTTCATGCCGGGATCAGCTGTATTGTTATGCGATTGGTGAAGGTTGTATGTGTTAATGGGAAACGATTCGCGTGAAAGAGTATGCATCATGAAGGGTTGTTGAGGGAGGTCGGTGATGGAAACCGGTGGTTGTTATTCAGTTCCCTAAGTGGGGAAGAATTGGGAAATTCTCCAGAAGATTGATGAGTATAGTAGGATGTTGGCTGCTTGGGTTTCAGCAGTGGTTCTGTCAGTCGAGAGTATAGACCAGTATGAGTAAGTGGCAGGCGTGCGGGGTGAGATGCAGACCAAGAGCTTGATTTTATAGGGCCTGGGAGTAGGCCGGGATCGAGTATGTATGATGGAGATAGAGTTCGGAACCCCTAGGGGGCTAGAACAGTATGCATGGGAGGATTTCACAGAGAGGTAACTCGAAATGTTGATTGCTAGTTGAGCGGTCCGGATAGACTGAAGGCCAATAGGCGTACCAGTCAGGCCGAAGGCTCGGTGAATGGTCCAGCTAGACTGAAGGCGCTGGAGGGTGGTCCAGGTCTGCTGAAGGGTATGAGAGTGGTCCAGTTTGGCTGAAGGCCTGGTAAGGCGGTCCAGTCATGCTGAAAACTCTGGATGTGTCGTTAGACCGGTGCGAGGTAATGGATTGAGTATGTTGCGATATGTTAGCATTGCAAGGTCTGGCCCCGGATATTGATCAATCAGTGGAGGTAGTGCAGGGACTTGAGAGTCTTCGTGAGTGGATTCAGAGTATGTATGGTGCATGGGATAGCGGTTATACTATAAAGGGGTGGTCTAGCGTTGGGTGAGCACCATGGCACTTGTCGTGGTGACAAGGCGGTTAAGTGGTTTTCCTTGGTAAGGAAAGAGGGAGGAATGTAATTCCGAAGGGGAGTGCAAATTCACGGAAGTGAAAGCAGTAGTGCAGGGTTATGATCGGAGTGGTCCAATTGTAGTCATTAAGCAGCACGTGTGCGGCGGCGGTATGGGATGACATCATGTGGGGATGTCTGCTGAGGTCGCAGGAGGAAATTCCGAGGTTGTAAAGTCAATAGGCTCGTAAGGGATGCAGGTATGGAGTTTTGGATTCCCAGTTTGTTTTCGGTGAAGGAATTGTGTAGCAGTGGTTCATCCTGAGGGATGTTTTGAGGGTCGTCAGTGTGATGGGTTTCCTAACCCAAGGGTGCTAGAGCTAGTTCAGCATGTGCATTCGATTGCAAGAGGAGAACTCATGGGAGTTGCTCTGAAGAGTGTGTCTTTCTGTCAGCATGGAATGGATAGAGTTGGACTCGGATCGGGAATCGGGTGGTGCATAGTTATTTCTAGCTCATTTGGGTAGATTAATGGTTGTAATTTGGAGCAGTGTTGCATCATGAGTGGTACTCAGTTGTTATGAGTGGTTATCAGAGGGTAAAGTCGGTGGCCGGCTTGTGACGGTGGTCAGGACACCGCGAGCAAGGAGAAAGTGAGTTTATGGTTTCCATGGTTGTGCCTTGAGGAGCTTGGTTGGGTTAACGCCAGGATTTGTAATGCAAGAGAATTTCCAGAGTCGATTTATCGCGGGCTTCGAGGACAAAGCCTAATTTAAGTGGGGGAGAATTGTAACATCCCAGAATATCAAGAGTAGTGTTGAAGGGCTAAAAGTGTAAATTTGAAGGGCAACTCGGCGAGTCCATGGACGGACTCGGCGAGTCCAAAGATGGACTCGGCGAGTAGGTGCTGAGTGGAAAAAACCCTAAATCTAGGGAATGAGCCCTATTTAAAGAACATTACATCCTCTCCCCAGCATCTTTGATCCCCCTTGAAGTCCAGAAACCCTAGAAAGCGTGATTGTGGAAGATTGGAGTGCATTTGGAGCTTGGGGAATTGAAGAAATCTTGAAGGAGAAGAGGCTTGGATCAAAGGGCTTTGTTTAGATTCTGATCTCTTGCTTTTGGAGGTTTCATTTTGAGGTAATATCTCGTTCTTGGGTTGTGTTCTTCTAGATTCATCATTTTGGGGTTGTGTGGGAAGCTTAGATTTGTAGTATCTTGAGTTGGAAGGATAGATCTGAGGTTACTACCTCATATCTAGAGTGGAGAAGGTCTTAAGAGCATTAAACTCCCTGTTCTTGTGTAGTTAATGGAGCTATCTTGTCCCAAACCCCAAACCCTAGAGTAAAAATGACTAGATCTTCTTGGATTCACGTAAAGATTGCCACTTTACGTGATGGATGGCCTTAGGAGAAGTAGAGTTATGGTTTAGATCATCTGCATGGCTTGGAAAGTTTCTATATGCATTCAGACCCGGTGGTACTTGGCGAGTCACATGGGTGGACTCAACGAGTTGCTTGAAGAAAGTTTGGAACTCAGCGAGTTGGATGAAGATGGCCTGGAACTCGGCGAGTTGGAAGAACAACTCGACGAGTAGGTTGAAGATAGCCGTAGACTCGGCGAGTCTATTCTTGGACTCGGCGAGTCTAGTCGTAGGGTCCAAGTTTCTTTTGGAAGTGATGTGACTCGGTGAGTTATGTGCGAGTGGGCTCAGAGTTGTTATACTCGGCAAGTCTCGGGGTGGCTCGGCGAGTTGGGTCGCGAATTGAAGGAGGTTCTGTATATGAGGACTCGGCCAGTCATTGGTTTGACTCGGCGAGTAGAGTCAGTCAAGGGTAGACTTTGACCAAGGGTTGACCAGTTGATTTCCAGGGGTATTTTTGTAATTATTGGTATTTATTGGATTCAGTCTTTTGGGTATTGACAGTGTTGAAGTTCGGGTCGGAGGTTGCAGTAACATGATATTATCCTTTCGGTCAGCAGTTGCGAGGTGAGTTATCTTCACTATATCAACAGGGTCTAAGGCACCAAGGTTGGCCCTTTATCGAATTGAGATCGGGGTATCTGTTGTTATGTTATTGCTTTGATATGTTTACATCCGGGTAGTTAGGATGGTATTCGTTAAAGACCTGGTTAAGGTCGGTATCTTGGTAGATAGGATGATGCTATGCTAGTGACCGGTTAGGTCGGTATCCTGTTAGAGTATGTTGTGTTATGTGATCTGCTAGATCGGTTTGACTGAATATGAATTGTTATGTGATTTTATGGTTATGTGCACATGGTTGTTTGGACTGGAGTTGGGTTGAGGCGGGTCTTGCTTCGTGCTGTACGCCAAGATACCCAGGGTGGACCGGTTGTTCCGAAGGCCCAGCGAGCGGTCCAGATAGGCTGCAGGCCCCATGAGGGCGGACCAGACGTGCCGAGGCTAGGAGAGTGGACCAGGCCGACTGAAGGCCCGATGTGGGTGGACCAGTCATACTGTAGACTAAGAGAGTGGACCAAGTGGGTTGAAGGCCCGGTGCGTGCGGACCAACCACACTACAGACTCGAGGGACATGACTGGACTCGAAGGGTGGACCTGGTGGACTGAAGGTCCGACATGGCAGACCAGTTTCACAGTAGACCCGATATGCATGGTTGTTCTGTGATTCGTTGTGTTATAGCATGTTTTGTGTATGGTATATGTGGTTGGTATTTTGGGGGTATCTCACTAAGCTTTCGGGCTTACAGTTGTGGTTTAATGCTTTTTTCAGGTTCTTCAGGAGACTGTGGCAAGGCAAAGGCGTGATCGTACCGCTCCTCGTGTTTATGTTTTATGAAATAGACCTGGGAACACTCTGATAATAAATGTATTGTAAACCTTTTTGTAATAACTTAATGATTTGGGTTGTTTTTGAAAAGTTTAAATTTTATTGAAATTTTGGTCGTTATAATGGAAAGGACCCGTAGCGGAAACGTGAATGCAAATGGAAACCGAGATCAGCACCCAGTGATATAGCAAATACCTGTCGTAGTAGAAGTTGCACCTGAGCCAATCACCATGGCTGGAGTACAAGCTACGATGTGGGCTATGTTAGCTGAACAAAGGGAAGAAATGAGGCAGATGTTGCATGAAAATAGGGACGAACCTACAATGCCAGTTGAATGGCTCGAATTGAAAAATGGGCAGTCAGATGGAGGGAACTACAGTGGGACCGTTGGTCAAGCCAACCCACCAATAGTTCGACAAAACAACCAGGATGACAAAGTCAAGAGGAATGGATGCAAGTACAAGGATTTTCTGACTTGAAAGCCATCGAATTTCACTGGAAAGGAAGATTCGATCGGGGTCATGGATTGGATCTCGGAGATGGAGTTAGCTTTCATGACGTGTGGTTGTAGAGGCAAACTACAAACCACGTTTGTGGTACACCGGTTTAGAGGAGGCGCGGTTTGTTGGTGGAATACTCTGGGTAAGACTCTGAGCCTCAATGAGCCCCTGCAACTAACATGGGCAGAGTTTTTGGTGTAGTTCAAACGTAAGTACTACTCAGCCCAAAATCTGCTTGAGCTAGAAAACCAATTCCTTACCTTGAAAAAAGGAAGCATGTCTATTGATGAATACACCAACAACTTCACAAAGAAGATGGAGTTCACCTTGCGTCTTGTTCCAAATGAGCTGACGAAAATCGACAAGTACGCAAAAGGACTTCTGTGGGAGTACGCGGTGCCAGTGCATCAGGCACCTACTCTGGAAGCAGCTATGTGGGCTGCCAAATATGTGGAGGATATGATTAAGGGAAGAGCTGCTAGCGAGGTTGAGGTTGGTGAAAAGAGGAAATTCGAAGGATCAGCAAGGCTCGATGAGAAGAAAAATTCCAATACAAGGAAGTTTAGAGGAGGAGGAAAAGTGCAAAAGGAAGCACATTGGAAAATGCGGTGAGGAGGTGACTTGTTTCAAGTGTGGGGAGCGTGGGCACTATGCCAATTAGTGTACATTCAACAAAAGGGTGTGTTACAGATGTAACAAGGAAGGGCACTTCATGCAAGACTGCCTAGAGAGAGAGAGGGGGCTACAAAGCCAAATGTGCCACCAAAGCCAATGGTGAGAGCATTTCAAATGATCCTTGACGAAGCAGATGACAATGTAAGGATTCAGGAGTAAAGGCTTGACATCCAAAGATCGAGTTATGAAGTAGTCGTGTAGATAGTACCATGTGATGTAGCCTGTTAGAGGCATAGTCTAGGGTGAACTTGAACACCTATGTAATCATTTCAAGGAATAATATAAAACTTCGTTTTGATATTTGATGTGTTAAGTTTTTATGTGATTTTCTTGTATGGTGACTTGGAAAACTGCGGGACAATACTTGGGACGAGTATGAGTACGTGTGAATGGAATTAGAGGCCTATACTACCGGAAGCACAGGACTCACGCTTAGATCAGGGAAAGTCACAAGGTTACCAAGAAACTAGTAATCGATTTCGTTTTATTCAAGTAGGTTGTCACCATCTTTTCGGTAATGATTAAGGAGATTATTGTTATTCCAACCCTAGTGGTCAAATCGAATTGTTTCCGACTAAGACGAGTATCTTACATGGTTCAGAGAACCAAGTCTGATGTAGCACCTGACTCAACCAGGAAGAATTAATCAAAGCGATCAGTAGAGGTATCGCGATAGTTGCTTATAGCTAGGAATGTTACCTTTTAAAATGTGATTATATCACATTAGAACATGAAGGAAGGTATAGTATTTTCTGGAATTTAGATCTAAGAGACCTGATTCTAAACGTGCATCACATGATGGTAGGTCATAATTTGGAGTCTAACCTAAGATAGAGAGCAGGTGCATGATCGAGTACTGCTTGTAGTCAATAAGTCTAAGAGATAGACTTGACGGAATATAGAAGTTATAATTATTACCTAGGATGAAGAGGTGACGTATGGAGTCATTATACGAGTCATGTTGTGTTGATGATTTCGGGATGTAATCATCCTAAGGGGGAGATAATTGTAACGCCTGCAGATCCGGGCTAGTCAATTTTGAGGTAATAAGTGTTGAAAATGACTTTTCGGAAAAATATTATCTAGAATAAATAATCTTAACCAAGTTGTAGTATATGTTACAATGTTTCCGTACATATAAAGAACGCCAAAATCCGAGTTATAACGAAGAAGTTATGGCCCGTTGAAGTTTCGCGACAAAGCCGACACGACGTTGGGAAACGTAAATAGTGAATTTAATATAAAGCAATATTTAGCCTTAATGATCTAAACGAAAGTCGTAGAATACATTAAACTGAGAGTGTCAATAAAAAGAAAGCCCAAATTTGACTTCGTATGAGGAAGTTATGATTTTTCGAAGTTTCGGCTTAGTAGTGTACAACCCGAAGTTCGAATATTTGATCGAGCAGTTTTTATGTAACAGCCCGGATTTCCAGGTATCTTTTATTCATATTTTTTTTGGTGTTTTGTGAGGGGACTCGGCGAGTTGGGGCTTAAACTCGCCGAGTCGGATTGTGGTTCTGGACGCTGGTTCGCGCCTATACTCGGCGAGTCCGCGCTGTTTAATGAAACCCTAATTTCCCGGTCCTAAGCCCTATTTAAAGGACCTTATGGCCCTTCATTGCGGCTACCTTGACCTTGAGTGCACCAAAGTAGCTAAGGGCTTCCTGTGAGTGAGATAAGAGGCTATTGTTCACCAAATTTGTGTGTATTTGCAAGAAATGAAAAGGGGAAAGTCAAGCTAGAAGAGTTGGGAGCTTGGATCTACTTCCATTTCGCCAAGGGAAGCTTCTAGAGGTATCATTCAGAGCTAATTTCCGTATTTTTGTTGATATGGTCAAATCTTGGGTTTCTTCCTACCTTGTTTTCTTTGTAATTGAAGTGTGAGAGGTCCCATGGAGATATGGTACCTAGATCTGGACCTTAGCAGGTCCAGAAAGTCCCTAATGCTATGCTTTATGCCCTTCCTTTTGGGTTGGAGACTAGGGTTGCCATCTTAGAGGTCATTTCTCCAAAAAGAGCCTTGTGGGTGTTGCATGGTAGCCAAGACTGTGACTTTACGTGATAAATGAGCTTAGGAGAGCCAGATCTATGAGTGTATGGAGCGGATTTGACCTCAGAAGCAAGATTGAGTTGATGCATGGCATGTACTCGCCGAGTCTGAAGAACAGACTCGGCGAGTAGCATGAAGTTTGTCCGTAACCACTCAGTGAGTGGTCCTACCAAGTTATGGTTGACTCAGTGAGTCACGGAGAGTTAGAGAGGGATTGACAGGTGGACTGAGTCGAGCTGGAACTCACCGAGTTGTCCTTGCGACTCGGCGAGTTGAGTCGCGGTGGCCCCGCGATTCATGACTAGGTGGAACTCGTCGAGTCAGGTGAGTACTCGACGTGTCAAAAGAGAATCCTAGAGAGTTGGTGAAAACGCTTAGACTCGCCGAGTCTCTCTAGTGCACTTGCCGAGTCCGGTCAAATTGACCGTTGACCAGAGTTGACCAGTGTTGACTTGATAGGGGTAGTCAACCTTAGTGGTAAAAGTATTAATTAGAGATATATGATGTTATAGGAGGATTATAGATCGGGGGTTCGAGCACGAGTGATTTCCAGGATTCGCGAGTTATCGAGATATACGAGGTGAGTCTTCTCACTATATTGTACCCCGAAGGGTTTGACTGTGTGACCAGAAGGTCGAATATGATATGAGATACATGCATTATGTGTGATAAGTTAATCATTATATATGCCATGTATGATATGTTTGATATGGGCCGAAAGGCATTATGTTGTGGGCCGGAAGGCGAATATATTATGGGCCGGAAGGCGTTGTAATATGGACCATAAGGTTGACGTGGGTAGGACCGGAAGGTTTACCCAGTCGGGACGGAAGTCCCCTGAGACACATGGACCGGAAGGTCAGGGCCTGGAAAAGCGTATGTGCGTAGGTTGTATTTTGGGGAACACACTAAGCAATCATGCTTACAGATGTTGTGTTATGTGTTTCAGGTACTAGCAAGGACCGTGGGAAGGCGCCCGCGTGATCGTACACATTATCGGGGAAAACTATTTTATGATCTTTGTGATGTATTCGGTTGTGACAATATTGTTTACGTTTGAATTTAAAATATTAATCGATGTTTTGATGTTTGCAAAAATGAAAAATTGGTTTTAAAATTTACGTCGTTACAAGTTGGTATCAGAGCCTTGGCTTGAGGAATTCGGGTACACCTTCGGGTGTAACTGAACTCAAACCGGGGATTTGAGAAAATTTTAATTAATAAATCAATAAAATTTGATAAGTGATTTTTGAAACAACCAAAGAGGAAGGAGTGTGTACGGTCAGCCAGCGCCCGAACGGTAAAATCCCCAAAATACTCTTACAATATGAGTTATGAGATATGATATGATATGATACTCATGCTAGTAGACTAGGTATTCATATTAGGACTAGAGTGGCCTGATTTGTGATGCCTTAGTCTAGGGAACCTGCTTCTATGAGGTGCTGTGAGAGCGAGTGGGTAGCTAGTGCATGGCAAGAATAGAGTACTCAGGATCCGGGGTTTGGGAGGAGAACTTGGGGTGAATGCTGATGCGGTGTAGTTGGTAGTATTAGGCCCGTACAACTGAAGACACTGGGTCAGTGGGCAACCCAAATAAGAATCCCTAGGTATCGGGGACTGAGTAGGGCTGCGTTATTGAGTGCAATTATGCTCGATAGAGTCTCTGATATTTTTATGTTGTATTTCAGAGACATCATGGTTGGACCACGCCAAAGACCTAGTACGACTAGTGTGACTGACGAGGAGCTTCGTCAGATGATTCATGAGGAGGTGGCTGCAGCGATCCGGGCTGAGATTCTGGAGATGTTTGGGTCTATTAAGACCACACTGATGGAGACATCTGATGAGCGGTACGCCGTGTTGACTGAGGCCGCAGCCGCTGCAGCTACCGCAGCTGTGGCCGCTGCCAGACCACAGGGAGGTGACTCGTTGCTGTTCCGGGAGTTCAGCAACACGAAGCCACCTGAGTTTGACGGGACGCAGGATCCGATTGCTGCGATGAGATGGATTGCTGATGTCGAGGGATGCTTCTACACTTGTTCATGTCCGGAGCATCTGAGGGTACGGTTCGCCTTGAACCAGCTCCACCTGGGAGCAAAGGATTGGTGGAAGTTCGTGACGGCGAACTTCACTCTGGCAGAGGTTTCAGCTGTGACTTGGGAGAGGTTTACTACTATGTTCAGAGACGAGTACGTTCCCCCGGTGGAGAGGGAACGGTTGGTTCAAGAGTTCTTGACCCTCAAGCAGGGTAATGATTCTGTCACGGTGATCACGCGGAAGTTTCATGAGAGGGCGATGTTCTGCCCCGAGCAGGTGTCCACGGAGCAGGCTCGGATGAGTCGGTATTTGGGGGTGCTGAGGAGGGATATCCGGGAGTTCGTATCGAACTCGTCATATCAGACTTTTGCTGAGCTTCAGGCGAATGCCAGGAAGCGTGAGATCGAGTTAGAGACCCAGGCCAGGGAGGAGGCCGAGTCTCAATGGGTGGATCGGCGGCCGGCTCAGTCTCAGTCGGCAGCCAAGCGGACCAAGTCCGCCGATTCGAGATCAGGAGGTCAGAAGGGCCACACTTTTGGAAAGTGCGGCAAGGGTCAAGAGGGGGCATGTCGATCGGGTGCTTGCTACAAGTGTGGCAAGGAGGGGCACATTGCTAGGGATTACCCCAAGGGATTCATGGTTTGCTTTCATTGCAACCAGACCGGCCATCGGAAGACCGAGTGCCCCCAGCTTCGCCAGGGATCTACGCCTGCTGCCAGGGTTACCGAGACTCGGCCAGTGAAGGGCGAGGCTCCGAAGGCTCGTGGAAGAGCTTTCCAGTTGACTGCGGAGGAGGTCCGTGCGGCGCTTGATGTCGTAGCTGGTATGTATTCATTCATGTATTTACTTTTATGCTAATATATAGTGGTTATATTATGATATGCGTAGGTACTTTTCTTGTGAATTCTGTACCTACTTTGGTATTATTTGACTCGGGTGCGAGTCGGTCTTTTGTATCGTTGGCTTTTAGCCAGCACATCGGTATTGATCGGTAGGTGATGAGTCGACCCCTGCGAGTTTCTATAGCAGATGAGAAAGTGGTATACGCCACTGATGTGATTCGAGGATGTGTGCTCGAGATTTTTGGGGTCGAGTTCCCTATAGACTTGGTTCCCATAGCTATGGGGGATGTCTGCATCATCGTGGGCATGGACTGGTTGAGTAAGTTTGGGGAAGTCATTGATTGCGAGAGACAGCTGGTGACGATTCGAGACCCTAGTGGGGGAGTGCTTACGGTTTATGGTCAGGGGACCTGTTGTGGGTCGGCGTTTTGTTCGGCTGCCAGGGCAAGGCAGAGTCTGTAGTAGGGCTGCAATGGATTCATAGCCTACGTGATGGATACTCGAGTGGCCGCGGGGAGGCCCAATTCGATTGATGACGTTCCTGTTGTATGCGAGTTTTCGGATGTGTTCCCCGAAGAGTTACCGGGTGTGCCTGCGGAAAGGCAAGTGGAGTTCCGTATCGATTTGGTTCCGGGAGCAGCGCCCATTGCCAAGGCGCCTTATCATCTCGCTCCACCGGAAATGCAGGTGTTATCCTCGCAGCTTCAGGAGCTGTTGGGAAAGGGGTTTATTCGACCGAGTAGCTCACCTTGGGGAGCGCCGATTTTTTTCGTCAAGAAAAAGGATGGTTCACATCGGATGTGTATCGATTACCGGGAGTTGAACAAGTTAACTGTTAAGAACCGGTATCCGTTACCTAGGATCGACGATCTGTTCGATCAGTTGCAGGGGCATCTTGGTTCTCCAAGATAGACTTGAGGTCGGGGTTATCATCATATGAGGGTTCGGGATGAAGATATCCAGAAGACTGCTTTTAGAACTCGTTATGGACATTATGAGTTTGTGGTGATGCCTTTTGGGCTCACCAATGCCCCGGCTGCATTCATGGATCTTATGAACCGGGTGTGCCGGCCAATGCTAGATCGGTCGGTGATCGTATTCATTGATGATATTTTGGTGTATTCGAGGTCTAGGGAGCAGCATGAGGAACATTTGAGGGAAATTCTTGGGGTATTGAGATTGGAGAGGCTGTATGTCAAATTCTCCAAGTGTGATTTCTGGTTACGAGAGGTCCAGTTCCTCGGGCATCTTGTTAACCAGAAAGGGATATTGGTCGACCCGACCAAGATTGAGGCGGTGTTGAGGTGGGAGGTGCCGAGATCGCCCACTGAGATCAGGAGTTTTCTGGTTTTGGCTGTATATTATCGCAGGTTTATCAAGGATTTCTCCAAGATTGTCGTGCCACTTACTAGGATGACCCCGAAGGGTGCTGCGTTTTCATGGGGACCGGAGCAGCAGTCATCATTCGAGACGCTTCGTCAGAAATTGTGCGAGGCTCCGGTGCTCGTACTCCCGGAAGGGATGGAGGATTTTGTGGTGTACTGTGATGCATCTATATCGGGTTTGGGGGCGGTGCTTATGCAGAGCGGTCATGTGATAGCGTATGCTTCGAGGCAATTGAAGCCTCATGAGTCGAGATATCCCACCCACGATCTGGAATTGGGGGTTGTGGTGTTTGCCCTCAAGATCTGGCGGCATTATCTGTATGGGGTTCGGTGTACCATCTACATGGACCACAAGAGCCTGAAGTACTTGATGGATCAGTCAAATCTGAATATGCGACAAAGGAGGTGGTTGGATGTGGTGAAGGATTACGATTGTGAGATCCTGTACCACTCGGGCAAGGCTAATGTGGTAGCCGACGCGTTGAGCCGTAGGGCGGAAAGCGCCCCGATCCGAGATATTTGTATGAGGTTGACGGTAATGACCCTGATTTTGGATACTATTCGAGGAGCTCAGACTGAGGCTGCGAAACCAGAAAACCACAAGAGGGAGCGGGTTGTAGGTCAGGTATCAGGATTCGTCACGGATGGTCGAGGGCTTATGACTTTTCAGGGTCGGATTTGGGTACCGTTTGTGGGTGGTGCGCATGCTATTTTGATGGAGGAAGCACATCGATCGAAATTCTCGATTCATCCCGGGGCTACGAAAATGTATTTGGACCTAAGGAAGGAGTATTGGTGACCCTGTATGAAAAGGGATGTTGCATGGTTTGTTGAGAGATGCTTGACTTGTCGGCAGGTTAAGGCCGAGCACCAGCGACCACACGGTAAATTGCAGCCGCTAGATATTCCCGAATGGAAGTGGGAACAGATTACCATGGATTTTATCACCAAATTGCCGCGGACTGCGAGGGGAGTCGATGCGATTTGGGTGATCGTAGATAGATTAACGAAGAGCGCTCATTTTCTAGCCATCAGCGAGAGCTCTTCTGCGGAGAAGTTGGCGGAATTATATGTGAGGGAGCTGGTATCGCGGCATGGGGTGCCGATCTCGATTGTTTCTGATCGTGATGTACGTTTTACTTCCAGGTTCTAGAAGAAGTTTCATGAGGAGTTGGGTACTAGACTGCATTTTAGTACCGCATATCATCCCCAGACAGACGATCAGAGTGAGCGGACGATTCAGACGCTCGAGGACATGCTCCGGGCATGTGTGTTGGATTCCGGGGGTAGCTGGGATGCATATTTACCCTTGGCAGAGTTTTCCTACAACAACAGCCATCATTCGAGCATTGGTATGCCATCCTTTGAGCTGTTGTATGGGCGGAGGTGTCGCACCCCCATCTGTTGGGGTGAGGTGGGGCAGCGGGTGATGGGTAGCACGGAGATCGTACTCCAGACGACCGAGCAGATTCAGCAGGTCAGGAAGAGGTTGTTGACCACTCAGAGCCGCCAGAAGAGTTATGCAGACAGACGCCAGTCCGAGCTTGAGTTTCAGGTCGGCGACCTTGTACTCCTGAAGGTCTCTCCTTGGAAAGGAGTGATTCGATTCAGGAAGAGCGGAAAGTTGGGGCCCCGATATATTGGTCCTTTCCGTGTGATCACGAGGGTAGGCCGGGTAGCCTATCGTTTGGATTTACCAGTAGAGTTAGGGCAGATTCACGACACTTTTCATGTGTTGCAGCTGAGGAAGTGTATAGCCGACGAATTGGCAGTGGTTCCATTAGAGGATATTCAGGTAGATGCGAGCATGAATTATGCCGAGAGACCAGTGACCATTAGAGATCGGAAGATCAAGGTTTTGAGGAACAAGGAGGTACCCCTGGTGTTGGTCCAGTGGCAGCATCGGAAGGGATCAGAGATGACCTGGGAGCCGAAGCGTGAGATGCGTGAGCAACATCCGGAGCTATTTGCAGAGCGAGACTTCAAGGGCGAAGTCTAGTTCTAGTGGGAGAGAATTGTAACAGCCCGGATTTCCAGGTAGCTTTTATTCATATATTTTTTTTGGTCTTTTGTGAAGGGACTCGGCGAGTTGGAGCTTAAACTCCCCGAGTCGGATCGCGGTTCTGGACGCTGGTTCGCGCCTGGACTCGGCGAGTCCAAGGAATGGACTTTGCGAGTCCGCGCTGTCTGATGAAACCCTAATTTCCCGGTCCTAAGCCCTATTTAAAGGACCTTATGGCCCTTCATTGCGGCTACCTTGACCTTGAGTGCACCAAAGTAGCTAAGGGCTTCCTGTGAGTGAGATAAGAGGCTATTGTTCACCAAATTTGTGTGTATTTGCAAGAAATGAAAAGGGGAAAGTCAAGCTAGAAGAGTTGGGAGCTTGGATCTACTTCCATTTCGCCAAGGGAAACTTCTTGAGGTATCATTCAGAGCTTATTTCCGTATTTTTGTTGATATGGTCAAATCTAGGGTTTCTTCTTGCCTTGTTTGCTTTGTAATTGAAGTGTGAGAGGTCCCATGGAGATATGGTACCTAGATCTGGACCTTAGCAGGTCCAGAAAGTCCCTAATGCTATGCTTTATGCCCTTCCTTTTGGGTTGGAGACTATGGTTGCCATCTTAGAGGTCATTTCTCCAAAAAGAGCCTTGTAGGTGTTGCATGGTAGCCAAGACTGTGACTTTACGTGATAAATGAGCTTAGGAGGGCCAGATCTATGAGTGTATGGAGCGGATCTGACCTCAGAAGCAAGATTGAGTTGATGCATTGCATGGACTCGCCGAGTCTGAAGAACAGACTCGGCGAGTAGCATGAAGTTTGTCCTTAACCACTCGGTGAGTGGTCCTACCGAGTTATGGTTGACTCAGTGAGTCACGGAGAGTTAGAGAGGGATTGACAGGTGGACTGAGTCGAGCTGGAACTCGCCGAGTTGTCCTTGCGACTCGGCGAGTTGAGTCGCGGTGGCCCTGCGATTCATGACCAGGTGGAACTCATCGAGTCAGGGGAGTACTCGACGTGTCAAAAGAGAATCCTAGAGAGTTGGTGAAAACACTTAGACTCGTCGAGTCGCTCTAGTGCACTCGCCGAGTCCGGTCAAATTGACCGTTGACCGTTGACCACAGTTGAACAGTGTTGACTTGATAGGGGTAGTCAACCTTAGTGGTAAAAGTATTAATTAGAGATATATGATGTTATAGGAGGATTATAGCTTGGGGGTTCGAGCACGAGTGATTTCCAGGATTCACGAGTTATCGAGATATACGAGGTGAGTCTTCTCACTATACTGTACCCGGAAGGGTTTGACTGTGTGACCGGAAGGTCGAATATGATATGAGATACATGCATTATGTGTGATAAGTTAATCGTTATATATGTCATGTATGATATGTTTGATATGGGCCGGAAGGCATTATGTTGTGAGCCGGAAGACGAATATATTATGGGCCGGAAGGCATTGTAATATGGACTGTAAGGCTGACGTGGGTAGGACCGGAAGGTTTACCCAGTCGGGACAGAAGTCCCCTGAGACACATGGACCGGAAGGTCAGTGCCTGGAAAGGCGTATGTGCGTAGGTTGTATTTTGGGGAACTTACTAAGCAATCATGCTTACAGATGTTGTGTTATGTGTTTCAGGTACTAGCGAAGACCGTCGGAAGGCGCCGGTGTGATCGTACACATTATCGGGGAAAACTATTTTATGATCTTTGTGATGTATTCGGTTGTGACAATATTGTTTACGTTTGAATTTAAAATATTAATCGATGTTTTGATGTGTTGCAAAAATGAAAATTTGGTTTTAAAATTTATGTCGTTACATTTTAGCCGACACTACCAAAGCGAGAATCGAAGATCTCATTAATAGTAGCGTAATGATAAAAAGATAGACGAAAACGGACGTCGGATAAAAAAGGTATGGATTTTTAACGGACCAATCATTTCCCGGCCTGTTAAAAATATAAAATTTAAAATAAATTCAAAATTAGCCGACATAGTCTAAATGAAAGTTGCATAGTACGTTCCCACCTACGCGTGGATATAAAGAACGTTGAAAACGGAGCTCATATGCGAAAGTTATGATTTTTAGAAGTTCAGGGTGCAATTTGCGAAGCTGATGCATGGATTGATGATGTGGCCTAGCTCCCAACTGTCCGATGAACCCGCTTCGGATGAGTAACACACCACCCTCACATTACGCTCATCGTCCAAACTCGGGTATGCACGGTGTAGACTGCCCTCTGCGGTTCCGAGACGTCCACAATGACCCACCCCCTTCGCGACATGTGTTGTACGACCGAGGTTACACCCCATGTCATAGGACCAGCCTATAAAAGGGTTGCGAGGGCTGCCATATTTTCTCACAAATTCACCCCAACTTTCTCTCTCTACTTTCTCTCACTACCCCTAACCCCCTCCTAAGCCTAGGTAAACCCCTAGCACCCAAGGGAAGCCCCGAGGCTCCCAGAGTCTGGAGAAAAAAGGTCTTTTGGTTTTGGAAACGCTGCTCAGAGCAAAGCCTAGTTTTCTTTAAATTTCGTTGTAAGTGAGCTATGCTTACGTAATTTTTAATATGACTTTCAAATAATTATAGTAATGTTATTAGGTCCTTAAAATAATTATTTGGGCTATTATTATGAGTTATATAAGTATCGTTTAACACTTATATAATAGTAATAATAGTCAGACTATTAATTAGTCGTGGTTATCGTTAGACTAAACCCTAGTGGTATTAATACTAGGTTTTATCAAAGGAAAATTGTTTTGAGAGTATCAAAGCGCCATCCGAGTGCTGAGTCACCTCCGTATCAGGTGAGTGCATGGTCCCTTTCATCTTAAACATATATATGAAATATTTTAATATAAATTACGTGCTATGTGTGCATATTGTCTGAATACTTGTTGTCTATGCTGGTGAAAGATTTTTATATATGTTTTAAATGATGTAAATTGTATAAAGTATTTTATATCTACAAAATATATTGGGTAAAACATGAGTAGATGAATGATGAGGGGTATAAGCTGAAATAAAGGAACATTAGTAGTATAGACCTAGTGCCCCATAGGTAAACATTGACAGCAATGGACCTAGTACCCTATAGATGAGCAGTGGTAGCTGCGCCACAACCCGTAGATGTTTTAGATCTACGGTAAACGTCCTAGCAGTTGCGCTCTAAGGACGGTATTTGCAGCTGCGCCTAATAGGGAACCTTATGACCATGACAGTAGCGTTTAAAGGTCAATATCGACATAAGTGCCTCATAGAAAAAGTCCCAATTCTGGCAGGTGCGCCCAACTGATAATATTAGCAGCTACGCTTGACCACTATGTCATTAGCAGCAAATGGACTTCATGTGGTTTCATTAGGATGATCCTTAGGAATGAGTGAACAAGGGTTAGCTGATCCTTAGGGTAAATCCTAAAGAAGATAATGAGAATGGGTAATTAGGTTGATTGTTTGATTTTTAAATATAATAATTATATTATTATGGGTTGAAAACCCTATGTACTCACCAGATTTCCCAACCCGACCCACTCAGTTTAAATGGATGTAGATCACTAGTGTAAATGGATGTAAGTTCGGTTTATGCTTATGTTTCTGTATTGACGATGACATCTCAAATGTTTTAAAAGTGAATAAAAATACATTTATTTAGAAATGCTTTGATAACGCAATTATCGTGTTTTTCTGGGAACAAATTCCGCAACATTTTTATTAAAAGAAGTACTATGATTTTTATAAAGCATAAACAAAAATCAGTCTTTTCTGACCGTGAAAATGAGGATATCACACAGATGGTGAAGGTAGTCAGAGTTTTGAGAGATATAGCGATAGAAGGAAAGAAGGGTCAACTGGGGGGTTATCTGACGCAACTCAATAGCAGGGACGGACAATAGCAGTGACAAGAGAGTTTTAGCGACGACATAGTGGTTTTGGTGGCGACACACCTGGAGGGAAAAGGAAGTGCGTTTTTTTGGAATTCACGACCGTCAGATTGAATACAGATCAAACGGCCAGGGATTGTTTCAAGCGGATCGCCACCGTGTCAGTAATAGCGGCGACACCTTTAGTGGTGACGCCAAACAATAGCGGCGACATGTAATGCGTCAATTACATGTCGCCACTATTGCTTGGCTTCGCCGCTAAAGGTGTCGCTGCTATTGCTAACATTTCTTGTAGTGATAAACCAAGAAGTAATAAACACACAACAAATTTGGATTTTTGGAATTAGAACAAAATGTGATCTCTTGTTGCAGTTTTTAATTTTAATGTAAGCTCCTGGAATTTGAACAAACTATGGTCTTTTGTCTTTGGGTTATTGGATTGTTGATTGTTAGAAAATAGACTCAATCATACATAAAATTGTCCCTCCTTAACGACATGGATCTTGTGTTGATGCCCACACCATCCACCCTTAAAAACACTCATGCCTGAATACCCTTAATTTAGAGTTATTTAAAAGCTGCAAATTTAGTTTTTATTTTTATTTTATTTGTTTGCAATAACAAATTCCAATTTTGCAGGATATTATTATTTTTCGAAATATAACATATGAAAATATGACTAGCGATTTAAACAATTCATATACATTTATCTATTACAACTTAATTAATCAAAAACTTAATTTAAAATATAAAATATTTTAGTTTTACTTATCATATATAAACTATATTTACGATTTACCTATTTCCTATAGGAATCTTTTAGTTATATTTTAGCCTACAAATAGATTGTCATTGCAATACAATTGTGTAAGACTTGTTTTATTTTCTAAAATAAAAAAATAGTAAACAAACTTAAACTAAATTAGAAATCAAATATTCCCTATTTTCTCCCTACAATCAGGCCTTATATATAGGTGTTAGCAGCATTTATTTTCTCCATTGAAAAAGAAAACCCTAATTATTAATAATATTTACTAAACCCATCCCCACCCAACACCACTTTCCACCCCCTCGATTCTAGACATTCAATTAAAACAATGCATATAAGATATAAATAATGTATATAAGATATAAGAAATTCTGAGTCTAATTGATAGTATCATTTTTTTCATAGTGACGGAGGTTACAATAGTTGGCAGACTTATTTCAATCAAAATCATCTAGTTGGACTACCTCTAATGAAGTGACCATGGGCAAAATTTCTTCGTCGAGAGGCTGCCTCACTCCTGTTCATCTACTTAAGGGTCCCGTTCAGGGCAAACATGGGTCTCAAGAAACATTAGAAACCCATTGTTGATCGATTTCAAACAAAATTATATAGTTGTAGGAATGTCAAAACTTTATAATTTGGAGGCCTTATAACCTTAAACAACTATGTTTTCGGTAGCCTTCCCATCTATTATTTCGTCCTATTTAATTAAAGCACCCTCGTGCATTATTGACGCGCTTGAAAAAATCGGTAGACGACACTTGTGGAGAAGCAATGAAAGGAAATCGAAAATAAGTTGTGTGTCATGAGCTAAGGTTGTTGCTCCCAAAGAAGGATGTCTTGAATTCGGAAACCATAGGGACATATACATCCTCGACTCGTAAAATGATGGTGGTATATGAAGACTTGAACACAACTCACTTTTTGATGTCAAGTTAAAGAATTTACAATCGAAACGCAAAAACAAAAGAAACCATGTCGAAAAAACTATCACACGGACTTGCATCTAAGATGAAATATGCGAGCAACCCTAACTCTTTCATTAGATTGGACATTTCTCACTTCGCAACTATATATAAGGATATTATAGAGTTTATACATCATGGATAATCATACGTGTATTAATGTTAAATTAAACTTAGCATCCACCGATTTGATTCGTTGGATTAAAGTGCACACACGTTAAGATAAAACTAGAATTTAAAAACGTCGAAAATTAACTTAGAAGTTTTTTATACCGATAAATTTTAATTTCTTCAAGAAATACCATAAAGATTATACATTTGGAACATCAAAAAGATTTATTTTCATATTTTTTAAAAATACTCGAAATAACCATTTTGAAAATTGTTGTCATAATACTCAAAGTTGAGTTATTTTCCAAATTTTTGTGTCGTTTGTTTGAATATCTCTAAAAAGATTGTATTGCCAAGTGACAAGCTTTAGATTGAAGCTCAATCCCCCATGCATGCACATTCCTTCCTTTCTGTAGTTCTTCTAACTTCCAACACACAACGTACAACCACTTCATGCACACCTCACCTTTTGTCCTCCCTATAAATACCACCCACACCCCACACTATCAATTATATTATTGCATATTTCCAAATAACACTTCTATTTACAAAATGGAAGAAGCCATGAGAAGACTCGCCGGATACACACCCTCATCAGAATCTGACCTCTTTCAAGCACCCTCCCCCTCCGTCCAAAAACGTTGCAGCAACACCACAACCACAAACTCCGCCGCCAACAAGAGGCTAGCACTCAAAGAAGCTAATGGAACCAACGGTTCCATGAGATACCGAGGCGTTCGCCGCCGCCCCTGGGGTCGTTACGCCGCCGAGATACGCGACCCGCAGTCGAAAGAACGTCGGTGGCTCGGGACTTTTGACACAGCGGAGGAAGCTGCATGTGCTTATGACTGCGCCGCCCGTGCCATGCGTGGCAGCAAGGCTCGAACCAACTTCGTGTACCCTCCTCCGCCTAGCGATAGTCTCTTAAATCCTTTCACTTTCAACAAGACCCAATCTCAACCTTTATCCTCCTCACCTTACGAAAATTTTCCGATGCCGACGTTACAGCGGAACACTTCGTTTAACTCTCTTCTCTTCCACGATTTCTTCAACTCCGGTTCATCTTCATCGTTCTGCAACTCTGGCGCTGCTTTGTCGGGTTGTACATCGACAGGTTCTGCACACGCTTCAAAAACTTGTACGGCCATGCCGGTTCTGTCTAATCAAGACGAGTACAAGGAGTTCTTCCCTTCGGAGTCGGATCATTCCGGTTTACTAGATGAAGTGTTAACCGGGTTTTACCCGAAGCCGGAGAAACAAGCCAAACCTGATCTAAAAGCTTTGTCTGGACCGGAACCGGTTCATGATAATAAGAAGACACTTGAATCGAACCCTTTTGGTTTATTTTTTGAAAACCCTAACAGGATCTCGTCTGCACCTACAAACAGTCACCACAACCAGCTTGGATTTGAGCAGAGCTTCAACGGTGGTGGTGGTGGTTTTCCGTTCTACAGTCATCATATGGCGCCGGCGCCGGTGTCTTTTGAGAATCAAGAAAGTATCTTTGCAGATGTTTTTCAGTATCCAGATATTGTCGGTTTGTTTGCTGCTAGACTTCAAAATGCTTGAAGAAACCTATGATGTTTCTTTATATAAGCTTTTGTTCTTTTGGGTTCACCGATTATAAGAATTAATGAAATATAAGATAAGTAAGTAGTTTTCTTGTTGATTCTAATGTTAATCAAGAATATCTTCGGTCTAGATCGCTTTTCTTTACCCGTTCTAATTGTCGATTTCGAACAATATTATCAAAAAAAGCTTCCTCTAAAACATAATTCGATGCTAGATGAAATATCATATTTTTGTGGTCATGTTGGAAGCTTCAAGTTTCATAATTCATCACCTAGGATTATTGCAGATCTATTTTTGTTTGTAAATCTTATAAAGTAAATCAGTATATATTCAAAAGATCGTCACGTTTATATGTTGTTGATTTCAGATTAACAAAAAAAAGTGAATTTGCATGTGTTTTTGAAGATTATACATACGCCTTTTATATGTTCAGATTTGAAGATAATAGATTAATCATATATTCATATTTTTATTACAAACCGAATGTTTGTACATAGGTTCTGTTTGCCAAAAATAATACATAAAATGGGGCTTCGGAGTGTTCCTAGATTCGGGGAAAAAGTTGATTGTTGAATCTCCTTTTTCCTTGAGTTGACCTTTTAGTTGATGATATAAGAACGTGAGGAAGCTTTTTCGGATCAAGCTTTTTGGCCTTTTTACTTTGTACATCTTTTGTTCATTCAAAATATGGATCATACGTGATGATGGCCAAATCTTTTTGTTGTACATCTTTTGTTTATTCAAAGCTTCCACACATGTGGATAGTGGAAAGCTTGTAAGGGTACAATTGTCAATGTACTCGAAACATTCGTAACCCAAAATCCCTATATAATTAATATATTGTAATATTAAACAAGAGTAATTCATTAAAATGATTTGATCGAGTCAAACCTATGTATTATATGGGTTTAATTAAAAAAATAAATATAAAATTTTAACAATTTGAAAAGTTGCAATTTATAAGAAAAATAAAAAAAATTTGAATTATTAAAATTAATAAGATTTTAATGTATTGATTGCATTACATATATAAATTCTTTCTAATAAATATTTTATATATATATTACCTTGCACATTAAATGTGGAATTTTAAATTAATAAAATTAAAAATACAGTAAAATGACAAGTGGAAAATAAAAAATTTAAAAAATCTATAAAAATACTATGTGTCCAAATGAATGAGAAGATGACATATGACTAAAAAACCTTCATTTATTATAATAGATTAAATTCATTTTTGTTCAACTATCAAAAAAGACAATTTGCCTCGTTACATAAATATGTATGATCTACCTTTTATTTATATTTTTTGTGCCACATTTTTCATAAACTTATCAAACATTTACCAGGGTTGTTTTATTTTGGCAAAATAAAGTTAAATGAATTAGGTGTTGTTTGTTTTAAAAAACCTCTTCTTAAATGGTTTCGGGCTCAAAAACCTTTTCCCGTCTCTGCCCCAAGCAACATTGAAATTGCCTTTCCTCACCTCTTCCTAACCTAAACCTAAAAGAAAAAAAGAACTGGACATACCATTGAAAAAGAAACGTCGCTCAATCTATCTCCCATCGTTCTTCCTTTCCCATCGAGTTGTTGCAGCAGCTCGCACGTTGCCAGTCGCCATGGCTGCTCCACCTTAGTCGATTTTATCCTCCACCCTTATTGATTTTATGTTCGCTGCTCCAACATGTATGTTTGTTCTTCCGATTCAGTTCTTGAAATCGACAGCTGTTGTAGAAATGAATTGTTCTTTTTAGCAACATTTATATGTTTATGAAATCAATTGTAGTTATATGTTCTTGAAATCAATTGTTTTTCTAATTTTCTCGTTGAAATCATCAATATTTATATGTTGATTTTCTGATTTGCTTGCAAATTTATGTTGATTTGATGCATGTCAATGAAAAGTCTGATTTTTGTTACTTTGATTTGCTTCCAACCATGTATATGTTTTCTTTCTTTGTTGAATTGGATGTCTAAAGAGTAAGATGGTTAGTATACATATAGTGGTAGTAATTTAAGAGGGAAACAAGTTGTGCACTACAGGTGTTCGATGAAATGCTTGATAGAACATTGAAGTTTAATTTAATTGCATTTTGTTTGGTCTTGCACATCTCTAGTAACAAATGCAAATGGTCAAATGTTATATGCTTGTAATCATAAGTATGCTCGTAAAAATATGATGTATTTATGTTCTTTGAAATCATACTTATATTTGTGAAGCAAGTGAAGCAAAGGTAAAGAGGAGCCAAAAGAATGTTGCTCAAACAAGCTTCTTATTACAGCTTGCAGTCATTTAGTCCACCCCTTCTACTGCAGATGGTTACAGAGGTGGTCCGAATAATTCTTGATTTTTTTTCTTCGAAAAAACAAACAACACCTTAGATACGATGTTTTCTCTTGATAGGAAAAGTGTGAGTTTGAACTCCCTGGAATCTTGTTTTCATTATTAGACAATAATAAATAAAACTTTACATATAAACATAAGATATTAATAATCAGTTAAGCTAATATCAATTTGTTACTCTTCTAACCACTTATGCCATGCGAAATACCATCCTGCACACCACGATGAGGTGAGATAGCAGTACCAACGGCAAAACTAGTTGGTAGCCATGGGTAGTCCGTTCTCCCTCTTAAAATCCTTGTAGAATTTTTTTTATATTACAAAGGTGCTTCTGCTAGATTGTCTAATGTTACTCCTTAGATGTTGCCGTTGAAGATGAAGAATTAGACGATTTTCTAACAGTGAAGATAAAGAAGAGCTAGTAAAGAGGAAACATAAGTGGTAACTGATAAAGGTAATTAGCATCCACATTTGGAAGTGGTTAGGGTTCAATGGTTTAATTTCACACATCGACCATGTAAACCCTAGGAATAACAACATTCAAGCCAGGGCAACAACTTCTTTATATATCAAATCCCTAATTTTCAACTTTTTAGTTTTATACCTTAACAATTTAAGTCTGAATATCAACGTGGGTTTGAATATCCATTCATAGATTGATGACTCAGTCCTCATAGATTTCAATGTGGGTTTGAATATCGAATTTGCTATTTAGATTGATGACTTAATCCTCATGGAGTTTTCTAGCCATCTTTTTGCCTTTCAATATTTCTTCTACTTGCTGGAATTTGATAAAAGGGCATTGTTTAGTTGCTTTGCCTAGGTCATTGAAAACCTTAGGATCGTCATGTGTAAACATAGTGACTCTAAAGCCACAGTAAAAACCTATGCTTCTTACATTTTTTTTTGGTTCTATATCTAACAAATTTCATTAGTTCCCCCTGGGTATTGTGGTGGTGCGGTGAAGCAGTTCTCCTCCTCCCCCCCCCCCCCCCCAACAAACCATTCCCCCACATCACGTTCCTTCTTCTTGACTGGTGGAAACCCTAAAATTTTGTTTTTTTATCCACTATAAATAAAAAGCTTCTTCTATTTTAAACAACAAAAACAAACACCCAAAAAATTTATATTCTCTATATATCAAATTCAAAATGTCATATCATCACCCTCTTCGTCGGATGCATTGTTTGTGCGGGAATTGAAGTTTATTGGGAACGTTATACATACAATACTCACTTGTCTACAAGAAAATGAAGCTGGAAGTTCACATTCAAAAACTAGAAAAAATCATTTACAAATAAATCGTTTAGCAAGGCACAATCATCTTGTACAAGACTAGTTTGCCAATGATGTCCTCTATGTTGAAATTTTTTTACGTCGGTTCCAAATGGGAAAAGACATTTCTACGCATAGTTGATGATGTGAACGATCGATTTACATATTTTCAATTCAAATGGTATGTGAATCACATACAAGGTTTCTCTCCAATTGAAAAATATGGAATGACAATTCGCCAGGTAGCATTCAGCATGGGAGCAGACTCATGGGATGAGTATTTGAGAATGTCAAAGCGAATGACATATGAATGTATTTACAAGTTTGCTAAAGTCGTGATTATCCTCTACCACAATCGATGTTGGCACACACCTATAATTAATGACGTGTACCAATTATATACAAGACCTGAAAACAAGCACGTGTTACTTGTAATGTTTGGTAGTTTGGATTTTATTCATTGGAGGTGGATAATAGTCCCTAATGCGTGACATGGTCAATCATGTGAGTTAATAAAAAACAATCTATGATAATTTTAAATGTAGTGGCATAAAATGATCTTTGAATATGAAATGCATTTTTGGTGCACCGGGTTCCAATAATGTAACATCATGTTTCCTACCATTTTTGGGTCGTGGGCAGAAAGTCGACCGTGTAAGGATTTGGGCCTTAAGGAGGCAAATCTTAGTCCTTGTGGAAGGAGGTAATGATAGTTAATAGATTTAACCCTTAAATTGTGTTTTAGGCCGAAGGGTAAAAAGGGAAAAGTCATAGGTCGGGTTCTTGCATGAAATACAAATATTTTTTTTGAAGTTTTTAGTCCAAGATATTTAGATAATATTGTGGGGTTCTTCAACACCTTTCCGTGGATATAAACATCGTAAAAAACGGAGTTGGAACGATGAGATTACGTGTGACATCCCCAATTTCACGACCAGAAAAGATCGATTTGTTTATGCTTATTTAAAAATCAGAGCATCATTTTTGAAGAATAATATTGCGAAATTTGTTCCCAAAAACATGATAATGATATTATCAAAGCATTTACGAGGAAATGTATTTTATTTATATTAAAATGTTGGGTTGTCATCGTTAATACAGAAACACAAGCATAACGACCTATTACAAGGCTTACAGTAATTAAACTAGTGGCCTAATACTCCTTGAATCTCCCAGCAGAATGCATCTTTAATATTGCTACTTGTGATACAATAAATTGGGTGTGTCAGGTTGGGAAACCTGGTGAGTATATAGGGATTTCAATCTCAAAATGTTATAGTGTGTGTGTGTGTATATATATATACACACACACACACACAAGATACAATTTCACCTAATATAAGCAATTTACCCCACCCCGTTGATCCTCACAACAACATGATCCATACTTTCAAATCTAAAATGAACGAATTTACCTAATCCATACTCCCGAATTAGGTATGAATAACTATGTCTAATCCATGCTCTCGGATTAATGACAAATGTCTGTGCTCACTCCATAATCTCGGAATAGGGACGAATGACTATGTCTAATCCATACTCTCGGATTATCAGCAAATGATTATGCCCAATTCATACTCTTGGACTAAGGGCGAATGACTATGTATAATTCATGCTCATGAATCAAAGAAAAATTTTAGAGGTCTACCCTTCATGTATATCTCACATGTACTCTTAAGGAGATACTACCTGATATTCATCTTAATTAATTTAGGTTTATTATATAAGTCCTAAATCATCATATATTATCATATATGTTCTTAACGCGTATTCCACGAAATATGAAATATCTCACACATAAACTCTTTAACATATATTTAATACTTTAATTAATATGTGTATTAAAATCATGTTCATGAAGGGGACTATGCACTCACTTGTTAAAGTGATGAATCGAAACTCGGACAACGCTTCGCTCCTAGAAACTATTTGTTCCTTGGACATAACCTAGTATTATTATCACTGATTCTTAGTCTAATCTTTCTTGCGACTAATTATTAGTCTAGATTCCTCATTAACTCAAAGTCTACTTCAAGATCTATCATGTAAGGATCAGCCAAACAGGACAGTTGGCAGGCAGGATCATTTCGCCGTATAGCTTTTCTAAAATCCAACAACCAAGCCAATGTGACCATTCTAGACACCTCTCCCATAAGTAGATTAATCAGTATAACAACTTGGAATCACTGATAAATCTTGTTTATAGGTTCATAATAATGATAATGAACTTAAACATAAGTTATACTTAAAGCATGGTAAAAATAACTCAGCTTACAGGTGGTTTAGCGAGAAACTGGACTCTGCGCAACAAAACTTCTAAACCGAAAGCTCTATTTCTCGATGCTTTCTGGCGCTCCAGAGCTTCACTACTAACAGTTAGGAAGTGCTAGAGAAAGGCCTTGGGACCTTGGGGGTTTGGAAGATAATAAAATGGAAATGTGTGAAGAAATTAGTGAAATGTGGCTGTATTTGTAGGCTGCCCAGGGGCTCTCACGTCGTGAGCATGCGTAGGCACCAAGGCATCGCTTCTGGTGCTGACACGTGGCACCGGACGCAAGTAAAACTGTAGATCTTAAAAAATTCAATCTTTCACATATGAGCTCCGTTTTGATGTTTTTATACCCATGCACAGGTATTTCCGAGTACTACAATTTTTCTTTTGACCCCATCGACCAATTCTCGACCAATATTAAATTAACAGTATGAGAAGATTACACTACTAACCACCGTGTATAGTTCATAACTTCCACATACACACTCCATTTTCGAATGTCATTTTATCATTGAACTCCTATTAACGAGATCTTCAATTCTCATTTAGATCTTTTTGGCTAAATATCAACCGATCTAAAATTCGATTTCTGTGCTCGTACTAGTGCGTTGAAACTTCGAAAAATCATAACTTCCTCTACTGAAGTCAGATTAGGACGTTCAATATATGCACTCTCTCCGTTTAACGAATACTAGCTATGACTTTAGATTAAATTAATAAGGCTAAAAAGTAATTTATCAAAATCCACTTTTTACGATACGTAGAGTTGTGCTGGTTTAATCGCGAAACTTCGAAGAAGCATAACTTCTTCATTCAAAGTTGGATTTTAGCATTCTTTATATGTACAGAATCCTTGCCACATATACTATAACTTTTCTTAAGATTATTTTTCCTAAATAATAATCTATCAAAAGTTATTTTTAACGCTTATTATCTCTAAATTGAGTAGCTCGAATCTGCGAGCGTTACATTATGACCGTTGAAGTTAGGACACTTTTTGGTTAAGTCGCATACGATGGGTGTACGGGGAGTATGTTAGGCATACTAGGCAAGGTGGATCGCGGGGGATCAAGCTGGTACACTGGTCGTACCAGGAGTACGTTGGGCGTACGTGATCAGACCCCAAACCCTAATTTGAGGGTTTTAAGCCCTATTTAAATCCTTAACTCCCCCAAAGCTTTTCGATTCTCAGCTTCCACCCCTTTAACGTCCTCCCTTGAAACCCGAACCCTATTTTGAGACTTTCGTGCAAAAGAAGGCATTTTTAATTGCTTTTGGAGTGTTCTTGGTGCATCTTGGAGAAAAAGGAACTCATTGGAGAAGTTTTTGTTGCATAGGAGCTTGTATCTTGATCTTTCTTTTAGAGGTATAAAGTTTAAATCTTGATGAGTCATTTGTTAGATATAGCTATGTTTGGGTGCTATTTTATCCATCTAAACATCATATTGATTTAGATCTAAAGGCTGGAGACTTGGACTTAATGGATTGAGTTGAAAAAGATGCACTTTTGGTACCTTGGAGACTTAAAGACTAGATCTTGGTTGTTTGGATCATTCTAATAGATAAAGTTGGAAACTTTATCCATTATGGAGTTATTAGGTACCATAAAAATATGATCTTGGCCCTTCTATCCATTCCATGCAAGAGTTATCATGTCTTAATGGATTAATAAGTTAGGGTTTTGGCTTTGGGACCTTTTCTAGCCATGGAAAGTCATAAAGGTGGAAACTTGAAAACTTGTGTCAATTTTTTGAGTCTAGATCTAAGCTTTGGACGAAAGGTCTTAAGTGATAAAGTACTTAATAAAGAAGTAAGTGTTGGGTTTTGAGCAATCTAACACTTCCTAAGTGTGCATGCAACCCTAATAAACCTTGGATCTATGTTTGTCTAAATACATGCAAAATAATAATTTTCCAAGGTTTATAACCTATCTAACATGGCATGGGGAACATTTCAACATAAAAAGAGTTAGAAGAGATTACATACCTTTTGATGAGTTGGGTTCTTAGGAGTTTGAGGGCCAAGCACCAATAGTGTGAATGCCTCAAATGGAATCACAAACACCACAAACTCTTGGAAAACTTTGAGAGAGTATATACACCTTGTATAAATCGGCCACACACATGCACACACACACTAGATCACTAGCTTTCACTTAGGCTTCATTTCATGCTCCATAAGCATGCTTATATAGTATGCATGGTTAGGGTGAAACCCTAATAACCCATGTCTTTTCCTTTTCCAAGGATCCATGGGTTAAAAGCTCCATGGATCATCCATGGACTTCCACATAAGCCTAGCCCATTAACAAATGAGTATTAGCCCACACTATATAAAACAAATAGCCCATAATTTAATTAGTATTCCTTTTAATCTCTAAATTAATCCATAATTAATTTAAGACGAAAACTAATTAAATAACGTAACTTCATATTAATATATTATAACTCATAATATATTAATAAACATATGTGTATAACTCTCATAAAATTATCCATAATAGTTTGGATGATATGCAACCCAAATGGACCATGCCGGTCGGGTCAAGTATATACCAAATAAGTTATGGACTTAGACACCTTATCCAACAGACTCCCACTTGGATAAGTCTAATAACTATATTTGCCTATAACTTCAGGAACCAACCAACAATCGTAGCTCTCGAAAACTCCCTCGAACAATGAAGACTCTGTCGAACTATGAAGCGCCATTTTAGATAAGTGATCACATAATCCTCTGTTCTCATGATATCAGCCGGACAAACACATGGAACTATGTCTTGCTTATTGTCTAGCAGTTGTTTCTCGATTTTCCGATTTGTTTGACGAAGAACTTCACTGAACACATCGGTTTAGTTCTGACCAGGCCTGGTTCATGGGTCAACACAAAATCATCGAGGGGCCCGGATATCGCTTCTATTTCTAGAAGGAACAGATAAACTTCGACTGATATGCTTGTTCTACTACTTATTGAATTGTACACAAAGGCACGTTTTATAACATCAAGTTACTGATGCGTTTACGTGCAATCAATGCACAACCAACTCATAGGTAACAACTCATATCTCTAGGTTTAAAGATTTATATGATGTTATCGTCTCACGATCACTCGAGATAAATTCCATGAAGTGATACAAGTGAGCGTGGGTTTATACCAATACTCATAACTTATGAGTACTCATGAATGTTGCAGCAACCATTGCCATGTCTAAACACCTTTAAGGCATCTACAAACCCAATTCATGACAATCTTGATTCATACCTACTTCCGACGTATGATCGATTGTGGAGGTTTGAATAAATTAATTATTCTGGAAGTCAAAACATGCAAAACTGAAACAATAGTAAATAATTGACAATGATAGTAACACTTTACTCATAAATAAATCACAAATTTTATTCATCATCAAACGTCGATTACATTTTACAAGTTTCAGGAAAACTATCTAATCTGTAAAACTAATATCGTCTCTCAGCCCGATGCGTCTCGCATGCTGAAAATGCTTAACCCTCGTCAGTCCCTTTGTAAGGGGATCTGCAGGATTCTCATCTGACGATATCCTCCTTGTCACAAGGAGTCCTTCTTCAATCTTGTGTCTTATGAAGTGATATTTTCTGTCAATGTGTCGGGATCTGCCATGATCTCTTGGTTCTTTGGATAAGGTAACCGCACTATTGTTGTCACAGAAAATCTCTATAGGTTCCTTAATAGCTGGTACAACTCCAAGGTCTCCGATGAAGTTCTTTAGCCATATCGCCTCCTTCGCTGCCTCACTCGCTGCTATATACTCTGATTCACAAGTCGAATCAGCCACCGTCTCCTGCTTGGAACTCTTCCAAGAAATTGCCCCTCCATTTAAGGTAAAGATCCAGCCCGACTGAGAGCGGAAATTATCCCTATCAGTCTGAAAACCAGCATCACTATACCCTAATATTCTCAAGTCATCACTGCCACCAAGGGTAAGGATCCAATCCTTAGTCCTCCGCAGGTACTTGAGAATGTTCTTTACCGCGGTCCAATGAGCTTTGCCAGGGTTCCCCTGATACCTGCTGACCATGCTTAAAGCAAATGCCACATCAGGACGGGTACAAGTCATAGCATACATGATCGAGCCAACTGCGGAAGCATATGGTAATTGGCTCATCTCAGCTATCTCTGCCTCTGTACTCGGACTCTGAGTCTTACTCAGTTTGGTATTGCTTTGGATCGGTAAATCTCCTTTCTTGGAATTCTCCATGTTGAACCTTTTCAACACCTTATCCAAGTAGACACTCTGACTAAGTCCAATTAGTCTTCTACTCCTTTCTCTTAATATCCTTATCCCTAGGATATAGGTAGCCTCCCCTAGGTCCTTCATAGCAAAGCACTTCCCAAGCCAGGACTTAACCTCCTGCAAGGCTGGGATGTCATTTCCTATGAGTAGTATGTCATCCACATACAGTACCAAGAAGCTAACTATACTCCCACTAGCTCTGACATACACGCAAGACTCGTCTCCGCTTCTCAAGAAGCCAAACTCTTTTACCTTCTCATCAAAACAAAGATTCCAGCTACGAGATGCTTGTTTTAATCCATAAATGGATTTCTCAAGCTTGCATACTCTATTAGGGTACTCTGCATTGACAAAACCCTCTGGCTGATTCATGGACACATCCTCAGCCAACTTTCCATTAAGGAAAGCGGTTTTGACATCCATTTGCCATATTTCATAATCATGAAATGCTGCAATGGCTAACATAACCCTAATAGACTTAATCTTTGCTACCGGCGAGAAGGTTTCATCATAATCAACACCTTGAGTTTGAGTAAAACCCTTCGCAACCAGTCGAGCTTTATAAGTATGCACTTTTCCTTCCATGTCGGTCTTCTTTTTGAAGATCCATTTGCACCCGACTGTTTTACGGCCCGGTACATTGTCAACCACGTTCCAAACTTGATTGTCATACATGGACTGTATCTCGCTGTCCATAGCCTCCTTCCATTTAGCAGACTCCGGGCCTGCCATGGCTTCCTTAACACTGCTAGGTTCATCCAAATTTACTAGTGTACCATCACTAATAAACGTATCACCTTCCGTAGTAATATGAAAACCATAATAAAACGAAGGTGTGTTCCTAACCCGTGTGGAACACCTCGGAGGTACAGACTCGTCAGCTGGATCAACAGGAGTTTCTTCCTCAGGTTGATTGCTAGTGTCTGAGGTTCCTTCATCAATTGATTCTTGAATTTCTTCAAGATCAATCTGCCTCCCACTGTCTCCTTGGCTTATAAATTCTTTCTCGCGAAAGATCCCTCTTCGTGCTACAAAGACCACATTCTCACTGGGTCTGTAGAAAAGGTAACCGAAGGATTTCTGTGGGTAGCCGATGAAAATACACCTTTCACTTCGGGGTTCAAGCTTATCATGAGTTTCACGCCTCACGAAGGCTTCGCAACCCCAAATTTTGATGTGGTCCAAATTGGGAACCTTCCCAGTCCACATCTCATGAGGTGTTTTGGTAACCTTCTTTGTAGGGACTAGATTAAGGATATGGGCGGCAGTCTCTAAGGCATACCCCCAAAAAGAGATTGGTAACGAAACTCGACTCATCATAGAGCGAACCATGTCCAACAAGGTACGATTATGTCTCTCAGCTACACCATTCAGTTGTGGTGTCCTGGGAGGAGTCAATTGTGAGACAATCCCACACTCCTTAAGGTAGTCAAGGAACTCGGTACTAAGATACTCACCACCTCGATCGGATCGAAGCATCTTAATGTTCCTGCCCAATTGATTTTCTACTTCCTGCTTGAATTCCTTAAACCTTTCAAAGGTTTCGGACTTATGTTTGATTAAGTAGACATACCCATATCTACTAAAATCATCAATAAAAGTCACATAATACCGATTAGCATCCCTTGTGGCGGTTTTGAATGGCCCACATACATCAGTATGTATTAGGTCCAACAAACCTTCACCCCTCTCACAAGTTCCAGTGAAGGGTGATTTTGTCATTTTTCCAAGTAGACAAGATTCACAACTATCATCTGATTTGAGGTCAAATGATTCCAAGACTCCACTCTTTTGGAGTTGGCCTATGCATTTCTTGTTTACATGTCCAAGACGACAATGCCACAATGATGCTTTATCTAGGCTAGTAGAAGAATCAATATACAACACATTATTTCCTAAGTTGTCTACAATCGACACAGTTTCATACACGCCATCACAAGGTAATGCTTTAAAATAAAACACATTATTAAAGAAAGCATTAATACCACCACATTCATTATCAAACGAAAAGGTAAAACCTTGTTTGTACAAAGCATGAAAAGAAATAATATTCCTCGCCATTTCAGACGAGTATACACATTTATTCAAATCTAATTTTAACCCATTATTAAGCAACAAAGTATAAACTCCAATCTTGGAAACAGGTGAAGCCTTCCTATTCCCCATGATTAAGTTTATCTTCCCGTGCTCCACATCCTCACTTCTTCTTAGGCCCTGCAAATCAGAACATATGTGAATACCACATCCTGTATCAAGCACCCAAGAGTTAGAATATGTTGAGTAATTAGACAATATAGTGTAAATACCTGCATAGGTGGGTTTCACTTTCCCATCCTTTAGATCCTGCAAGTACTTAGGGCAGTTTCGCTTCCAGTGTGCCTTTTCATGGCAATAAAAGCATTCAGCATCCTTTGGAATGGCAGAAGGAGTGACAGAACCGTTCTTAGTCTTTGATGAGGAGCCTTCAAGAGACTTTCCCTTGGTACCCTTCGAAGGGTGCTTCCTCTTTTTCCCTTTGCCTTGTCCAATAGCTAAAACAGGGGTAGAAGTTGGAGTAGGAGTAGTAGAGGTAACAACCGCTTTACCCTTAAGACCGGTTTCCGCGGTCTTTAAGAGTCCTTGAAGCTTGCTGAGGGTAACTTCCTCCTTGTTCATATGATATGTCATTCGAAAATGATCATAACAAGAAGGCAAGGAGTGCAAAATGATGTCAATTGCTAACTCCTCGGGGATGTTAACATTCAGCTTCAGCAAACGGTCCACATACCTTTGCATCTTTTGCATGTGGCCCGTGACGGATTCACCGTCCTTCATGCGGGTAGTTATTATGGAGGAGATTATTTCATACCGCTCCTGACGAGCACTCTGATGGTACCTTTCCATCAGGTCTTGGTGCATCTCAAAAGGGTAGAAATCTTCATATGACTTTTGGAGCTCGGCTGTCATCGTGGCCATCATGATACATGCCACCTTAGTAGCATCTCTCTCATGAGTCCTGAATTCAGCGATCTCCTCAGGAGTAGCAGTAGACTCATCAAGTTCTCTTAACTCCTTATCGAGGACATATTCCTTGTCCTCGTAACGAGTAACCATCCTGATGTTCCTAATCCAATCCATGAAGTTGGAACCATCAAAGATGACCCTCCCACAAAGACTCATAAGAGAGAAAGAACTAGTTGGGTTAGAGCCTGAAGCATTAGTGTTGGAAGACATCTGAAAGAAGAAAGTAAGTTTAGATTAGATATTTAGGATCCTTAATAAGACACCCAAATGTAATATTAAGGCTAGGATCCAATCACAATATATTACACTTAGAAGAGGGATGCCGTAATCTAAGTAATAATATATTTGAAAGGTAGGCGAATGACGATTCACCAATTTCCACCATGAAAACGAAATGATTTATTAGGTTTAATTGGATTTGAAATTCCTAGATTCTTTTGAGATTCATTGAACTTTTCAATGGCATGTTTCAATCTCGATTGTGCCCTTCAAGTTTTGTGACTGGGATGCCAAGGATCACAAAACAAGGTGTGAATAACAATGCTAATTCACTTGGTACTCCTAATATTATCACCTAATCAATGTGCCGGTTAACCACACACGCTCCATTAATCTATGACAACATTAAGTCACCCTTCGTGATCCTTACTAGTCCTAGTTAGTGTGCCGGTTAACCACACACGCTCCACCAACGACTTGGTAAGGTACAAAGTGTGAATTCCATGGATTAGCACCATGTTCACATTTTCCTAAAATAACTAAGATTGGGAATTAAAAGAGTTTAGTTATTTTATAATATTCATTATACTTTTAATGAGGATTTAAAGTCATTGTTCTACCCGTTCGGCTAACGACCCTCCACCGATCAAGCAAGCGGTGGGTGAGAGTATACACCCATTAAGTCGCCATTTTATAGGCAACAACCTTATACCCACCTTATAGACCGGCTTCGTGAATGAGGCCTACTAACGGTAAAACGACTTATTCTTATACATATATATAATAATTAACCATTAATGTTATAAATAGTATAAGGGTTGAATTTTAACTATTAAAACTCTAAGGTTTGGAATTAAAGTTTATTAAAGTGTGTGAAACTTTACAAATTCCTAAACTTGAGGGCAAGTTTTGTAACTTTGCAAAACTCTTCATTTCATAACTTATGAATTAAAGGTTCATAAAAATGAAGACTCTTCATTTTCATGTAACTTATGTGTTTTAAGTGTGTGTTAAATGAAAGTGACCTTTGGTAATCCATAACTTGAGGACAAATTATGGACTCCATTAAAACACATAAATGATAAAGAATTAATCCTAAACAATTCAGCAAATAATTCCTATCATTTTCTAAATTCATAAGAACATGAACATGATCATCAAAAATTCAAGAATTATATGAACACATAAAATCATGGATTTTTGATATATGCTATTGTAAATGGATTAGAACAACCATTACACCAACTAAAATAAGTTTTATAACACCAAAACAATTTAGGGTAATGTTTCTAGTCCATTTCCAGCAGCAAAAGTCGAGATTCTGCATTCTTTCGATCCTACTCGCCGAGTGCACGAACGGACTCGTCGAGTAGGTGGAAGTTTGCCTTGGACTCGGCGAGTCCCCCCAATGGACTCGGCGAGTCTAGCATGCAGACAGCAACGATTTCGACTTTTTTCAGTATTTTGCATCAAGTATCAAACAAGCAAGCCTAGGCTCTGATACCACTGTTGGGTTTTGAGCAATCTAACACTTCCTAAGTGTGCATGCAACCCTAATAAACCTTGGATCTATGTTTGTCTAAATACATGCAAAATAATAATTTTCCAAGGTTTATAACCTATCTAACATGGAATGGGGAACATTTCAACATAAAAAGAGTTAGAAGAGATTACATACCTTTTGATGAGTTGGGTTCTTAGGAGTTTGAGGGCCAAGCACCAATAGTGTGAATGCCTCAAATGGAATCACAAACACCACAAACTCTTGGAAAACTTTGAGAGAGTATATACACCTTGTATAAATCGGCCACACACATGCACACACACACTAGATCACTAGCTTTCACTTAGGCTTCATTTCATGCTCCATAAGCATGCTTATATAGTATGCATGGTTAGGGTGAAACCCTAATAACCCATGTCTTTTCCTTTTCCAAGGATCCATGGGTTAAAAGCTCCATGGATCATCCATGGACTTCCACATAAGCCTAGCCCATTAACAAATGAGTATTAGCCCACACTATATAAAACAAATAGCCCATAATTTAATTAGTATTCCTTTTAATCTCTAAATTAATCCATAATTAATTTAAGACTAAAACTAATTAAATAACGTAACTTCATATTAATATATTATAACTCATAATATATTAATAAACATATGTGTATAACTCTTATAAAATTATCCATAATAGTTTGGATGAGATGCAACCCAAATGGACCATGCCGGTCGGGTCAAGTATATACCAAATAAGTTATGGACTTAGACACCTTATCCAACAGTAAGAACATGCCACGTAGGCTTGGCGTACAGGAACACGTTGGGCATACTCAGCTGCCCTTGACTTTGACTTTTGTTGACTTCCGTTGAGCGTTGACTTTTAGACCAAATTTGATTTTCAGTCAAACTTGAGGATTTAGGGCTGTTGATTAAGACTTTACCTTGTTTTGGTGATTATCGAATTCGCGGGTGCAAGCTGTGCTTGTGACAACCTGAAATTTTCCATCTTGTTCACTCTAACACTTCATTGAAAGTCAAACTCATTCCTACTATCATTTAGCACAATTTGGAACCTGTTTGAATGTTTTGAGCCTTGTACACTTAAGGGATAAGTGTCGGGGTTTATCTGCTGAAGCTATATCACAAAGAACAAGCCTAAAACACATTAACCATGAGTTCATGGCCACCACAATGGATTTTACGGCCGTAAACTCCATGTGGGTCGTAAACTCACCTTATATGGTCAAATGTTGGCCATTTTGTTCATTCCTTCTTTCCTTTGGTTGATTTCCTCCCAAATCCTCTCAAGTATCATCCCGATCTTCGTCCCCGATCTTCAAAACTCGTAGGTTTCTTGTCCTAACTAGTTGATATCTTACATGATCTAGTGATCTTACATGATTTCATCCGTGAAATCATTCCATTTTGTAGATCTTCAAGTTTCACCAAGAACACACACTAGTGTTCTTGGCCAAAACCGACCATTCAAGCTCCTATATCGTAAGTACTCTTGTTCTAACTCGTTTTACACTAGGTTTAACATGTTTAGGGCTTAGAAATCACAAAGAAACATATTATCAAAGGACTTTACGGCCAAGACATGTTCTTGGGCCGTAAACCCCTATAAGTGGTGCAAAGTTGACTTAATCTCCTTCCTCATGCCCAGAATTACGTCTAGAACCATACACCATTGAACTAGGGAATTCAATAAACGAAAATGGTACTTCCCACCATGAGTTTACGACCGTAAACTCATGGGGATGTGGTCCCCAGGCCGTAAACACAAGTTAGGGTCATTCTTGGACCTTAAACTCTCCAAGCCTCTTGTTTAAGACTTGGAACACTTAACCACTTAAGACAACTTGCCTTTAAGCCTCAAATGGAGACCTATTATAGAGTTTACAACCAAGAGTAAACTCCCCTGGGCCATAAACTCCATTAAGTATGGTCCATTGACCATAAACTCACTTACAATGCCTTGCAATCTTTTGTTGCAACCCAATGGCCCCTTAGCACTTTGACTAAAGTGTTTTCCACGCATTAGGATGTTTATAATTGTCTAATTAGTGTTATAATCACTAATTGTATATATACATATGTCTTTATATGTTATTAGGATCATTGTTTGTGTTTAAGGCTTCACTTGACACCAAGTAGTTGTCCGACACTTCCATCCGATCCACTCACTACAGGTGAGTTCATACCCCTTAATTAAACTTTTAAATGTTTTTAAATGTTTATAAATTCTTTGATGCGGGGTGGGGGGAATACAAGTTGAATCATGCTAGTTAGTACATCAATCACATGTGATTAATAACTATCATACAAATGGATTTACTACAATTTTTAGCTGTTTACTCAGTATACTACTTCCAAATGACTTACCAAAACATTTTTACATGTTAAAACTCTTTATCAAACTGTCTTACATACTGTATGTTTCCTTTCAAACTCTGTTACAATTGTGTTACAAACAATGGTTTTCCTATACATAAAACTATCTTATCAAACTAACTACTTTCAAATCGTTTTATAAACTAACATCAAGTCCTCATTTCTTAGTTATTAAACTTTTCAAAGGTTTTACAAAACTTCTCTTATACTTTTATATAGACATAAAAGTTTCCATCAGTTAGTTCAGTACCTTTGGGTAGCAAAGGTATACCTTCGATTTTACACATACATTACTAGTAACTATAATAGGTATAGTTAGGAGATACTACTTACTATTCCAAGTACAAGGAATCACACCAGAGTCCATTCATTCATGATTCTATACTAATACGTTACATACTATAGGAAGAGATACAAATACAAAAATACGAACACATTACATACTATATGAAGAGATACTAATACATACAATTATAAGACATACTATTACAGAGTTATCGTTACATTGATACTGTTACATAGATACTAGTAAAGAGATACGATTACATACTATATGATGAGATACTATTACATATTATATGAGTAGATACTATTATATAAGTACGGGAATAACCATTCTACCCCCAGCTGTTAGCTACAGAGGGAAAATGCACATCGACGGATGTCTACGGTTAATACTATTCGGCAAGTTACTCTGCCGTGATTATCCTAGTACCAAAGGATAATACTTAAATGATTATATTATTTTCCTTATTACCTTTACTTTGTGTCACATTCACATAATCAACGAGGTAGATTAGACATGAATAATAATAGTTGTTCAAGGGAAAAACCTTCACTTATGTAGAGGTTCAAACCTTCAAAACAGTCGGGTCTTGGTAGAAGACTACTTTCAAAACAGTCGAGTCTTGGTAGAAGACTACTTTCAAAATAGTCGAGTCTTGGTTGAAGACTACTTTTTATACTAGTAGGAAACATGGGATTTTCTAGGATTTTCAAACGTTTACAATTACTTACAAACATGTTCATACTTATACAAACTTTTCCTCAAAACAATTACAAGTCTTATTTACAAATCAATGACTTAAAATACTTATGAATTCACCAGCTTTATTGTTGATACTCGCTTTCAAAATAACTTGTATTCTTAGGTCACAAATAGACAGGTACGACGGCCAGGTTTTGTGCTGACAGAGCAGTCAAGACTCATCTTTTATTTTGATTATCCATTATGTTGTTTTATACTACGAAAGAACACACTTGTATTAAAAATTATACTATTAATGCAATGGATGATGTTGTTGCTTGTTTACTACTTTGCATTGTTGTGATACTATACATGACGTCCTCCGCCCCAGAACGTTTCCGCCGTTCTTGGTTTTAGGGTGTGACAGTGCTAAAGAGGGATTGTATCACAATGTTTCAGAGTTCTTAGATTAAGGTGATTTTTCCTCACTGTACTCACCACCGAAGGCACCAATGTTGGCCCAAAAGATTGTGTATCCTGGTATATAGGATGTTGTTAGGCTGTAGTGATTTGTTAGATTTGTATCTTTGTGTAACATCCTAAACTTTTTCAAATAAAATTTTTTATTTCAAACATTCAGGAGTCTTGACAAAACAACCAAAGGTGTATCATAATAAAAATAATATTAGAGTACAAATCCCAAAATCACATAATGCGGAAAAAAACACGGGCACATGCGGTGTGATCAAGCCATACCCTTCCTTTTTGAGCTGGAAGTACCTGAAACACAAACTGAAAACCATAAGTACAAAGCTTAGTGAGCTCCCCCAAAATACCACATACCATACGTGCATCTCAGTCAAAACATAACTCGGTCTATTTCTCTTCGGTGTCTTTCAACCGATATTATGTCTATTTCACCCCCTTCGATATCTTTCAACCAGTACTGGGTCTATTTCACCCCTACAACTAAGCATACAATCCTATCACTAAAGTTACGAAGACAACAATCATAAACAAATATAACATGGAATTGTCACGAAGACAAGTGTTATTCTACTAACATAAAAAAGTGGGCCGACCTTGGTGCCTTCGACCCACGAGAACAATGGAGGAAACTCACCTCGGTCGAAAGATAGCAAATCCCAAACCCGAGTTCTATGCCCAACGGTTCCTCACACTAAACATAATCAATACCAAATTTAGTTACTATCTAAGGTTAAGCTCATAATCATAAGGCTTAATAATGGTCTAAGTCCAAACTAAAGAACCTTAAGGCCCAACATAGGCCTGATAGATCCAAGATGACCTAAGGCCTACAGATGATCCAATACTATAAAAAGGTCTAAGGCCCAAACTAAACTAAGCAGGAGACCAATTAAACCCGAGCCCAAAAATTCCAAAAGCCCACAGATAGTCGTACGCACGGTGTACTTGGCTGATACGCATGATGTACTTGATTGATCTAGAATCAGGGTGTTTGCCTAGTACGTGCAGCGTACTCCAGGGTACGCCCAACGTACTAGTCATACACCCAAACTCTCTCCAAATTACATAAGCCATTAATATTACAACGTCCAAATTACCTGAAAGTAAACTGAACATCCCTATTAGAGACCACAAAAACAAGCACCTCATGTCGTGACACCATTTCCTGAATATTGTTATCTGTCAACTTCTCTACTGAAATTATCTCATGGACCAGGATAAAATGCCCACTCTTGGTCAACCGATCTATGATGACCCATATCGAATCCACTCCGTGCACCATCCTAGGCAGTTTGGTGATAAAAATCCACCGTAATCTCTTCATATTTCCATACGGGAACTTCCAACAGCTCCATTTTTCCGTGGGGTTGCTGATGCTCGGCCTTGACTTTCCTGCAAATCAAACACCTCTCCACGTATCAGGTCATGTTTTGCTTCATACATAGCCACCAATAATCAGACCGGAGATCTCTATACATTTTTGTCACTCCAGGATGAACAAAGAATCTCGACTTGTGTGCCTCCTCCATCAAAAACTGGCGCGCACCACCCCAATATGGAACCTACATCCTCCAAGGATGGGTCAATAACCTTTGGCTATAATAATCAAAGGAAGCCACCTGACCCACTATGCACTCACTCTTTTGGTGCTCTTCCTTCATAGCCTCAACCTTAGCCACTCGGATCTGCTCTAAGAGTGGGGTAATCACTGTCATCCTCAAACACACATCCATGACCGCCTTGCAACTAAGAGCATCGGCCACCACATTGTCATTTTCTAGGTGATAAAGGATCTCACAATCGTAATCCTTTTCCACATCCAACCATCTATGATGCCTCATGTTTAGATTCGACTGGTCCATTAGACACCTCAGGCTCTTATGGTCCATATGAATAGTACACCAAACCTATAGATGTAATGTCACCAAATCTTGAGGGTGAAAACCACAACCCCAACTCCAAGTCGTGTGTAGGATAGTTCGCCTCATGAGGCTTTTGCTACCTCGAAGCATAAATGATCACATGACCCCGCTACATCAAAATCGCACCCATACCAGTGATAGATGCATCACAATACACCACAAAATTCCCGACACCCTCCGACTAATCGGTGCCTCACACAATCTCTGCCTCAGAGTCTCAAAGGCTGCCTGCTGCTCAGGCCCCAACGAAACGTGAGAGTATTCTTTGTCATCCTAGTCAAAGGAACCACTATCTTGGAGAAATCCTAGATGAATCTCCGATTATAACCCGCCAATCCAAGAAAACTCTAAATCTCGGATGGAGACCTCATAACCTCCCATCCCATCACTGCCTTAACCTTGGCCGAATCAACCATAACACTATTCTGGTTGACGAGGTGTCCAAAAAACTACACCTCGCACAACCAAAACTCACACTTGGAGAACTTCTCATACAACCTCTCCCTCCACAAAGTCTACAATACCTCTCTCAGATGCTCCTCATGCAGCTCCTTGTTCTTGGAATACACCAGGATATCATCAATAAACACAATCATAGACCGGTCCAACACAAGTCTCCATACGTGATTCATGAGATCAATGAATTCAGTAGGAGCATTGGTGAGCCCGAAGGGCATCACCACGAAATCGTAGTGACCATAACGAGTCTAGAAGGCCATATTATGCATATCCTCCCCTCTAACCCTCATCTCATGGTAACCTGAACGCAGATCAATGTTGGAAAACCAAGATGCACCCTGAAGTCGGTCAAATAAATCGTCGATCCTCGGGAGCAGGTAACAATTCTTCACCGTTAGCTTATTCAACTCTCAATAGTCGATACACATATGATGCGACCCTTCCTTCTTCTTCACAAAGAAGATCAACGCCCCCATGGCGAACTACTTCACCAAATAAATCGCTTATCTAATAGCTCCTGCAGCTTTGTATACAATTCCTGCATCTCTGGAGGTGCTAACCGATAGGGTGATTTGGCTATCGAAGCTGCACCTAGAACCAAGTCAATCCGAAACTCCACTTGTCACTTTGGAGACACTCCGGGAAAATCCTCTGGGAATACATTCGGGTACTCCCGAACAACCAGTACGTCACCTACAGTCACCTCACCCTTCTCCCGGGTATCCACCACATATACCACAAACCCAGAACATCCTTGCTGAACATAACGGCTGGCCCTTGCTTCCGAATAGACAGCTGGTCCACGTTGAGCACCCTCACCGTGGATCACCAAATCTCCCCCACTTGGGGTACGAACAAGCACCAGTGGAAAACCATAATCAATCATCTCCCTATAGGGGCTCAACCAATCCATCCCCACAATGACCTTGTACTTACACATGGGAATCAGAATCAAGTCAATCTGATACTGCTCTTGGAATAACTCCAAAGTGCATCCGTGGTGAACCCTCGACACTCGCACTGGACGATCATCAACAATCTCAACCTCTAGTGGATAACCCAACTCTCTGGAACATTGCCAACCCTCTTGCTAAGCGCAAGAGATACTAAAGATCGAGTAGCCCCTGAATTGAATAAGACCAATGCAGGAGTATTGTTCATAAGGAACAACCTTAAACATCAATACAAACATATAAGCATGATAAATAACATAAATAAAAGATAAGGAGAATATACATACATGTGACCACATCAGGTGCTGCACGATCCTCCTTGGCTGTCAGCTGAAATGCCCTGCTCCGAACTATTGGCGCCTCCGCCTTACCTTGGCGGCCATCAGTGATCCTCCAGGCCGTCGGGGCAGGTATGCTACTGGTCCCACTGCTGCTAAACTCGGACAATTGTCCTTCTTATGGTCCCTCTGATTTCAATGGAAGCAAATCAGATCAAATCCCTAAGTAGTGGGAGTGGCAATACAATCCCTGCCAAAGTGCCATGTCTTGTTGCACTTGTAGTAGCCCGAACCACCCAATCTATAAACTCTATCATGTGACCTACCGTACTTACCACAGTGGCTCTAGCCCTATTTTCCCTTCGATCTAGAATTGAAGCCCTTGGGCTTCTTCGCTGAAACCCCTGTCATCCGCCTATGCTCTGCCTTTCTCTCCCATATATGCTCCAAATCAATCTCTCATTCCCGAGTCCTGGATATCATGTCAACCAGAGTCGGACAGGTGGAAAAACTAACAAACTCCCTAATATCATATCTCAACATGTCATGGTACTGGGTCATCCTCATTTCCTCATCTACCATGTACTGGGGTACCAATAAAGCCTTCTCTCGATAACTGTTGCACCATAACAGCTGGTGAAAACTCCGCTTGGAACCGGATCAAAAAATCTGAGGTGATGGCCTCAATGGTTAGGGCTCCCAAAGTATAGTCAACCTCCTCCCACCAATCCTGAGCCCACTCCCTCAGACAGCCTACAACGAACCTCACATCCAACCCCTCGTGGAAGAAGCTAGTCATCTGGGCACACTCAATATACACTATCCATTGTCTAGCTGTAATGGGGTCCTTCACCCCAAAGAATTCTGGCGCACCACATCCCTTGAAATCCTTGAAGGAGAGAGTGTGGGCTCCATGTTGACTAGCTTCCAGATCGGTCCTAAAGATCCGAAGGCGATCCTCGATCAAATCGATGATACCCTCCTTTATTGACTAAACAAACATCACTAGGGTCACATCAAGGATTCCTCTAGCAACTTCAGACGCAATGAACTCGCGTAGTCCCTCATCAATTGGTTTAGTGTCTGAGACCAAACCAGATCCAGATCCTTAACCTCCTGCCCCACCGCATGTCGTCACCATGCTAAAACATAACACATAAACAATCAGTACACGCACGAAGAGGTTCACACTCTCGAAGTTTCTTGAATTCACCATGGTCTTCCTTGTCTTGGGTATAGATCATGTTCTTTCTGTAGTACGGGCCTAATACTACCTTCCACACCTATCCATACCCTCCACGAAGATTTTCATGGTTTCTTCAAGTCATTTCCTTTCTATCCATTACCCTTCTTTTCTCTCTCTCTCTCTCTCTCTCTCTATATATATATATATATATATATATATATATATATATATATATATATATATATATATATATATATATATATATAGAGAGAGAGAGAGAGAAAGAGAGAAAAAAAAGTGTGTGTGTGTGTGTGTCCGTGTGCCAAGGCATATTCTAGGAACTTCCTAAGGTTCCTTTCCTCACCACTCTATGCTATCAGTTGTAGAAGGAACACCCACCAATACCATCTAGCTACCATACAAATACAGCTACATACTATCGGTACTAGATAATTCTTTGAATTAAAGGTCCCACACTACAATGGTTGGAATCAAACAAGATCTACATAATAGAGTTAAAGATAACCTTCTAAAAATATCTAATCTCTATAATATGTAATCAGGCACAATTGTCCACTAGTCAGTTGGTACTAATGAAAATTCCTATATGCACAAAGCACACAACATTTAAGCATAAAGCAGTTCAAATTAGAGAATAATCTAAACATGCCCTCCAATCAGATAGCTGATCTCTCAGTAGCATGTAGATCTTTAAGCTCATATAATAGGCACATAAAGGCATCTCTCCTAGCATTCTATCATGCAATCCTAAACGGATCCTTAATCCAAGTCTAGCATGCAATTCTCATATCATAGCATGAAACATTATGTATGGGTATTTTGGGACAACTTACTTGAGCTCAGATGATCTCACGTATCACACCCCCTTCTTTTATTATAAATAATTTTCTTCTTTTTATGAAAATATACCAAATCTTCAGTTTAAGTTTAGGCACACTCGAGAGTATGCCCAAATCCCTCTAACCAAGGCTCTGATACCAACTGTAACAACCCAAAAAAATTTAGATAAAAAATTTCATTTCAAACATTCAGCAGTCACGACAAAACAACCAAAGGTGTGTCATAATAAAAATAATATTAGACTACAAATCCGAAAATCACATAATGAGGAAAAAAACACAGGTGGATGCGGTGCGATCAAATTGGGCCCTTCCCTTTCAAGCTGGAAGTCCCTGAAACACAAACTAAAAAGCGTAAGCATAAAGCTTAGTAAGCTCTACTAAAATACCACATACCATACACGCATATCATTCAAAACATAATTGGATCTATTTCACCCCTTTCAGTATCTTTCAACCGGTATTGGGTCTATTTCACCCCCTTCGGTATCTTTCAACCTGTACTGGGTATATTTCACCCCTACAGCTAAGCATATAATCATATCACTACAGTCATGAAGACAAGCGGCATAAACATATATAGCATGGAATTGTCATGAAGACAACTATCATTCTACTAACATAAACAAGTAGGTCGGCCTTGGTGCGTTCGACCCACGAGAACAGTTGAGGAAACTCACCTCGATCGAAAGATAGCAAATCCCACACCCGATTCCAATGCCCATCGGTTCCTCGCGCTGAAAATAATCAATACCAACCTTAGTTACTATCTAAGGTTAAGTGTATAATTATAAGGACTAATAATGGTCCAAGCCCAAACTAAAGAACCTTAAGGCCCAACATAGGCCTGATATCTCCAAGATGGCCTAAGGCCCGCAAATGATCCAATACTATAAAAAGGTATAAGGCCCAAACTAAACAAAGCAAGAGCCAATTCAACCCATGCCCAAAAACTCCAAAAGCCTGTAGACATTCATACACATCATGTACCTCGCTCATACGCTTGGCGTACGTGGTTGATCCAGAATCGAGGTGTTAGCCCAATACATGCAACATACTCAGGGGTACGCCTAGCGTATTGGTCAGACAACCAAACCCTCTACAATCGACTTAACCTATTAAGCTTACAATGTCCAAAGCTCTAATTAACATCATAACAAGGTCTTAAACCATAAAGTCGAAGACTTTAAGCTTTTGTATGGCTTAAGAAGCTCAAATATTAGACTTTAACATACTAGCTTCATGAAACAACCTTCAACCGTTACATGGTTGAGCTTAAACCATCAAGACACTATTTTTATGGACATGGGACATCAGAAACACTTAGATCTATCATCATAACCTTCTGGAGGAGCTTATACTCTCAAGAACCACCTTAAGGGACCAAAATAAACCAAAAACCCTACCTATGTAGAACTAAGAGATTAATCATCAAGGTAAGAACTTGATACCTTCTAAAGAATGAACAAGGTGGCTAATTTCTATATGCACAAGCTTTAGCACAATAAGAGCAACTTCCAAGAGGTCCTCCCTTCTTCAAGATCACCAAAAGCGCCAACAAGGTTACTTCTAAGCTCAAAACAGTCAAATGGCAACTAAGGTTTCATGGGAGGGATGATGAGGGAAAGAAGATGATGAGGGGGCAGCCCCAAGCCTCATAATGGAGATTATATAGGGTTTAAACCCTAAAAGTTCGGGTTTACTGTTTTATAGTGTATGCCCAACGTACGAAGGTGCTTCCCCTGTGTCCAAGTCAGGTGAATATGTCATGTGTACCCACATTATGCCGAATATACAAAGCCCCTTTCGTCTAAAAGAAGTCAACACTTAACCAAAAATTCTAAGAAATAATACCTCACAAAATGGATGTTACACTTGGTATATAGGATGCTGTTATGTTGTAGTGATATGTTATATTTGTATCCTGGTATATAGGATGTTGCTATACAGTAATGCTTTGTAGATCTGCCTGTTTGTCTGCTGACTGGTTATAAGATTATCTGGTGCTGGATATATATGTTATTTGTTATGTATATATGGACATGGTATGGTCGGTTGAGACTATACTGCTTTGTGTTGTCAGTCAACGGATAGGAGCATTCCAACTGAAAGGTTGTGGGCTGGGGCATTCCAACCGAAAGGTTGTGGGCTAGGGGTAATCCAATCAGGAGGTTGTGGATCCGTTATGTATTGGACAAGCCAACCAAAATGTTGTGGGCAGGGAAATTCCAACCGAAAGGTTGTGGGCCAGGGGTAATCCAACTAGGAGGTTGTGGATCTGTTATGTATTGGGCAATCCAACTAAAAGGTTGTGGGTAGGGACATTCCAACCGAAAGGTTGTGGTCCAGGGGTAATCTAACTAGGAGGTTGTGGATCCGAGGGTATTCCAGTTCGATGACTGATTGAACCCAGCATGCATGATTTTATATGTTATATGTTTGTGTGGTGGTAATTTGGGGGGAAGTCACTAAGCTTCGTGCTTACCATTTCAATTTTATGTTTCAGGTGCATCAGATGATCTGGACAAGGCGAAGGCTTGATCGTGCATGTCATCGTGGATTCTATGAGATTATGATTTTGGGATATTCTTCATGTTTATAACTTTTGGAAACTATGATTTGTAAACACTTATGGTTTTGGATTGGTTTCAAGAATGAAAAAAAATTACTATGAAATTCTTGGATGTTACAAAAAATGACACCAATGTTCTAGATCAATCATCAATATTCAACGCGATTTTTATTTGGAATGGCAGGCAAGATATCATTAAAACGGGAGAATACAAAAAGGCATAAGCGAGAAACACGAGACAGATTACAAAAAAAATAGTCTAAAATAGGAGATGAGTAACAAAATTACAATTAGACCTATTTTTAATCCAATGAAAAGTAATTAAGCTAATATCATCAGCCATAAACATGATTGCCCATTTCATTTATGAAAATCAAATGATTCCTCGCCTTCCAAATCATGCCAGTGGTGTAAACTAAAGTCAACATAATCTTCTTTATCTTTTTACTTCTAGTAGTCTATTTGAGAAATTCCATCAAATCTTCATATGAGTTTGGCAGCCTAACAAGAAGAGAGACCATCTTGCCTGCCAATTCCAAAGAAGCAAGGCAAAAAAAGAGCAAGAGAAGAAAATATTATTAACACACTCCTTAACTTCTTGGCAAAAAGGACAAAGAGAGGAAAGCAATACCATGTATTTGAAGGTTCAAAAAGACCGGATCCGATTTTGAACTAGTCTCTATGCAAAACAATTGATTTTTAATGAGACACATTTAACCCACTTAAAAAACTCCATGTCGCCACCCCTTTTGGAATGCTTTGGAAAAAAAATTCTAATGCTTGTAACAGAGAAATCAAAATCGTCGACACCTCCCTAGATACATCTGTCACCACCAAGATCAAACCAAAATTCAGCCAACTGATCCAATAAATTCAAAAATTGTTGTGTTTCCCTCCCCCTTCTGATATACATCGACCAATCCTACAAGTATTTCAAGATCTAATCACTAAACAACATTTACCATTGGAAATTTATGTTGTGTCATATCAAGTCAATGGAGCATCATACAAACATGGGTACTAACTTATTAAAGGGTTATACCATAACTAGGTACATATGTGAGATCATTATCATGTCGAAATGACAAAAGCTGTTAAATTTTAAGGTGACACGAGAATTAACTAGGATGGATGTAGGGCGAATCTTCGATGTTCTAAGGAGATGTTGAAAAATACTCAAAGTATCGACACGGTTAGAAGAATGTACAAGAATACATTGTCTGATGTGTGCATACATCATATTGTATATATGATTTTAGAATATGAAGGAAACGTGATTTTCCACTAAAATGAAAATGAAAATTTACCAATATTTGAAGGAGTATGTACTGGTACACATAATACATGGAAAACAGAGGGGAGGTATACAAATACGTTGGACATCACAACATGGAGGTTGTGGATCCGTTATGTATTGGGAATTCCAACCGAAAGGTTGTGGTCCACGGCATTCCAACCGAAAGGATGTGGGCTAGGGGTAATCTAACCAGGAGGTTATGGACCTGAGGGTATTCCAGTCCGATGACTGATTAGACCCAAGATGAATTATTGTATATGTTATCCGTTTGTGTGGTGGTAATTTGGGGAAATGTACAAAGCTTCGTGCTTAAAGTTTTAATTTTTTGTCTTAGGTACTTCAGATCAGGACAAGGCGAAGGCTTGATCATGCACATCATCCTGGATTCTTTGAGATTATGATTTTGGGATACTCTAATTCATGTTTATAACTTTTGGAAACTATGATTTGTAAACACTTATGGTTTTGGATTGGTTTCAAGAATGAAAAAAATACTATGAAATTCTTGGATGTTACAAAAACGACATCAATGTTCTAGACTAATCACTGATATTCAACGAAATTCTTTTTTTTTTTTTTCAGAATAACGGGTAAGATATCATTAAAACGGGAGAAAACAGAAAGACATAAGCGAAAAACTCAGATAAATTACAAAAAAAAAAAAAAAAAAAAAAAAGTCTGAAATAGGAGATGAGTAATAAAATTACAATTAGACCTTCTTTTAATCCAATTAAAAGTAATTAAGCTAATAGCATCGGACGTAAACATGATTGTCTACCTTTCATTTATGAAATATCAAATCATTCCTCACATTCCAAATCATGAGAGTGGTGTCAACTAAAGTCTACATCATCTTCTTCATCATTTTACTTCCAGTAGTCAATTTGAGAAGTTCCATCAAATCTTCATATGATTTTGGCAGCCTAACAAGAAGAGAAACCATCTTGCCTGCGAATTTTAAAGAAGCAAGGAAAAATGAGAGTAAGAGGAGAAAATATGATCAACACAATCCTTAAGATCTTGACAAAAAGGACCAAGAGAGGAAGACAAAGGAATACCATGCGTTTGAAGGTTCAAAAAGACCGAAATCTTATTTTGAATTAATCTCTAAGCAAAACAATTGACTTTTAACGAGACACATTTAACCTATTTATAAAACTCCATGTTGCCGCCTCTGTTGGAATCTTTTGCCAAAAAACTCCTAATGTTTGTAACAGAGTTATCAACACCATCGACACCTCCCCAAATCCATTTGTTACCTCCAGGATCAAACTAAAAGTCAGCCAACTGATCCAATAAATTCAAAAATTGTTGTGTTTCCCTCCCCTTTCTGATATACCTCAACCAATCCTACAAGTAATTCACGATCTAACCATTCAACGAAATCTACCTTGGGAAATTGTATGATGTGTCATATCAAGTGAATGGAAAATTATACAAATATGGGTACTAACTTATTAATGGGTTATATCACAACAAGGTACATTCGTGAGATCCTTATCATGTCAAAATGAAAAAAAATCTGTTAAATCTTATGGTGACACGAGAATAAACTAGGATGGATGCTGAGCGAACCTTTGATGTTCTAAAGAGACGTTAAAAAATACTCAAGATCTCGACATGGTCAGAAGAATATACAAGAATACATTGTCTGATGCATGCATACATCGTATTGTATATATGATTTTAGAATATGAAGGAAATGAGATTTTCCACTACAATGAAAATGAAAATTTACCAATATTTGAAGGAGTATGTATTAGTAAGCATAACACATGGAAAAGAGAGGGGCAATATACAAATACGTTGGACATCACAACCAGGAGGTTGTCGAATGTCCGTCTTGAGCATGCTAAAATACCGAGTCATCTGAGCCTACTCTGAAGCATTGAACTCATGACTGAACAAATCTCTCTCCGTGAACATCTTGTTGATCTCCATCACTGAATCAATCGTCTGTCTCAGATCCACGTACCCCTGGTCCAGTCTCTCCCTCTTTACCAAGGGTACATACCATGCATGGAACACTTCTAAGAATTGCTCCCAAGTCATCGCAACCCTCTGCTCAGGATTATAAGAACTAGTCACCAATCCCTTGCCCCCAATCTGAGAAGGTTAAGGGTGCACTTGACCTTCTGGTCATCTGGACAAGAACATTAGAAAAATCAACCCTCCACGTTAGATAACCATCTCATCGCCACAATCGGGTCGGAGACCCCATCAAACTCTGGGGGCTTCATAACATTGAAGTCCAGGTACTGGAAAGCTCTCTCTCCTTGAGCCCTAATTGCAGTAATAACCACGGTGTCTGCAACAACAACAACCTCAGAAAGTGTAGCGTACCGGTCATCGAAGTACTACATCATAGCGGCCTTGACAGATTCAACCAACTCCGGAATCTGCTTGTGGACAAAAGAAACAACTTCCTCACAAATGATCTCGCAGACATGGTCCCCAGTCAATGCTGGCCCATCATGGCCATCTGCTCCTAATCTTGATCCAGATCCATCCTCAAATCGTCTCGTCATCGCCATACTGAAAATAAACCAGTGAGATATCAAACAAAACACCTATAACACCATGGGAACCAATTCCTAAAAAAACCCTAGGGTTTGTGACTTCCTTGATAAGCATACATGTCCTGTGCTTCCAGTAGTACAGGCCCATACTACCTTCCACACCTACCTGTATTTGTCTTAGAAGGTCATCACAACAACCCTAACAATACCCGCAAAATACACATACACTCTATGCTCTCATCCTAGAGGAAGGCTAGACATTACGCAACTGGTTGACATACCTCACACAACTCATCCAGGAAACTTCCACCAACCCTGCAACACTCATGTATGCTAATCATACATAACATTGGACCCTATAGACAGTTAAATAATTGATTCAACCCTAACCCCTTCATCAAACAAAAACATGAAATAAGGCTAAACCAAACATTCTCAGGCTATAGAATCTTAGTTATGTACAACTATGTTATATACACTAAGCAACTACGTTAATGATGTCAATTTCATACAAGAAGAACCCTAGGCTATTAGGCATCATATAATCAGACAATTCTATCATGCAATTCTTGAAGATCCCTATCCTATCACTAGCATGCTTTTCTAACAAATCATGTAACAACAAGATCAAAACTCAGCAAATATAACAAGTATGGGTATTGTGGGAACCACTCTACTGTTCGATATCTGGCTGACTGTATACACCACATCTTCCTGAAAAATCAAAGTTAAGTCAAGGTCCACATTCCCGATCCTAAGCCAACAATCAAACAAGAACATGACAAGAGACCCAGCCCATGTCCTTAACCCAAATCTTTTATTATAATTTCTTTTTCAAAACCATATTGGAAAACTTTTGGATCCTGGTTTGAGACTAGATTTACACAAGTGTTCCTCCAATTCACTCAAACCAGGGCTGTGATACCAACTTGTAACGTCCCATTTCACAACCAAAAAATTTCATTTTTATTCAGGTAAAACTTCGTAATTTATAAATCCATTAATAAATTTAAATTGTTTACTTCGAATTACATTTGCTAACAATCAAAGTATTGTAGTAACGCGAAATCTTCAATATTGCTAATGAGTGTCTACAGTCCCACCTTCACCTTCCAACAATAACCGATGATACCAGAAACCATAAACAACTAGGTAAGCATAAAGCTTAGTGAGTTTCTACCAAAATACCACCATATAAACAGATCACATATACAATCAAACACGTCGGGCCCAAAACATAGACCTAACAAATTGCTATAGCATAGCAACATACTCGATACTAGAACATAGACCTAACAAATTACTACAGTATAACAACATACTAAATATCAACAATCCATGGAATGCGTAGTCATATATATCTAGAGGTGAGATAGTCACCCGAACAAGTGATCCTATATTAGAACCACAATGAAACATTGAACATGTTAGAGAGCTTAAATCAAGAGTTCTCAGTCTATCCTACATGACCATATACAGTTCCTAAGGCATCCCTCTACTAATAGATAACCAAAACTAGTGGGCCAACATGGGTGCCTTCGACCCACGGGTACAGTGAGGCGAAACTCACCTCGATATGCGCATAGATAACCATTGTAGCAAAGAAGGACTCTACCAGCTTCAATTCAATTCCAAAAACCTATAGGAAGATACTTGAGTCAATACCTGATCATAGGTCATAGTCACTTGCAACAATGACCACCTCACATGAAATAACGATTAGGGTTTCACATAAAATGACGATTAGGGTTAAGTAAGAACAATTAACCCATTAAGGACTTAATCACTTAAGAGTATGACTGATTAATCGTTTTGACTTAGTCATTATTGGGTGAAATAATAATCCAATCAATGGCCCAAATACGCGCCCAATCATCGTCCAAGTAAAGGTCCTCGATTCTAGGGATTTTCACATAAAATGATAACCAGGGTTAGTGTTACACACCTAACCCCTTAAGGACTTAATCCATTAAGTACAATATTGCATTAAGTTAATGTTAGAGAATTATGAAGTACTATTTTAAGTTTAATAAGTAGTTTTAATGTGGGTCCCGACCAACTCCAAAAATAGGGTTTCTTGATATTAGGGTTTTCAACTCCTTCAGCTAGATGATTAGTGAATTAATTAACTATATATGTTTAATAAATCGGGCACCACCCACTGCCACCTTGGGCAGTGGGTGTCGGCGGCGGTCCATGGTGGAAAGAGGCGGCAACCACCATTTCAAATGGCGGGAGTCATAAATCTTAGATCCAAAACCATCCAAAGCCTCATGCTTTACACGGAATGTTAATCCAACACCCAAACACACACACACACACAACCACCCGAAGTGGCGGCTGGTGGTGGTAAAACGACGACAAGAAGTGGCAGCCACAATCTCATGGTGGTGGGTTTTCTTCAACTTCTGACCGTGACATCCCCAAATTTCACGGCCAGAAAAGACCGATTTGGTTATGCTTTGTTTTAAAATCAGATTAATCTTTTAAAGAAAACTGTTGCAGAATTTGTTCCCAGAAAACATGATAAATACTTTATCCAAGCATATTCGAAGAGATGTATTTTATTCGTTTTAAAACATTTGGGATGTCCTGGTCAATACTGTTGGATAAGGTGTCTAAGTCCATAACTATTTCTGGTATGTACTTGACCCGACCCGGCATGGTCCATTTGAGTTGCATGGCACCATGCAATTGGATAGACTAAATGAGAGAAATAACACTTGGAGATTATTAATATATTATAAGTTCTAATATATTAATAATATTATTTGATTAGTTTGATCAAGAATTAATTTAGAATTAATTAAGTGATCAAAAGATAACTAATTAAATATATGGGTTGATTATGGAAATCATCCATATCTTGTATAGTGGGCTAAGAGGCTCCGTGGATTATCAAGTTGGGTTCCAACCATAGGATGCTCCATGGATGCTCCATGGGAGTTACAAACCCATGGGTCATGGAAATGAAGAGTCATGACACATTAGGGTTTACATGGTGTAACCCTAGATGTGTCAACACTATATAAGGATCTCATTTTCCATCAAAATTGGTGACACTAAGGAAACAAGAGGGCTAGGCCGATTTCAAGAAGTGTGCATTCTCTCAAAAGTCTTTCCAAGAGCATTTGGTGTTGTGTGAAGCATTTGAGGCATCACATTTGGTGTTCTAGGCTCATAAGGTTTCAAGGAACACAAGCAACAACAAGGTAAGTTATTCTATCTATCATTCAAGTTAAAATTGTTCCCCATGTATGCTAGATAGGAATATAGCCTTGGAATTCAACTTTGCATGATAATTAGACAAACATAGATCCAAGGTTATTAGGGTTGCATGTACACTTAGGAAGTGTTAGAATGCTCAAAACCCATCAGTGGTATCAAAGCCTAGGCTTGTTTGCTTTTTATTTGTGCTTAAAAGTTGAAAAAAGTCAAAAATCTTGCTGTCTACGAATGGACTCGTCAAGTCCATATGGGGGACTCATCGAGTTCACGTGTAACTTCAACCAACTCGGTGAGTAAGTTCGTGCACTCGGCGAGTAGGGTCGACAGATTGCGGAATTTTGACTTTAGTTGCTGGAAATGGACTAGAAACATTACCCTAAACTATTTTCGTACTTGAAAACTTGTTTTGATGGTGTAATGTTCTTTCTAATTCATTTACAACAACTAGTTATCAAAATTACAAAGTTTTAAGTGTAATTTTGATTTATGAATGTGTTCATATTCATGTTCTTGTTCTTATGATGTTTTAGATGTTCATAGGAATTATTTGTAACCTATGTGGTAGATTAATTCTTGATCATAATGTGTTTTAATGGAGTCCATAACTTGTCCTCAAGTTAAGGATAACCAAGAGTCACACTTGAATTAAAACCATTAAAAGAACACAAGAGTTAGAAAATGAAGAGTCTTCATTTTATTACTCTATTAAACTCATAAGTTACAAGAAATTAAAAGTTTTGAAAGTTACAAAACTTACCCTCAAGTTTTGGAACAAGTAAAGTTAAGTTAACACTTTAGTTCCAACCCTTAGAATTTTAAAAGTTAAAATTCAATCCTTACACTTATATTATGATGACTTAATAATTATATATATATATATATATATATATATATATATATATATATATATATATATATATATATATATATATATATATATGTATAAGAACAAAGTCGTCTTACCGCTAGTACGCCTCATTCACGAAGCCGGTCTATAAGGTGGGTATAAGGTTGTTGCCTATAAAATGGTGACTTAATGGGTGTCTACTCTCACCCACCGCTTGCTTGACTGGTGGAGGGTCGTTAGCCAAACGGGTAAGACAAGGACTTATAAATTCTCATTCAAAGTATGATGAATATTATAAAGTAACTAAATGTTTTATTAAATTCCCAATCTTAGATACTTTAGGAAAAATGTGGATAAGGTGCTAATCCATGAAATTACACTTTACACTTTGTCTAAGTCGTTGGTGGAGCGTGTGTGGTTAACCGGCACACTAACTTGGACTTAACAAGGTAGGTAAAGGGTGACTTAAGGTTTATTATAGTATCGGTGGAGCGTGTGTGGTTTACCGGCACATCGATTGAGTGATAAACTTTAAGGGTACCAAGTAATATGCATGGTTACTTCACACCTCGTTTTGTGATCCTCGGTATCCCAGTCACAAAACTTGGAGGGCACACTCGAGATTGAAACATGCCTTTGAAAAGTTCATTGAATCTCAAAGAATCTAGGAATTTCTAAGAACCAATCATAAAACCTAATATCTAATATTTCGGTTTTCATGGTGGAAATTGGTGAATCGTCATTCACCTACCTTTCAAATATGTTATAGCTTGGATTACGGCATACCTCTTCTAAGTTATAATATATTGTGGTTGGATCCTAGCCTTAATATTACATTTGGGTGTTTTATTAAGGACTATCTTAATATCTAAACTAATCTTGTCCTCTTCCTTCAGATGTCTTCAAACAATGCTACTTCTGGCTCGAATCCTAATGGCTCCTTTACTCTTATGAGCTTGTGTGGGAAAGTCACTATTGATGGATCCAACTTCAATGAGTGGATCAGAAACATCAGGATGATTACCCGCTACGAGGACAAAGAATATGTCCTCGACAAGGAGCTTAAGGAGATTGATGAGACCACTGCAACTCCTCAGGAGATCGCTGACTTTCAGGCACATGAAAGGGATGCTACGAAAGTAGCGTGCATCATGATGGCCACAATGACAGCATAACTCCAAAAGTCCTATGAGGATTTCTACCCTTATGAAATGCACCAAGATTTGATGAAAAGATACCATCAAAGTGCACGACAAGAGGTACGAAATCATCTGCTCCATGATAACAACCATGATTAAGGACGGGGATTCCGTCACGAGCCACATGCAGAAAATGCAAAGGTATGTGGATCGATTGCTGAAGCTTAATGTGAACTTCCCTGAGGAGCTTGCAATAGATATAATTTTGCGCTCGTTACCATCGTGCTATGATCAATTCCGCATGACATATCACATGAATAAGGAAGAGGTCACACTCAGCAAACTTTAGGGACTTCTCAAGACCGCAGAATCAGGTCTTAAGGGGAAGTCGGTTGTTAACACTCCTACTCCAAACCCCACTCCAGTTTTGGCAATCGGGAAAAGTCGAGGGAAGAAGAGAAAGAGTTCTTCGAAGGGTACCAAGGTTAGGACCCTTGATGGCTCTTCTTCAAGTGGAACCAAGAAAGGTTTTGTCACTCCTTCTTCTGACCCAAAAGAGGCTGAATGCTTCTATTGCCATGAAAAATCACATTGGAAGCGGAACTGTCCAAAATACCAGCAAGATGTGAAGGATGGGAAAGTTAAACCCAACCATGCAGGTATTTACACTATCATTTCTAATAACTCACCCCATTCGAAATCTTGGGTCCTTGATACCGGTTGTGGTATTCACATTTGCTGTGACTTGCAGGGACTAAGAAGAAGTGAGAATGTGGAGCAAGGAAGAATAAACTTAATCATGGGGAATAGGAAAGTTACACCTGTCACCAAGATTGGAGTTTATACTTTATCGCTAAGTAGTGGGTTAAATTTAGATTTGAATAAATGTTGTTATTCGCCAGAAATGGCAAGAAATATTATTTCCTTTCATGCATTGTATAAACAAGGTTTCACTTTTTCATTTGATAATGAAGTTGGTTCGATTAATGCTTTCTTTAATAATGTTCTTTATTTTAAAGCATTACCTTGTGATGGTGTGTATGAAGCTGTATTTGTTGTAGATCACTTAGGAAATAATGTTTTGTGTATTGATTCTCCTAATAATAATAACTTGGATAAAGCATCATTATGGCATTGTCGTCTTGGACATATAAGCAAGAAACGCATAGGCCAAGTCCAAAAGGATGGAGTCTTGGAGTCGTTTGACCTAAAGTCAGATGATAGTTACGAATCATGCTTACTTGGAAAAATGACAAAGTCACCCTTCACAGGCTCGTGTGAAAGGGGTGAAGGTTTGTTGGACCTTATACACACGGATGTGTGTGGACCATTCAAACATGCCACAAGGGATGCTAATCGTTATTATTTGACTTTTACTGATGATTACAGTAGATATGGATATGTCTACTTAATCAAGCATAATTCAGAGACTTTCGAGAAGTTTAAGGAATTTAAACAGGAAGTCGAGAATCAATTGGGCAGGAACATTAAGATGCTTCGATCCGATCGAGGTGGTGAGTATCTTAGTTCAGAATTCCTCGACTATCTAAGGGAATGTGGGATTGTCTCACAATTGACACCTCCCAGGACACCGCAGTTGAAAGGTGTGGCTGAGAGGCGTAATCGAACCTTGTTAGACATGGTTCGTTCCATGATGAGTCGAGTTTCGCTACCAATCTCATTCTGGGGGTATGCCTTAGAGACTGCCGCCCATATTCTTAATATAGTTCCTACAAAGAAAGTTGCCAAAACTCCTCACGAGATGTGGACTGGTAAAGTACCTAAACTAGACCACATCAAGATTTGGGGTTGCGAGGCTTTCGTGAGATGCGAGACTCATGATAAGCTCGAACCTCGAAGCGAGAGGTGTATTTTCATCGGCTACCCACAACAATCCTTTGGTTACCTCTTCTACAGATCTAGTGACAATGTGGTCTTTGTAGCAAGAAGAGGAGTCTTTCGAGAAAGAGAGTTTATAAGCCAAGGAGACAGTGGGAGGCAAATTGATCTTGAAGAAAATCAAGAGTCAAGTGGTGAAGGAACTTCAAACTCTAGCCCTCAACTTGAGGAGGAAACTCCTGTTGAGCCAATTGACGAATCTGTACCTCTGAGACGTTCCACGAGAGTTAGGAGTGTACCTGAGCATTACTATGGATTCCATATTACTGCAGAAGGTGAGACACTTATTAGTGATGGGACACTAGTAAGTCAAGATGAACCTAACAGCTACGAGGAAGCCATGGCAGGCCCCGAGTCTGCTAAATGGAAAGAGGCTATGGATAGCGAGATACAATCCATGTATGACAATCAAGTTTGGAACTTTGTTGAGATGTACCAGGTCGTAAGACGGTGGGGTGCAAATAGATCTTTAAGAAGAAGACCGACATGGATGGTAATGTACACACTTATAAGGCTAGACTGGTTGCAAAGCGGTTCTCACAAATTCCTGGAGTGGATTATGATGAGACCTTTTCTCCGGTAGCCAAGATTAAGTCTATTAGGGTTATGTTAGCCATAGCCGCATATTATGACTATGAAATTTGGCAAATGGATGTCAAAACCGCTTTCCTTAATGGAAAATTGGCTGAAGATGTTTACATGAGTCAGCCGGAAGGTTTTGTCAGCAGCAAGTACCCTAATAGAGTGTGTAAGCTTGAGAAATCCATCTATGGATTAAAGCAAGCACCTCGCAGATGGAATCTTTGCTTTGATGAAAAGGTCAAGGAATTTGGCTTTTCTAGGAGTGAAGATGAATCTTGTGTGTATGTCAACGCTAGTGGGAGTATAGTTAGCTTTTTGGTATTGTATGTGGATGACATACTACTCATAGGAAACGACATTCCAACCCTGCAGGAAGTAAAGTCTTGGCTTGGGAAGTGTTTCGCTATGAAGGACCTTGGTGAAGCTGCCTATATTTTAGGGATAAGGATCTTGAGAGATCGGAGTAAAAGACTAATTGGACTTAGTCAGAGTACCTACTTGGATAAGGTGCTGAAAAGATTCAGCATGCAGGACTCCAAGAAAGGAGAGTTACCCATCCAGAGTAATGCCAAATTGAGTAAGACACAAAGCCCTAGCACTGAGGCTGAGATATCATAAATGAGTCGAATACCTTATGCTTCAGCTGTAGGATCGATCATGTATGCTATGACGTGTACTTGACCTAATGTAGCTTTTGCCCTGAGCATGGTTAGCAGGTTTCAGGGGAACCCTGGCAAGGCACACTGGACTGCGGTAAAGAATATTCTCAAGTACCTATGAAGGACTAAGGACTGGGTCCTTACCCTTGGTGGGAGTGATGACTTGAGAGTTGTAGGGTATAGTGATGCTAGCTTCCAGACTAATAGGGATAATTTCCGCTCTCAGTCAGGCTGGGTCTTTACCCTAAATGGAGGAGCAATTTCTTGGAAGAGTTCCAAGCAAGAGACAGTGGCAGATTCTACTTGTGAATCAGAGTATATTGCAGCGAGCGAGGCGGCAAAGGAGGCTATAAGGCTAAAAAACTTCATCGGAGACCTTGGAGTTGTACCAGCTATTAAAGAGCCAATGGAAATTTTCTGTGATAGTGAAAGCGCTGTTGCCTTAGCCAAGGAACCAAGGGATCACGGGAGATCCAAACACATCGACAGAAAATACCATTTTATTAGACATCAAATAGAAGAAGGACTCCTCGTGGCAAAGAGGGTATCATCAGATGAGAACCCAGCAGATCCCCTCACGAAGGGACTGACTCGGGTTAAGCATCTCCAGCATGCTCGGAGCATAGGGCTGAAGGATGATATTAGATTTAGTAGTTAGATAACCTCGAAATTTGTAAACTGTAATTGACATTAGATGATGAATAAAAGGTGTTTTATTTATGAGTAAAGTGTTGCTATCTCTTGTCAATCGTTTACTATATTTCTTTTGCATGTTTTGACTTCCAGAATAATTTTGTTTGGTATAACATATTATTCAAACCTCCACAGTCGGTCATATGTCGGAAGTAGGTATGAATCAAGACTGTCATGATTGGTTGCAGAGGTCTAAGGTGTTAGACAAGGCTATAACAATCATGAGTGCTCATAAGTTCTAAGCATTGGAGTCAACCCACGCTCACTGGAATCACTTCATGGAATTCTATCTCGAGTGATCGTGAGATGGTAATATCATATAAGTCTTCAAACCTAGAGATATGATTTGTTACTTACAAGTTGGTTATGCATTGATTGTACGAAAACGCATTGGTAACTCGATGTTATAAATCGTGCTCTTGTGTGTAATTCAATGAGTGGTAGAACAAACATATGAGTCGAAGTTTATCTGTTCCTTCTTGGATTAGAAGCTGATATCTGGGCCCCTCGATGATTTTGTTTTGACCCATGTACCGGGCCCGATCAGAACTAAGTTGATGTGTTCAATTAAGTTCTTTGTCAAACAAATCGGAAATCGGGAAACAAACTGTTGGACAATAAGTAAGACATTGTTCCATGTATTTGTCCGACTGATATCTAGAACAGATGATTATATGATCACTTATCTTAAATGGCGTACCATCATCTTCTTAGTTCCGAGAAACCTTGAAAAGAGCTACGATTGTCGATCGGTACCTGAAGTCATACTTGCAGTCATAGTTATTAGACTTATCCAAGTGGGAGACTGTTGGATAAGGTGTCTAAGTCCATAACTATTTCTGGTATGTACTTGACCCGACCCGACATGGTCCATTTGGGTTGCATGGCACCATGCAATTGGATAGACTAAATGAGAGAAATAACACTTGGAGATTATTAATATATTATAAGTTCTAATATATTAATAATATTATTTGATTAGTTTGATCAAGAATTAATTTAGAATTAATTAAGTGATCAAAAGATAACTAATTAAATATATGGGTTGATTATGGAAATCATCCATATCTTGTATAGTGGGCTAAGAGGCTCCATGGATTATCAAGTTGGGTTCCACCCATAGGATGCTCCATGGGAGTTACACACCCATGAGTCATGGAAATGAAGAGTCATGACACATTAGGGTTTACATGGTGTAACCCTAGATGTGTCAACACTATATAAGGATCTCATTCTCCATCAAAATTGGTGACACTAGGGAAACAAGAGGGCTACGCCGATTTCAAGAAGTGTGTATTCTCTCAAAAGTCTTTCCAAGAGCATTTGGTGTTGTGTGAAGCATTTGAGGCATCACACTTGGGGTGCTAGGCTCATAAGGTTTCAAGGAACACAAGCAACAACAAGGTAAGTTATTCTATCTATCATTCAAGTTAAAATTGTTCCCCATATATGCTAGATAGGAATATAGCCTTGGAATTCAACTTTGCATGATAATTAGACAAACATAGATCCAAGGTTATTAGGGTTGCATGTACACTTAGGAAGTGTTAGAATGCTCAAAACCCATCAAATACAGACATATAAGCATAAACCAAACTTAAATTCATCTACATTACTGATATACATCTCTTTAATCTCTCGGTGTAATGTCTTTTGGTATCGATACCTGTGATACAAAAATATTGAGTGGGTCAGGTTTGGAAAAACTGGTGATAGAGATTTCAATACCACAATGTTATAACATATATATAATTTAGAATTCACACAATATAAATTTCTCTCTCTCTCTCTCTATATATATATATATATATATATATATATACCCCACCCCGTCAATCCTCTTAACGATACTATCCACACCCTTGGACCTTAAATTTTAACTCTTACTCCTGGATCTAATCCATATTCTCAATTCCATGATTGTGCCCATTCCATACTCCTGGATATGGGACAATTGGTCTACATCTAAATCCATACTCCCGGAATAATGACAGATTCTATGTCCTGTCCATACTCTCGGACTAAGGACAACTGATTATGTCTTAACCCATACTCCCAGATTAATGACAACTGACTAAGTCTTAATCCATACTCCTGGATTAATGACAATTAACTAAGTCCAACCCATACTCTCGGAGTAGCGACGAATAACTATGACAATTAACTAAGCTCCGTTTTCGACGTTCTTGATATCCACACGTAGGTGAGATTATGCTCTACAACTTTCATTTAGATTTCATTGGCTAATTTTGACTTCATTTTTAATATTATATTTTTAGTAGGCCGGGACAGGAAAAGTCCGTTATAAATTCATAACTTCTTCATCTAACGTCCGTTTTCGTTTGTCATTTTACCGTTGCACTACTATTAACGAGATCTTCGATGCTCGTTTAGATTGTTTCGGCTAAAAATCACTCGATTTAAATATCGAGTTTTGGGCTGCATACTGCTAAGCTGAAACTTAGAAAAATCATCTTCCCCATACGAAGTCAGATTTGGACGTTCATTTTATCGTCTCTAAATTGACTAGCCCAGACCTACGAGCGTTACACCGACTAAGAGACATTTATGCAACATCACACTACTACAAGACACACATTCCCACGATATCACACACATACACAACCACCTCTTACGGTAGTTGGTGGCGACAGAAGAAGGCGACAAGGCGGTAGCCACCATGGTTGGCTGCTATGGTGGTTATTCATGTTTTCCGGCCTCTTAAAAACACCCACACCACCACATTGATTGAAACAAGCACCCACACATCGGAAAACACACTCCAACGAAACAGCAACCTCACTGTCGGAGGAGGAAGGCTGTTTGAAGGAATGACGAGAAGGCAGTGGCAGCGCCAACTGTCGGCGCTAGTGGCGGAGATATAACAATAGAAATAAATGGAGAAGAAGTGAACCAGAACAGCAACAACGACAGCCACAACGTCCAACGATGGCTTTGTCTTCAACGAAAGCGGTACAACGGCGGTCTCTGATGGCTCACGGTGGCGACGTAGTTGACAGTGATGACTGGAGATGAGAAACCGACAACACTCAAAGGTCGCCCACCACCCCTTGTCCGTCTCGGTATCTTCTATCGTAGAGGAGGAGGTGTCGCCTGACAGCAAGGGTCCACCGGTGGTCTTGGTTGATCGGAATAATAAGAGAATGAGGTGGCGGCGGCTGGAGTATACCAAGTGGCAGCTGATCTTATGAAAGCTAGGTTTAGGGTTTCAACTCCACAAAATAAAACGAGAGGATGGGGCGTTAGGTTTAAATCTCGTCTCCCTCAAACTTAAATCTATTTTTAACACTTTAGCCCCCTGCCATCAAAATCCCTTTCAATTTAAATATGATATTTACCAAACAGCCCTTGCTTCCTAAAATCTTTTCATCACAAGTCCATATGTTACCAGTTAACCCCCTGAAATCAAAAATTATAACCTTTAAACCTCATAACGAACATCCCGATAAATTAATACAACTTTAGGGCTAGAATAAAAATAAAAATAAAAATACATCTCGGGATTTTTATGATTTATTATTTATTTATTTATTTTAACCGGAATGTTATAATTTCACTGAGTTACACGATTTCCTCAACTTGCATTTAGCAACACCTAAACCACTTATTTATTCAACTTTGAAAACTTTTGTTGTTATTGTGTGAGCCTTCAATGGTTATATTAGCCAACTGGTTTCTTTAAGTCGTACAACTTCTCCAATGTAATTCTATGTAAAGTTTGTTTCTTACAAGATACAACCTTATTATAATACAACCTCTTTTTTTCTATATATGTTGATATACATTGAGGAAGTGTTATTGCTGAAACGGTTGTTCTGATTCCTTAGTTCATATTATTGTTTGTGTTTTCGCAAATATTTGTATCGATGGAACTCTTAAAATCAATCCCATATATATGATCCCCAACTGAAGCTCTTTAGGAACTGATGATAATACTTTAGGTTCTAATAATCCAATTTGTGTCAGTATTTCAAGTCTCCACAAGATCAATTTATCATTCCGTTTAGATTTGTTATACTCTACTAACGACTCACATCTAACCTCTTATTTTATGGTATTAAGATTACGACAAAAATCCATTTCTATCAATTTCATTATTGAAACAAAAACAAGATATAAAACTTTCATAATAACTATTGAGTAAATTACACGAATGGTCCTATGGTTTGGGGTAATTTGCATGCTTGGTCCCTAACTTATTTTTTTAACTCGGAAGGTCCCTATGGTTTGTTTTTGTTACGCGTTTGATCCCTACTGTTTATTTTTGTTACGTGTTTGGTCCCTGTATTATCTAAAATGACTATTATTTAAAAAGGAAAAAATGATGGGGTAGGTGAGGTAAGGTGAGAGGGTAGGATTAGGGGTGTGTTTATTTAAATAAATTAAAAAAATCAAGGGCATAATAGTCTTTTTAGGTAAGATAGGGACCAAGCGCGTAACAAAAACAAATAGTAAGGACCTTCCGAATTAAAAAAATAAGTTAGGAACTAAACACGCAAATTACCCTAAACCATAGGGACCATTCGTGTAGTTTACTTATAACTATTTATATCAAAAGAAATCTTCGTATGTCACACACCATAGCCCTTTTACTTTGTTGCAAACTTCTCTCTTTGCAATATGCCTTTTTAGTCATTTCTATTCAATAACATTTTGCCTCTTGTAAAATTAGGCAGTTATTCTTGAATGAAATGCTTGATTTCTGACCCACATCAGGCAATTAATTTATATACATGTTTTGTGACCAAAACTGTGTCAAAGCTGAACAAGGTGATAAGGTTGGTATGAAATATGTTGTCTAATCATTTTCTTACAAACATATTAATTTTTTTTTATATTATTGACCTATGATGAAATTTCAAGAGTTTTGACCCTTTTCTATTGAATAATTTCTTACACCTTCTGCATGTATAGTAAAAAGAGTAATTAATTCATGTTTGATATCTTAAATTAAATTCCAAGTCAGGCATCATATCCACATATACATATATTATTTATATGAAACGTTTATGAGAATAAGTATACTTTTGAAGAAACATTAATAAAATAAGACTAAACTTTAAATATTACATCAATGTTCTTATAAATCTTAAAATTACGAATAGGTCATTGTAAAACTATTATAATTACATTTATATCCAAATTCATATTTTAATTAAAGTTAAACTAATATAATTATCTAAAATTCAAAATTATATATGATGTTACTAAGATACCCCTCCAAAATACAAGAAAACGTCGTGATCATACTGTCTATAAATATACCCATAAACGAACGGTCAAGACTTCATCGATCGACACAAAATCTTTAACAAAATGCCCATCTTTGAACATTTGTGTTTGAACAAATTATTTCTCCATCTATTCGTGTGTTAAGATAAATTCACATTTTTGTACTTATATGTTTGCATTGCGTACCATATGTTGAGGCGTGAAGATTTGACGGTGGTTTGGTGGATGTAAGATGTTGGATTTGAAGTTCCTCTTTTTATTTCATAGAAGTTCCAAAAAACTACATAATTTGTACCTTAGCTTGTATGTTAAGAAATGTATTGCTTCTATGGACTCTTGAAAAATCTACTATACTAAATGAAAGTTTTTTTTGTCACATGTCTTCTTTTTATTCATTTGGATACATGATATTTTCAAGAAGTTTTAAATTTTTTATTTTCCACTTGTCATTTTATTGTATTTTTCATTTTATTAAATTAAAATTCCACATTTAATATGTAAAGTAATATATATGTAAAGTATTTATTATAAATGGTTTATATATATAATGTATTCAATACATTAAAGTCTCATTAATTTTAATAATTCAAAATTTTTCTTATTTTTTTTATAAATTCAAACTTTTCAAATTGTTAAATTTTCATATTTTTTTTTTAATTAAACCTATGTAATACATGGATCTCACACCTAGTTCTTAATGTAAGAATAGGTACCGTTCAAATATTTTAAACAATCACTCATGATAGCAATGGATGTTTATCTTTTGTTAATAGTGATGACATATAGAAATTAGATCCGTCACATTTGGAAGGGAATTTTATCAATGGTATTTTGGTAATATTGTATATAATTTTGAATTTTAGATAAGTTTTTTTTATATTATATTCATTTAATTTTAATTAAAATATGTGTTTGGATATTGATGTAAATATTATAGTTTTAGAATGATGTATACGTAATTTTAAAATTTATAAGGATATTTACATAATATTTAAAGTTTAGAATGATATAAATGAAATTTTCCAAAACTGCCGTTAACATCTTACAAGATTTTAAAATATGTATGAACCACTATACATCTTATAAGGTTGTCTTGTATGAACCACTATACACAAACCCTTTAAATCTCATTGGTATTGTAGTTTTGTATTGAATAAGATCAAGAAAGATTTAGGTTGCGTTTAGTTACGGAAAAGCAATTTTTATTTTCTGTTTTTTGTTTTCTCTTTTCAATTTTCGTTTTCCGCTTTAATTTTGCATTGAAAAATTTAAAAAACGCGTTTAGTTAAACTTATTCATTTTTCATTTTCAGTTTTAGAAAATTAGAAAACGTGTTTAGATGTGTATTTTTCTATCGGTTTTCATTTTTTTTAAAACGATAGTGGTGGTAGGGTGTGGGTGGGGGCGGTGATGATATCGGGTCGACGGCGGTGGTGGTGATGATAGGCGATGGTGGTGGCGGCGGCAATTGTGTCTGTGGTGGTGATGGTGGCGGCAGTGGTGGTTGTGGTGCTAGTGACGGGTTAGTGGTGGTGGTAGTAGTGATGGTAGGTCGGTGATTATCGTGGTGGTGTTGGGTGGGTGGGGGTGCGAGTGTGTGTTTGTGTTTGTGTGTGTGTATCTGTGTGTTTGTGGGGGTAGGTGTAGGTTTGTGTGTGTGTGGGGGGGGGGGGGGTGTCTGTGAAGGTGGGGGTAGGTGTGGGTTTGTGTGTGGGTGTGGGTGGGTATGTATGTGTGTGTGGGTATGTATGTGTGTGTGTGCGGGTGTGTGTATGGGTGGGTATGTATGTGTGTGTGTGTGTTTGTTGGTTGGTGTGTGTGTGTGTGTGTGGCGGTGGGTATGTATGTTTGTGGGTGGGTGGGTATGTATGTGTATGTATGTGTGTGTGTTTGTGGGTGGGTGTGTATGGGTGGGTATGGATGTGTATGTGTGTGTATGTTTGTGGGTAGGTATGTGAGTGTGTGTGGGTACGTATGTGTGGGTTGGTATGTGTGTGTGTGCGGGTGTGTGTGTGTGTGTGTGTGGGTATGTATGTGTGTGTGTGTTTGTGGGTATGTGGGTGTGTGTGGGTGGGTATGTATGTATGTGTGTGTGGGATGGGGGTATGTGTGTGGGTGGGTGGGTATGTATGTGGGTGGATGTGTGTGCGTGGGTGGGTATGTATGTGTGTGTGGGTTGGTGTGTGTATGTGTGAGTGGGCATGTATGTGTGTGTGTTTGTGGGTTGGTGTGTGTGTGTGTGTGTGCAGGTGGGTGTGTGTAAGGGTGGGTATGTATGTGTGTGTGTGTGTGTGACAACCCGATATTTCGCCTCTATGTGATGACCTAAAAAGTCAAGTATTGTAACCACTTTTGAAAATAATGAAATTAACTTTGTAAATAAAATGTACAAAAGTCTCTATTTGGTTACCTACTATGTTAGATATCATTAAATTGTTAACATACATAAGAAGAACGCCCAAATCTAACTTCGTATGAGAAAGTTATGAATTTTCGAAGTTTCTAACCTAGCAGTAGACAGCTAAAAACTCGAAACAGAGATCGAGTTGTCTGTAGCCGACAAAACCTAAACGAAAGTTGAAGACCCCGACAATAGGAGTACAACAGTAAAAAATCTGACGAAAATAGACAACAGATGAAGGAGTTATGGGATTTAAACAGACTTTTCCAGGCCCCGCCTGTTAAAAATAATATATTAAAAAAAATCAAAATTAGTCGACGGAGTCTAAACGAGAGTTGTAGAGCCTTTTCACGCCTATGCGTGCATATAAGAACGTCGAAATCGGAGCTCGTACGCAAAAGTTACTGATTTTACAAGTTCGGGACACAAAATTCGAGGTTGAGTCAGCCTCACGACGTGAGGGGACCATGCTCACGACGTGAGCTCGTGATTGATGGGTTCCAGAGTGTCATCCACGTCAAATCATCGAAGAGGATCATGCTGACTGAGCCTCACAATGTGAGGATCCAAAACTCACGATGTGAGACTCCAAATCAGTCCCTATAAATAGAAGCTTAAGGGTGCCAGGTTTGGTGCTCATTTCTTTCCTTCTAAGTGCTGTTACTCTGCGTGATTACCTCGATAAGCCTTCCCGAAGCCTCAGTTTTTCTTACTCGAGTCCCGAAGGAAGTTTACGCTCCCGAGATTCCCGAGAATCGTGAGAAAATCTGTTTTCTCAAGTCAAAGTTCTGCTCAGTTTTCGTCTCACCTTCTCCAAGCTATCAAGTGAGTTCATACCCCTATAAACTAAGCTTTTAAATGTTTGATAAAATCTTTTTATACACTTTTAGGGGGGGGGGGGGGTGGGGAATACAAGTAACACACGGTTATTATCGTGTGTAACCTAAAGTTTCACTGTATACACTTTTTATCAAGTAAATCATATGTGATTCATAACTACTACATAAGAACTTTCGTATGCGATATATATTCTCGATAACATCTTGTCTTTTGGAAATAAAACATGTTATATATATATATATATATATATATATATATATATATATATATATATATATATATATATACGGATCAAACACTTTATTTATACCTTAAGTATATGTGATCACTTATGTCACTATAACTATTATACTGTACATAACAAGTGAGCATTACCTTAGGGTTTACTATACGAACAAAACACACACTTTGAAAAACTATAATAGGTATAGTTTACGAGAAAATCATGAACATTTACACACTAGAAACACTATATCAAGGAGATATTTTCATACACAATAGCAAATGGACATTTTCATACGTAAATCTGTTTTATACTATGTTTTGTGAGGCATTTCATGTACTTTCGAGTATGCATTTTAAGTCTTGTATTATATACCAAAATCCCTTATAACAGGAGTGTGATACTTATGTATAGATCTATATGGGATTGACAATCCCACACCTAAGTTGTTAGCTACAGCTAGGCCGGCAAGCTTGGGGTGACAAACGCTATAACTTTCCAACGCCTGAAGAACGTTGCTATAGGCATCCTGGTCAAATAGCATCGTTATGAGACTCACATGAAGTATTAAAAACATATTGATTTACAGGGTTTTTCAAATGCCGTAGCAATTTATACATAAACTTACTATTTTAGGCATGAAAAGCACTACTGCATTACAAGTTTTGGAACACTTAAACTACCATATACTATAGTAGAAAATATGGGATTTTCGAGGAACATTCAAACATGTACAAACCATTTTCATTCTATTTCTTACAAACATCGTTACTAAATACTTATGAACTCACTAGCTTAAATGCTGATCTACTCTTTCAAAACTACTTGTATTTCTCAAGAATTCAGTAAAACAGTTAAACAAACAGCTTTTGAAGAAGGGACGATGTGGCATCAGTTTAGTTTCATTTTGACATCATATTGTAATTTGCTTTTGAAACAAGTACCTATCAACAATGTAAACTTTTAAATTATAAATATGATGGTTGTATTACTTTCTTTACTATGTATTCAATTGTTGCGATACTACATGAAGTCATCCACCCTCGAACAATTCCGTCGTTCTGGTTTGGGGGTGTGACAGATTGTAAGAGATTGGTATCAGAGCATTGTTTATAGTGAACTAAGTATATCGAACCACATAAGATATACAAACTATATATGCATAGGGACTCAAGGTCTCTGACAAAACGTTTTTACACTTGAACCGCGTTTCATTTTAACCTAAACTATTTGAGTCGTAAAAGTGCAAATACATGCATACAACGATTGATTTTCATACTTAGAGCAATATAGAAGTATTATAAATAAATTGTGCAGTACAGGTGTGCCTTGGGATATGTAATCGGAACTGGGATGAATATAGCCTGATCAACTATATTTGTCCGAGAGCCGACTAACGTATGCCATGGAGTGTCTGCAGTGGACAAAAAATTTAAAACTTACCAAGAGCATACCATTACGAATAGTATGGGAGTATTTGGGTATCTTCAACCATCAAAATTGGGGGTAAATTTTATGCACTTTAGCTTATAGTCAATTCTTAACCCGATTCACGTATAGACTCAATGGTGGGATTTCATCACCCCAGCGACCCCTACTACCCCAACCAAGGTAATGAAGGATGGATTGTAGACGACCACAAGGAGGAACCCATGGAAGACAAGGAAGAGGAAGATTCAGATAGCTCAGCTTCAGAGCCCGAGGTAATTAATCTGCAAGCCGTCTGACCTCCATCGGTTTGACCTCCTTTCAGGATGGGATTTCAAGGACCAACCCTCGTCTGGGGAAGCCACATCCATCATTGGAGTCAGCAGCAAGGACTGCCCCCTCCTTATGGTATGTGTCGGGATTTCTACGATGTTAGTGGAGAATGTTCAGCTGATCGATCACTCCCAGTTGTGGTAGGTAAACCTGCCAATCAGGCTTATCAATCCGGAGTCCAAGCAAACCGGATTCGTGAGGTTGACATAAGGATGGAAGAGAACGCAGCTGACATCCGTCGCCTAGACATGCTACAAGGGAATGCTCAACTCCACACCAACTGCCTCCAAGATCAAATGACTGCAGCTCTCTCCGAAATGAGAGATTTGAGGGAAAAACAAGCTGCCTTTGATAGGCGTCTCATGGGAGCCAAGCAATCGGATGCAGAGTCAAGCTCCATGATATGTGTATTTTTATATATATTTATGTATAACATATCTTAATATTTTAGCATTTATTATTATTATTTATAACTAAAATAAACTTAATATTCTTTGAAATATTTAATTACAGTTAAAATGGGAGATGGAATGAAAAAGAAAGAGAATGGAGCTGAAAAGATGCAAAAAGGATATTGCTGGCAGATTGACCCCTCTTCAGTGTTTCGGGTATATCTGATGACTCATAAGTCCAACTGATGAGGTTCAAACTTTTCTGAAAACTAGACGAAATTTCCTACGACTTATGTGAGAGGGACTTTTGGCTAATTCGACACTTATCTTATCCAAAATCAGCCTTGAAGATGAAGCATAAAAGCTGGACGGAAATTCCCTCCAAGTTACTTATTCCCCAAGCTCCACTTATCTTATTTTTATTTGCTTAATCCCTAAGCCAACATTAGTTTCCTTATTCCAATCCAACTCTAATATTCCATATAAATTCCATCTCCATCAACTATAAATACCCCATACCATTCCACCAATTTGAAGAATCTATGATATTCCACTTCGACTTGTGCAACAAGAAAACTTCATAGTTGCCGTTTTGAGGGTCTAGGAGGTGGCCGGAAGGCCGTTAAGCTAATGGGAGCGGAGATCGAAAGGTTTGGAGAGCGGATACGTGTCGGTAATCAAATGGGCTGTTAACGTGACCATGTTTAGCATTCCATTGTGTTACTATTCTATATTTAGTTTCTGACTTGGGTGTAAAAACCTTTTACTTTGTGTTTATGATTGAATGAAGCTTTGATTATTAGACTAATTGCTATATTGAATAGTTTGTTTGTGTTTAATTTATCTTGCCAAGCTTGTTAAAAGATCCTTACGTATTAATGATAATTATTTGTTGTTAATTGTTAAGTGAATTGAGTTGTATGTGTTGGAATAGTGTCTAAGGCTATAACTATATTCGGTGGTGCATGGTCCTTTTGGGTTGCCTTCACCATAGCAACTTGAAGGATGATTTATTAAGAGAGAGTAAATATTATAAGGAATAATATTTAGCTATTTGATTAATATAAGTCATAAATTAATTGGTATTAATTTAGTGACTTAAAGAGATTAATTAAATAAGAGGGTATAAACTGTCAATTGTTTGATAGTTAGACTTTAGACTGAAAATCCATTTGGATGGACCTTGGACGGATTCTAAGAGCTTTAGGATAGCTCAAAATCGTCCATAGGGATATCTATGGAATGGATTTGGATAGTCTTAAGAGAAGATTATCCAATTAGGGTTTAGGGTGAAACCCTTAAGGAGTCTAAAGGTATAAATAGGCCCTTGGGATGTGGAATTCGTGTACAACCTTTCAGAACCTTAAGCAAGGAACCTCTGGTCGAATTCCATCCCCTCTCCTCTCTCCTAAATCATCTTGCTTGCTATTGGTGTTTGTAAGCCATTAGAGGAGTGACAATTGTGACTCTAGAAGCTCCAAGACAACCAAGATCAACAAGGGATTCAAAGGTATGATTCTAGATCTGTTTCATTATTATTGTTTAACCTAATTAGCTATTAGAAGTCTTGGATTCAAAAGCATGTTTATTAGAAAGCCTAGATCCAAGCAATAGGGTTTTGCATGCGCACATAGGAAAGTTCTTATGGCTAAAACCCAACAGTGGTTTCAGAGCCTTGATTGGTTTTCTTTAAATTGTTGCTTGAATAACTGAAACAAACCTGCAAAATTCGAATTTTTGGGTTTTGAGTCACTGACTCGTCGAGTTCCAAGGTGGACTCGTCGAGTAGGCCTGACTCGTCGAGTCCCCTTGTGCACTCGGCGAGTCCAAGCGTCAGGAATGGCCAGATTCGGGATTTTTTCATAATTATCTTATGGAAACTTACCTTAATCATATTAGATCAATGTAAATCCGATTTTTTGATAAATATGACTGTTATCTTGATCTAATTAAAGATATTCATCATCTAATAAAATATTTAATTTCCTTATATGATAATAATTAATTATTTTGGTAATTATCTTCAAAGAAATCAAGATAAATCAAATAAAGATAATTAGAATATTAATTGTTAATTGGAATTATTTGTTATTTGATCCTCTATGTTTTTAAATGTTTAAAACCTACCCTTAAGTTTTGAAATTTATAATTGTGATTAAAAGTTTTAATTTAGACAACTTAAATTTCAAACCCTAGATTTTGAAAAGTTTAAAATGCAACCCTATACTTATATGATATTATTAGAATAATATATATATATATGTATAACTAAATGCTAGTCTTACCGCTAGTAGGCCTCATTCACGAAGCCGATCTATAAGGTGGGTATAAGGTTGCGGCCTATAAAATGGCGCTTAATGGGTGTACACTCACACCCACCGCTTGCTTGATTGGTGGAGGGTCGTTAGCCGAACGGGTAGGATAGGGCAACCTCATCCTCTCATTAAAAGTATAATAAGAAATACGAAGTAACTAAACTTTTTTTAAAAATTTCCCAATCTTAGTTACTTTAGGAAAAGTGAATTGATGCAATCCCATGAAATTACACTTTGCACCTTGCTAAGATGTTAGTGGAGCGTGTGTGGTTTACCGGCACACTAATTGGTTCTAAGCGAAGGTGGCAAAGGGTGATTCATTGTTTATCATAGTTCGATGGAGCGTGTGTGGTTTACCGGCACATCGAATAGGTGATCATAACAATGAAGGCACCATGTGAATTTGCATGGTAATTCACACCCGCTTTGTGATCCTCGGCATCCCAGTCACAAACAAGAGGGGCATATCGAGATTTAAACATGCCATTGAATAGTTCAATGAATCTCATCCGAACCTAGGAATTCTCAAAAACACTTAGGACTAAAAGTTTAAGTTTTGTGATGGAGAATTAGTGAATCGTCATTCACTTACCTTCAATTTATTTGCATGTTGGATTACGGCATCCCTTTTCTAGTATGTAAATGTTATTGTTGGATCCTAGCCCTAATTTTTCTTATTGGGTGATAATTAGGGATTCTTGTTCTAATCTATCTTTGTCCTTTCTATAGATGTCAAACGCAAACAACGCTGCTGCTAGTTCTTTCACGTTGATGAGCCTTTGCCAAAAGGTCACCTTCGATGGAACGAACTTTGGCGAATGGATAAGATACATTCGCACCATTTCTCGCTATGAGGATAAAGAGTATGTCCTCGACGAGAAGCTCGAGAAAATCAACCCCGAAGTTGCTACTCCCGCCGAAATCACCACCTTTGAAACTCATGAGCGAGATGCGATGAAAGTACATTGCATCATGATCGCCACCATGAACTCCGAATTCCAAAAGTCCTACGAGGACATGTATCCATACGAGATGCATCAAGACTTGTTGGAGAGGTACCACCAAAATGCGAGACAAGAGCGTTATGAGATTTTCACTAACATGATTTCCGCTAAGATGGGTCATGGAGAGTCTCTTACCGTGCACTTGCAAAAGATGCAAAGGTATGTCGACCGCCTTCGCAAGTTAAATGTTGACTTCGGCGAAGACTTGGCGATCGACATGGTGCTTCACTCTTTGCCTCCGATGTATAATCAATTTAGGATGACCTACCACATGAACAAAGAGGAGGTCACTATAAGTAAACTCCAAGGTCTCTTGAGAGTTGCTGAGAGCAATTTCAAGGACAAGTCTGTTGCACCAACTCCCAATCCATCTGCTGCTCCTGTCTTGGCTATTGGTCAAGGGAAGGGAAAGAAGAGGAAAGCTTCTTCAAATAACTATCGAAAGGTGAAAGCCCGAGATGGTTCCTCTTCTAGTGGGACAAAAGTTGATCCCTCTAAGAACTGCTCTAACCCGAAGGAAGCAGAGTGCCACCACTGCCACAAGATAGGACATTGGAAGAGAAGCTGCCCGGATTACCTGCAAGCCATCAAGGAAGGAAAGATCAAGCCATCTTTCGCAGGTATATATGCAATAAAATCTAACGATTCTAATCATGCTATTTCTTGGGTTCTTGACACCGGTTGTGGTTATCACATTTGTTCTAATGTGCAGGGACTAAAAAGAAGTAGGGATGTGGAGCAAGGAAGGATCAATCTAATCATGGGGAACAGAAGATCGTCGCCTGTGACCAAGATTGGAGTGTATTCTTTAGTGCTTAAGAATAGTTTAGTTTTAGATTTGAACAATTGTTGCTATTCGCCAGAAATGGCTAGAAACATCATTTCATTTCATGGTTTATATAGACAAGGTTTTAGATTTTCTTTTAATAATGAGAATGGTTCTATTTTGGCTTATCTAAATGGTGTCTTTTATTTTGAAGCTATACCATGTAATGGAATATATGAAACTGTTATGATTGTTGATAACTTAGGAAATGATGTTTTGAATATTGATTCTTCCACTAGTATGGATAAAGCATCCTTGTGGCATTGTCGTCTTGGACATGTCAACAAGAAACGCATAGCCCAACTCCAAAAGGATGGAGTGTTGGAGTCATTCGACCTTAGGGAAGATGACACATGCGAGTCTTGTTTACTTGGAAAGATGACTAAGTCACCCTTCACGAGTTCTTGTGAAAGGGGTGAGGGACTATTAGACCTCATACATACCGATGTATGTGGACCTTTTAGATCAACCACGAAGGATGGGAACCGCTTCTATGTGACCTTTACCGATGATTATAGTAGATATGGGTATATCTATTTAATCAAGCAAAAGTCAGAAACCTTTGAAAAGTTCAAAGAGTTCAAGAATGAAGTGGAGAATCAATTGGGCAGGAAAATCAAGATGCTTCGATCCGATCGAGGAGGAGAGTACCTAAGTCTTGAATTCCATGATTATCTCAAGGAGTGTGGAATAGTTTCGCAATTGATGCTTCCTAGGACACCGCAATTGAATGGTGTGGCAGAAAGGCGTAATCGAACCTTATTGGATATGGTTCGCTCTATGATGAGTCGTGCTTCACTACCTATCTTCTTTTTGGGGGTATGCCTTAGAGACTGCCGCCCATATCCTTAACCGAGTCCCTACTAAAAAGGTTGCCAAAACACCTCACGAGATGTGGACGGGGAAAGCTCCCTCGTTGGCACATATCAAGGTTTGGGGTTGCGAGGCTTTCGTAAGACGAGATACTCACGACAAGCTTGAACCTCGAAGTGAGCGATGTATTTTCATCGGCTACCCGCAAACTTCCTTTGGATATCTCTTCTATAGACCGAAAGATAATGTTATCTTTGTTGCGAGGAGAGGAGTTTTCCGAGAGCGAGAACTCATAAGCCAAGGAGACAGTGGGAGGCAAATCGAACTTGAAGAGATTCAAGAATCGATAGATGAAGGAACCTCTACCGCTGGCATTCAACCCGAGGAGGAAACTCCGGTTGAACCGATTGACGAATCCTTACCTCTTAGACGTTCCGATAGAGTTAGAGTTCAACCCCAGTTTTATGGTTTTCATATTACTACCGAAGGGGACACGTATATTAGTGATGGTACACTAGTAAATCTTGATGAACCTAATAGCTATAAGGAAGCCATGGCAGGCCCGGAATCTGCGAAATGGAAAGAGGCTATGGATAGCGAGATCCAATCCATGTACGATAACCAAGTTTGGAATTTGGTTGATTACGTGCCCGAACGTAAGACCGTAGGGTGCAAGTGGATCTTCAAGAAGAAGACCGACGTGGATGGGAACGTACACACATATAAAGCGCGATTGGTTGCGAAGGGCTTTACTCAAACTCCCGGAGTTGACTATGATGAGACCTTCTCGCCAGTTGCGAAGATTAAATCTATTAGAGTGATGCTGGCGATTGCCGCATTTCATGATTATGAGATTTGGCAAATGGATGTCAAGACCGCTTTCCTTAACGGAAAGTTGGTTGAGGATGTTTACATGGTTCAGCCAGAGGGGTTTATGGATCCGAAGCATCCGAATAGAGTGTGTAAGCTTGAGAAGTCCATTTATGGACTTAAGCAAGCGTCTCGCAGATGGAATCTTTGCTTCGATGAGAAAGTCAAAGAGTTTGGATTTGTACGAAGCGAAGACGAATCTTGTGTATATGTCAAAGCCAGTGGGAGTATAGTAAGCTTCCTCGTTCTATATGTCGATGACATATTACTCATAGGAAACGACATCCCGACTCTGCAGGAGGTTAAGTCCTGGCTCGGGAAGTGCTTCGCTATGAAGGACCTCGGAGAGGCTTCTTACATTTTGGGAATAAGGATAGTAAGAGAAAGAAGTAAGAGACTAATTGGACTTAGTCAGAATACTTACTTGGAGAAGGTACTAAAACGTTTTAGTATGGAAAACTCAAAGAAGGGAGAACTACCGATACAAGGAAATGCCAAGTTGAGTAAGACTCAAAGTCCGAGTACCGAAGCTGAGATAGCAGAAATGAGCCGAGTACCATACGCTTCCGCAGTTGGCTCAATCATGTACGCTATGACTTGTACTCGCCCTGATGTAGCCTTCACCTTGAGCATGGTTAGTAGATATCAAGGGAACCCTGGCAAAGCACATTGGATTGCAGTGAAGAACATCCTTAAGTACCTTCGGAGGACGAAAAAATGGTTCTTAGTCCTTGGAGGGAGTGATGACTTGAAGGTGCGAGGGTATAGTGACGCCAACTTTCAAACCGACAGAGACAACTATCGTTCGCAGTCGGGCTGGGTCTTTACCCTAAATGGAGGAGCAGTGACATGGAAAAGTTCCAAGCAGGAAACAGTAGTTGATTCAATGTGCGAATCAGAGTACATCGCAGCGAGCGAAGCGTCGATGGAGGCAATATGGCTGAAGAACTTCATCGGTGATCTTGGAGTTGTGCCGGCCATAAAGGAGCCCATGGAGATTTTCTGTGATAACGAAGGTGCGGTTGCCTTGACCAAGGAACCGAGGGATCATGGTAGATCTCGACATATCGACAGAAAATATCACTTCATTAGACATCGTGTAGAAGAAGGACAACTCGCAGTGAAGAGGATATCATCAGAAGATAACCCAGCAGATCCGCTTATGAAGGGACTGAGTAGGGTTAAGCACTTGCAGCATGCTAGGAGTATTGGGCTGAAGGATGATATTAGCATAGATTAGATAGTATTAGAAACGTATGATAGATAAATGTAATTGACATTTGATGATTAAATAAAGAAGTTTTATTTATGAGTAAAGTTACTATCACATGTTAGTTGTTTAACTATTGTTTCACTTTGCATGTTTTGACTTCCATAATAATTGAGTTTATTAGGAATAATCGAATTATTCAAATGGTCCACAGTCGTTCATATGTTGGGAGTAGATATGAATGAAGATTGTCATGAATTGGTGTGTAGAATGTCTAAATGGTGTTAGACATAGCAAGGGTTGCTGCAACGTTCATGAGTGCTTATGAACTGGTTTTGAGCATTGGAATAAACCCGCGCTTGCTGGAATCACCTTATGGAATACGATATAAAAGGTGATCGCGAGACGATAATATCATATGGTCTTAAAACCTAGATATATGGTTTATTATTTGTTAATTGATTGTGCATTGATAATGCGAAAACACATCAGTAACTTGATGTTATAAAACGCATTGTTGTGTATAGTTGGTTAATGAATAAGTAAATGCATATAAGTCGAAGTTTATCTGTAAATTTTATCCTAAGAGGATAGAAGAGATATCTTGGCCACTCGATGATTTGATTTGACTTATGTGCCGGGCCCGGTCAGAACTGAATTGATGTGTTCGATTAAGTTCTATGTCAAATAAATTGAAGATCAAGAAATCTAAATGCTAGACTAACCATTCCATAGGATTGTCAGCATGATATCTAACAGAGGACTGTACGATCCCTTATCTAAAGGACAAGATTGATTAGATCAGAGTTGACAGCGTCTTTGAGAGCTACGATTGCAAACTGTATTATACTTGTATAGTTACTAGACTTATCCAAGTGGGAGACTGTTGGAATAGTGTCTAAGGCTATAACTATATTCGGTGGTGCATGGTCCTTTTGGGTTGCCTTCACCATAGCAACTTGAAGGATGATTTATTAAGAGAGAATAAATATTATAAGGAATAATATTTAGCTATTTGATTAATATAAGTCATAAATTAATTGGTATTAATTTAGTGACTTAAAGAGATTAATTAAATAAGAGGGTATAAACTGTCAATTGTTTGATAGTTAGACTTTAGACTGAAAATCCATTTGGATGGACCTTGGACGGATTCTAAGAGCTTTAGGATAGCTCAAAATCGTCCATAGGGATATCTATGGAATGGATTTGGATAGTCTTAAGAGAAGATTATCCAATTAGGGTTTAGGGTGAAACCCTTAAGGAGTCTAAAGGTATAAATAGGCCCTTGGGATGTGGAATTCGTGTACAACCTTTCAGAACCTTAAGCAAGGAACCTCTGGTCGAATTCCATCCCCTCTCCTCTCTCCTAAATCATCTTGCTTGCTATTGGTGTTTGTAAGCCATTAGAGGAGTGACAATTGTGACTCTAGAAGCTCCAAGACAACCAAGATCAACAAGGGATTCAAAGGTATGATTCTAGATCTGTTTCATTATTGTTGTTTAACCTAATTAGCTATTAGAAGTCTTGGATTCAAAAGCATGTTTATTAGAAAGCCTAGATCCAAGCAATAGGGTTTTGCATTCGCACATAGGAAAGTTCTTATGGCTAAAACCCAACAGTATGAACATATGCTTGATTGCTTGTCTCTTATGATTTTGGTGACCATCGAGATTATAAGTCTAGGAATAACGAATGTGAAACTAGGATTAACTTGGGAATAAGTAAGTTAATGTGTGAGCCGTGTTTGATGACCATCAACAAGAGGTTAATTGAATGCCTAATTTGATTAACTATATTTGCAAGTCTTGCTTGATACGAACTGAACACTAGGAAGCATGTTAGTTTAACCAATTGATCACTGTTTGAATTGACTTGTTTGCTAAAGGATTAGTTATAGTGAACGCGAATCTAATCATTTTAGGAATCGGTGAACATGAATAAATGACTTTGTGTATGCAATTGTCTATGTTTTTAAGGTGTAACTTGTCTAAACCAAAGTACCTGAAGAGATTTGTTTTCCTGTTAGTTTATCGAGAGTTGTTAATTAATTATTAGTTTGAGATTTATTAAACTATTTCTTTTATTCTTTTCGTGTGACCTGTAACCTATAATAAAATATATTAAATTAATCCACTGTTCCCTGTGATCGACACCCTTGCTTATCAAAGCTATACTATACTCGATCGGGTTCACTGCCTGTAAGGTGTGGTTTAGATGCGATAAATTATGAATTATTAATAAAAAAACTAGTGCATTAAATATACACATCACTCCAAGCGTAATCCGCGCAGCAAGTAGTGATCGCCTAACCCCAAATTTTGTTATAGAATAGGACCACCGGCTAAAGGTCTTACCTTCTTTAACTTTCTGTAATCAGAGACCTTTAGAAAGGTCAAAATTTTCTAACTTCGGATGTAACACAACCATATTTTTAATATATATAGGGCATACCTCTTTCGTGTGATAATTATGTGCATTTCATTCGAGTTCATGAGTTTGTTTGTTGTTATTCAAACTCCATTTGTGAATCAAAGTCAAAGCCCTGTGTTGGTCAAAGCAAATTCTTGAACTATTAAAGATAGTTAACTCATTATCATTCAACTCTCAACCACCAAAACTTATAATCTTTTATTTTTATTTCTTGGCAACGCAATGCCTCCTCGTCCAAACCTAAGACCTAGGTCGGGCACGATACCTCCACCACCACCACCTCCATCAATGGAAAATCCCGCATTGATTGCTGCTGTAACAGCTGCAGTAACAGCAGCAGTGGTACAGATGAGTAATAATGGGTCAGGAGGAGGAGTGAATAGCTCCATGAATGGCCAACGCCCAGGTCGTTCAGGGGATTGTACCTTCAAGGACTTCACTAATAGCAAGCCCATGACTTCTAACGGATCCGGAGGGATAATGGCTCTATCACAATGGATAGACAAAACAGAAGTGGTTTTCGAGATCTATGCATGTCTGGAAGTGAGAAAGGTAAAATTTGCCGCTTGTACATTCTCCAAGAGAGCCCTGACGTGGTGGAATGGACACGTCAAGTCACTAACCCTGGTAGTGGCAAATTCTATGGGCTGGGAGAATCTAAAACAACTGTTAATGCAAGAGTACTATCCAAGGGGCGAAGTACAAAAGCTAGAGCAAGAACTTTGGGGCCTTACTATGGTAGGCTCGGACATCAAGACCTATACCAATAGGTTTAGTGATTTGGCAATCCTTTGCCCAGGGATGGTTTCTCTAGAGAGCAAGAAAATCGATAGAGACATCTGGGGGCTGTCACCCCAGATTCGAGGAAGTGTACTAGCTTCCAAACCAGTCACTTTCGATAGTGCCAAACAGTTGCCACAAGCTCTCAATGACCATGGAATCTGTCAAGCTTCGTAACTGCTATCCCGGAGAAAACCATAGGAAACAACAACAACAACAACATCAATACCAACAACAACAGCAAGAAGAAGTTCTGGAACAAGAAGAAGGGTCAGTCTTCATAGGAACCTTCCAAGAAACACAACTAGTTTCAATCCATGCTGCTACTACCCCCACTGCTGCCTCAGTTACCTCTGCCCCAGCGAAGCAATACACTGGGAACCTAACGAAATGCGGAAAATGCAATTTCCATCACAACGAAAATTATTGGGAGATGCATTGCAACAATTGCAACAAGAAAGGGCACATTCCCCGTTTCTGTAAGGCACCGACATGACCAATCACCCAAGTCCCTGGAGTCGGGATGGGCCAGGCATGTTATGGATGCGATGAGGCTGGACATTACAAGAGAGACTGCCCTAAGGCAAGGAATGCTGGCGGCATAGGAAGAGTGCTGGCAATAGGGCAGAACAAAGCAATAGCTGATCCACGGTGGTTACAGGTACGTTTCTCCTCAATAACACTTATGCATGCATACTTTTTGATTGTGTTGTGGAGAGGAGTTTCGTGAGTCATAAATTCAAGCACATACTAAAACAGAACCCTAAATCACTCGATAAGATATTCACAGTAGAAATGACAAATGGTATAACAGAAAGCACAAATGATATGTACATAGGCTGCACACTAACTCTAAACGAACATTCATTTCAAATCGATCTAATGCCGATCACTATAAAGAGCTTTGATCTCATCATCGGTATGGATTGGTTAAGCCTACACCATGCAGATATTCTTTGTCATGAAAGGGTCGTTCACCTAAACCCGCCAAGCGGTGAAACTCTTGTCATTTATGGTCACAAACCCGGTTCCAATTTACAAATTATCTCTTGCGTCAAAGCCCAGAAATACCTACGTAAGGAGTACCATGCCCTCTTAGTCCACGTGGTAGATAAGGAAAAAGAAACGAAAGGCATCAAAGACATTCCAGAAGTTTGCGATTTTCCCGATATATTCCCTGAAGATCTCCCAGGAGTCCCACCAGAACGACAAGTTGAGTTCAGAATCGATTTAATTCCCGGAGCTACCCCAGTAGCTAAGTCGTCGTATCGTCTGGCGCCAGCTGAGATGCAAGAATTATCAAGCCAATTAAACGAACTGCTTAACAAAGGATTCATTAGGATAAGCTTCTCACCTTGGGGAGCACCAGTCCTGTTCGTAAAGAAGAAGGATGGATCTTTCCGCATGTGCATCGATTACCGGGAACTCAACAAGCTTACTATCAAGAACTGATATCCCTTACCATGCATCGACGATTTGTTCGACCAACTCCAAGGAGCGAGTTATTTCTCGAAGATTGATTTGAGATCCGGGTATCATCAGTTGCGAGTCTCGGAAGGAGATGTTCCCAAAACAGCCTTTCGAACTCGTTATGGTTACTACGAGTTTCTAGTGATGCCCTTTGGATTAACAAATGCACCAGCGGTGTTCATGAACTTAATGAACCGAGTGTGTTATTCATTCTTGGAAAAATTTGTGATAGTGTTCATAGACGATATACTCATCTATTCAAAGAGTAAAGAATAACATGGTCAACACCTCCGAAAAATATTGGAAACTCTAAGAAACGAAAAGCTATACGCAAAATTCTCAAAGTGCAAATTTTGGATTCAGAAAGTAGATTTCCTAGGTCACGTGGTTAGCAAAGACGGGATACATGTGGACCCCTCCAAAATCAACGCAATTGAGAACTGGTCAGCTCCCAAAACCCCAACGGAAATCCGACAATTCTTGGGCCTTGCTGGCTACTATCGAAGGTTTATACAAAACTTCTCGAAGATTGTGAAACCACTTATCACCCTGACCCAAAAGGGTGTTACTTTCAATTGGGAAGAAAGACAAGATGCGGCATTCCAAACACTGAAGCAAGCTCTATGAAGCACACCTATATTGTCCCTACCAGAAGGAACAGAAGACTTCGTGGTCTACTGTGATGCATCTAATCAAGGTCTTGGATGTGTCCTAATGCAATGAGGAAAGGTCATCGCCTACGCCTCAAGACAACTCAAGACGCATGAGGTCAACTACACTACACACGATCTTGAACTAGGAGCAGTCGTTTTCGTGCTAAAGATCTGGACACACTATCTCTATGGCACGAAATGCATGATTTTCACTGATCACAAGAGCCTTCAGCACATTCTCAATCAAAAGAAACTCAACATAAGGCAAAGAAGATGGGTTGAACTGCTGAATGACTACGAATGCGAGATTCATTATCACCCAGGAAAAGAGAATGTAGTAGCTGATGCTCTTAGTCGAAAGGAATACTCGGGCCACCGAGTGAAATCCTTAACCATGACGATCCATTCACACCTGTCCACACAAATCAAGGAAGCACATAGGGAAGCCTTGAGAACAGAGAACGTGGCAAGTGAAGCCTTAAGGGGAATTGATAATAATCTTGAAGTCAAGGGTGACAGAGTTCGTTACTTCGTGGATCGGATCAGGACACCGAAGTTTGGGGGATTCAGAGATGTGGTCATGAATGAGGCTCATAAGACTTGATACTCTGTGCAACCAGGTTCGGACAAGATGTATTTGGACCTCAAGAAACTATATTGGTGGCCGAACATGAAAGTAGAGATCGCTACCTATGTGAGCAAGTGTCTGACTTGAGCCAAAGTCAAGGTAGAATACCAAAAGCCATCGGGATTGTTACAACAACCCGAAATACCCCAATGGAAGTGGGAACCGATAACCATGGACTTCATAACCAAATTACCCAAGACAGCATGTCGGCTAGACACCATTTGGGTAATCGTAGATAGGTTAACAAAATCCGGACACTTCCTACCCATAAAGAAAACTGACAAGATGGAGAAGCTAGCTCGAACATACATCCGAGAGATTGTATGACTACACGGTGTACCAATATCCATCATTTCTGACAGAGATAGTAGGTTCACTTCATAATTTTGGCAGTCGCTACAAAAATCTCTTGGAACGAAACTAGACATGAGTACCACTTACCACCCACAAACCGATAGTCAAAGTGAGAGAACCATACAAACCTTGGAAGATATGCTAAGAGCTTGTGTAATCGATTTTGGTAAAGCGTCGGATACCCATTTACCACTAATCGAATTTTAATACAACAATAGTTATCACTCCAGCATTAAAGTTGCTCTATTTGAAGCCCTCTACGGCCGGAAGTGCAGATCACCACTGTGCTGGGCTGAAGTAGGTGACACACAACTAGCCAAGGGACAAGTACCCGAAAACGCTCTCACTAGCCCGGAGATCATAAAAGAGACAATCTAGAAGATTGTAAAAATTCGGGAACGACTAAAGGCTTCAAGAGACAGACAAAAGAGTTATGCAGACAAAAGACGGAAACCCTTGGAATTTCAGGTTGGGGACCGAGTGCTATTAAAGGTCTCACCCTGGAAGGGGTTAATACGTTTCGTAAAACGTGGGAAACTAAACCCAAGGTATATCGGACCATTCGCGATCCTTTCAAGGATCGGTCCGGTAGCATACAAACTTCGACTACCACAAGAACTCAATCGCATACATCCTACCTTTCATGTGTCAAACTTGAAGAAATGTTTATCCGATGAGACCCTCGTCGTCCCTTTAGACAAAATCGAAATCAACGAGAGTCTCAACTTTATAGAAGAACCAATTGAAATCATGGATAGGGAAATTAAAATAATAAAACAAAGTCGCATACCCATCGTGAAGGTCTGCTGGAATTCAAATCGAGGACATGAATACACCTGGAACGTGAAGATCAGATGAAACACAAGTACCCACGTATTTTTCCCTAATCCACAAGTGTTTTTCTTACATTAAATTTTAGGACGAAATTCCCTCTAACAGGGGGATGACGTGACAACCCGATATTTCGACTCTATGTAATGACCTAAAAAGTCAAGAATTGTAACCACTTTTGAAAATAATAAAATTAACTTTAAAAATAAAATGTACAAAAGTCTCTATTGGGTTACCTACTATGTTAGATATCATTAAACTGTGAACATACATAAAAAGAACGCCCAAATCTGACTTCGTATGAGGAAGTTATGAATTTTTGAAGTTTCTAACCTAAACGATACAACCTAAACGAAAGTTGAAGACCCCGACAATAGGAGTACAACAGTAAAAAGTCTGACAAAAATAGACAACAGATGAAGGAGTTATGGGATTTAAACGGACTTTTCCAGGCCCAGCCTGGTAAAAATAATATAATAAAAACATAAAATCAAAATTATCCGACGGAGTCTAAACGAGAGTTGTAGAGCCTTTTCACACCTACGCGTGCATATTAAGAACATCAAAATCGGAGCTCGTACGCAAAAGTTACTGATTTTACAAGTTCGGGACACAAAATCCGAGGCTGACTCAGCCTCACGATGTGAGCTCATGATTGATGGGTTCCAGAGTGTCAACCACGTCAAATCGTCGAAGAGGATCATGATGACTAAGCCTCACGATGTCTGGATCCAAAACTCACGACGTGAGACTCCAAATCAGTCCCTATAAATAAAAGCTTAAGGGTACCGGGTTTGGTGCTCATTTCTTTCCTTCTAAGTGTTGTTACTCTGCGTGATTACCTCGGTAATCCTTCCCGAAGCCCCGGTTTTTCTTACTCGAGTCTCGAAGGAAGTTTATGCTCCTGAGATTCCTGAGAATCTCGAGAAAATCTGTTTTCTCAAGTCAAAGTTATGCTCGGTTTTCGTCTCACCTTCTCCAAGCTATCAAGTGGGTTCATTGATGCAGATCGAGACAAAGTTGCGGATGGAGGCCCACCAAAATCGATAACTTAGAGTTCAAGTTATTGATATCTTTTGAAGATTTCTTTTATCTTATTTTCAGTAATTGAATAATGACCAATTAGACTTTGATTGGGATCTGTCTTATTTCCTTATTTTGTTGCTGGAACCTTTTAAATATTACCTTTGTTTTTGGGATAAAGGGTTAGACTTTTTTTTGAAGAAATCCTAATCAAGTTCTTTTGATTATTCTTGTTCTTGAACGTATTGTTGTTTCTTCATTCTTCAAGTTCCCTATCAAGTGGTATCAGATTTCAGGCTCACAACGACATGGCAGGTAGAGGCCGAACTAGAAACACCCGACATGGTGCTGCAGTACCTGTTACAAACCGTGATCCACGAGACATTGAAGGGATCGAGAGACTTCAACAACGGATCCGAGAATTAGACATCCCTCCGGATGACTGCAACGAGGAAACTGAGTCAGATTCAGTTTTCCGGGATGTTAATTTTGATGGAGAGGAGAATCCTTTCGGCCGACGTCCACACCGTCACAACCAACCACATCATAACGAGGATGTACTCCGTTCTTTGGGGTTACGTGTAGAGATTCCAGAATTCACAAGGACAACACAACCTGATGAATTCATTGATTGGCTCAGCACGGTGGAACGCGTGTTTGATCTAAAAGATATTCTCAATCAACTCAAGGTTAAGGTCATCGCTATTAAGTTGCGCAAGTATGCATCCCTTTGGTGGGATCATGTCAAGAATAAACGTCGTCAACAAGGTAAGTCCCGTGTAGAAACGTGGGAAAAGATGAAGAAACTCTTTCGGTCAAAATTCTTACCACTTAACTATCGAAAAGATGCATTCATTGAATATCATCGTTTTATGCAGAACAATTTGTCCGTCGAACAGTTTATTGCAGACTTTGATAGGTTGTATGCGTTGTGCGGCAGACGAAGATGACGAACAAGTCATAGCAAGGTTTTTAGGCGCCTTGAAACCCGATATTGTGGATATTGTCCAGTTACAACAATTTTGGACCCTTGATGATGTTGCTCATCTTGCACTCAAAGTCGAAAAACAACTCAGCAATAAAACCCGATCAGCCCCTACTCAGTCTCACCCTGCTACTCGACCTCCTGTTACATCGACGTCAAATACACGTACAACTCCTACACTGCGAGCTGAGGGGACGTCTGTCGGTTCTACAAATCCACAAGTAAGTAAATGTTGTTATAAATGTCAAGGACTCGGGCATTTTGCTCGAGATTTCCCGAATAAACAATTCGTTACTTTGATTAATGCTACCTGTGATTATGATAACGAAGGTAATAATGAAATTCCACCAGAAGATCAACAGGTTATTTTGCCGGACCAAGGTGAATCTTTAGTCATCCAACGTGTTCTTTCCACTCATGTTGACACCACTATGGATGATACTTCTTGGCTACAAAACAATATTTTTCTTACCAAATGCACGACAAAAGGTAAAGTATGTACAATAATTATTGATGGGGGTAGCTGTGACAATATAGTTGCCACCTCAATGGTCGATAAATTGGGATTAACAGTTCATGAACATCCTACACCATATCAGTTGACCTGGCTCAAGAAAGGGAATGTAGTTCATGTTACCCAACGTTGCTTGGTCAGTTTCTCTATTGGTAACAAATACAAGGATGAAGTGTGGTGTGAGGTCATCCCAATGGACACTTGTCATTTACTATTGGGACGTCCATGGCAATACGACCGTCGCACGAAGCATGATGGATTCCGCAACACCTATAGCTTTAAAAAGGATGGCTTAAATATTGTTCTTGCAACTCTTGACACTTGTGATCCTACTCCTAGAACATCCCTTTTGTTGCGGTCCGCTTTCATTAACTATTATAAAGCAAGCAAGCCATTTTTCTTACTTGCGCTAGTTGTGACGGAACCAAACAACAACATCAACAAGATACCGACATTGTTTCAACCCTTGCTCGCTGAATTCACAATGGTTTTCCCAGTGGACATCCCGGCTGGTCTTCCTCTCATGCGTGAAATCCAACATTGTATTGACTTCTTACCTAGTGCGAGTATTCCCAATAAACCCGCTTATCGTATGAACCCGAAAGAATATGCAGAATTACACCGTCAAGTCACAGAATTACTTGAAAAGGGCCTCATTTGTGAAAGTATGAGTCCTTGTTCAGTTCCGGCCTTATTAGTTCCCAAACATGGCGGTACCTATCGCATGTGCATAGATAGTAGAGCCATTAATCGCATATCTGTCAAGTATCGCTTCCCTATTCCATGTTTCGACGACTTACTCGATCAATTACATGGTGCTACAATTTTTTCTAAAGTTGATCTTCGCAGTGGGTATCATCAAATTCATCTACGACCGGGAGACGATTGGAAAACGACTTTCAAAACACGCGATGGGTTATACGAATGGATGGTAATTCCATTTGGGCTCTCAAATGCTCCGAGCACTTTTATGCGGCTAATGAACCATGTCTTCCGTGATTTCATTGGGCGATTTGTGGTTGTCTACTTTGATGACATCCTCATTTTTGCTCCACGATACAACAACATCTACAACACATTCAAGATGTGTTTGCTGTTCTCAAAGACCAACAATTATTCGTTAATCCTAGTAAATGCCATTTTCTCACAAATGAAGTCATTTTCCTTGGTTATCTTATTTCCGGTGCGGGTATTCGCATGGATGAAGCTAAAGTTCAAGCTATTACCTGTTGGCCAACTCCGACATCGTTACATGATATTCGTAGTTTCCATGGCTTAGCATCCTTCTATCGGAGATTTATTCGTAATTTTAGTACTATCGTGGCACCTATTACAGAATGCTTGAAGGGTGTTTCGTTTATATGGACAATGACGGCACAAAAAGCGTTCGAGACTCTCAAACTTTGTGTTACAAGTGCACCTGTTCTTGCACTACTGAACTTTGGTGAAGTATTCCAAGTTGAATGTGATGCATTGGGTTTGGGCATTGGTGGAGTACTTAGCCAAAAAAAGCATCCTATTGTCTTCTTCAGCGAGAAAATCAACGACACGAGACGTAAGTATAGCACATACGACAAGGAGTTCTATGCTATCATTCGTAGTCTTGAATATTGGCGTCATTACTTATTTCCAACGGAATTTATACTTTTTTCGGATCATCACGCGCTACGGTATATTCAAGGCCAAGCAAAACTTAGTCCTCGACATGCTAAGTGGGTCGAGTTGTTGCAAGATTTTTCATTCGTTATTCGACATAAAGCGGGTTCCTCGAACACGGTTGTCGATGCCTTAAGTCGACGTCACACTTTGCTATCTTCTGTTCGACTTCATGTGCATGGATTTGACATGTTTCAACATTTGTATGTAGATGACCCAGATTTCTTGTCTGCATGGAAATTTTTCCCAACACCACCTTTTCAAGACTTTCTCAAACATGATGACTTTTTGTTTAAGCATAACCGTTTATGCATTCCACGTTGTTCATTACGAGATTCAATTGTGTTGGAATATCATCAGGGGGGTTTAGGAGGACATTTCGGTAGGGACAAAACTGTCGGTCTTGTTCGTGATCGCTATTACTGGCCCCATATGGTCAAAGACGTTTCACGCATTATAGCACGTTGTCGCACTTGTCATGTGGCCAAAACACACCACACGAATGCAGGTCTTTATACACCACTACCAGTTCCGAATGCACCATGGGAAGATGTTAGCATTGATTTTCTGTTAGGCCTTCCACGAACACAACGACAAAAAGATTCCATCATGGTTGTTGTTGATCGTTTCTCGAAAATGGCTCATTTTATTCCTTGTGCTAAAATGTATGATGCCAGCCAGGTAGAACGTTTATATTTTACTGAAATTGTTCGTTTACATGGCATTCCTAAGAGTATTACATCTGATCGAGATATCAAATTTATCAGCCACTTCTGGCGTACAATGTGGAAACGTTTGGGTTCCCGATTACTGTTTAGTAGTTCTCACCATCCCCAGACTGATGGACAAACGGAGGTCACTAATCGTAGTTTGGGCAACTTACTTCGTAGTTTTATTGGTGATAACCCGAAGCAATGGGATATGGTATTACCCCAAGCAGAATTTTCATATAATCGTTCTAATCATGGCTCTACTGGAAAGAGTCCTTTTTTTGTCCTTTATGGCCGCAACCCATTTACTCCACTAGATCTCACACCTTCTCCGAGCACCGATCATTTTAGCGCTGATGGTGCCAATCGAGCCAATCAAATTCGTGACATCCACATGCAAGTCTGTGAGCAAATTATTAAACACAACTTACAGTATCAAAATCGAGCAAATGTACATCATAAGCAAGTTATCTTCCAAGAGGGTGATCTTATATGGGTCCACCTCCGTAAGGAACGTTTTCCGGGTGGGCATTTTGGTAAACTTCAACCACGTGCTGATGGTCCGTTTAAGGTTCTTAAACGCATTAATGATAATGCTTATAAGATCGAATTGCCGGGACACTATGGCGTATCCGCAACTTTTAATGTGGGTGATTTAACTCCCTTTGTTCCTGATGATGATACTGTTATTTCAGACTCGTGGTCGAGTCCTTTTCAAGCCGGGGAGGATGATGCAGATCGAGATAATTTTGCGGATGGAGGCCCACCAAAATCGATAACTTAGTGTTCAAGTTATTGATATCTTTGGAAGATTTCTTTTATCTTATTTTCAGTAATTGAATAATGACCAATTAGACTTTGATTGGGATCTATTTTATTTCCTTATTTTGTTGCTGGAACCTTTTGAATATTAGCTTTGTTTTTGGGATAAAGGGTTAGACTTTTGTTTTGAAGAAATCCTAATCAAGTTCTTTTGATTATTCTTGTTCTTGAACGTATTGTTGTTTCTTCATTCTTCAAGATCCATATCATTCATACCCCTATAAACTCCGCTTTTAAATGTTTGATAAATGTTTTTTATACAATTTGGGGGGGGGGGGGGGGGGGGGGAATACAAGTAACACACGGTTATTATCGTGTGTAACCTAAAGTTTCACTGTATACACTTTTTATCAAGTAAATCATATGTGATTCATAACTACTACATAAGTACTTTTGTATGCGATATATATTCTCGATAACATCTTGTCTTTTGGAAATAAAACATGTTTATATATATATATATATATATATATATATATATATATATATATATATATATATATATATATATATATATACGGATCAAACACTTTATTTATACCTTAAGTATATGTGATCACTTATGTCACTATAACAATTATACTCTACATAACAAGTGAGCATTACATTAGGGTTTACGATACGAAAAAAACACACACTTTGAAAAACTATAATAGGTATAGTTTACGAGAAAATCATGAACATTTACACACTAGAAACACTATATCAAGGAGATATTCTCATACACAATAACAAATGGACATTTTCATACGTAAATTTGTTTTATACTAAGTTTTGTGAGACATTTCACGTACTTTCGGGTATGCATTTTAAGTCTTGTATTATATACCAAAATCCCTTGTAAGGGGGGCATGATACTTGTGTATAGATCTATACGGGATTGACAATCCTACACTTAAGCTGTTAGCTACAACTAGACCGGCAGGCCTGGGGTGACAAACGTCATAACTTTCCAACGCCTGAAGAACGTTGTTATAGGCATCCTGGTCAAATAGCATGGTTATAAGACTCACATGGAGTATTAAAAACACATTGATTTACGGGGTTTTTCAAATGTCGTAGCAATTTATACATAAACTTACTATTTTAGGCATGAAAAACACTATTGCATTACAAGTTTTGGAACACTTAAACTACCATCTACTATAGTAGAAAATATGGGATTTTCTAGGAACATTCAAACATGTACAAACCATTTTCATTCTATTTCTTACAAACATCGTTACTAAATACTTATGAACTCACCAGCTTAAATGCTGATCTACTCTTTCAAAACTACTTGTATTTCTCAGGAACTCAATAAAACAGTTAAACAAACAGATTTTGAAGAAGGGACGTTGTGGCGTCAGTTTAGTTTCATTTTGATATCATATTGTAATTTGTTTTTGAAACAAGTACCTATCAACAATGTAAACTTTTAAATTATATATATATATATATATATATATATATATATATATATATATATATATATATATGATGGTTGTATTACTTTCTTTACTATGTATTCAATTATTGCGATACTACATGAAGTCATCCACCGTCGAACGATTCTATCGTTCTGGTTTGGGGGTGTGACAATGTGGGTGGGGGGGGGGGATGTTAAGGTGGGGGTAGGTAGAGGTGGATGGGAGTGGAGTGAGTGTGTGTTTATAGAAAAATTTTGGAATTAGAAAAATATGGAACACAATGATTATCAGTTTTCCAATAATTTCCAACTTCTTAGTAATTTTAGAAAACGGAAAATTTTCATTTTCCGTGAAAAATTTAGAAAAACAGACAAAGTAAACGCGTTTTCAAAATTCTCATTTTTCTTGGAATATTTTTCCGGAAAACGGCCCATTTTTCTACAACTAAACGCACCCTTAGGCTTTCAAAATAAAGAAAATGTTGAGGTCCAAGATATGAAAGAAAGAATTCTTGACGTTAAACACATAACTGAGAAGCCTGAACTCAAATGCAATAATGAGGTGATGGTTTCATCTGAGAAGGTGATGCTGTTTTTGAAAAGCTGAAGGATGCCAAGACAAACTAAAACTTAAGTGTTGTTTGTTTTTTCGAAGCGAATATGCTTGAAGTTTGCGAACCACCTCTACAACCCACTGTAGCAGCAGAGGTGGACCAAACGTCTGCAACACTTAATAAAAAGTCTATTTGTTTTTTAATGTCTGCAGACTGCTACAGTAAGTTAAAGTACAGTGTGAAGATGTTTGAAGCAGTTGGTTTACTGCTGCACCACGCATCACACGCGCAACAGTTTTTAAGTTAGAAGTCTTTCGAAAAACAAACAACTGCGAAAGGCCAAGTGCTGCGCTTGTGCTGTGCGGTTCAGCAATAAGTGGTTTGAAGTGGTTTTTTAGAAAAAAAAACAAACAGACCTTAGTAGAACTAGGAGAGATAATTAGGCATGACAATCGTGTTGTGTTCGAATTGGCAGGTTGTGGGTTGACGGGTCAAAATACACCAACCCGAACATGACTCATTTAACTGTACATGTCACAGGTTGGCGGTTTTGGAACATAAACTCATATACGACCCGTGAACCCACTTATTTATATGGGTGGGGGGCTCATGGGTTAGATTTGTTTTCGCGTGTTCATTTGTCAGATTTCATAAATAAAATAGATAATTAAACATGAATAAATTTTAGATGCAAATGAAAATTAAAAACATTCATGGAAATATGTTCAAACTAAAACATTAATATAAAAATAGATAATTCAATTGCTAAAGTATTTTTTTTATTAAAATCCTAAACGGGTTTTTGGATCAACCCATACGTTTTTTGACAAACCCATATATAACTTGTTTAATAAACACGTTGGCGGGTTGAAAAACTCAACCAAAACCCGTTTATTTCGTGTCGTATCGCAGGTCGTGTTGCAGATCGTATCGAAAATTGTCAGACCTAGAGATAGTTTAGAGGATGTGGAACCGAAGGTGGTGATGATTTTGGAAGATATTGAGACAGTTAGTTAAAACTAACTATGTGGTATTTACATAACATGTCATAAGACTTTATGAGATATCCTTCCCATTGTGTTATGCTTACGTGGATGACTAATTAAGCTAGTAACATTGCATATCAAGAGTCTCTCTCTTTGATAGTATTTTTAAATTAAAAAAATTAAGTGTTTTGGGTGGTGGAGTGGTGGGTATTTCTCAGCGTAAGTGACATGTATTATGGTGTTATGGGTAAGCCCAAAGCCTACGCATTATGTATATAATGATTAAAATTTTCACAGTTTATTCAAACATAAGCAAATCTTCAAAGATATGGATAGTTTTCTATCAGAACCCTGTTTACATCTATTGGGATTGAATGTCTTTTCTTCATAAACTTGGAAGATGGGAAAGAATGCTTTCTAAATTGAGTTGTCACACGACCAACTAGAGAAGACCTACAAATTACAAATTAACCATATGTATTGTGGTTATGTGAAATTAGGAATTAATAAAAAAGAAATTAAATTACCTCCTACTTTTTATACCTACAATTATTCCTATCTATTTAAATTATGACAAATCATCATTCAATTTAATTGTAATTGATATATTCCTAATATAACCTTAATAAGTTAGTTAAAAAAATATAAAATGATAACACTTATCATAATTTTATTGGGTAGGAACATTTGTAGGCATTGAAGTTGGAAGAGAAGAAAAGTATGGAAAGTGGTTGACTTAACATTTTAGTACACTGAAATATAAAACTTAATTATACTGACAACTGAATATAAAACTTAATTATATTTTAAAAATCTTGGCCTTCGGGGGTTTATAAAGCCTATAGACATGTGATTTTAAAATAATTTTTGGATTTTTAAATTCCTACCCTTTTCTATTCAATGAAAGCATTTCATCTTAATTTCAAATCATTTTCAATCCATCTAAACGTATGAAACCACTTTTTTTTTTTTCCCTGCTGTGTCTTTTTCTTAGTTATTGGGCTCATGTTGAAACTACAATGGGCTGCCACTTGTTTATAATATTTTGCTGGATTTGGGCTGAGAAAACCTGACTTTTCGCTGCTAATAAATAAGAGCAGTTGGACAAAGTAAAAACATTCTTTTGGTTGCTGTCATGTCATTTTACTAAACTTTTCTTTGTTGATGTTTTCATCGATTTTGGCTGCTTTGAATATTTAATAGCCGTGTTTTTTCTCTTATTCTGGGCTGCCAAATAATCCATAATGGCTGCTGGATTTGGACTGCTATTGGGCTACTGTTTAAGTGCAAATTAGTCTGCTATGATTAAATAAAATGAGGTTCGAGGTAAGGTACAAAATGATTCTAGTAACTATCGAGTTTATGCGAGCAAAAAACAAAGATTTGACTAATCAATATTACATCGAACATTTATCATCATTTAAAACTATTTATGACTACTCAAAGCCATAGAAATAGATCATTTTTGTTTATTTTTACATTGACCACTTATATCTAATCCATTATCAATGACATTTTATTTTATGCATTTGATTGTGTTTAAATTATAATTATTTATTATCTTTTTACTAATCAATATAAAATATTAATTTTATAATGACTAATATTTTAAATATTTTTCATTTTTATAAATATAATATAATAATTTTTTTTCATATTTATTATATTTTAAATAAAAAACCAGTATAAATGTATTTGTTTTTACTTTTGATAGTTTGTGACACTCAATGTAAGGGTGAGGTCGGCACCTGAACCACACCAAACCAATACCGAACGAAAAAAATTGGATTTTGAAGAAAAATCGAGCGTTGAACCGATATATATATATATGTGTATATATATATATATATATATATATATATATATATATATATATATATATATATATATATATATATATATATATATATATATATATATATATATATAGCGATATCTCCAAAAAAGTTCTGATATTTTTGGCAAATTTTTAATAAAGTTCTAAATTTTATTTTTTAAATAAAAAAATCCTGACTCTTTCATCTTTTGAATAGAAAAGCCTGAAAACCGACTAATTTATTCACTTTAGTCCTTTTTAACCTGTTCAGCAACTCATGAGACCAAATTGTTAATTTTTTGAAAATAAAGAGATCTTTTTGCAGATTTTGTTAAAATTTTTATATAATGAATAAACATATTCTTTACATATCTATATCTATTTTTATGTATTTTTGTATTTTTTATATTTTTATAAGTATATATTTACGTATTTTAAATGTATAAACGTATTTTTTTTTACTTATTTATATGTATTTTTAACAATTTTACATATTTTTTTTATGTATAAATAAGTAAAAAAATACGTTTATACATTTAAAATACATAAAAATACGTAAATATATACATATAAAAATATAAAAAATACACAAATACGTAAAAATTGATATAGATATGTAAAAACTTATGTTTATACATTATATAAAAATTTTGACGAAATCTGCAAAAAAATCCCTTTATTTTCGAAAAATTAACAATTTGATCCCATGACCTGTTGAACAGGTCAAAAAGAGCTAAAGTGAATAAATTAGCCGGTTTCTTGGGCTTTTCTATTCAAAAGGTGAAAAAGTCAGGAATTTTTTATTCAAAAAATAAAATTTAGGACTTTATTAAAAAATTGTCCAAAATATTGGGACTTTTCTGCAGATATATATATATATATATATATATATATATATATATATATATATATATATATATATATATATATATATATATATGGTATCGATCCAGTTCTAGTACCAGAAACTCATGGAAAAAAAACTCAACCCAATTCAAGTTCATATGAGAGTTATGGATTTTCAAAGTTGAGGGAAAATTATAAATGAGATTTGTAAGAAAAATATTATAAAGTCCGCAAAATTTAAGTTTTCAAGTACTCATGTTTAGGGCTATGTAACTTTGGCTATGTGTAAAATTTGATGATTACCGAGCCTAACATGTAGCCAAATCAGATAATAAGATGCAAGAAGAATAATTAGCCTAATCTAAATTTATATAAGAGAGTATTAGTTCTCAAATATTGAGGAAATATTTTTCGCAAGTTTAGCAAGAAAAAAATCACAAAGTCTGGAAAATGTAAGTTATCGAGTACTCATGTTTAGGGCTATATAGCGTACGTTATGATTATCGAAATTAGTTGTTTCTTAACCTACCATGTATGAGAGAAAGAGAAGAAGATACATTGAAGAAGAAACAAATAGCCAAGATAGAGATGTTTGATAAGTTTTGTGATAAGGACATAGGAAGCATGAACTAATCTAGAAAAATGGAACATAAGCTTAGACAATTTATTTTTTATAGTTCTTATCTATTTAGAAGACGATTAACAATATCTGACTAAATCAGTATTAGTTAATCTTAAGATTTTAAAGATTGATTTGAATTTATGTTTGAATATGAGGATGAAGATAAGAAGTTTCAATCTCAATATTACCATTAAAATATTCTGATATATTTGGTAGTTTATTATTCTACACTAGTATGTAAGTAATTCTCGGTCTAGATTCATATATACTTTTGTGTGTGAATTTATGCAGGTAATTTCTTAGCTTTCATTGATCTTGGAAAATATGCAAATAAATTAAGATGTGTCTCAGATTATTTTATTTATTTTTCTAAAGTTATTTAACAAGGTTAATCAATTTCACCATAGTAGGTGTCTTATTTACTACTTAATGTACAATATGAAATCAACATAGCTATATTATATCATTGGAAAGATACTTGGTGTGGTGATACTCTGTTGAAAGATCTTTTTCCTAATCTGTATGCTTTAGAAAAAAAACAAGGATTGTTTAACTATGGAAAGATCGAATAATGGGCTGGTTTGAATATATATTGGTTTTGGGAGTGGTCTCTATAACTTAGAAGGGGAAGAGAAAGTATAGAGTTCTCTTGTTTGATTGATATGTTGAAAGATTTTTGTATTTTTAGTTCCCATGATAGGTGGGATTGGATTGGTGATTCGAATGGTGTGTTTACTATCAAAGGGTAAGAAATCTTATTGACAGATTAGTGGGTACTTTGGCAAGGAAATTTTGTTGGGTTAATTGGATTCCCATAAAGATTAACACTTGTTTGGTGAATTTTACATAACAAAATTCCAAAATTTAATAATCTGATTAAACGTGGGATTGTGGTGGCATCAAGTTTGTGCTCGTTATGTTTGTTCGCTGATGAAGATATGGATCAAACTTTCTTCTCCTATAACTTTATTGCCTCGTTATAGAAATGGGTTGTGGATTGGTCAGTTGCTTTCGAGTCCCAACCTACTTCTTGTTCGAATTTTTTGGAGTTGAATGATCCCTTGATTGGTGAAAAACATCGTCAAAAGTTCTCCTTATCTATTGCTTATGTTGAGTTTTTATTTAAAAAATAGTATCTAAAACACAAGATTAGCAATAAAAGCATTTAAAATTTGAATAACATAAACTCTTTTTATTCCCATAAAAGGATCTAATAGCAAAGTTTGGAAAGAAAAAACATCCATAGAGCGAAAAAGATTAACAACCTTCATAGTCATTTGAGTTCTCAAGGGGAGGTTAGAAATTTGATGAAGAAGGAAAAGATCAAAAATAAAATCTCTCTATATGTATCCATTAACAATTCACCAAACCAATTTAAGATGTTACTCTTTACATGTAGTTAGTTTTTCTTAAGTCTTACATAACTTTTACTAAATAAGCCTTAGAAGGAGAACAAACTATAACACTCAAAAGCTCTCACCAATTTACAAGAGAGAGAGAGAGAGAGAGAGAGAGAGGTGGGATTCTCTCGGGTTTTATCAACAAAAGAAGAAGGAAGCTCACTTCTACAAGCCTTTAGTTTTCTTATATAATCACATACATGATTAGAATACCATACTTTCATTAAATGCAAGGCATGTCTTCTAAGCAACATATGTGGTGTAATAGATGGTGAAAACAAGCCATCACCCATACTCTTATGGGTTAATTAGTTTTTATGAGAAAGAAAGAGGAGTAGTGTTAAACACTTCTTCTTATTATTTATGTACATGACATATCCTAGTTGACTTCTATTAGTCAAAAATGTTGTACCCTACATATTTATCATACCATATGATATAAATAACTAGTTATACTCTCTTTTATTATTATTTTCATAAAACAATAATTTCCAAGTTAAATACAAGTATTCATAGTATTTATTAATAATAAAATTTCTTAATAAATAGTCAATTAGTGAAGGTTTGTAATTATCAGATACACTCAAATATAAACAATAATTAAACAATAAAGTACAAGATTATCATAAAGATACTTTCACTAAGAAAGGGGTTTGTTCGCACCAAGAGAAAGACTGTCACAAAGACGGTCACCAAGATGTTGATGACACCAAGCCATGCATTAGGGTTTCACCTTAATGTTGATTATATACTAATATAATCTAGTGAATCCTTTTATTCAAGGGTCTGTATGTAATCTACATATAAACATATCCGTATCACCAAGATAACACACATGTTATCTATTTTATATTTAAAGAGTATAACTACCTAATATACCAATAAAATAATATGGTATAAAAAGAATGGATAAGATTAGATCTTCTTCCAATTCAAATATCAACAACAGTGCATCATATGTTGATCAGGGGCATCAACATCAACGTCAGGAAGATCAACGTCAACATCAGCTTCAACTGAGTATAAACATCCTCTTGTATCATCAGTGTATATATCATCAACATCTAGACACACTAATTAGTCTTTAGTGAATGCTCTTCATCGATTTTGATGCTGATAGCGTCTTCAGTAACTTCAAACTATCTAAACGAACAAGCTCATACATATCAGTGTGTCTATCTGATATTATGTACACTTACTTAGACGACATTGATGGTTTAAAGTGAATATGTCACACCCCCAAACCTGAACGGCGGAAACGTTCGGGGGCGGATGACTTCATGTGGTAGCGTAACAAGTGAATACATAGTAAAGAAAGCAATACAACCATCATATATATATATATATATATATATATATATATATATATATATATATATATATATATATATATATATATATATATAATTGAAAGTTTACATTTGTCAAACGTTACATGTTCAAAATCAATTACAAATATGTGTCAAAATATGAGATTAAACTGGCGCCGCAACATCTCTTCATCAAAAGCATAATGATACCTGTAGTTACTGAATCCCTGGGACATACAAGTAATTTTGAAAGAGTAGATCAGCATTTAAGCTGGTGAGTTTCATAAGTATTTAATGACAATGTTTGTATGAAACGAAATATCTTGTCCTTATTTGTTTGTGTTTAGAAAATCCTGTATTTTCTACTAGTATAAAAGTAGTCTTCCTTCCAGACCAAAGTTTGTTTCCAAAATGTTTGTAAGTGTAAAAGTAAACAATATGTTTGAAAACCTCGTAAATCAATGTATTTTTAATACCTCATGTGAGCTTTATAACCATACTATTGACTCGGATTGCCTATACACAACGTTCTTCAGGCGTTAGAATGTTGTGACGTTTGTCACCCCAAACGGTGGACTGTAGCTAACAGTCAGGGCGCGGGTTGTCAAGCCCATATAGATCTATACACAAACACCATTCTCCCCTTCCAAGGGATTCTGGTATATAATACAGGACTTGAAATGTGCACTCGAACGTATGTGAAGTAAATGTCTCACAGAACCGTAGTATAAAAATAGATTTACGTGTTGAAATGTTCGTTTGTTATCGTACATGAAAGTGATTTCTCGAAAATCGTGTTTCTAGTATGTAAAAGTTACCAATGTCCTCATAAAACGATACCTATTATAGTTTTCTAAAAGTGTGCCTCGTTTGTTTTTAGAATATCTAGAAAAGAATCACTTGTTATGAAAACATAGATTTTCGTAGCGTCTAAGATAGACACAACATACTTTAAATCTAAGAAAATGTTTAGTTTATACATGCATTACAACCATTTATAGTTTTTAAAGATAGAATCTATTGTAATATATTTTTGTATACGGAAGTTCCCTATAAAGTTTGTAAATCACACATGATTCCACTTAATAAAAGTGTATAATAATCTTTATATATAACACCCGATAGTAGTCGTGTGTTTTACTTGTATTCCCCCCCCCCCCCCCCTAGAAAGCATATAAAAGCGTTTAGAATATTAAAAGGGTTAATTAAGGGGTATGAACTCACTTGAAAGTTTGAAGATAGCGAGATGGAAAACCGGGCAGAGTTTCGTCTCGGGAAATGGATTTTTCTCGGGAATCTCGGGAGTAAAATCGACCTTCGGGACTTGCACAAAATGACCAGGGCTTCGGGGTAGTACGGGCACGGAAAACGAGGTAAAACGCAAGAAAAGTGAGAGAGAACGAGAAAATTTTCCGGGAACCCTCGCATCCTATTTATAGGAGGCTGGAACCGCCTCGGTACACGGGGCGTACGCGTACGTCACGCATGACCGAGTCCTCGACTGCCTCACACTTCGGATGGGACGGGGGGTAGGCTCACATAGGGGCGACGTGGACGATCCGAGGCCGTGGCCTCGAGTACGCTGGGCGTACTTGTGTACGCGGGGCGTACTTGCGTAACTCAGACTTTGGATAATACCGAAGTTTTTAATAAAAATTATATATAAATTATTTATCAAACTTCAAAAATTCATATCTCCTTCATACGAACTCCGTTTTCGTCGTTCTTTATATCCCCGCGAAGGTGAGACTACGATCTACAACTTTCATTTAGATTCCGTCGGCAAATTCCGAAATTATTTTTATTATTTATTTATTAAAATGACGTGATTAAGGAATTTCTTTAAAAATTCATAACTTCTTTATCTGACGTCGGTTTTTGCCAGACTTTTTACCGCTGAACAACCATTGTCGAGACCTTCGATTCTCGTTTAGGTCATTCCGGCCAAAATTCGCTCATTCGAGTTTTCAGTTGACTATTGCTAAGCTAAATTTGGAAAAATCTTAACTTCAATATACGAAGTTGGGTTTGGGCATTCTCTTTTACGTACGATCCCAGTTTAATGATATAAAACATAGTAGGTAGTTAAATAGAAACTTTTTGGACATTTTATTATCAACGTTTATTTTGATTAACTCAAAAATGGTTACAATACTTGACCTATTAGGCCATTATAAAGAGTTGAAATATCGGGTTGTTACAGAATAGAATAAGTAACTATATAATCAATGTTTGACATTAACAAATCTATACACTTATGTGACAACCGTCAAATTCTGATCAATTCAAAGTCAAATAAAGTCAACAAGTCAAACCGGCCAACTCAACTAACCCTTGTGTACTAGGGCTTACGTTATGTATTTACTAAACAACTCGCTATTCTGATGAGAGATCATAAATCGAAAAGTACGTACATCTAGACTTCCTTAACCTAAAACCGTGGTAAGTAACAAACCAAACCGATAAAACAATGTTGCATACTCATCAGGAGTGTGTAAGATCCTTAAACAAGGTTTAACAGGGTTTACGGACCTTGCATTGCGAAGCCGGACACTCACATTTGTCACACACGAAACCTCTCTTAATCGTTTTCACTCTATCTCACTTTAATCGAGAATCCCTCCCAAATCTCCCCAAGCATGTCAAATCTCTCCCAAATCTATCTTTGTATGGGAAATCTCTCCAAGAATGTGAAATCTCTCCTAAATCTCTCTTTGTATGAGAAATCTCTCCAAGAATGTGAAATCTCTCCCAAATCTCTCTTTGTATGAGAAACCCCTCTAAGTATGTCAAATCCCTCCCAAATCTCTCCAAGAATGTGAAATCTCTCCCAAATCTCTCTCAAAAGTTGCTTAAACTTTTTACAGTCTTTAGGGCCATCCCGACCCTTAATCAGGTCAAAAACAGCTTAAAACGGGGTAAAAACAAGTAAAATAGGCTTAAGCACCCGAATCCCTCTTATTAGGGCCGAAGCCTCTTAGAACCGAAGGTCCCTATAGGGACCGAACATGCTAAGAACCGAAACCAAGAGGACCAAGCATCTGCTGAACCCGAACCTCGCCCAGGAAGAACCAAACCCGAAGGTCCTCTCAGGGCTGAACCTCGCCCAGGAAGAACCGAACCCGAAAGGTCCTCTCAGGACCGAACCTCGTGCACCACCCGAACCCCGAAGGTACTGTTCATTTCGGTCCATTTCGGGTCTGACCACCTTCGGTCTATTTCGCTTCCATGACTTCGGACCGAGCCCTTCGCCTTCGCCTCTCACTTCTGGTTTGCCCCATTTCGCTTCCGGATCTACATTAGAAGGGACCGAATCTCGGCCTAGGGACCGAACCTCGGCCTAGGACCGAGAGGTCTCGTTGGAAACTCCTTTTCTCCCGGTTTTCAACTAGTTTTGCGTTTTAAGCCCGTTTTTAATTATTTTAACGCGAGATTTTCACCTAAAATCACATTTTAACATAATGAACCCTAAATATTCACAATTTAATCATATTTTCTTGAAAATCTTTATTTAAATAATAAAATCTAGCGGGTAAAGTACAAAGAGGTGGAGTGTTGACTTTGCTTTACCTTATGACACAAGCAACCACTCCCACAGCCACTCTATGACCAACTGCACCTCCCCACCATACCTAGGTCACATCAATGTCCTTTCCACTCACTTATCACCCTTTCCCACATTTCTGAGAGCTGGACATTCATCCTCTCTCCTCACTTCTCCCATTTTCTCTCATTTCACCAATAAGATCAAACTCTTTCCTCTCTCACTTCCTCTCTCTAGAAATTCGAGATTCAAGGGCTGATCTTGGGTTTTCCTCCACGTTTGGTAAGCATAATTCATTCTCCTTATGAATATCTCACTTCTTTCTACTCAAATCATGGATATCTTACACAAACTCCATCATATTTGTGTTAGAGCTTCGAATCTTCAAGTGATTCTTCAAGTGTTCTTGGGTTGAACACTTCTCTTCATCAACACTTATCTACTGAAATCACATAAGATGAGTTCATACCCCTACATTTTCATGTTTTCTCAAGTTTTCAGGGGGGGGGGGGGGGAATACAAGTTAAAACACCAAGAAAGCATATAAAAGCGTTTAGAATATTAAAAGGATTAATTAAGGGTTATGAACTCACTTCAAAGGTTGAAGATAGCGAGATGGAAAACCGGGCAGAGTTTCGTCTCGGGAAACGGATTTTTCTCGGGAATCTCAGGAGTAAAATCGACCTTTGGGACTTGCACAAAATGACTAGGGCTTCGGGGTAGTGCGGGCACGGAAAACGAGGTAAAACGCAAGAAAAGTGAGAGAGAACGAGCAAATTTTTCGGGAACCCTCGCATCCTATTTATAGGAGGCTGGAACCGCCTCTGTATGTGGGGCGTACGCGTACGTCACGCATGACCGAGTCCTCGACTGCCTCACACTTCGGATAGGACGGGGGGTAGGCTCGCATAGGGGCGACGTGGACGATCCGAGGCCGTGGCCTCGAGTACGCTGGGCGTACTTGCGTAACTCAGACTTCGAATAATACCGACGTTTTTAATAAAAATTATATATAAATTATTTATCAAACTTCAAAAATTCATATCTCCTTCATACGAACTCCGTTTTCGACGTTCTTTATATCCCCGCGAAGGTGAGACTACGATCTACAACTTTCATTTAGATTCCATCGGCAAATTCCGAAATTATTTTTATTATTTATTTATTAAAATGACGTGATTAAGGAATTTCTTTAAAAATTCATAACTTCTTTATTTGACGTCGGTTTTTGCCAGACTTTTTACCGCTGAAGAACCATTGTCGTGACCTTCGATTCTCGTTTAGGTCATTCCGGCCAAAACTCGCTCGATCTCTGATTTGAGTTTTCAGTTGACTGTTGCTAAGCCAAATTTGGAAAAATCTTAACTTCAATATACGAAGTCGGGTTTGGGCATTCTCTTTTACGTACGATCCCGGTTTAATGATATAAAATATAGTAGGTAGTTAAATAGAAACTTTTTGGACATTTTATTATCAACATTTATTTTGATTAACTCAAAAATGGTTACAATACTTGACCTATTAGGCCATTACAAAGAGTTGAAATATCGGGTTGTCACATCATCCCCCCGTTAGAGGGAATTTCGTCCCGAAATTCAAAGTAGTAAAGACACTAGTGAACATGAAAGAGATGAGGGTATTTTTGTTTCATTTGATCTTCACATTCCCATGTGAATTCAGGTCCCCGCTTGGCGTTCCAGCGAACCTTCACGATGGGTATGCGACTTTGTTTTGTTTGTATGACCTCTCGGTCCATGATTTCTACTGGTTCTTCCACAAAGTTGAGGCTCTCGTTGATCTCGATTTCGTCGAGTGGAATAACAAGAAACTCATCGGACAGACACTTTTTCAAGTTTGAGACGTGGAAGGTTGGATGTATGTTACTAAGTTCACTCGGTAGGTTAAGCTTGTAAGCCACAGGGCCGATTCTGGCAAGAATCTCGAAAGGCCCTATGTATCTTGGATTTAGTTTCCCCCGCTTTCCAAAGCGTATGAAACCCTTCCACGGTGAGACCTTTAATAAAACGTGGTCTCCTACCTGGAATTCCAAAGGTTTCCTCCTTTGGTCAGCATAGCTTTTCTGTCGGTCTCTAGAGGTTTTCAATCGTTCACGAATCTGAACGATCTTCTCTGTTGTTTCTCGTATGATTTCTGGACCGGTGAGAGTGCTTTCAGGAACTCTTCCTTTAGCTAACTGGGTATCGCCAACTTCAGTCCAGCACAGAGGGGATCTGCACTTTCGACCATAGAGGGCTTCGAACGGAGCAGCCTTTATGCTTGTATGATAACTATTGTTGTATGAAAATTCGACAAGGGGTAAATGGATATCCCATGCCTTTCCAAAGTCAATCACACAGGCTCTCAGCATATCTTCTAAAGTCTGTATCGTTCTCTCACTCTGCCCGTCTGTTTGTGGGTGGTAGGCTGTACTCATGTCTAGCTTAGTCCCCAGGGAACCTTGTAGTGACTGCCAGAATCTTGAAGTGAATCTACTATCTCGGTCGGAGATAATGGATATCGGAACACCATGCAGTCGCACTACTTCCCTTAAGTAAGTTCTTGTAAGCTTTTCCATTTTGTCAGTCTCCTTGATGGGTAGGAAATGCACGGATTTGGTGAACCTGTCGACGATGACCCATATGGTATCGAGTCCACCTGTCGTCTTGGGCAACTTGGTTTTGAAGTCCATAGTAATCCGTTCCCATTTCCATTCTGGTACCTCCGGTTGTTGTACTAATCCTGAAGGTTTCTGATACTCGATCTTAACCTTAGCGCAAGTAAGGCATTTACTTACGAAGGTAGCAATTTATGATTTCATGTTAGGCCACCAGTACAAGTTTTTAAGATCCAGATACATCTTATCTGAACCCGGGTGAACGGAATACCTCGTGTTGTGTGCTTCGGTCATTACTACGTCTCTGAACCCGCCATGTTTCGGCGTCCAGATTCGGTTCATAAGATAATATGCTCTGCCACCCTTGACTTCTAGATTCTTTTCCATTCCACGTAGGGATTCACCCGCCACATTTTCAGGTCGCAAAGCTTCCATTTGTGCCTCTTTAATTTGTGTGGATAAGTGGGAATGGATAGTCATAGTCAGGGATTTGACCCTCCGACCAGTGTATTCCTTTCGACTGAGGGCGTCAGCTACCACGTTGGCCTTGCCAGGATGATAACGAATTTCACATTCGTAGTCATTGAGTAACTCAACCCATCGTCGTTGTCGCATGTTGAGTTCCCTCTGATAAAAAATGTCCTGAAGGCTCTTGTGATCGGTGAAAATAGTGCTCTTTGTTCCGTATAAGTAGTGTCTCCAGATCTTCAGAGCAAATACTACTGCTCCTAACTTGAGATCGTGTGTCGTATAGTTCACTTCGTGGGTCTTAAGCTGTCGGGAGGCATAAGCAATAACCTTCCCTCTCTGCATAAGAACACAACCAAGTCCTTGATTTGACGCATCGCAATACACTACGAAGTCTTCTATATCTTCGGGGAGGGATAGTATCGGTGCGGTGCACAAGGCCTGTTTCAGTGTTTGGAACGCCTTCTCTTGTTTTGCTTCCCAGTCAAAGGACATGCCTTTCTGGGTTAATGTAGTAAGAGGTTTCGCAATGCTATATAAGTTCTTTATAAATCTGCGATAGTAGCCAGCGAGACCTAGAAATTGACGAATTTCTGTAGGTGTCTTTGGTGCCGACCAGTTCTCGATGGCCTTGATTTTGGAGGGGTCCACGTGTATCCCTTTCTTGCTAACTACGTGGCCCAAAAATTCGACTCTTCGAATCCAAAATTCGCATTTAGAGAACTTCGCATAGAGTTTCTCCGATTGTAGCGTTTCTAGGACTTTTCGTAGGTGTTGACTATGCTCTTCCTTACTTCGGGAGTAGATAAGTATATCATTGATAAAGACAATGACGAACTGATCTAAGTAGGGACGACATACCCTATTCATTAAGTCCATAAATACCGCTGGTGCGTTGGTTAATCCAAATGGCATTACGACAAATTCGTAGTGCCCATAACGAGTTCGGGAAGCTGTCTTGGGAATATCCCCCTCAAGTACCCGTAATTGGTGATATCCGGATAGTAGATCTATCTTCGAGAAGTAGTTTGCTCCTTGAAGTTGATCAAACAAATCGTCAATGCGGGGTAGAGGATAACGGTTCTTGATAGTAAGTTTGTTCAGCTCTCTGTAGTCGATGCACATACGGAACGATCCGTCCTTCTTCTTTACGAACAAGACCGGTGCTCCCCAAGGTGAGAAACTTGGTCTTATGAATCCTTTTTGCAGGAGTTCATTAAGTTGACTGGAAAGTTCTTGCATCTCTGCTGGTGCCAGGCGATAAGGTGATTTCGCTACTGGGGTAGCCCCTGGAACTAAGTCGATTCAGAATTCGACTTGGCGTTGTGGTGGTAATCCTGGTAGTTCTTCTGGAAAGATATCGGGAAAATCGCGTACTTCTGGAATGTTCTTGATGTCCTTCAGTTCCTGGCTTGTATCGATGATGTGCGCTAGGAATGCGCGACAATCCTTCCGTAAACACTTTCGAGCCTGGATGCACGAAATGATACGAAGGTTCGTACTTGATTTGCCGCCGTAAATCACTAATGTTTCGTTGTTAGGAAGATTAAGGCGAACTGCTTTGTTAAAACACATAATGTCAGCGCGAAGAAGACTTAACCAATCCATACCGACTATGACGTCAAAACTTTTAATAGGAACCGACATGAGATTGATTTGGAAAGAATGACCGTCTAAAGTTAACGTATAGTCCTTGTATATGTAGTTAGTGTTTTCGGTTTTTCCGTTGGCCATCTCTACAGTGAATGCTTTTTCTAGTTTGCTAGGTTTAGGTTTAAGTAAGTGAATAAAGTTTTGACTCACGAAGCTTCTCTCTGCTCCACTATCGAATAATATGCATGCATATGAATTATCGAGGAGGAACGTACCAGCAACTACAGTTGGGTCTGCTATAGCTTCGTCGTGGCCTATAGTTAAAACTCGTCCCACACCGCCGGTGCCTGCTGCCTTAGGGCAGTTCCTCCTATAGTGGCCCACCTCGCCACAACCGTAGCAAGTCTGGCCTATACCTGCACTGGGGACTTGAGTGATCCGCCTTGCGGGATCCTTGTAGAAACGGGCTGTGTGTCCCTTTCTATTGCAGTTGGCGCACTGCATTTCCTGACAAGGTCCATGGTGGTGGTAAGTGCATTTGGTGCACTTTGGACGGTTACCTTCATAAGGCTTTGTTGGGTAGGTGATTGTAGGAGTTGTAGTAGGTACCGTGGCAGCATTTACCGAAACCAGTTGTTTCTTTGCGGGTTCTTGGGAAGACCCACCCTTCCCTTTATTCCATACTCTCTTCCTGTTGTTGTTGTTGTTGTTGTTGTTTCCTCTCTGTGGTTCTGGTGCAGAAATAGTTGAGTTCCGATGGCCTCCGTAGTTAATTAGAGATTGTGCCAGTTCCTTAGCACTTTTAAAGGTGTCAGGTTCGGAAGCTAACATGCTTGATCGTAATTGGGTCTTCAGTCCCCATATGTACCTCTCTATTTTCTTGCTCTTAGGAGCAATTATATCTGGGCAAAGGATTGCCAGCTCGCAAAATCTGTTGGTATATGTTGCAATGTCGGTACCAACCATCCCGAGAGTCTAGAGTTCATGTTCGAGCCTTTGAATCTCTCCCCCTGGGCAATATTCTCTCATCATCATGGCTTTGACGCTCTCCCAGCTAATGGAGTTTGCCACAATTAGAGTAAGTACTTTAACGTGGCCGTTCCACCAAGTCAAAGCTCTATCAATGAGTGTGAAGGTTGCAAATTTGACCTTGCCGTGCTCGGGGCAGGAGCAGATTTCAAAGACTGCTTCTGTCCTTTCAATCCACTGTCTTAGAGCCATCACACCACCAGTTCCATAAAACATACGGGGTTTGGCATTAGTAAAGTCCTTGTAAGTGCATTCTCGGGGTTGCCCATGACTCTCGCCATGGTTGGAAAGGTGTGTGCTAGTTCTCGAGTCATTAGTACTCGAGTTATTTCGTTGTGACATGGCAACTGCTACCGCTGCGGTGACTGCTACTTGGAACATGACAGCATCAAATTGAGGAGGTGAAGGTGAAGGTGGTGGTGGTATCGGTGTTTCATTGATAGGGTTACGCCTTGTATTCCTGCATGGCGACATCTTTAACTATACGTTTAAAAGATGATGATATCGATAAGAATAAGTGACAAATGAATGTGTCTCATGAACCAAATCGCCATGGTTCAACAACAGATGATAGCATAAAAATGAAAGTTATTTGTAAGACTGAAAGTATGAAACAAGTATTTGGTTTCTCGATGACTTTTCAAGGTTTGAACGAAATACTCAACGTAGTTATAATAGTGTCACTTATATTAATATAAAAGTTGATACAACGATCATGAAAATTTGACCCTTATAAGGGTCCCCGATTACAAAGTTCGAGAAATTTAAAGACTTTTAGCCGAGGTCCTAAGTTATAACAAAATTTGAGGATTTTCACAAGTACTACTTGCGATGGGTGTTGCGCTTGGAGCTCGATTCTGCATCTGATTGTTTCGACTCCATAAGATGCCTATCAAGGGCGGCTTGTTGTTCCCTCAATTCTGCGAAGGCTGCATTCGCTTGTGCTTGGAATGCCTCGGCGCGGATGTGGATGTCGTTCTGCAACATCTCTAGGTGGTTGATATCGGCCGTGTGGATTTGTACTTCCACATTTACCTCTCAGATTCGGTTTGCTTGAACCCCCGATTGGTAGGACTGATTGGCGAGTTTTCCCACCATAACCGGGAGTGCCCGATCGGCTGAACCTCCACCTCGGACATCGTAGAAATCTCGACACATGCCATAGGGAGAGCGTATACTTTGTTGTTGGCTCCAGTGGACGAGGTGACTTCCCCAGACGGGAGTCGGTCCTTGAAAGTTCCTCCTAATGGGTGGAGGGTTGACTATTTCTGGTTCTGAGTCTGTCCCGGAGTCGTCCCAGCCATCCAACTCAATGGGCTCCTCGTCCTCCTCCGGATCCTCTTCAATCCATCCTTCGTTGCCTTGTTGTGGGTAGTAGGGGTCTCCATGCGGGTGAAATCCAACCATTTGACTATACGAGAATAGGGTTATAAGATTTGAATAAAACTTGAGACATGTAATACTAATTAATCTAGCGTATGCACCAAATACTCCAATGGTATTTAAATTCTTGTGTTTGATCTTTGTGATGTTTTTGGTAAGTTTTGACTCATTGCTCACTACGAGCGTTCCTCGATATACATTGGTCCGATCTCGGACAAATATAGTTGATCACGCGATATTTGTCCCAAATCTGATTACATATATCGAGTCTTAATCGTAGTATCCAACTTGTCTAAATACTTGTTGTATAGTTAATAAACATTAAACTAATTTTTTGTATACATGTATTTGTACTTGAATGAACCAACATTTTTAAGTTATACTAAACGCGGCTTAGGCGTAAATAAAAATCGTTTTGTCAGAGAGTATTAGTCCCTTAAGCATTTATAGTTTGTATATATTATGTGGTTCGATATACTTAGTTCACTATGAACATTACTCTGATACCAATCTGTCACACCCCCAAACCTGAACGGCGGAAATGTTCGGGGGCGGATGACTTCATGTGGTAGCGTAACAAGTGAATACATAGTAAAGAAAGCAATACAACCATCATATATATATATATATATATATATATATATATATATATATATATATATATATATATATATATATAATTGAAAGTTTACATTTGTCAAACGTTACATGTTCAAAATCAATTACAAATATGATGTCAAAATATGAGACTAAACTGGCGCCGCAACATCTCTTCATCAAAAGCATAATGATACCTGTAGTTACTGAATCCCTGGGACATACAAGTAATTTTGAAAGAGTAGATCAACATTTAAGCTGGTGAGTCTCATAAGTATTTAATGACAATGTTTGTATGAAATGAAATATCTTGTCCTTGTTTGTTTGTGTTTAGAAAATCCTGTATTTTTTACTAGTATAAAAGTAGTCTTCCTTCCAGACCAAAGTTTGTTTCCAAAATGTTTGTAAGTGTAAAACTAACCAATATGTTTGAAAACCTCATAAATCAATGTATTTTTAATACCTCCTGTGATCTTTATAACCATACTATTGACTCGGATTGCCTATACACAACGTTCTTCAGGCGTTGGAATGTTGTGACGTTTGTCACCCCAAACGGTGGACTGTAGGTAACAGTAAGGGCGCGGGTTGTCAAGCCCGTATAGATCTATACACAAACACGATGCTCTCCCTCCAAGGGATTCTGGTATATAATACAGGACTTGAAATGTGTACTCGAACGTACGTCAAGTAAATGTCTCACAGAACGGTAGTATAAAAACAGATTTACGTGTTGAAATGTTCGTTTGTTATCATACATGAAAGTGATTTCTCGAATATCGTGTTTCTAGTATGTAAAAGTTAGCAATGTCCTCATAAAACGGTACCTATTATAGTTTTCTAAAAGTGTGCCTCGTTTGTTTTTAGAATATCTAGAAAAGAATCACTTGTTATGAAAACATAGATTTTCGTAGCGTCTAAGATAGACACAACATACTTTAAATCTAAGAAAATGTTTAGTTTATACATGCATTACAACCATTTATAGTTTTTAAAGATAGAATCTATTGTAATATATTTTTGTATACGGAAGTTCCCTATAAAGTTTGTAAATCACACATGATTCCACTTAATAAAAGTGTATAATAATCTTTGTATATAACACCCAATAGTAGTCGTGTGTTTTACTTGTATTCCCCCCCCCCCCCCCCCCCCCCTTAGAAAGCATATAAAAGCGTTTAGAATATTAAATGGGTTAATTAAGGGGTATGAACTCACTTGAAAGTTTGAAGATAGCGAGATGGAAAATCGGGCAGAGTTTCGTCTCGGGAAACGGATTTTTCTCGGGAATCTCGGGAGTAAAATCGACCTTCGGGACTTGCACAAAATGACCAGGGCTTCGGGGTAGTGCGGGCATGGAAAACGAGGTAAAACACAAGAAAAGTAAGAGAGAATGAGCAAATTTTTCGGGAACCCTCGCATCCTATTTATAGGAGGCTGGAACCGCCTCCGTACGCGGGGCGTACGCGTACGTCACGCATGACCGAGTCCTCGACTGCCTCACACTTCGGATGGGACGGGGGGTAGGCTCGCATAGGGGCGACGTGGACGATCCGAGGCGATGGCCTCGAGTACGCTGGGCGTACTCGTGTACGCGGGGCGTACTTGCGTAACTCAAACTTCGGATAATACCGAAGTTTTTAATAAAAATTATATATAAATTATTTATCAAACTTCAAAAATTCATATCTCCTTCATACGAACTCCGTTTTCGACGTTCTTTATATCCCCGCGAAGGTGAGACTACGATCTACAATTTTCGTTTAGATTCCGTCGGCAAATTCCGAAATTATTTTTATTATTTATTTATTAAAATGACGTGATTAAGGAATTTCTTTAAAAATTCATAACTTCTTTATCTGACGTCAGTTTTTGCCAGACTTTTTACCGCTGAACAACCATTGTCGAGACCTTCGATTCTCGTTTAGGTCATTCCGGCCAAAATTCGCTCATTCGAGTTTTCAGTTGACTATTGCTAAGCCAAATTTGGAAAAATCTTAACTTCAATATACGAAGTTGGGTTTGGGCATTCTCTTTTACGTACGATCCCGGTTTAATGATATAAAACATAGTAGGTAGTTAAGTAGAAACTTTTTGGACATTTTATTATCAACGTTTATTTTGATTAACTCAAAAATGGTTACAATACTTGACCTATTAGGCCATTACAAAGAGTTGAAATATCTGGTTGTTACAGAATAGAATAAGTAACTATATAATCAGTGTTTTACATTAACAAATCTATACACTTATGTGACAACCGTCAAATTCTGGTCAATTCAAAGTCAAATAAAGTCAACAAGTCAAACCGATCAACTCAACTAACCCTTGTGTACTAGGGCTTACGTTATGTATTTACTAAACAACTCGCTATTCTGATGAGAGATCATAAATCGAAAAGTACGTACATCTAGACTTCCTTAACCTAAAACCATGGTAAGTAACAAACCAAACCGATAAAACAATGTTGCATACTCATCAGGAGTGTGTAAGATCCTTAAACAAAGTTTAACAGGGTTTACGGACCTTGCATTGCGAAGCCGGACACTCACATTTGTCACACACGAAACCTCTCTTAATCGTTTTCACTCTATCTCACTTTAATCGAGAATCTCTCCCAAATCTCTTCAAGCATGTCAAATCTCTCCCAAATCTCTCTTTGTATGAGAAATCTCTCCAAGAATGTGAAATCTTTCCTAAATCTCTCTTTGTATGAGAAATCTCTCCAAGAATGTGAAATCTCTCCCAAATCTCACTTTGTATGAGAAACCCCTCTAAGTATGTCAAATCCCTCCCAAATCTCTCCAAGAATGTGAAATCTCTCCCAAATCTCTCTCAAAAGTTGCTTAAACTTTTTACAGTCTTTCGGGCCATCCCGACCCTTAATCGGGTCAAAAACGGCTTAAAACGGGGTAAAAACGAGTAAAATAGGCTTAAGCACCCGAATCCCTCTTATTAGGGCCGAAGCCTCTTAGAACCGAAGGTCCCTATAGGGACCGAACTTGCTAAGAACCGAAACCAAGAAGACCGAGCATTTACTGAACCCGAACCTCGCCCAGGAAGAACCAAACCCGAAGGTCCTCTCAGGGCCGAACCTCGCCCAGGAAGAACCGAACCTCGCGCACCACCCGAACCCCGAAGGTACTGTTCATTTCGGTCCATTTCGGGTCTAACTACCTTCGGTCTATTTCGCTTCCATGACTTTGGACCGAGCCCTTCGCCTTCGCCTCTCACTTCTGGTTTGCCCCATTTCGCTTCCGGATCTACATTAGAAGGGACCAAATCTCGGCCTAGGGACCGAACCTCGGCCTAGGACCGAGAGGTCTCGTTGGAAACTCCTTTTCACCTGGTTTTCAACAAGTTTTGCGTTTAAGCCCGTTTTTAATTATTTTAACGCGGGATTTTCACCCAAAATCACATTTTAACATAATGAACCCTAAATATTCACAATTTAATCATATTTTCATGAAAATCTTTATTTAAATAATAAAATCTAGTGGGTAAAGTACAAAGAGGTGGAGTGTTGACTTTGCTTTACCTTATGACACAAGCAACCACTCCCACACCCACTCTATGACCAACCACATCTCCCCACCTTACCTAGGTCACATCAATGTCCTTTCCCACTCAATGATCACCCTTTCCCACGTTTTTGAGAGCTGGACATTCATCCTCTCTCCTGACTTCTCCCATTTTCTCTCATTTCACTAATAAGATCAAACTCTTTCCTCTCTCACTTCCTCTCTCTAGAAATTCGAGATTCAAGGGCTGATCTTGGGTTTTCCTCCATGTTTGGTAAGCATAATTGATTCTCCTTATGAATATCTCACCTCTTTCTACTCAAATCATGGATATCTTACACAAACTCCATCATATTTGTGTTAGAGCTTCGAATCTTCAAGTGATTCTTCAAGTGTTCTTGGGTTGAACACTTCTCTTCTTCAACACTTATCTACTGAAATTACATAAGATGAGTTCATACCCCTACATTTTCATGTTTTCTCAAGTTTTCAGGGGGGGGGGGATACTAGTTAAAACACCACGAACATAACTAAACTTTTCTAACAGCCTTCATCAGAAAAGTTCAACTCCATTCACGGACTGTTTTGGGCAACTTAAACATTTTTGTTTTCGAAACTGTACAGGGTGCAAGTAGTTCAAGTTCTTAGCTTTAAAATGACTACTTGCACATCTCCATACTATTTTTCTACAATTTATGGTGATTTTTACAAAACTGCCTATCATTTCAAACATCAATCTGGACCAGTCTGTGATTATGGACTTTTTCACCCAAGTTGGAGGTCATTAAAAATCATGATAAAAATTATGAGTAAACTAGACACATTTTCGGAACTCTCAGATTTTATGGATTTAGTTTTTGACTTCGTATGATTTTTCTATGACATTTCTAAAACAGCACAGAAAGGTTAGAGTTAGTTAACAACTTATAACTTTCAAAACACTTTGTAACATGTTGAGCAAAGTGTTAAATATTTGATAACTTCGTATATTACAAGTATTTCTCGTAGTGGTACAATTATATAATAGAAAAACTCTCACTGAATTTATAAGAATCCTCCATCATAACCATTAGTACAAAACAAAGCAAGATAAACATAGCTATATTGTACTATACATTTGACTTACATAGAAAGGGTTCTTAAACACCTCAAATAAACATACTAAACTATAATAAGTATAGTTAGGTTGCATATACATTTTAAACATTTTGATAAACTATAATAGGTATAGTTTATGATCATTTACGTTACAAAAGGGTTTTATGTACAAAAAGGGGTACAATTACAAAGTGCCGGGTTTTTATACAAAAAGGGGTACAAATACAAAGTGCCGAGTTTTTATACAAAAAAGGGTACAAATACAAAGTGCCGGGTTTTTTATACAAAAAGGGGTACAAATACAAAGTGCCTGGTTTTTATACAAAAAGTGGTACAAATACAAAGTATCGGGTTTTTATACAAAAAGGGGGTACCGATATAAAGTACCAGGTTCACTTAAAATAGTTATTATGATATTAAAACTATATTTCATCTAGAATTGTTAGACTTCAACTATAATCGTTGAGCGTATATGTTTGAGTCATATAAGAATTTAGTCTCGATTGGCTTAGAATTTGTGGGGCCTGCCTCATCTCGTGTTCCTCGTTGGGTTGTGGACCTAGGGCAGACCCACTATATTCAACGTTTTATCTAACTTAAACCTTATATAACTTATATACACTGGACGATTATAGGAGAAATCTACGGGTCATTCTAGGGTTCATTAACACATCATATAGGAATATTCTGTTCGCACTTAACTAAGAAAATATTGGATTTTCTGGAAATCAAACTCTATCGATTTTACAAGGAAACGTTTTCTACTTCAAACAAAACTCTTATGAACTCACCAACTTAATTGTTGACACTTTTTTAAAACTACTTGTATTCTCAGGAAATCAGTGAAATAGGAAAACTTCAGCGCTTTGAGGATGGGACGTTAAACCGTCAACAATTTATTTTTGTCATCATAATGTAATTGATTTTGAAACATGTAAACATATACTTTGGTGTAACCTTTTCAATTATATTTATGATGGTTGTATTTACTTTTAGCACTATTATACACGTTGTTGTGATACTGTACATGAAGTCCTCCACCCCCGGACGTTTCCGCCATCCTTGGTTTGGGGGTGTGATGACTTAAGATAATGTGTGACCTTACAATCTCCCCCTATTTGATGATGTCAAAACTAACCAGTGTGAAGTATTATGTTGAACTATGTTTCCCTTAAAGTGAAAAATCTTCTTGAAGTGTGTCTGCTTTTCTTCAGATAAACTCATGAATGTGTACCAGAAGTAATCAATATTTCTCCCCCTTTTTGATATCAACAAATGGGGTCTTCATTAATAACTCCCCTTCAATTTTTTACTCCCCCATGCCCTTATAACATCTTCACAACATCTAATATTGGAATCTCCCTTTTGAGAACCAATATCAATCAGTGTGACATGTAGTATGAGCCATGGTGAGTTATGTAACAAGTGAGACATAATGAAATTTTAGGGTGTTGGTGTCTCACTCTAGTTTGGTGATCACTAAAGATCATAGAACACACTGTTTCGATGTATGCACCAGTGAGTGGTAAAGTCACACTGAATCATTAACAACTTTTATTAGTTGAAAAAAGGGCAAGAATGAGTAGGCGCATGTAATATATCAGGGTACATGATATAGCCATTGGTACAAAATTTTCAAGTTCTCATTAGTTTTTAGCATTTGACACTAACTCATTAAACTTTTAAGAAGAATTTAATGGTAAGAATCGGTTGGTGCGTGTGATAAACTAAGATACATAGTCTAACCATGGGCACATACCTTCAAATTTTATGAGTGTATGGTTTTACACAATGGATCATCAAGTTCTTATAAAGAAGAATTGTGGGAAAGAAGTAGGATGTCTCAGTGATGCTAAGGTGAAATCAGTGTGAATCATTGACAGTGATCACTGTCAATTCGTTAAATGGTACTATATCATACCTCAGTCTAGGAGGCCAAGTACATGAATAAACCTTTATCATTTAAGGACTAGACAAGTATCTCTTACGATGATAAGTACGTAGTCAAGCTAAGCCATTGGGTAATGCTCGATGTTTCAGTAGCACAGGAGACTTGATGCATACGGTAAGCATGCTTCCAGGGACGGAGTCAGGTAAGAGACGATTAACTAAGAAAATAAACACCAAAGCCTTTCTATAATTTTCTGATTTGAACTAGGCAATCTCATTTTGAAATATTGGATGATGCTAGATAATCAGGGTGAGCGTGTGACTCAATGTTATCTCAACAAATGGTCTCGATGATGAGATACTTAGAGTGAGTTAGGCACATACAACAACATGCTTCTAAGAACAGTATCTAGTCATAAGTTACATACTTGGCTCAAGACATGCCACTGTCAAATCATGAAAAATACAATTTTCTTTTGAAGAAATGACCATACCTGATGGAGCTTGTAAGAGACAACTCCAGAAATCAACCAGCACCAGATAACTTTATGACCAACTAGACAATTTTTCAGCTTAGTTGCCTTTGTCACTATTAATTTCTCCCCCTAAGCTTGTGGTTCGTTTCTTCCAACAGCTAGAGAGACTTGTAAACACAGTGTATGATCATCATGACATTTCTCGAAAAGTCCATTAAAGTGATGCAATGAAATTGTAAATCATGAACCAGATGTGTATTGACACATTAGGTAGACCATCACCAAGACCCACTTGAAAGTATCCAAAAACATCACATGATCAAACATTCATGCTATCTCTCATTTAACTTCAAATCAGTGGCTAAAACAAAAGAACTTTGAACACATAATAAATACATAACTACTAGGATCTTTAAGGGGTAAATAAGTTCTAATGTTCATAGATAAGTTGAACATTAGAAACAACGTTAAATTTGTCCCCTGGAAGATGGGGATTAGCTGTATTTCGATATTTCAGTGCATTCCTCCTTATATTTTTTTTATCAAAGTGATAGAAAATATACTTTTGAAACTATTTACCGAGAGACCTGCGCAACACTTGCTTTTGTATATTTATCTTTAAAACATAACTTAGAAAAATAAACATTAGAAACAAAAATTTGAACAAATTAAAACGAAATAAATTTAACAACTAAAAATGAAAATAATTTAACCTAATAGAAAAGCTAATTAAAACTTTAGAAAAACATTTATTATTATTATTATTATTATTATTATTATTATTATTATTATTGTTGTTGTTGTTGTTGTTGTTGTTGTTGTTGTTGTTGTTATTTTTTAATTAAATAAAAAAGGAGGTCTGGTATGGCAACTAGCCAAACATTAGGGACCAATTATATAAAAAAAAGGAAATGTTTTGTGTCATCTTCTTCCGTACAAAGAATGCACGTGACAAGAGGTTGTATTTTTAGACTTGCATAAGACCAGCTTTTGAAAATAACAGAGACAGAAGGGCACATGTTTTGATTACTTGTATAACATCCCAAAAATCATGGTAAAATTTTCATTTTTCAAAAACAAACTAATGACTATAATTGTTTACAAATCACTGTTTCCAAAATTTATAATTACAAATTAGAATATTTCAAGATCGAATGAAGGATGTGCATGATCAAGCCTTCTCCTTGCCCTGATCATGTAAAGTACCTAAAATGATAAAATGAAACTGTAAGCACGAAGCTTAATGAGTTCTTCGAAAGTGACACCACACAAAATATAACATATGCAATCATGCATGTGGGTTCCAATCAGTCATCAGACTGGAGTACCCTCGGGTCCACAACCTCTCGGTTAGATTACCCTGGCCTACAAACTCCCGGTTGGATTTCCCTGGCCCACAACCTCCCGGTTGGATAGCCCTGGGATTGTTCACTGGCAACACAAAGTAGTACAGTCTAAACCCAACCACACTGTATCAACATATACATCAGATAAACATATAACATCTCAGCAAACGATCAGACAAATCTATAGATCACTACCACATAACACCATCCTATATACCAGGATACAGAACTAACATATCATTACAACATAATAACATCATATATATCAGGATACTAGGCCAGAATTGGTGCCTCGACCTAGAAGTACCGTGAGGAAAGCTCACCTGAATCGAAGAACTCTAAAATAGTGTGATACTATCCCTTTTTCTGCACTACTTTCACATGTGAATCCACTAACACCATAACGAGATAAAATCTTAATCAATAGCCTAAATCCTCAAGTTCTACTTAAGGTCAAACTTCAACGAAAGTCAAAGTCCAATACTGGATACGTACTCGCAACGTACTCCATGTATACCCAACATACGCGATTCAAGTCTAGTACACCAAGCATACTTCTAGGCATGCCTAACGTATGCTGGATGATCCCAACATTCCCTTAAGAACTTCACCCCTTAAGACCTTTTTTCAAGAGCTCAGACTTATGTCATAAAGTTTCCACCTTTATGACTTCCCATGGCTAGAAAAGGTCCCAAAGCTAAAACCCTAACTTATTAATCCATTAAGACATCAGAACTCTCGCATAGAAGGACCAAGATCACATTTTTATGGTTCCTAATAGCTCCATAAAGGATAACGTTTCAAACTTTATCCATTAGAATGGTCCAAGCAACCAAGATCTAGTGTTTTAAGTTTCAAAGGGACCAAAAGTGTATCTTTCTTACTTAATCCATTAAGCCCAAGTTTCCAAACTTCAGATTTGAATCAAAATGATATATAGATGGATAAAGTTTTCAACTTTATTTATAACAAGGTCTTGTACTTTCAAGATCTAAAATTTGTGCAGTAAAGTGACCAAAATCTCATAACATCCAAAACTAGCTAGATCTAACATATACATCATCAAGATTCAAGCTTTATACCTCCAGATGTAAGTCCCCAAAATTGCTTATGTATCGATCAGATCCAATTGATGGTGCGGAATCCCAATCAATTGGATGATGTCAGATCAAAATAGAAGAGAAGGATAAGAAGAATTAAGATAAATCTAATGATATATTCAATAAATTGAGTGATGCTCCATATACATAGATTCTCTCACACACACACACTCTTCTTCTCTCTAGAACATGCTCCTCTTCTCTATTCTCTTGACCATACACTCCTCACCCTATATATATGAGACATGGGCCACCAGCTGCACATGAGTGTACAGCCGCACACGCGTGTGTGGCTGTACACAGGGTGTGCGACCGCACACACATGAGCATCCGTACACAGGGTGTGCGGCCGCACACACATGTGCAGCCGTACACAACCACAAAGTTACAAAAAAATATATTTTCCTAGAAAAGCAAAGTATGAACCATGTTTTTGATCCAAAAATCTCCCCCTTGGTTTATAACTTTCTTTTCTAATTGGCCAAACAAACTCCCCCTAAAAAGTAGCTGGCTTTTCTTGTTATTCTTCATTGGGAGCTTGGCTTCAGCATCAATCTTCAAATTTCTTCACAGCATCAAGATGAACATATGAATCCTCAATAAATGACTTTCAACTTGAGCAGTTGGGATTTCTGCAGATTTTGACATTGAACGCACATTGGGTGAGGAGGCTTCTTGTAGAGATTCATGAAAGATGGCGCTTTCAGCTTTAGAATCTTCAGAGAGAATAGAGAGAACGAATCATCTGGATCACTTCAGTAGGTTCATAGATAGCAGCAAATTAATTGAGGAGGCTTCAATGCAATCTGTCACATAATCTTCAAGTACAACTTCACCATGCTCTTAGGGTTGACAGATTGAATGTTGAAAGAATAATCTTCATTTCTTGCTCCTTCGAATGAAAATTCTTCGATGCTCACGAATGAAGCCTTGGCTTAGAAAATCTTCAATACAGTCTCCACGAGTCTCATCTACGTCTGAAATCACTTTTCAAGACAAAACAAAACTAAAAGAAAAATTAGCACACAAAAAAATATTTTTGGATTTTTGATATTTTCTGAAAAAAAATAAAACATAAATAACATTATTTTTTTATTTTTAATTTTCTATTTTTTGTTTGATATTTTAATTTTTCTGATTTTTTTTGATTTTTTAATATATATATATATATATATATATATATATATATATATATATATATATATATATATATATATATATATATATATATTCTCCCCCTAAATTTGTGCATAGATGAAAACTATGAACAAATTTAACAAAAACAAAATTATTTGGGATCAAAGTTGTAAGACAACCTTAATTTGTTTATCGGTACCTTCCCCTTCATGAATAGATCTGGTCGATCACCAGTATTGTGGTCTACTTAAGCACGAAAAATTGTGACAAATTTTGGACATGCTATAAGTGACAAGACAAGTTGATCCTATGTTCCTAGATAAAACTTCCTAAGGACCATTCATCTAACGACGACCAATAATATTGTTGTCCACCTAAATTGAGCTGCGAGATCTACAGACAATCTATAGTTTTTCAATTTTAGATGTACTAAAACGTGTTTCCTGCTTCCTGATATACCCCAATAATCAAGAACTTCCGAGATACTCCTTACTTTAGGTGAGCAGACTATTATTCATAGAGAGGATAGTTTCAGATTATTATTAATTATATTTTTTAGAGGGATTGAGAAGTAGAAGGTTGCATATGCTGTGTACCAGGTCGGATTGTTAATGGCACAAAGGAGACAACATATGGCTAACAGATAAGAAGATTTTCATCGACATAATATTTAGAGAAATAGATTTGCATATGTTGCAGTCCAGGTCGGATCTCTTCCAATCACATAGAGGAGTCAACATATGACTAATAGTAAGAAAGAAAGAAAATAATTTTCTACAGACCTACTTTATCGGAATTCCCCAGTCGCCCTGTCAATACCGGAATTAAGGACATAATCCATACATCGAGGAAAAGCAAAACCACAGCTCTAGATATGGGTTCTTTAATGTGGCTGGTGGGTTTTCATGTATATCTCCCTGCTCAACCTATCCGAGCGTCGTATTGTCAGGCTAAACAATCTATCTAGGTCAAGATTTGTCAAGTCAATTGATTTCTTAAGTTCATATGCACCTAGTCAAGTCCATTAAAATCCTTCGTGCCTACCAGCACATCGAACACAGAGCCTAGAAAATTCAACTTTGGTACTTTACACAGACTCAGATTTCCTGTTATCACTTGTTGATATCACTTCCCAAACAATACCTACTAAATAAAAAACTATCAGAAAATGAAAATTGTCTTTAAAATGAATCAGTGTAAGGTAAACTCAAGAGTATAAAGAAGAAACTCAAGCCGTAATTCACTGATTGAATTTGCATCCAGAAGGTCTGAGAACAACATGCGTAATCCCATAAAAGATCCAATATTTTTTCATGTCGTTAAGCACAAACCCATGTGATCCTTTCCTTTCTTCCCTTCCCACAAAGGACACATACTCTCAACCAAAGTTTTAAATGATGTACAGTTAAGAGATGCCTCCTATCAAGTGCCTGGAACAGCCACTATCAACAAACCGAAGTCAGATGATATGCGTCCATAGCTGTTCCGACACTGAGTGGGATCAGTTGGTCTTTGGAACCCAGTCCATTTTGACCATTTTCATCCTTGCATGGTACTCTCTCCCATGACATGTCTTGGTTATCACAAACAGAAGATGAAGAAATATTAGAATCGTTAGATGTAACAACTCGAAATTTGTTCGTCGCCAAAACCCGTTCTACCCGGAAAGTCGCCGTTATCGGATTCGTTCCGTTTTCTCTTTGGAGTTAATCGTATAAACTTATATGTTTATTTTATTCTAATGAGTGTCTAAATCACTCAGGAACTTATGTTATTAGCCCAAAAACATTTATTTCATGAGTTTTTATAATGTTCCCGTCGGGTGACGGAAATTCAATCGGGTGCGACCAAAAGCCGCGTTTAGCGTCGGTATCGGGTAGAATTCCACCGCGTGAAAATTTTAGGAAGTATATAAACGTGTTTCAGCTTTCATTTGAAGCTTTTCCTTCTCTCACTACTCTCTCTCTCTAACCTCTCTCCAAAAATCCAAAGATTAAGGGTCCAAAACTCAATTTTAAGGCTTCAAATCCTTAAGGTACCTTCCTAGCTTCAATCTATAGCATATTTAGCTTCCAAATTAGACACTTAATCATGAAATGGGACACAATGTATGAGTTTACGGCCCAGGAATATGCCTAGTCCGTAAACACCAAAAATGATGGGTTTTGAGCCCTTAAACCCGTCCTTGACTAGTTTGGACTTTAGATATGGCTATGGTACTTCAAGATATGGACTCTAAACATGTAAAACTTGAATTTTGTGATGTTTGAAGGAGTTTATGGCCAAGGATTATTCTTGGGCCGTAAACTCATATAATTAGGGTTTTCATGCCCTTAAACCCTTCCAAATCACTTCTATGGCCTAGATATGAATTATAGGACCTTGATTCTAGCATTTGGACACTTGAAACATGAATTTTGGGGGATTTAGATGAGTTCACGGCCAAGGAGAGTGCTTGGGCCGTAAACTCCCCAAAACTTGGCATAAATCCAATTCTAAGGTGTTAGAAAGCCATCCAACACCACCAAAAGCCTTGGAATAAATCAAGGGACCAACCAAAAATACTTTTAGGGCCTAAAACACATCATTCATGGGATTTCTAAGGGTTTATGGCCAAGACTTGTTCTTGGGCCGTAAACTCCAAAATTATTGGTGTTAGAATGCAAACTAAACACCCCTAAGGCCCTTAGATGAATTTTAGAAGTCCTTTCATGCAAGTTTTAGACCTTGAAACTCCTTGAAGCACCCTATAGAAGAGTTTACGGCCATGAGGGGGGTCTCATGGGCCGTAAACTCCATAAACACCCCAAAAGTCCCTTGCAAACTCATGATAGGCCTTGGATAAATTCTTCCAATCACATGTGATTTGTTCTAGCACCATTTAACATCATTTTCTTAGGTAAATATGGGTTTATGGCCTTGGAGCCATGCTAGGCTGTAAACTCCCATAAAGGGGGTCTATTTGATGTTTTGTAATCATTCCAAGTCCTTAAACCAAGTTTAGAAATTATCCCCTAAGTGTTGGAAGTCCAAATTGCACCATAAACCACCCATCATGAGTTTACGGCCGTAAACTCATGGGGATGGGTGTTTTGGCCGTAAGCTCCCTAAAGGGGGGTGTTCCTTTGATGTCCCAACTCATTTCCCAAGTCCCTTGTGTCATTCATGTCCCTAAACGCCACCCGGGTCCTTTGTCACACCCCGCTAAAGCGGAAACGCAAGGTATGACAGCGATAACGGTTTCAATGCAAAAGATAAAGATACATCACCATAGCAGTATTTAAAAGTTTACAACCCATAGCTTCAAAAGAAACAAAATACAAGTTTTTCAAAATAACATTGTTCAAAATATAGCTTCATAATAGCTTCAACACGATGCTGCATGCTCTATGATGATGAATCTTTACATCCACTTACTAATTACTTCCTGAAAAAGCATGTAAAACGAGCGTCAACTATGAAAATAGTTGGTGAGTATCACAAGTTTATAAATCGAGGGTACAATAATGCTTTTCGTAAGTACAAGTACATTGCTTTAATGATAAAACAAAGTTGATTGCTATTAAGGTATACAAGTTTATTGCTAGAACGGGAAACGCGTTTGTATGTGTATGAGCAAACAATGAGTCTCAACCAAACCTATGACTGAAGCCCTATCGAGATCCATGCTTATCGTTCCATAGATGAATATGGTATCATGCACTCCAGCGATTCGGGCGAGTGAGGAGTTGTCAATTCCTAATAGCGCTATCCATAACGACCATTGGCTCAAAGAGTTAATGGTTAGAGATAAGGGAAGGGCCTTAGTATGATAAGTTCTCATGTTCCGTGTTGCATAGACATACATAAAGAAACGTAGCAATACAATAGCAATCATGTTTGATACAATTCAATTTAAATACAACATGCAAACAGTAGTTTTTCTGGACATGCTTTTCCACCTCAAAACATAAAAACCGAAAATAGGGGAGTGCGTGAATACTCACGATGTTTTGTGTAGACACAAGCGGTACTTCGGGATGCACCAACGTCTTACTACTGGGATCCTACGACATCAAACACACGCACTAGTGAGTTTCCATGTCGATATCTAATGCTAATATACTAAACTCTACATATAGGGAAATGCCAATTTATGTTTTAGTATTGGATTTTATATCAATTAGTTACACTTTTTCTGAAGTAATGAAATTCTATATATGACTAATTACAACCTTGGAATATAAACTTTCCAAATTTTTAAGTCCTTATTACAACATAAATTCACGAAAATAGCATTCGAGGGATAAAAATTCTCAAACTTTTTATTTAACTGTTATTACACAATACTAAGTTGGGAAAATTATAAAAATGGATTTCCAAGCTGTTTAATTATATTTTATGATTTTTGAGCATTTATTTCAATAAAAATTGAAATAAATAGAAAACAGTTTCCAAAATTACCCAAACTTTTTATTTAATTGTTATTATACATAAATAGGCTAGGAAAAATATAAAAGATATTTTTCAGTGGGTATTTCTATTTTTCCTTGCTTTATTCCTTTAAATAGTCATTAATTAAAGAAATAATATTAAACAGTTAAAATAAATCACCATAAATTTTTGTAACGTCATTTACAGTATAAATATCATGGGAAAAATATCAAAAGTGGTTTTCATAATGTATAAACTGGTTTTGGGTATTTATGTATATTTAAGTGTATTTTAGTGCAATTAACTTTAGAAAATAAGAGAAAAATAGTTTACAGTAGAGAAAAATATTCTAAATTTTTATGTAACCTCCTACTCTATAATATTATATCCTGGTAAATTGTCATGAATTTTGGATAATCAGAATTATTTCTTCCATTTTTAGACCATTATAATTACCAAAAATTGGGAAAAATAGTAAAACATGATGGAAAATCTTGAAATTATTTTCTGTAGTCACCCATCACAGGTAAGGTATGCGAAAATTATTAGATACAATTTTCACATCCTATAAAGTGGTTTTGTAATTTATCATGTCCTAAATAAAAGAAAATTAGAAATCATATGAAACAGTAACAAAAATTGCTGAAATTTGGTGAGGGGTCATTATTCCCTATAAGGATCATCCATGAATTTATTTAGGATTTATTTACCTCTGGAAGTATTTTATATGATTTATGCCCTTGGTTTTAGCAATAATTCTAATAAATCAAAGAAATAACAAAAGCTCTTGAAATTTTCCAGATTATCTCATGCATGCAAGGGCTTTCAAAACGAAAAATGTAAAAAAATGTATTCAGAAGAGAAATGAGGGTAATGATTCCAAACAATTTAAGAAAAGTTGCATGCAATAATGCATGAAGTGTAAATGTGGCTGAAGTTCATGAATTTGTGTAGCCCATTCAGTGAGGTTTTAAGAGACTAAATTTCAACCATAATTCACTAGATACGTTAAGTTTCTAAGGTATTTTTCCTCAGATTTATGGTTGGGTTTAAGGCCATTGTTTAAGCAAGATAAAAATAGTGATCACAGAAAAAGAGCTGTATGCGCAACCTTTTTGTAAAATCTGCTAAAAATCGGATATTTAATATTTTACAGTGAGACCAGTTGGGTTTGAAAGTTAACTCGTAGAACTAACCAATACAAAACGAATATCATGATTTGGTTAAGAAATGACTGAGTTATGACTGTTCAAAGTCGAACAAAGTAATCTGGCAGATTGCATGTTTGCTTGTGTGCATTATTAGGGTATTTCAACAAGAACATCATGCATGTCTTTGGTAAGGCCCACTTTCTAACACATGCATGGAATGAATGAGCATCCAAGATGTACTAGAAATGGTTTAAATGCTTTTGTTCATGCATGAACACAAAAGAAATGGAGAAGAACATGAAATATTAGGTTTTGATGTCACATGATCATATGTGCATCTTTTCCACTCCTTGCATGGGTTTGATCCCGGATTTTCACCATCTCTAACACATGGATTGTGTTATGGTGAGAATCTACAAACCACAAGGGGAGAATAAAGATTTCTAGCCATGGAAAGGCATAGAATCCGAAAAGTAGGGAAGACTAAGAAGAAAAAGAGGTTTAACCATGAAACTATGGAAGAAGATGTTGTTGTTTACCTTGGTTTTGACCTTGAGAGAAGTAAGAACACTTCAAGGGCTTCACAATCTCGAAATTTTGCAGAGAAATGAGAGGATTTTCGTGAGATTAGAGAGAGGGAAGAAGAGAGTGAAGTGTGTGAAGAGAGTGAAGTGAGAGAGTGAAGAGGGAAGAGGTGGAGTAAGGGTTTAAGCTTAATGATTGTGTTTTGGGGAAGAGAGAGGGCATGGGGAGAGGTGATGGCCGATTTTTGCATGCATTTTGGCCTCCTCTCTCCTAAATTTTAAACTTTATAAACTTCCCTCCTATATTTTATATAAAAACATTCATTTTTATAAAATGTTTATTAAGCAATTTGATTTATTTAAAAATCTTGTTTTCAACAAATAATTTATGATTAATACTTGTAATTTATATTTCTAGTTCATTGGTATAATCCATAATTTGATTAATAAAATTTGATATTAGGAAGTTTATAGCCAAATTTTATAAAGTTTTTAAGCTTTATAATTTATAACTTTGGATTTTTGGCTCTTTAGGGTTTTTGGAATATTGTTTGATATTCAACAACATGTTGAAGTATAATTAGAATGTTTTAATTTATTTTTAGAGTTTTATACCCTATTTCAATTATAACAAAGCTTGAAGCTTTATTCTAATTATAGTATTGGCATTTCCTATTGTATCTAAGCAACTTACTAGAATTGTAGGTATCAAGTATATTAGTCCTAGACCTTAGTTGGATCCTAGTTTATGCAAGATTTTTGACCTAATTTATACTACTAGGTCATGGCATGTTGTGCATGAATGGTTATTATAAAGATGCATGAGTCCAAGAATGACCTGAATTGGCAGTTGTCACAGTATCCCCCACTTAAAAAGAATTTCATCCCGAAATTCATTCTATGTCATCGCTTGTCATCGCAAGGGAAAAGTTGCGGATACTTTTCCTTTATGAAGTCCTCGCGCTCCCAGGTGTACTCCGGCTCGCGTTTTGAGTTCCATCGAACTTTCACAATCGGGATCTTACTCCGATTAAGTTGTTTTACCTCCCTGTTAAGGATATCTATCGGTTCCTCAACGAAGCTCAGCTTATCATTGATCTTAATTTCCTCCAGGGGTACTATCAATGTTTCATCGGCTAGACATTTCTTAAGGTTGGAGACGTGGAATGTGTCGTGAATGGCGCTTAACTCTTGGGGCAATTGGACTTTATACACTACTGGACCAATCCTTTCAAGGATTTCAAAGGGTGCAACATATCTCGGGCTTAGTTTTCCTTTCTTACCAAAACGCACAAGCCCTTTCCAAGGCGACACTTTTAAAAGTACCTTGTCTCCTACTTGGAATTCTAATGGTTTTCGACGATTATCCGCATAACTTTTCTGACGATCTCTAGCAGCTTTAAGCTTATCCTTGATGATAGCAATCTTGTCGGATGTTTCCTGGATAAGTTCGACTCTAGTCAACTGTCTGTCTCCGATTTCTGTCCAGCATAAGGGCGAACGACACTTGCGTCCATACAATGCTTCATATGGAGCACATTGGATACTCGTGTGGTAACTGTTATTGTAGGAAAACTCAATTAGGGGTAAATGAGTATCCCAATTTCCTTTGAACTCAATGACACACGCTCGTAGCATGTCTTCCAATGTTTGTATTGTTCTCTCTGTTTGCCCATCTGTCTGAGGGTGGTAAGCTGTGCTCAAATCTATCTTGGTTCCTAGTGCCCTCTGTAACATCCACCAAAATCGAGATGTAAAACGACTATCTCTATCAGAAATGATAGATAAGGGTACACCGTGCAGAGAAACAATTTTGTCGATGTAGATTTGGGCCAATTTTTCCATCTTGAAATCTTCTCGAATGGGGAGAAAGTGTGCAGATTTCGTCAGTCGATCCACTATGACCCAAATTGAGTCATGACCTTTAGCAGTTCTAGGAAGTTTGGTAACAAAGTCCATAGATATTTGCTCCCATTTCCATTGGGGAATTTCAGGTTGTTGCAACAACCCGGATGGTTTCTGATGTTCAGCATTGACTATTGAGCATGTCAAACACTTCCCAACGTACAAGGCAATATCCTTTTACATTCCAGGCCATCAATAGTACTCTTTAAGATCCTTGTACATCTTATCTGCTCCAGGGTGGATGGAGTATTTAGATCGATGGGACTCCTCTAGTACCATGTCTCTCAGGTTGTTAACCCTTGGAATCCAGACCCTATCTTTAAAATAATGAACTCCATCAGGTTTGGTTTCAAATCTTTTTTCCAAACCATGTAAAGTGTCGCCTGGAAGATTTTCCTTGCATAACGCTTTCTCCTAGGCATTAATGATTTGAGATTTCAAGCTTGTCTGAATTACCATTCCCAAAGCTCTCACATGGGAAGGTTTCACTCTTTCTTTTCTACTAAGAGTGTCGGCTACTACGTTAGCCTTCCCTGGGTGATATCGTATCTCACAATCATAATCACTAAACAACTCTACTCATCTTCTCTGCCGCATGTTTAACATTTTCTGATCCAGGATATGCTGAAGGCTTTTGTGATCGGTATAAATGGTGCACTTGGTTCCGTACAAATAATGCCTCCATATCTTAAGGGTGAAAACTATTGCTCCTAGTTCTAGATCATGGGTGGTATAATTCTTCTCGTGCGGTTTGAGTTGTCTGGAAGCATATGCAATGACCTTATCTTTTTGCATCAGCACACATCCTAATCCTTGATGAGACGCATCACAATACACCACAAAGTTCTCTAATCCTTCTGGTAAAGCCAGAATTGGTGCATTGCACAGCTTGTTTTTCAGGATTTGAAACGCCTCTTCGTGTTTCTCTTCCCAGAGAAATTTTCTATCCTTTTGGGTCAAAGATGTTAATGGTTGAGCAATCCTAGAGAAATTCTCAATGAAGCATCTGTAGTACCCAGCTAATCCTAGGAATTGTCGTATTTCTGTCGGGGTTTTGGGGGCCTCCCATTTCTTGATTGCGTCTATCTTAGCTGGATCTACATGGATTCCTCTTTCACCGATCACATGGCCAAGAAAATGTACTTCCCGAATCCAAAATTCACACTTAGTGAACTTGGCATACAATTTCTGTTCCTTCAACAGCTCCAACACTAGCTTTAGATGTCTATTGTGATCTTCTTTGGTCCGCGAGTAAACAAGTATGTCATCGATAAATACAATTACAAATCTGTCTAGGTATGGTCTACAGACCCTATTCATCAAATCCATGAATACAGCGGGTGCGTTCGTTAGTCCAAAAGGCATGACTAAGAACTCATAATGTCCATAACGGGTTCTAAATGCTGTTTTGTGAATGTCCTCTTCGTGAATTCTTAGCTGATGATACCCTGACCGAAGGTCGATTTTTGAGAAGTAGGAAGCGCCCTGCAACAGATCGAACAAGTCATCTATTCTAGGGAGGGGATATCGATTCTTGATTGTCAACTTGTTCAATTCTCTGTAATCAATGCACATTCGGAACGAACCATCTTTCTTTTTGACGAATAACACTGGGGCTCCCCAAGGTGAAGAACTTGGTCGAATAAACCCTTTGTCTAGAAGTTCTTGAAGTTGTCCGGATAGTTTTTGTATCTCGGATGGTGCAAGGTGATATGGTGCTTTTGCTACCGGTGCCGCTCCGGGAATTAAGTCTATCCGAAATTCTACCTGTCTATAAGGGGGTAGACCGGGCAATTCCTCCGGAAATACTTCGGGATAGTTTTGAACCACTGGAATCTCCTTGAGTTGCTTAGCTTCAGGTTCTCTTTCTAGCATGTGGGCCATGAATGCAATACAATTCTTCTTCAGGTACTTGCAAACCTTCACGCTTGATACTATGTTTAAACTTCTTCCTGGCTTCTCACCGTGTATGATAAGGGTTTCTCCATTAGGGAGAGGCACTCTGATGACTTTCTCATAACAACCAATGTCCGCTCTATTTTTGGATAACCAATCCATCCCTACTATCACATCAAAACTACCTAGCTCTATAGGAATTAGGTCAATGCTAAAGAGTTTATCAGCTAAATTCAAAGTACAACCAGGAATTATATCACTAGCCCTAATTTCATACCCATCAGCAAGTTCAATAGCATAAGCATTCCTCATCTTTACCGATTTCAAGCCAATTAACGGTCTAAATGCTAAAGAAACAAAACTCCTATCTGCTCCCGCATCGAATATTACTGATGCAAAATGGTTGTTCAGGAGGAACGTACCTGTTATCACTTCAGGGTTCTGACGAGCTTCTTCTGCACCAATCACAAAGGCTACACCTCTTGGCTGTCCAACTTGATTTCCTTGAAAGTTTTGCCTGACTTGGCCTTGTCCATTGTTACCAGGTCCATTGTTCAGTTTAGGACATGCTCTACGGAGATGATCATTACTCCCGCACTCGTAACATGTCCTTTTTCCCTCCTTATTCACCTTACAATACTTCGAGTAATGGCCTGTTTGCTTACAGTTTAGGCACACCGGGCAAGCTCCCTTGTGATGGAAGTTACACTTATTGCACTTCGGAAGCGGCCCTAAGTACTGCTTTCGCTCCTGCACTTCTTGTCCTTGAGTTTTCACAGGTTCTTGCTCCTGGGCTCTTACCATAAAGTTTCTTGAGACTTTCTGCTTCCTCCCTGACTTGCCTCCATACTTCTTCTTTCCCTGATTTGTTGGCTTCCTCTTGCTACTAGAGCTTTCCTTTGCTGATGCTCCCATCCTTATCACATCATTGGTTAGTCGATTTGCTAGGCTTACTGCACTTTGAATGGTAGTTGGGTTTGCTGAGGTAACCATTCCCCGAATCTCTGGTGCCAGACCCCAGATGTAACGATCTATCCGTTTCTCCTCAGGAGTAACCATGTGAGGTACTAGTTTTGCTAGTTCATGAAATCGGACTGTGTACTTCTCTATTTGTGTTCCAACCATAGAATGGTTCCAGAATTCATATTCAAGTTTCTGAAGTTCATCCTTGGGACAATACTCCTCTATCAGCAGCTTCTTTAGGTCTTCCTAAGTTAGCTGATATGCTGCTGTACGGCCTCGGGTTTGCACTAGAGTATTCCACCAGGTTAATGCCCTATCTTGGAATAGGCAAGATGCATACTCAACTTTGCTGCGCTCGAGGCCTTTGCTAATATGAAGGACCGACTCCATGCTGTCAATCCATTTCAGTAACCCGACCGCACCTTCCTTTCCATGGAACTCCTTAGGTTTACAGGCCATAAAGGACTTGTAGTTGCATTCTCTTTCATTGTTTCCCCGGTTTCCTCCACTACTTCCTTGGTTAGCATTAAGTCCTGCAGTTACTTGAGTAACAATGTTTGGGATTGCTTGCATGAGTTGTTGTGCTACCATTTGAGCAACATCGGGCGTTTCGTTCTGTGGGCGCCCGCGATTAGGCCTTCCTGACATGGTTCTATGACACAGGAGAAGAAATACGTATAAATACATAAAATAATGTATAATATGTATTTCACTACCATTTTGAAAACCGTAAGTGTTGTCAAATTAATGGGTTGCATTAATAATCCCAAAATAAAGTTTTAAATATTTTTCCCAAAAGACACCCAACATGGGTTTTCATTTCAAAACAAAAATAAAACAAAATACTGAAATCAGAACCAAAAGCCAATCGCTATCCCAACAAGAAGCATCAACACCACAATCAGGAACAGCCCACCAAACACATAATATGCTGTCATCGCATGACCTGCCTCTCGTCTAGCAGCACTAGCAGTGTCAGCAGTCTCCATCGAATGCTGATACAGGATTTCCATTCTTGCCAAGACTTCATCCAAAACTTCTCGATGCCGAGCTATCACAGCGAGACTGTGACATAGGCCCGCTGCTATCGACTGCAATCTTCGGGACTCCTTCGGGGTCATACCTGGCTGTCTGACATGTATCCCTATGACTTGTTGAGGTGAGGGTGCTCTCGGTCCTGCATCGCTGGGTTCTGCTCCGCTAGGTCCTGCCGTGCCATGTCCTGCTGTGCTGGCGGGTATCCTTCCTGGAATGGGAACACTCTTCCTCGCTGTCCTCCGAATGCGAAGTCCATAGAGCGGTGGCTGTGGCAACACCGATGTCGGTGATGCCTCGCGTCGTTGACTCGGGGCGTTGTCATTGCTGATCTCCACCGAGTTCCCAGTATCTTCCGTATCCTCTGATGGTTCTTCTTTTACCGAGGCGGGGGGATTACGTCGAGGGATAACAGTGACGTAGCCGGATTCATCGGCTGAGGCGGTAGCGCGGGAAGATGACGATGTTGACATAGTGGACTGTGACATAGTTTCAATGAGATATGAAATAAATGACAATGCATGCCTATAATATGCAATGCTTACACACACCAAAATTAACCTTATGAAATTTTGAAATAAAGTTTTCTCAAATATTTTTGTTGAACATATTCCCATTATAATTAGCTCAAGCTTTGTATAAATCTTTTCTTAATTAAACATAGGTGATTAGGCTATGTTTAATCAAGGTCCAATAATACAACTCCCGACCTAATTATACTAGTAATATGTTTGATGTAAAAAGAATTTCTTTGTAAGTTTTAGTTATAGGTTGTGTTTTCTTAAAGAAAAACCGATGTTCTCTATAACTTTAGCTCTGATACCACTTCTATCACACCCCGCTAAAGCGGAAACGCAAGGTATGACAGCGATAACGGTTTCAATGCAAAAGATAAAGATACATCACCATAGCAGTATTTAAAAGTTTACAACCCATAGCTTCAAAAGAAACAAAATACAAGTTTTTCAAAATAACATTGTTCAAAATATAGCTTCATAATAGCTTCAACACGATGCAGCATGCTCTATGATGATGAATCTTTACATCCACTTACTAATTACTTCCTGAAAAAGCATGTAAAACGAGCGTCAACTATGAAAATAGTTGGTGAGTATCACAAGTTTATAAATCGAGGGTACAATAATGCTTTTCGTAAGTACAAGTACATTGCTTTATTGATAAAACAAAGTTGATTGCTATTAAGGTATACAAGTTTATTGCTAGAACGGGAAACGTGTTTGTATGTGTATGAGCAAACAATGAGTCTCAACCAAACCTATGACTGAAGCCCTATCGAGATCTATGCTTATCGTTCCATATATGAATATGGTATCATGCACTCCAGCGATTCGGGCGAGTGAGGAGTTGTCAATTCCTAATAGCGCTATCCATAACGACCATTGGCTCAAAGAGTTAATGGTTAGAGATAAGGGAAGGGCCTTAGTACGATAAGTTCTCATGTTCCGTGTTGCATAGACATATATAAAGAAACATAGCAATACAATAGCAATCATGTTTGATACAATTCAATTTAACTACAACATGCAAACAGTAGTTTTTCTGGACATGCTTTTCCACCCCAAAACATAAAAACCGAAAATAGGGGAGTGCGTGAATACTCACGATGTTTTGTGTAGACACAAGCGGTACTTCGGGATGCACCAGCGTCTTACTATCGGGATCCTACGACATCAAACACACGCACTAGTGAGTTTCCATGTCGATATCTAATACTAATATACTAAACTCTACATATAGGGAAATGCCAATTTATGTTTTAGTATTGGATTTTATATCAATTAGTTACACTTTTTCTGAAGTAATGAAATTCTATATATCGGGCGACTAATTACAACCTTGGAATATAAACTTTCCAAATTTTTAAGTCCTTATTACAACATAAATTCACGAAAATAGCATTCGAGGGATAAAAATTCTCAAACTTTTTATTTAACTGTTATTACACAATACTAAGCTGGGAAAATTATAAAAATGGATTTCCAAGCTGTTTAATTATATTTTATAATTTTTGAGCATTTATTTCAATAAAATTTGAAATAAATAGAAAACAGTTTCCAAAATTACCCAAACTTTTTATTTAATTGTTATTATACATAAATAGGCTGGGAAAAATATAAAAAATATTTTTCAGTGGGTATTTCTATTTTTCCTTGCTTTATTCCTTTAAATAGTCATTAATTAAAGAAATAATATTAAACAGTTAAAATAAATCACCATAAATTTTTGTAACATCATTTACAGTATAAATATCTTGGGAAAAATATCAAAAGTGGTTTTCATAATGTATAAACTGGTTTTGGGTATTTATGTATATTTAAGTGTATTTTAGTGCAATTAACTTTAGAAAATAAGAGAAAAATAGTTTACAGTAGAGAAAAATATTCTAAATTTTTATGTAACCTCCTACTCTATAATATTATATCCTGGTAAATTGTCATGAATTTTGGATAATCAGAACTATTTCTCCCATTTTTAGACCATTATAATTACCAAAAATTGGGAAAAATAGTAAAACATGATGGAAAATCTTGTAATTATTTTCTGGAGTCACCCATCACAGGTAAGGTATGCGAAAATTGTTAGATACAATTTTCACATCCTATAAAGTGGTTTTGTAATTTATCATGTCCTAAATAAAAGAAAATTAGAAAGCATATGAAACAGTAACAAAAATTGCTGAAATTTGGTGAGGGGTCATTATTCCCCATAAGGATCATCCATGAATTTATTTAGGATTTATTGACCTCTGGAAGTATTTTATATGATTTATGCCCTTGGTTTTAGCAATAATTCTAATAAATCAAAGAAATAACAAAAGCTCTTGAAATTTTCCAGATTATCTCATGCATGCAAGGGCTTTCAAAAGGAAAAATATAAAAAAATGTATTCAGAAGAAAAATGAGGGTAATGATTCCAAACAATTTAAGAAAAGTTGCATGCAATAATGCATGAAGTGTAAATGTGGCTGAAGTTCATGAATTTGTGTAGCCCATTCAGTGATGTTTTAAGCCACGAAATTTCAACAATAATTCGCTAGATATGTTAAGTTTCTAAGTTATTTTTCCTCAGATTTATGGTTGGGTTTAAGGCCATTGTTTAAGCAAGATAAAAATAGTGATCACAGAAAAAGAGCTGTATGCGCAACCTTTTTGTAAAATCTTCTAAAAATCGGATATTTAATATTTTACAGTGACACCAGTTGGGTTTGAAAGTTAACTCGTGGAACTAACCAATACAAAAAGAATATCATGATTTGGTTAAGAAATGACTGAGTTATGACTGTTCAAAGTCGAACAAAGTAATCTGGCAGATTGCATGTTTGCTTGTGTGCATTATTAGGGTATTTCAACAAGAACATCATGCATGTCTTTGGTAAGGCCCGATTTCTAACACATGCATGGAATGAATGAGCATCCAAGATGTACTAGAAATGGTTTAAATGCTTTTGTTCATGCATGAACACAAAAGAAATGGAGAAGAACATGAAATATTAGGTTTTGATGTCACATGATCATATGTGCATCTTTTCCACTCCTTGCATGGGTTTGATCCCGGATTTTCACCATCTCTAACACATGCATTGTGTTATGGTGAGAATCTACAAACCACAAGGGGAGAATAAAGATTTCTAGCCATGGAAAGGCATAGAATCCGAAAAGTAGGGAAGACTAAGACGAAAAAGAGGTTTAACCATGAAACTATGGAAGAAGATGTTGTTGTTTACCTTGGTTTTGACCTTGAGAGAAGTAAGAACACTTCAAGGGCTTCACAATCTCGAAATTTTGCAGAGAAATGAGAGGATTTTCGTTAGTTTAGAGAGAGGGAAGAAGAGAGTGAAGTGTGTGAAGAGAGTGAAGTGAGAGAGTGAAGAGGGAAGAGGTGGAGTAAGGGTTTAAGCTTAATGATTGTGTTTTGGGGAAGAGAGAGAGCATGGGGAGAGGTGATGGCTGGTTTTTGCATGCATTTTGGCCTCCTCTCTCCTAAATTTTAAACTTTATAAACTTCCCTCCTATATTTTATATAAAAACATTCATTTTTATAAAATGTTTAAGCAATTTGATTTATTTAAAAATCTTGTTTTCAACAAATAATTTATGATTAATACTTGTAATTTATATTTCTAGTTCATTGGTATAATCCATAATTTTATTAATAAAATTTGATATTAGGAAGTTTATAGCCAAATTTTATAAAGTTTTTAAGCTTTATAATTTATAACTTTGGATTTTTGGCTGTTTAGGGTTTTTGGAATATTGTTTGATATTCAACAACATGTTGAAGTATAATTAGAATGTTTTAATTTATTTTTAGAGTTTTATACCCTATTTCAATTATAACAAAGCTTGAAGCTTTATTCTAATTATAATATTGGCATTTCCTATTGTAGGTAAGCAACTTACTAGAATTGTAAGTATCAAGTATATTAGTCCTAGACCTTAGTTGGATCCTAGTTTAAGCAAGATTTTTGACCTAATTTATACTACTAGGTCATGGCATGTTGTGCATGAATGGTTATTATAAAGATGCATGAGTCCAAGAATGACCTGAATTGGCAGTTGTCACATCCTTCGAAACACTTGTATCGGAGTGTTATCGCGACTTGAAGCATTTGTACCTATCCAACAATCAATCTAAGTCCTAATTAGATACAAATGTGTATCTTTACATGATAATTAGGAACCTCGTGTGTTTACAAGTTCCAGATCAACTCTTAGCATCCAAACCGTCTCGTATCTCGTCCGGTGAGTTCATACCCCTACGGCTTTTTCACTGTTTTCAATGTTTTCAGGGGGGGGGGGGGGGGGGAATACAAGCAAACTATAACTGTTTTTCAATCACAACATTGATGTGTTTCAAACAATATCTGACAAACCTATAAACTCTTTTACTCCTTATGTATTATGCTGAGCATAAGGAATGACTATTCGATTTCAACTAAATGGATTTTAGTTAAGGAAACAATCAAACTAATCAGATTATTATGGGAATAATTTGGGGTTCTTTACTATTCTTTCTATCGTATACTGATGTCTATATCAAGTTATTAGATAAACTATGTCTGATTCAGTTTATCTCCGTATCATTTTAATGTATTGTCAGATAATTGTTGGATTAATGTCTAAGTCCATAACTATAATTGGTAAGACTTGACCCGACCCGGCATGGTCCATTTGGGTTGCATGGCATCATGCACTTGGATAGACTATAATGAGAGAAATAAGACACTTACGGTTATTAATATATTATAAGTTCTAGTATATTAATAATAAGAATAATGAGATTATTTAATTAGTATTGATCAAGAATTAATCTAGAATTAATTAAGTGATCAAAAGAAGACTAATTAAATATATGGGTTGATTGTGTAAATCATTCATTCTTATATATGTGGGCTTGTGATCCAAGATTCCTTATGTTGGACTAAGTCCATGGGGTGACCCATGGATACTCCATGGAGGTTAAAACCCATGGAGCATAAGGAATGGGTAAAGTCATGAGTTACATGGTGTAACCCTAATAGCCACCATATAAAAGAAACCCATGGCTCAAGAAATCGTAACTAACACTATGTGTATGTATGAGGGCTACACGATTTCATGAAGTGTTCTAATTTCTCTCTAAGTTATTCCAAGTGCTTATGGTGTTGTGTGAACCATTTGAGGTGTCACACTTGGGGCACTAGGCACTCAAGCTTCATGAAGACAAGCACTATCAAAGAGGTATGTATTCTATCTTGTTATATCCATTATTTTGTATGCTAGATTAGGATAATACCTTGGATGTTCATATTTGCATGTATAATAGAGAAAACATAGATCCAAGGTATTTAGGGTTGCATGTACACTTAGGAGTGTTAGAATGCTCATAACCCAAAAGTGGTATCAGAGCCTAGGCTTGTTTTCTTGTTATACCTGCAATAGAAGCTGAAAAATCGAGTTTTGATGCTGTCAGCCCAGCTGACTCGCCGAGTCCATGAAGGGACTCGACGAGTCCAAGGCAAAATGCATCCAACTCGCCGAGTTGTGTTCATGCACTCGACGAGTTGGACCCCAGACAACATATTTTCGAGGTTTTTGGCTAGAAATGGACTAGGAACATTACCCTAAGTTGTTTTTTGAACTTATAAACTTGTTTTTAAATGTGGTAATGTTCATGCTAATCCATTTTCAAGATAATTGTCAACAGATTCATGTTTTGTATTAGTTTAAAGGTTAGACTAATTACATGAAAAAGTTTGATTTGAATTATCTTGTTCTTATGAGTTGCTTAGATTAACAGAAAAGTTGAGTGAAAAAAGTTGTTTTCAATCCAAATTAATCTAAGAGTTGAGTATAAAATGTGTTTGTGTAACTTATCCTTAAGTTACATGAAGAGTCACATTAAAGACTCATAAAACTCGTAAAGTTGGCAAAGGTTACAAAAAGATGAAGAGTCTTGTCCTTAAGTTATGGAGATTCAAGAGTCACTTCATTAATAAATAAATAAATAAAATATGTAACCTTAATTAATTCCATAAGTTATAAAATAAAGGAAAAATTAATTCTTTATTAGTTTAAAGTCTTCCATAATTTGTCCACAAGTAATGGAACTTGAAGAGTTTTTGGATTAAAACTACTTTAAATACATAAGTTATGGAATTAATTAGTTTTGAATAGTTTCAAAACTTGTCCTCAAGTTTTGGAATTTGTAAAGTTTTCTCTTATGAATACTTTAATTCCAAGTTAGCCCTTAGAATTTTAAAAGTTAAAATTCAACCCTTATACTTTATAATATTATAAGTTAATAATATATACATGTATAAGAGTAAAGTCGGTCTTACCGCTAGTACGCCTCATTCACGAAGCCGGTCTATAAGGTGGGTATAAGGTTGTTGCCTATAAAATGGCAACTTAATGGGTGTCCACTCTCACCCACCGCTTGCTTGACTGGTGGAGGGTCGTTAGCCGAACGGGTTTGACAGGACTATAATTCTCCCTTAATTAAAAGTATTAATGATAAATACTAAGTAACTAAACTCTTAATAATTCCCAATCTTAGTTACTTAGGAAAATGTGAATAAGGTGCTAATCCATGAAATTACACTTTGCACTTTGTTTAAGTCGGTTAGTGGAGCGTGTGTGGTTAACCGGCACACTAACTCGTATTTAACAAGGTAGGCAAAGGGTAACTTAATGTTTATCATAGTATCGATGGAGCGTGTGTGGTTAACCGGCACATCGATTGAGGGGTAAACACTTAAGGGTACCAAGTAATTTGCATGGTTACTTCACACCTTGTTTTGTGATCCTCGGCATCCCAGTCACAAAACTTGAAGGGCACACTCGAGATTGAAACATGCCATTGAACAGTTCAATGAATCTCAAAAGATCTAGGAGTTTCAAAAACCAATTAAAACCTAATAATTCATTTCGTTTATCTTGGTGGAAATTGGTGAATCGTCATTCACCTACCTTCAAATTGTTTTATAGCTTGGATTACGGCATACCTCTTCCAAGTTATAAAATAATTTGTTGGGTCCTAGCCTTAATATTTCATATTGGGTGTCATATTAAGGACTCAAAGATCAACTATCTTGAATATCTCCCATAACATGTCTGAATTAGACATTTATGATCTTCCCAAATCTCTTGAAACAAGCTTTCCTAATGAAGATGATGTCCCATGGATATCATACTTCTCTCTCCTCCTCCAATTATTCTCCCTACCCCACAAGTTCTTTAAAATTTTAAAGTCACTCGAGCCCTATTGGCAAGGCAAGGTCTTGGTGTGGTCACATCTTGGAGATGTAGTCACATATTGACAAGCCGGGAGAGTTGGGTGTCAAAGTCTTGAGAAAGTTGGTGGTTCAATCACTTTCTAAGTCACATAGTGAGTTCCTTTGGGACACCTATGAAATAGACTATGACAAGACCCTTAATGATCTTATCTATTGTTAAGATCAACTTCCTGAAACTTTATGGACATTGACAATGGTGACACTGGAAATACAGAAAAAGCATTCTCTTCCCAATGGAAAGGGATCGGCCATAGTCAACTCGGTTGAACAAATGGTAAAGAGAAAAGCTAAGTCTGTAATAGTCCTGTGTACCATTATCAAAGGGTCCATATGTTTATATTGCCAAAGAAAGGGTCATTAGTTGCGAAGCTGCCTAATTTACCTAAGGATGTTAAAGTCAATAAGATTGACTCTACTTCAGGTAAAAGTCCACAAATCTAACTCTGTTAAGTTTCTATTCTGAGATTCCTGATACATGTTGTGACTGGGTCACATGGTAATGTTTTAAGAATCAAAGAAAAGTAAAGGAACTTAAAGAAAGAATATGCTGAATCTGATCGCATAGATGGATTTCTATCGCGTAGTTTGAAAAATCGGATTCTTGAGCTACTTCTTAGGAGTTATGAGATATTGTTTAGGAATAGATAACAACAAGTTTTCATATGGATTGTAAGGATAAGTTTTTCCGCATAGTTTTAAAATAAAAGAAAATTTTTGATTTTATTTATTTTAAAATATCCTTACAATGGCATTTGAGGAAAAATTGTTGCTTATATGATTCCATGAATAGCAAGAGTGGAAGTATGAAATTGATTCCTTCATTTGTGGTAATGTCTAAATTTACCAAATAAGGAAAGATTCTCATCACCCAAGTCTCAATTGGACCGGGACTTGGAATCATGCAAGTTGTATAGCATGATGAATGAGAACTTTCAAGTATTGGAAAAATTAAGACTAATTACTTGTTCACATGGATGTGTGAGTCAAGTAATGGACTAAGGGATCGAGTACATAGTCATGTGCACTGATTAAGTCCACCACAAAAGATATAAGGCTATTCGTCATAGTTTACTAAAGCTCAGTAAATATGATTATACTTACAAGCTTAAGTGTAACTCTGAGACATTGGAAAAGGTTCCAATGTAAGGCAGAGCGAATAAGAAGAATCAAATTAGGCAGAAGGATAAAAGTTTCTCAAATCTGAAAAGATGGGAGAGTACTTTAGTATCAGTTTTGTGATCATCTTAATGATTAAGAAACCATATCAAAATTAGTTCTCTAAGGAAGTCTTAGTTCATTCTTATGACTAAGAAGAAGGGATCTTGAATTGTTGAAATGGTTAAATCAAGAAGATGAGTCATACTTCGTTTCAATACAAGTCTTAGAGTCATACTCCAAGATTGTAATATGAGTGACATGTCTTAAATAAGGTTTAAAACACTTGACAAATGTAAGAGTAAAAGTTTTCTACTCTTGTACATTTGAAATTGGTAAGTTGTGATGTTTTGGATAAAACAAAGACCAACTTCGGCCAATTGTGTGGAGTGTTTGTCTTGATTAGAATCCACACTATCTCTTGGATGTTTGACAAGGAAGTCTTATAGGTCAAGAGGACAGTGGGAGTCTTAAAGGTCTTGAAATTCTCAAGAACTAATCAAGAATGAAACCTGAAGTTCTTCACTAGCACACGACTTGAGGTTTATAACCTATCGTGTTGACATATTCTGTGCCCATTCTAGTCAAAGTTGGCTTTGCATATGAGTTCTTAGAGTTCTCAATGTGTTGCACAACAACTTGGAAGCAATGGTAGGCCCTTGAGCTGCCAGGTGGCAAGAAATTAAGATTGAGTTCAGTCCATATGAGTTTGGATTTGTCATTATCCTTGTCTTGTGACTATGGTTATGACAATTCACATGGATAAGAACACATACACCATTAAATCTAAGTGTCATAAGGTTTCTCTCCGATTCATGAAAATGATGGTGAGGAAACACTTTGACTAAGTAGATTTTAGTTAGATAGCAATTGTGATATTTGCATTCTCAAAGTCGTTAGTGGAGCGTGTGTGGTTTACCGGCACACTAACTTGGACTTGTGAGAAATGGCAAAGGTCAAAACGATCAAGACTATGATTACGGCATCCCTTTTCATAGTTCTTAAAATTGTTTTGACACACCCATGAGCTATCTAAGGGAAGGTGTATGTTTTTGATAAAGTCTTATCAAAACAATCTAGTATCAGAAATCTGAACTTTGGTAAGAAAGTCAATAAAGTATTGATTTCTAGAAGTCGAGCTTTCTGAGTACATGTCAAAGCAAGTGGGAGCATAAGTGTTATGCTAATAATCATCATGTTAGTGGGAGCATGATAATTACGATAAGTATTGCAAGCTAGCAATGTTAATTATAGAAAACAAAAAGGTTTCAACTAGGAAAAAGTTGTTTTGCTATAATTAAGGGAGAGGAAATTATACTTCATCTCAAATTTATAAGCTTAGATCATGAGGTTTTAATCATTTAGTCAAGGATATATATGAATTTCATGTTGGAATGGCTCAACATAAGGAAATTCTGTATATGGGTCCATTATTTGCGTTCTTAAATTCGATTATGATTACGGCATCCCTTTTCATAATCTGAATTATGAGAACTTGGCAAATAGAAATGGAAATGTTATAGCAAAAGACGGTTTTAGTCTTTATGTGAGACATCATGAATCGTGTCCCATATGCTTCGGATATAGAATCGATTACATGTGCTATATTCATCCTTTCTAAAAATTTCCAAATGCCTGGGGCATTAAGAATGGAAAAGGTTTAGAACTGGATATGACTAAAAGGATTAAACAATTGTCGAGGACAATCTAAGGTTTACCAAAGATTGGTTACTCAAGGACAGTTGGAAGTATAGTGATAATTCTGTAAGGACCATATTGACATAATCTGTAAGGAGGCAACTCTTGTTCAGAAGTGAGAGTCAAAATGGAATCTGGAAATGTTTCAAAGTTAGAATTTTCAATCTGTGTAAGATTAAGGAAACTTAATGCAAGAAGGATGGTTCCATGGAGTTGATCTCCTTTGGAATGCTCTGTAATGATTATTGTTAAGTCTTTTTTGACTTTGTGCATAATCATTACAAGAGGATCGATGCATATAAGTTTAGAATCTAACAGATTTCAGTAAATGACATGAATTTGGAATTCTTGCATTTGCAGTAAGGATTTGGGAGTGTGAAAAGAGAATCATTGAAGTTATGTTCAATTGATCTAGTTCACAAGGTAAAGATCATAGACAAACATAGTATGCATACTTGGTGTATGGCATGACTATTGTTTAGAAAACATAGTGTGCATGCTTGGAGCATGGGACAACTATTGTTTCAAATTCAAGAATAATGTTGATAGCTGAAACAATATACAATGAATAATCTGTAATCATATGGTGATAAATAAAAGGAGTTTTATTTATATTCATAAGTTCTGAGACCATATTGGATTCAATTATTATTGTGTTTCACTTTGCATGTTTTGACTTCCCGAATAAACTAGGTTATTCTTCCGGAATGACTAAGTTATTCAAACCATCCACAGTCAGTCATATGTTGGAAGTAGATATGAATTAAGACTGTCATGGGTTGGCTTGTAGAGGTCTAAGATGTTGGACAAAGGGCTACAACACTCATGAGTGCTCATAAGTTCTGAGTATTGGATTCAACCCGCACTCATTGGAATCACTTCATGGATTTTATCACGAGTGATCATGAGATGATAATATCTTATATTCTTCAAACCTAGAGATATGAGTTGTTACTATGAGTTGGTTGTACATTGATTGCACGAAATTGCATTTGGTAACTCGGTGCTATAAAACGTGCCTTTGTGTATGATTAAACAAGTAGTAGAACAAGCCATATGAGTCGAAGTTTATCCATTCCTTTTACATTCGGGATGAAAGCGATATCTGTGGGCCCCTCGATGATTTGATGATGACAAATGGAAGTGCTCGGCCGGGCCAGGACTGATTTGATTTGTTCAATTAGTCAATCGTCATAAATCGGAAATCGGGAAACAACTAATGGACAGAGAGAATCATTATAATCCATGTCTCAGTCCATATGATATCTAGAATGGAGGAATATATGATCCCTTATCTAATGGACAAATCATTGACAAATATCAGAGTTCATCTACAAGGTCATACGCAATAATAGTTTTAGACTTATCCAAGTGGGAGACTGTTGGATTAATGTCTAAGTCCATAACTATAATTGGTAAGACTTGACCCGACCCGGCATGGTCCATTTGGGTTGCATGGCATCATGCACTTGGATAGACTATAATGAGAGAAATAAGACACTTACGGTTATTAATATATTATAAGTTCTAGTATATTAATAATAAGAATAATGAGATTATTTAATTAGTATTGATCAAGAATTAATCTAGAATTAATTAAGTGATCAAAAGAAGACTAATTAAATATATGGGTTGATTGTGTAAATCATTCATTCTTATATATGTGGGCTTGTGATCCAAGATTCCTTATGTTGGACTAAGTCCATGGGGTGACCCATGGATACTCCATGGAGGTTAAAACCCATGGAGCATAAGGAATGGGTAAAGTCATGAGTTACATGGTGTAACCCTAATAGCCACCATATAAAAGAAACCCATGGCTCAAGAAATCGTAACTAACACTATGTATATGTATGAGGGCTACACGATTTCATGAAGTGTTCTAATTTCTCTCTAAGTTATTCCAAGTGCTTATGGTGTTGTGTGAACCATTTGAGGTGTCACACTTGGGGCACTAGGCACTCAAGCTTCATGAAGACAAGCACTATCAAAGAGGTATGTATTCTATCTTGTTATATCCATTATTTTGTATGCTAGATTAGGATAATACCTTGGATGTTCATATTTGCATGTATAATAGAGAAAACATAGATCCAAGGTATTTAGGGTTGCATGTACACTTAGGAGTGTTAGAATGCTCATAACCCAACAATAATTTCATGTATGTATCTATACTTTACTGTACTATGTTTCATAATCTTCTGTATATCGATATCTTACAAGAACCCTGTGAATAGTTTAGTACTAGTTTGTGAGATAGTCACTACCCTTTATGGATGATCAGTAAATCCTCCCCGGAAGCGTAACCAGAGTCTCCTGGAGGGAGAGCGTGGAATTTGTGAATAGATCTATTCGGGACTGACAATCCCACACCTTAACTGCTAGCTACAGTTAGGCGGGCATGCCTAGGGTGACAAATTTCTGGATATCGTTCGACGTCTGACAAACGTCAAGGAGGTCACGTTGTCATATTAGTATGGTTACCCGACTCACAATATGTATTAATACCAGCTTATTCACAGTATGGGTTCAGAAACTATATCTCATTCGGGATAGTGATCCCATGGTTTTGGATCTATATTTTATATCTCTTTCGGGATTGTGATCCCATGATATTGTTTCTAGATCTTTTTCGGGATAGTATTCCCATGGTTTTATGCTTATAACTTGTACGGGATGTCTTTCCCCATGGTCTTTAACTATATCTTATACGGGATAGTGATCCCATGGTTTTCTAAATCTATATCTTATACGGGATAATGATCCCAAGGTTTTGTATCTATATCTTATACGGGATAGTGATCCCATGGTTTTCCAAATCTGTATCTTATTCGGGATAGTGATCCCATGGTTTCAATCTACATTTACATATATACATCAACTTATCTCGTGTTTAGTCCGGGATGATAGTCCCATGATCTTAAACCTGCACTTTCAGATGTGTCAAACTATCTTATATGTCTTTCGGGATAGTAATCCCAAGATTTTCATTATATAGTTTTGTGTGTTAAACTATACTTTGTGATATACAACTGATCTTATAATTAGGAAAATATGGGATTTTCCTTGGGTAAAATACAATACATAACTGAATTGGTAACAAATGATAACTTAACCAATTCCACATAAGAAAATATGGGATTTTCTTGGATAACAACTTTTTCGGAAACTAAAGGAAACCGATACATTTTCATAAATCAAAACCGCTTATGAACTCACCAGCTTTATGCTGATTTTCCAACCGCTTGTATTCTCAGGTCCAAGTTAGATAGGTACCCGGTGATCTCTTTTGATGAAGACGGAGTGTGTGGAAGACTCGTCTCAACTTTTGTTTATATGATGCATATGTATATCTTGTATAACTTTACTTTTGAACAAATGTAAACTTTCATATATATATGTATATATATATATATATATATATATATATATATATATATATATATATATATATATATGTAATGTAATGTTTGTTTACTGTGATTACTATGTACATTGGATTTGATACACAACTTGGAGTCAACCCCGGGGACGTTTCCGCCTTTGGTTTTCGGGGTGTGACAGATTGGTATCAGAGCCCTTGTTTATAGTGAACAGAGTATACCAAACCTTACATGGTATAAAACTATAAACACTAAAGGGCCTCAGTGCTCTGAATTAAAAGTATCTTCAAAACTACAAGTATTTTCAAAAGTATACAAGTATACCGAACCGCCGAAATCCGTAACTACAAGTAGAACAAAACATAAGTAAATGGGTGTTGTACACTGCGGTTAAACCTGGGCAGTTATGTAGTCGTGTCTAGGGTCAATATAGCCTGGCCAACTATATTCATTCGAGACACGGCCAACATGTGCTTGGGAGTGACTGTGGTACGCAGCATGCCTAAAACTTACCTAACATTCCAAACAACGAATCGTCGTTGCAGCGCAACCATGAAATACTATGGGAGTATTTCTCGAGCCAATACTTCGTAGAAAATCCTCATATACACGATGTTACTTGATCATTCCACTAGCGATAAAATGTTCTGTTTTGATAACTCCTTCCTGCTTTATCGCTTAGTATGATGCTGTATCTGTCTTGATGAGATATCCCTTGTTCAATATCTCTTGATTCAATTCAGTGGACTTATAATCCTCTCTTTCCTGATCTTTTTAGATCAAGATGCCTCCGAGAAAGAGACCCAGCTCGAAAAACAACGATAATCCTCCTCCGCCACCATCTTCTCCTCAATTTGATCTCGCATCAATTCAAACAGTTCTGACTGCTGCAATGGTGGCAGCTATGTCTCAAATGAATCCCGGTGGCTCCGGAGGTGGTCCCCAACACCAAAATCCAGAAGACAGCCAGGAACACCAAAGAGGGGGTTCCTACAAAGACTTCATGAACGTGAAGCCCACAACCTTTGATGGCACTGGAGGTGTCATTTCCTTGACTCGATGGTTCGAGAAAATCGAGTCAATCTTCGAAATATGTGCCTGTTCGGAGTCTGACAAAGTCAAGTTTGCCGCCTACACTTTCCTTGATAAAGCCCTGACTTGGTGGAACGGCCGAGTCAAATCCTTAACCTTACCCGTAGCAAATGCCATGGGTTGGGAAGCTATGAAGGAGATTCTACTTGCAGAATACTGTCCTCGAGGCGAAATTCAGAAACTGGAACACGAACTCTGGAACCTTAAGATGAAGGGTTCCAATATAACAGCTTATACTTCAAGATTCGATGACCTGGCATTACTCTGTCCGGGAATGGTTACCCTGGAGAGTAAAAAGATCGAGAGATTCATCTGGGGATTGACCCAGCCAACAAAAGGGAATGTCTTGGTTGCGAAGCCAGACACGTACGACAGCGCTAAATGTCTTGCGAAAATCTTGATCGATCACGAAGACAATTCAGATGAGGAAACTACCACTCCCGAGTCAGACACAAGTGGAGGTGAAAGCAAAAAGAAATCTCGGAACAAGCGAAAGGCCCCGAGTACGAAAGGGTCTTCCAAGAAACAGCAAACGGTAGCAGTCCATGCTGCTACTGCCCCTATTGCTGTCTCAACTGTCGGTTCTACAGCCCAAACTCCCACCAGTGGATACACTGGCAGTCTTCCTTGGTGTGGTAAGTGCAACTACCATCACCACATTCCTGGTCCATGTCGCGAAAGGAGCTGCGACAACTGTGGCAAGAAGGGCCATCTGTCTCGAACCTGTAGAAAACCAGCCAAATCAACAAACCAATCATTGGGAGCAGGAATTAGCCCAGCCTACTACAATTGTGGTGAAGCAGGGCACTTCAAAAGGAATTGCCCCAAAGCAACTACCACCACTGATCCCTCTGTCGCCGCAGGTATACTTCTCTTTGATAACTCTTATACCTGCAACTTTTTTTTTTCGATTCCTGTGTTTGGAAGGAAACCTGTTATCTATCTATTCAAATGTTTTCTAAGCTCAATTCCTCGTATGCGATCGAAATGTGCATCATCGAGACGACTAACCAATGAGATGGAGAACACTAACTTCGTACCTAAAGATTGAATCCTCGGTCCAGAGGACTATTCTATTCCATTCGGTTAAATGGGAAACCTTTCGCGATAATACTTTGATGCTACGTTTAACATGGAATGACAGAGTCTCATTCATGTTGTTATCCTGGTTTTGAGAGGGTCGCCCGTCTATATATCTTCCTCGACCTAACTCTCATGATCTTCGACATCGAACTTTCGTATTGTTTCATGCTTTAAAACTCAAGAGTTTTCCTGGTACGAATTACCACATTCCTCGTTTCTGTGATCATCGAGAAACGAGAAGTTAGTAGCTCTTTCTACTAAATTCCTGTCCCGAAGAGTTTCCGGGAATTTCATTCGAACGTCTAAAGTTTAATTCCACATCGTATGTTTCGAAATCTTCGTAGAGACCCGATTCCACTTGAGAAAGTGATGATCCAAAATATCGAATCCATTCGAGTTTCATTTCAAACTCATGATCTATATCCTATTCTTTGAATTTCGGGACGAAATTCCCTCTAACGGGGGGAATCCATTCGACTTCCGGCCTACGATCCTAAAATAAGAAATGATGGGAAATAGGATGTTACAATTCTCCCATAGTTCAATTAGATTTCATCCTTAAAATCAGCTCTCACTTCCACTTCATGATGCAACTCCTTGCAACAACCAAGCTGTTCGAAAACCCATAGACTTGATCGACACAAAATGTTCTCGGCCAAACGTTGTCAAGCTAATCCACACCTAAGTGCACCATCTTAATGAAAACTAACTTATCACATGCTAAACTAGACCACACTCTTATTTGGCTCAGACAACCCAGCTCAGATATTCATTGAGAACACTTAGAAACACCCCTGAACCGTTATAACCCAAATTGCATCAAATCATAGGCACGAGGTAACTTGGTGATGAAATCCATGGTAACAAAGTGCACGTTGCATCAAAATTCCTCATCATCTTAGGCGTACATCCACGTAACAAAACACTTGCGATATCTACAATGGACTTCATGAATCGAGTTTCCATAACCAATACCCAACCTTGGTAACCAAACTCCTAATAAACAACCTACAAGAAAATGGTGTTCATAATGAAAACACTTTGCAAGCGACTTCTGATGCGTAACTATTACTGTCAATAACCTTTAACTTCCCATATGATCCAAGTCAGCTGGTCAGTGAGTCTCCCAGCTTCCAACAATGTAGTAACACTGGAAGTACCACATGCAGAAAAATAAACAATCATGATCACTGGGCCCACAGTCTATGTATGGTATACCCGGACAAGTTCCTCAACATAAGTATGCATTTCCTCCGAGCCAATAACATGAGTCTGGAATGCCCTTCTCGACCCTCAGCTCATGTCTGGAATGCTCCTGGTATCACGCCGATCTTGTTGTCATTCCATCACTCGCATGAAAACTTACGACAAGCACCATGAGGGCCTAAGGATACTCAACCTCATTCCACCTCCTTTCAGGAACCCAATCAACGTCCCTATCAATGCTAACTAAACACAACACTACCATACTCTTTTACCACATATAATTCCTTCCATAGTAAAGGCTGCTACCAACACAAAATTTGACAAAAACATGGTCACACACGACCCAAGAACTGGATAGATGATCACACTCTTGTTCCAATTCAAAGGTTATACTCTGTGACCACCCGAAATTTCAATTCGGTCAAACCCTAAAAGTCAACCACTTCGTATCATAAGTTAAAGTCGTTATTTCTTATTTTCAAGAAATATAAAATTCGTTTGATTATTTTAATATTATTTTTAAACGAACGGGTGAAAGAAAGTGCCGTCGCAGGTTTTGAATTTTAAAAACCGCAAACACTACGCGTCTTAGAAATTCCCGACCAAACTTTTATGTTTGGTTTGAAAAATCACCCAAAAACCGTGAACTCATACCTATGTATGAGTTTACTCCCCAAAAAGCTAGTCATTTGTGTTTACTCCCCAATAGTCAAAAGAGTAAACTCCAAAAACTCTCTTAAGTATCATCCAAGATTTAATTCCAAAGCTTCCAACTTGTAAGTGTTCTAACCATTTCAAGTTAGTATATCACTTAATCTAGTAATTTTGCATCCTTTAATCCATTCATTTATGTGTTTTGACTAGTTTTTCCAAAACACTAAGAACACTAAGAACACACACTAAGTCTTCTTGGCCTTATAGCTCAAATCAAGCCTTCTACGAGTAAGTGCTTCCATCTTTCAGTGATTCTAAGCTAGTATTATATTTAAACATCAAGAATTTATGCCAAGAACACATGTGTAAAGGTGTTCACGGTCCAAGGAGAGGCTTGGGCCGTAAACACCCTAAAATGCACCAAAGTGTGCCTAAGTCCTTCTCAAAGCCCTAGTTTGATGTTTAAGCCTTCCAAGAAATGATTAAACTTTCCTTTGATATGTCTAAGCCTTGAAAATCACCAAATACCCACAAATATATGTGTTTACGGTTTGGGAATCTACCAAAACCGTAAACACTCAAAAGTATGTCTATATGGGTTATTTTCCTTCCTTAGGCTTATAAACTAGCACATACACCTACCTAATTGTGTTAGGGACTTGAAATCTTGGCCATACACCCTTCCATATGGGTTTACGGTTTTTGAACCCAAAGGAAAAAGCCATGAGGCCGTAAACTCCTCAAATGTGGTGTTTTGTTGCCCTCGTCCCTTCCAAAGGCCAAACCACTTAGTAGGATTGCTCCAAGAGGCTTGCTAAACCACCAAACAACACCTAGTCATTAGGACTAGAGTTTAGAACCGTAAACTCTAGAGTTTACTGCCGTAAACTCTTTGTGTCATGACCATCAAAACCGTAAACTCCAAGGGAGTTTACCCTTGGACCCCAAACACACTAGCTTTTCCCTACAACACTTAGATGTAACCCTTGAGACTTTTAACACTTGTATAAAGTGATTAACATGTCCTAGAGTGTCTTAACTTTGTTTATTAGTTGTTTAAAGACTAATTGTGTATATACATATATCCTTATATGTTATTAGGATCTTTGTGCATGTCTAAGTCTTCACTTGACACCAAGCACTTATCTGACACTTCCTTTCGATCCACTTACTACAGGTGAGTTCATACCCCTTAATCAATGTTTTAACCATTTTTAAATGTTTTATGGGGGGAGGGGGAATACAAGTAGAATCATGCTAGTTAATATATCATTCACATGTGATTAGTAAGCAGCATTCAAATGATTGGCTATTCATTAGCCGTTTTACCAAACAGTTTCCTTCAAATGTTTTTCATAAACACTTTATGTGTTTACAACTCTTTATTACACTGTACATTTTACTCTGTATATTACATTTCGAACTTATTTACAATTGTGTTTCAAACAAATGTTTCTTTATACTAAACTGTTTTATCAAACCCATGCCTTTAAATTGTTTTATAGATTGACATCAAGTCGATCTTTTCTTAAGATAATAATTATGTTAAAAGGTTTTACAAAACTTACTTTATGCTTTTATATTATAAATTGCACGCCTATATATGTATATTTATATGAGTAATGTTTAAAAGACTCAGGAAGGCTATCCACCCTATTTCCTTTTCGCGCTTGAGATGTGGTCTGGTGGGATATCGGGTACCCGTCCGAAGGTCGTTTAAATATTAGTTATATATCATGTGTACATATGTAGTCATAAAGGTTCTTCACGTTCAATCAATATGCTTGGGTAGCATGGGTATACATCCATGTCCATACATACCAAATAGATTACTAGTAAACTACCGTAGGGGTAGTTTAGGAAGATACTAGAACTATTAGTAGAACACAATATCATACTATGAGTCGGTTCATTCATGAGTCAATACTTACTACGATGAGAACATATACAACAATACTAGAGAGGAACATATACGACTATACTAGAGAAGAACATATACAACTATACTAGAGAAGAACATATACAACGATACTAGAACGAGTACATTACTATACATGCTAGATAGAGAGAGATCACAGTTTACAGCTAGCACACGTGGAACATTACAGTACATTACTATACTATTACATATATATGTTTACACGATCACATGTACATGAGTACACTTACAGGAATTACTAGTACATTTTATATGTATAGATTCTGTTATATAATCCTCATTCTTATCTTTACCTTGTGATTCAATCACACAATCGACGAGATAGATTGGGATTAATATCCTAGTACCCAAGGATACATTGCAGGACTGACCATTCCTAGAATCTCTGTTAGCTACAGAGGTAAAAGCACATCCACGGATGTCAACGGTTGATACCATTACAAGTATACTTTTGGGGACTGACTATTCCTATACCCAGTTGTTAGCAACAGAGGTAAATGTACATCTACGGATGTCTTCAATTAACATTGTTATTTGCCCTAGTACCAAAGGGTGATACTATTACAGTTAGGTCTTGGTAGAAGACTACATTCAGAACAGTTATGTCTTGGTAGAAGACTACATTCAGAATAGTTAGGTCTTGGTAGAAGACTACATTCAGAACAGTTAGGTCTTGGTAGAAGACTACATGAGAACAATTAAGTCTTGGTAGAAGACTCCTTTTGTTACTAATAGGAATCATAGGGATTTCTAGGGTTTTCAAACGTTTACAATTGTTTTTACAAACATGTTCATACTTACAATTCATATACATTTTCATACTTACAGTTCATTTACATTTTCAATACTTACAATTCGTATACATAAAAATACTTACATTTCAAATACATACAAGTATTTACATACAAATTAAGACACTAAAATACTTATGATCTCACCAGCTTTAAAGCTGATACTCGCTTTCAAAATTACTTGTATCCTCAGGTCATCATAGACAGGTACCGATGCAAGGACTAGGGAAGATGGAGCTCGTTAAAGATTCATCTTTCATTTTGATGTATGCTTTAGTGTTTATCAAAATTTGACAGAACACACTTGTATAATCATTCTATTATTAATGCAATGGATGATGTTGTTGCTTGTTTGCTACTTTTCATTATTGTGATACTGTACATGACGTCCTCCGCCCCAGAACGTTTCTGCCGTTCTCGGTTTTGGGGTGTGACATAATCCAAATAAGAACCATGCATATAATTTGAACCAAGTGCTCCACTGCTATCTTGTCCAGCCTATATACTGTTGGGGTTTGAGCAATCTAACACTTCTTAAGTGTGCATGCAACCCTAATAAACCTTGGATCTATGTTTGTCTAAATACATGCAAAATAATAAATTTTCCAAGGTTTATAACCTATCTAACATGGCATGGGGAACATTTCAACATAAAAGAGTTAGAAGAGATTACATATCTTTTGGTGAGTTTGTTTCTAAGGAGTTTGAGGGCCAAGCACCAATAGTGTGAATGCCTCAAATGGAATCACAAAATACCACAAACTCTTGGAAAACTTTGAGAGAGTATACACCCTTGTATAAAATCGGCCACACACAAGCACACACACACTAGTTCACTATTTTCCTCTTAGGCTCCATTTCATGCTCCATAAGCATGCTTATATAGTGTGCATGGTTAGGGTGAAACCTTAATAACCCATGTCTTTTCCTTTCCAAGGATCCATGGGTTAAAAGCTCCATGGATCATCCATGGACTTCCACATAAGCCTAGCCCATTAACAAATGAGTATTAGCCCACACTATATAAAACAAATAGCCCATAATCTAATTAGTCTTCCTTTTAATCTCTAAATTAATTCATAATTAATTTAAGATTAAAAATAATTAAATAACGTAACTTCATATTAATATATTATAACTCATAATATATTAATAAACATATGTGTATAACTCTCATAAAATTATCCATAATAGTTTGGATGAGATGCAACCCAAATGGACCATGCCGGTCGGGTCAAGTATATACCAAATAAGTTATGGACTTAGACACCTTATCCAACAGACTCCCACTTGGATAAGTCTAATAACTGTATTTGCCTATAACTTCAGGAACCAACCAGCAATCGTAGCTCTCAAAAACTCCCTCGAACTATGAAGAGTCTGTTGAACTATGAAGCGCCATTTTAGATAAGTGATCACATAATCCTCTGTTCTCATGATATCAGTCGGACAAACACATGGAACTATGTCTTGCTTATTGTCGAGTAGTTGTTTCTCGATTTTCCGATTTGTTTGACGAAGAACTTCACTGAACACATCGGTTTAGTTCTGACCAGGCCTGGTACATGGGTCAACACAAAATCATCGAGGGGCCCAGATATCGCTTCTATTTCTAGAAGGAACAGATAAACTTCGACTGATATGCTTGTTCTACTACTTATTGAATTGTACACAAAGGCACATTTTATGACATCAAGTTACTGATGCGTTTACGTGCAATCAATGCACAACCAACTTATAGGTAACAACTCATATCTCTAGGTTTGAAGATTTATATGATATTACCGTCTCACGATCACTCGAGATAAATTCCATGAAGTGATACAAGTGAGCGTGGGTTTATACCAATACTCATAACTTATGAGTAGTCATGAATGTTGCAGCAACCATTTCCATGTCTAAACACCTTTAAGGCATTTACAAACCCAATTCATGACAATCTTGATTCATACCTACTTCCGACGTATGATCGATTGTGGAGGTTTGAATAAATTAATTATTCTGGAAGTCAAAACATGCAAAACTGAAACAATAGTAAATAATTGACAATGATAGTAACACTTTACTCATAAATAAATCACAAATTTTATTCATCATCAAACGTCGATTACATTTTACAAGTTTCAGGAAAACCATCTAAATTGTAAAACTAATATCGTCCCTTAGCCCGATGCGTCTCGCATACTGAAAATGCTTAACCCTTGTCAGTCCCTTCGTAAGGGGATCTGCAGGATTCTCATCCGACGATATCCTCCTTGTCACCAGGAGTCCTTCTTCAATCTTGTGTCTTATGAAGTGATATTTTCTGTCAATGTGTCGAGATCTTCCATGATCTCTTGGTTCCTTGGCTAAGGTAACTGCACTATTGTTGTCACAGAAAATCTCTATAGGTTCCTTAATAGCTGGTACAACTCCAAGGTCTCCGATGAAGTTCTTTAGCCATATCACCTCCTTTGCTGCTTCACTTGCTGCTATATACTCTGATTCACAAGTCGAATCAGCCACCGTCTCCTGCTTGGAACTCTTCCAAGAGGTTCCCCTCCATTTAAGGTAAAGATCCAACCCGAATTAGAGCGGACATTATTTCTATCAGTCTGAAAACCAGCATCACTATACCCTAATACTCTCAAGTCATCACTGCCACCAAGGGTAAGGATCCAATCCTTAGTCCTCTGCAGGTACTTGAGAATGTTCTTTACCGTTGTCCAATGAGCCTTGCCAGGGTTCCCCTGATACCTGCTGACCATGCTCAAAGCAAATGCCACATCAGGACGGGTACAAGTCATAGCATACATGATCGAGCCAACTGCGGAAGCATACGGTAATTGGTTCATCTCAGCTATCTCTACCTCTGTACTCGGACTCTGAGACTTAGTCAGTTTGGTATTGCTTTGGATCGGTAAATCTCCTTTCTTGGAATTCTCCATGTTGAACCTTTTCAACACCTTATCCAAGTAGATACTCTGACTAAGTCCAATTAGTCTTCTACTCCTTTCTCTTAATATCCTTATCCCTAGGATATAGGTAGCCTCCCCTAGGTCCTTCATAGCAAAGCACTTCCCAAGCCAGGACTTAACCTCCTGCAAGGTTGGGATGTCATTTTCTATGAGTAGTATGTCATCCACATACAGTACCAAGAAGCTAACTATACTCCCACTAGCTCTGACATACACGCAAGACTCATCTTTGCTTCTCGAGAAGCCAAACTCTTTTACCTTCTCATCAAAACAAAGATTCCAGCTAGGAGATGCTTGTTTTAATCCAAAAACGGATTTCTCAAGCTTGCATACTCTATTAGGGTACTCTGCACTGACAAAACCCTCTGGCTGATTCATGTACACATCCTCAGCCAACTTTCCGTTAAGGAAAGCAGTTTTGACATCCATTTGCCATATTTCATAATCATGAAATGCTGCAATGGCTAACATAACCCTAATAGACTTAATCTTTGCTACCGACGAGAAGGTTTCATCATAATCAATACCTTGAGTTTGAGTAAAACCCTTCGCAACCAGTCGAGCCTTATAAGTATGCACCTTTCCTTCCATGTCTGTCTTCTTCTTGAAGATCCATTTGCACCCGACTGTTTTACGGCCTGGTACATGTTTAACCAAGTTCCAAACTTGATTGTTATACACGGACTGTATCTCGCTGTCCATAGCCTCCTTCCATTTAGCAGACTCCGGGCATGCCATGGCTTCCTTAACACTGCTAGGTTCATCCAAATTTACCAGTGTACTATCACTGATGAACGTATCACTTTCCGTAGTAATATGAAAACCATAATAAAATGAAGGTGTGTTCCTAACCCGTGTAGAACGCCTTGGAGGTACAGAATCGTCAGCTGGATCAACAGGAGTTTCCTCCTCAGGTTGATTGCTAGTGTCTGAGGTTCCTTCACCAATTGATTCTTGAATTTCTTCAAGATCAATCTACCTCCCACTGTCTCCTTGGCTTATAAATTCTTTCTCGCGAAAGATCCCTCTTCGTGCTACAAAGACCACATTCTCACTGGGTCTGTAGAATAGGTAACCGAAGGATTTTTGTGGGTAGCCGATGAAAATACACCTTTCACTCCGGGGTTCAAGCTTATCATGAGTTTCACGCCTCACGAAAGCTTCGCAACCCCAAATTTTGATGTGGTCCAAATTGGGAACCTTCCCAGTCCACATCTCATGAGGTGTTTTGGTAACCTTGTTTGTAGGGACTAGATTAAGGATATGGGTGGCAGTCTCTAAGGTATACCCCCAAAAAGAGATTGGTAACGAAACTCGACTCATCATAGAGTGAACCATGTCCAACAAAGTTCGATTACGCCTCTTAGCTACACCATTCAGCTGTGGTGTCCTGGGAGGAGTCAATTGTGAGAGAATCCCACACTCCTTAAGATAGTCAAGGAACTCGGTGCTAAGATACTCACCCACCTCGATTGGATCAAAGCATCTTAATGTTCCTACCTAATTGATTTTCTACTTCCTGTTTGAATTCCTTAAACCTTTCAAAGGTTTCTGACTTATGTTTGATTAAGTAGACATACCCATATCTACTAAAATCATCAATAAAAGTCACATAATACCGATTAGCATCCCTTGTGGCGGTTTTGAATGGTCCACATACATCAGTATGTATTATGTCCAACAAACCCTCACCCCTCTCACAAGTTCCAGTGAAGGGTGATTTTGTCATCTTTCCAAGTAGACAAGATTCACAATTATCATCCGATTTAAGGTCAAATGATTCCAAGACTCCACTCTTTTTGGAGTTGGCCTATGCGTTTCTTGTTTACATGTCTAAGACGACAATGCCACAATGATGCTTTATCTTGGCTAGTAGAAGAATCAATATACAACACATTATTTCTTAAGTTGTCTACAATCGACACAGTTTCATACACACCATCACAAGGTAATGCTTTAAAATAAAACACATTATTAAAGAAAGCATTAATACCACCACATTCATTATCAAACGAAAAGGTAAAACCTTATTTGTACAAAGCATGAAAAGAAATAATATTCCTCGCCATATCAGACGAGTACACACATTTATTCAAATCTAATTTCAACCCATTATTAAGCAACAAAGTATAAACTCCAATCTTGGAAACAGGTGAAGCGTTCCTATTCCCCATGATTAAGTTTATCTTCCCGTGCTCCACATCCTCACTTCTTCTCAGGCCCTGCAAATCAAAACATATGTGAATACCACATCTTGTATCAAGCACCCAAGAGTTAGAATATGTTGAGTAATTAGACAATATAGTGTAAATACCTGCATGGGTGGGTTTCACTTTCCCATCCTTTAGATCCTGCAAGTACTTAGGGCAGTTTCGCTTCCAGTGAGCCTTTTCATGGCAATAAAAGCATTCAACATCCTTGGGAATGGCAGAAGGAGTGGCAGAACCGCTCTTGGTCTTTGATGAGGAGCCTTCAAGAGACTTTCCCTTGGTACCCTTCGAAGGGTGCTTCCTCTTCTTCCCTTTGCCTTGCCCAATAGCTAAAATAGGGGTAGATGTTGGAGTAGGAGTTGTAGAGGTAACATCCGCCTTACCCTTAAGACCGGATTCCGCGGTCTTCAAGAGTCCTTGAAGCTTGCTGAGGGTAACTTCCTCCTTGTTCATATGATATGTCATTCGAAAATGATCATAACAAGAAGTCAAGGAGTGCAAAATGATGTCAATTGCCAACTCCTCGGGGATGTTAACATTCAGCTTCAGCAAACGGTCCACATACCTTTGCATCTTTTGCATGTGGCCCGTGGCGGATTCACCGTCCTTCATGCGGGTAGTTATTATGGAGGAGATTATTTCATACCGCTCCTGACGAGCACTCTGATGGTACCTTTCCATCAGGTCTTGGTGCATCTCAAAAGGGTAGAAATCTTCATATGACTTTTGGAGCTCGGCTGTCATCGTGGCCATCATGATACATGCCACCTTAGTAGCATCTCTCTCATGAGTCCTGAATTCAGCGATCTCCTCAGGAGTAGCAGTAGACTCATCAAGTTCTTTTAACTCCTTATCAAGGACATATTCCTTGTCCTCATAACGAGTAACCATCCTGATGTTCCTAATCCAATCCATGAAGTTGGCACCATCAAAGATGACCCTCCCACAAAGATTCATGAGAGAGAAAGAACCAGTTGGGTTAGAGCCTGAAGCATTAGTGTTGGAAGACATCTGAAAGAAGAGAGTAAGTTTAGATTAGATATATAGGATCCTTAATAAGACACCCAAATGTAATATTAATTCTAGGATCCAATCACAATATATTACACTTAGAAGAGGAATGCAGTAATCTAAGTACTAATATATTTGAAAGGTAGGTGAATGACGATTCACCAATTTCCACCACGAAAACGAAATGATTTATTAGGTTTAATTGGATTTGAAATTCCTAGATTCTTTTGAGATTCATTGAACTTTTCAATGGCATGTTTCAATCTCGATTGTGCCCTTCAAGTTTTGTGACTGGGATGCCGAGGATCACAAAACAAGGTGTGAATAACCATGCTAATTCACTTGGTACCCTTAATATTATCACCTAATCAATGTGTCGGTAAACCACACACGCTCCGTTGATCTATGACAAACATTAAGTCACCCTTCGTGATCCTTACTAGTCCTAGTTAGTGTGCCGGTTAACCACACACGCTCCACCAACGACTTGGTAAGGTACAAAGTGTGAATTCCATGGACTAGCACCATGTTCACATTTTTCCTAAAATAACTAAGATTGGGGATTAAAAGAGTTTAGTTATTTTATAATATTCATTATACTTTTAATGAGGATTTAAAATCATTGTTCTACTCGTTCGGCTAACGACCCTCCACCGATCAAGCAAGCGGTGGGTGAGAGTATACACCCATTAAGTCGCCATTTTATAGGCAACAACCTTATACCCACCTTATAGACCGGCTTCGTGAATGAGGCCTACTAACGGTAAAACGACTTATTCTTATACATATATATAATAATTAACCATTAATGTTATAAATAGTATAAGGGTTGAATTCTAACTATTAAAACTCTAAGGGTTGGAATTAATGTTTATTAAAGTGTGTGAAACTTTACAAATTCCAAAACTTGAGGGAAAGTTTGGTAACTTTGCAAAACTCTTCATTTCATAACTTATGAATTAAAGGTTCATAGAAATGAAGAGTCTTCATTTTCATGTAACTTATGTGTTTTAAGTGTGAGTTAAATAAGAGTGACCTTTGGAAATCCATAACTTGAGGACAAATTATTGACTCCATTAAAACACATAAATGACCAAGAATTAATTCTAAATAATTCAGCAAATAATTCCTATCATTTTCTAAATTCATAAGAACATGAACATGATCATCAAAAATTTAAGAATTATATGAACACATAAAATCATGGAATTTTGATATATGCTATTGCAAATGGATTAGAACAACCATTACACCAACTAAAATAAGTTTTATAACACCAAAACAGTTTAGGGTAATGTTTCTAGTCCATTTCCAGCAGTAATAGTCGAAAAACTGCACTCTTTCGATCCTACTCGTCGAGTGCATGAACTTACTCGTCGAGTAGGTTGAAGTTTGCCTTGGTCTCGTCGAGTCCCCCCAATGGACTCGGCGAGTCCACCATGCAGACATCAACGATTTCGACTTTTTTCACTATTTTGCATCAAGTATCAAACAAGCAAGCCTAGTCTCTGATACCACTGTTGGGTTTTGAGCAATCTAACACTTCCTAAGTGTGCATGAAACCCTAATAAACCTTGGATCTATGTTTGTCTAAATACATGCAAAATAATAAATTTTCCAAGGTTTATAACCTATCTAACATGGCATGGGGAACATTTCAACATAAAAGAGTTAGAAGAGATTACATACCTTTTGGTGAGTTTGGTTCTAAGGAGTTTGAGGGCCAAGCACCAATAGTGTGAATGCCTCAAATGGAATCACAAAACACCACAAACTCTTGGAAAACTTTGAGAGACTATACACCCTTGTATAAAATCGGCCACACACAAGCACACACACACTAGTTCACTAGTTTCCTCTTAGGCTCCATTTCATGCTCCATAAGCATGCTTATATAGTGTGCATGGTTAGGGTGAAACCCTAATAACCCATGTCTTTTCCTTTCCAAGGATACATGGGTTAAAAGCTCCATGGATCATCCATGGACTTCCACATAAGCCTAGCCCATTAACAAATGAGTATTAGCCCACACTATATAAAACAAATAGCCCATAATCTAATTAGTCTTCCTTTTAATCTCTAAATTAATTCATAATTAATTTAAGATTAAAACTAATTAAATAACGTAACTTCATATTAATATATTATAACTCATAATATATTAATAAACATATGTGTATAACTCTCATAAAATTATCCATAATAGTTTGGATGAGATGCAACCCAAATGGACCATGCCGGTCGGGTCAAGTATATACCAAATAAGTTATGGACTTAGACACCTTATCCAACATATACACCTCTCATCATAATGTAATGAACTTATCTCCATACAAACCCTCAAGAGAATCCCATAACCAATCCTGGATCTACTGCATTACTCCTTCCTCACAACCTTACCCATAGGGTGTGTGTGGTACCATTAGATCAATCCAACATGACAAACCTCAACTACTAACATAAAAATTCTCATGGATGGTCGAACTAAGATCCAACACCTTGGTTGAAACCGAACAAATCTTACCATCATGCAACTAGTTTGATAAAACTTCCAAGGAACCTTTGCTATTGACAATAAACAAATGACTAATGATCGAGAATCCATTGACGACTAATCCATTGATCCAATAAGCTATGGAACGAAGCCCATGCTGAACTTAACATACCAAACTATGAAACTGATCGACCAAACAACCACTGCACATCCTAGACTATATATATCCATCTATACAACAAGTTGACAAATCCTTCAACAATTGATACTCATCTTGAGCACCCTAAATGCCTACTGACCTATTCCTTGATGCTCCCGAAAGGAACCGCTGGCTACAACGAGCTCCTTGTCTAAAAGCTTGTTACCGAATCATACGTTCCCGAACACATACATCCGATGGCAACTTACTCTGTACCCCGTCTTGACCAAATCCTGAATCAAGCTTTTGCATACCCGAACCGCAAAACCCTATGATCCATTCTTTTGTAACCATAACTTGAAGAGATCGTTGATCCTCTAAGAAGAATATCTAACTCTCCCCCATTTAGGGTTCGAACTACCATCAAATGACCTTCCAAACCAAACCATATCTCAAATTAAATCAACCAAATAAAAACCATCACTGACTCTTGGAATGTATAAACCATGCAAGTTGATATTCCAGATAAGGACCAAGCAAACCCTAAGAGATTCTGAATCTTAGATGAAGACCTTAGAAATTTCTAATCATAACCACTTCTAACATTAAGAATCCTACGCAGATGCACAAGCAATAATTATGATAGTCTATTCAAAGCACCAATTCTATATTCCAAAACAAATGGATTACCACTTACCTCATCCACAATTCCCAACCATCAATCTGGTACCTGACCGGCCTATATCCAAGTAAAATAGACCCTTGATCGCATATCAAGGCAACTAATCTACAAAAATCCTCTTGTGTATTCCCACACTGCCATAAAAAACCGCAGTCATATAGCCCCATGCTGGGTCTACATCCCAACTCCGAAAATCAAATGTCTGATCTATCTCTGCTTTGAACATGGAAGGATGGAAGAACAAGCCCCTAGTAAAGATAGTGATATTCCAATCCATTTGCCAATCACTTTGCATCTAGCTGCAATCCTCGAGCAAATCCTAACAATCGCTTCTTTCTTGAGTCCCATGACTTAAGTAGGTAGTAGGTAGAGAAAAACCTAAGTTCTGGGGTTGGAGCCTATTTAAAGGAACTTATGACCTTGGATGCGCCTCATATCTCCTGTAAGAAACCCTAAATCACCATTGGAGACTTGGAAGAGTTCTTATGATGAAATCAAGTAATTTGGTGGGTTTTGTGGAAGGAAAAGAGCATGACTCAGGCACGGAACGAGATGGAGGTAGTGGATCTAGCATCTCTTCGCATGGGACTTCTGTATGAGGTATGAATCTATACTTATTCTCGTGTAATTGGTGGTTTTCTTGAATATAAGTTTTTCTTATTCCTTCTTTAGCTTGGATTTGAAGCTTATGAGGTCCCAAGGTGGAATAAGTCTTAGATCTAGACCTTAAGAGGTCCAGAGAGTCCCAACCATTATGCTTTATGCTGTTCCATTGGTGATATTAATCTAGGTTGCCATTTTAGGAGCTATTTCTACATATAAGGGCATAAGAGTGTTGCATGAGCTTAAAGCTCGAGACTTTATGTGATATTTGGGTGTAAGAAGCTCAGATCTATAATTTAGAGAAGCATATCTGACCTCAGAAGGTCACCTGAGTGATGCCATGGAGGCAACTCGCTGAGTCAGGTTGCCCCGCGATTCATGACCAGTGGTAACCCGTCGAGTTAAGGGTTAACTCCACGAGTCAAGTGAGACCTTAGGAGGATTTAGAGGACAAGCATGGACTCGCCGAGTCACCTAAGTGCACTCGACGAGTCTGGTCAAAGTTGACCTTTAACTAGAGTTGACTTCAGTTGACCTTAGGGTTTTGGTCAAACTTATTCAAGAAAGGCTAGGGAGGCGTAGAATGGTCTTCTACCTATTCTATAGAGATGAGGACAAGAGAAAGTATTAATTAGAGATGTTTTCCATATGTGTTAGGCGGAGGCTCGATCGAGGTTATCAAACCAAAATGTTTACTAGACATCATGAGAGGTGAGTCTTCTCACTATACTCTACCTGGAAGGGTACTTATGTGTGACCGGAAGGTCTTATATACTATGAGATGTATGTGTTATATGCTGTTATGTGATATGTATGTGTTATGAATGTTATGTATGATAAGGACTGGAAGGTCAAGATGATATGGACCGGAAGGTCAAGATGGTTACGGACCAGAAGGTCGATACGGGTAGGACCGGAAGGTCTACCAGGATTTAGCACGGAAGTCCCCTGAGACACTTGGATCGGAAGATCCCATAGATGAGTCAATCTTCTTTCTAATCAATCTTGACATTATTTATGTATGTTTCAAGATGATATGGTAGATATAATCAATAACACTACGTATATAACACCCAGATATCAAGTAATTTCTATTTTCGACCCAAAATATAATAAACGTTTTAAAATTGGTCCTTAATCCATGTGTAATTGAGGTGTACACATGGTGTAGCTCGTTAAATGAAATGTGTGCTCATGTGAGCACGATGGGCCTACTCATGCGTACATTGGGCGTACGTGGCCTGTGAGCAAACCATAATTTTTAGTGTTTCAACATTATTCAAGAAACTTTATCCCCTCAAAACCCTTTCATTTATCAACCTGCATCTCCCAAGAATGTCCCTTGTTAACCCTAATCCATTGTGTAAGCTTCTTCAAGCTTGAGAATGTGTCTTTTGTGTCCTTGAAGGAAGAAGAAGGTGGTAGGATCATCTTGGAAGCTTCAATCAATTATAGATCTAGAACTTCCATCTTGCAAGCAACCTCCATAAGGTATGAAGTTAGAAACTTGATGAATGTTCTCCATGGATCTTGCTAGTTCTTAAGGTTTATGCATTTTGGTCCCATAGTCTTGGTGTTCATGAGTATGAATTACTCTAAACCATAAGAGATGTCCTTTCAGATGTATTTAGGTTCTAATAACCAAAAAATTATGATCTTGGTCCTTTTCTTCCTTCCATGCAAGAGTTATGGTGTTATGGTATTTTGGATGTGAAGTATTAATGGATTAAGAACTTAATGAGAAGGAGTGGATTCAGGATGAGTATGTTGGGCGTACCAGGTGGTATGTTGTGTGTTCTTGGAAAAGGCCCCATAGTTTGGATGGGTCACTACTACACCCATCGTAGTGAATATGTACGCAAGGCGTACTCAGTCAGTGTTGACATTCTTTGACTTTTTGACTTTCTGAATTTGACATTTGATCAAGGGTATGACCAAGTTTGACTTAGGGGCATTTTTGATATTCGAGTGGTAGTTAGAGTTTAAGTCCTTATTGTTCGTGTATGTGATCTGTAGAGGCAATATTCAGAGCAATGATTTCTTCAGCTATCTTTACAAACGGTGATGTGAGTTTTCCTCACAATACTTGTGGGACGAAGGCTCCAATGTCATCCCACTAGGTTATGTATCCTACTATATGATGTTGCTATGATGTACTGATTTGTTAGATCTGGCTGATTATCTACCTATTATTAAGTGTTTTATTTGTTGCATATGTCGACATAGTGCAGTTGGGTTGAGGCAATGCTAATCTACTCAGAAGCCGACAAACTCGATAGCAAGCTAAACACAAGTTGTGGGCCAGTAAGGAAAGACAGACTTTATGCTGTGGGCTCGGGAGCAATCCAGAAATAAGCTGTGGGCTAGATGGGTAGACCAAATCATGTTATGGGCTCAAGTGTAATCTAGTCTGATGACTGTAGACCCAATATGCATGATGTTGAATCTATATACCCACGAATCATTATGTAGTCATATTGCTAATAATATATGATCCTATAGGGTCACACCTTTATCAAGTTGGCACATTTTGTATATTTATTATTGATATTATTATTAATTAATAATGTCAATTCTAGTAATTTAAATAGGGAATAATTATTGTTTTATGAAAATCATAATTATAAGAGAGTATAACATGTTATTATTTCGTGTCATATGAATTAATAATTCATATACAACCTTTTAGACTAGTTGGATTCTTTTTTCTTTTGCCTAAAGATATAGTTTATATTATATAAACTTAGAGTTTATCAAAATTAAAAAATCTATCATATTTTGAGAGGTATGGCCAAAATTAAAAAAGTAATATGGAGGTTGCTTGTAAACATCCATGTTTTGTCTCCCCATGCTTCTAAAGGTTACAAATACTTTAGAGTATATAAAAGAGCTTTTTGCATGAGTTCTTGGCTAGTTTTTTCTAGTGAAATCTCCTCTTTCTCTCTATGGCTGAAATTCTCTTCTCTCTTCCACTTCTTGTTGTCTTTTGTAGATTGTTGCAAGATTAGAAGCCTTCTTGAGTTGTCTCCTTTAGTGCTTATTTGAGTTAAGCACTTAAAGGTTCAAGATACTCAAGAATACAAGAAAGAAATAGCATTCTAAGTGCCTTACTCTTAATGGTGGATACACATAGAGAAATCATATTCTTTGATTTTTTCTATCTTCATCAACACCCCAAAACCAAGTGGGTTCAAAGGCTTCAAAGGTTGTCATTCAAAAAACTCTTTGGTTGTTTTTATTTCATTTGAACCTCTATAAATGGATCTGTGATGGTTCGGTTTTGTTATAAACTTGTTATCTTTAAAGACTTCCGTTGTGTTTTTTGTGAAAAAAAAACTTATATGTTGTGTGGTGGTATTTTAGGCGAACTCACTAAGCTTTGGCTTACAGTTTAAATGTTATGTTTCACATGCTTCTGATGATTAGGGCGAGGCGGAGGCATGATTGTACACATCCTTCAGTGATATGGTTTGGAGACTTTATGATATTTTTATTTTGGGATATTTGTATTTGGATATTTGGTTCTTGTGACATGGGTTTTGATTGAAACAATGTGTTAACGAGGTTCCATTTTTTAAAACCAATTGGTGATAGAAGGGATAACCTATATGCGATCATATTTGCACCCTAACAATCCTCCCCTCAAATATTGTTCATTTGATCCAATCCTTTTCATATCACCGGTACTCTCGGGACACGCTCACCTAACCTAGGCAATCACGAAGACTTTCGATACAAGGCTTTAGGATCAACCGTTGGATCAAGAATTCCAGGGGATTGCACCACCTGTGCCAACAAAATCATTCAGGCTACGAACGTAGCTCTTATTCCACTTGTTATGATCACAATTATCCCAAACATTCTCAACATAGAAGAACAGCGAGGTTCCATTTTTTAAAACCAATTGGTGATAGAAGGGATTACCCATTTCCTTATATGTTAGCATCTAGTTTCTTATTTTACCAATGTGGGATTGGGTTTTCACCCTAACATAATGATTTTTACTAAACTAAAAAATGTAAATTTTATTTTTATTTTTGGGACAATACAATTTGGTATCAAAGCCTTGTTTCGAGGGAAATGGATGAGCATTCGTGTGAATCCAAACTCAAACTATGGTACTGTAAATGTTTTCAAAATAATTTCCAAAATAGTTTTCAACTATAATCGACGAAGGATTAGATCTGTATGATCAGTCAAAGGAAGAAAGTATGCCTTAAAATACCCATATAGTTATTGCTTATGATGAAAATGATAGAATTGGATGGTAGTTTATAGGCTAAGGATCCTCAGGAATTACATCATAGAATTGCCTGAGATGTGATACCTGATAGCCTCGGAGAATCTCTTGTATGCTAGATGGACTTCAGATCATTACTGCAGTTTCTTAGTGTAAGCATCATAGTTTTACATAACTAATATACTATAACCCAAGAATGTTTGATTTAGCCTTATTTCTTGTTCCTTTATTGGTTGTGCGTTAGGGTAGAATCAAGTATTCGATTGTCTATGGAATCTAACGTTATGTATGATTAGCATACACGAGTGGCTGCAGGGTTGGTGGAAGTTTCATGAGTGAGTATAATTGTAACAACCCAGTTTGAGGGATGAGTAGCCACTCTTGAGAGAGTGAGTTTAGGATGTATGTGTATCCTAGTGGTGGGGTTTTCTTATCGGGTGGTCTATGACGATCCATTAAGACATATATGAGAAGGTGCCGAAGGTAGTATGGGCCCATACTACTGAAATCACAGAACCCATACATATAGCAATATAGTTGCAAACTCCAGGCATTTGGTTTTCTATAATGGTTGTGTTAAATGTGACTCGAGAATTTGGATCTTGTTCATGGAGCATTTGGATCATGTTTATGGAGCATTTGGAGCACTTGGAACTCAATGAATCACTTGGGATTCATGGATCATGTGGCAAAGGAACGGATCATCTGAGAAAAGAATGGATAGTCTGAAAAAGGAACGGATCAAGTGCCAAAGGAACAAATCATATAAAAGGGGTATTGGAGCACCTGGATGAGGTTTGGAGCACTTCGGAGTGATATGGATCAACATAGGGACCTTTTTGCACCGTATATTAAAGGGATAGGCCAAGAAGGATGTTCTTACACCATGGCATCTCATCTTGCGCCATGATACTCCCTCTTGTGTCATTAAAACTCCCTCTTGCGCCATGGGGTACTACTCTTGCGCCATGAGATATGCTCTTGTGCCATGCATGGCCTTGTTGTGCAATGCATGTTCGTGTCGCATCATGGTGGTGTTCTTGCTCGAATCTTTATGTTCGTGTGTCACACTTGAAGTCACTTGTGCCATCCATATTCCTGTTGCTCCATGATGGTGCAAAATGGACCATCTTGTGTTAGAGCATGAAAATGATCTACAATGTTGATTGTTTATTAGGTTAGAATATTCCCTTTTATGAAAAGCATATCCCCTCCACTAGTATATAAAGTGGAGTTGATGGTCATTTGTGAAGTAAGAGTTCACTTTGTAGACTTTGTAGTTTAAAGAGAGTGTAGTGGGATATCTCCCACCATGGGAGAGTTATCTCTCCCAACCATGAGTGTTCTTGTAATATTTGATATCTCTCTATTTATCTAGTACAATTTTACTCACATATTACGTTCTTCATGTTCATACATGATTATCTTCTTGGTAATATCTTCTGCACTGATCCAATCGACAAAATGGGAAACTACAAGTAGTATCAGAGCAAGACCTTGGAGATCTCACAATTATTTCAAGGGAATGATCCGGATTAGTTTATTATCTTGAATATTTTCGTCATATATACTGTGAGTTATTTACTATTTTGTTGCTGATGTCGTTAGAAAAATAAAAAATTTGCTGCTACTGTTCATACACTTTTGGTGGTGTTGAATTTGAGTTTATGAAAGGAAAATAACTTTGCTGAAGAAAATAAAGTTTCATTTAAAAAGGTAGTATTTGATCTCTTTATCCCGTGTAAAAAGGTTCTTAGAAAAAGACGAAAATAAGATTTTGGGGTAAGAGATTGAACAAATAGTCATAAGTTCGGACTATTTGATTTTTAGAAGTGTTAGGATAATTATTTTGGAATGTACAAGGTGATTGAATTGCTGATACAAGTGCTAAATGCATGCTATTTCCGAAATGAAATTGGTTGTTGGTGTGTATGGATAAGATTCTACAAGATGCTGTGATTTTTAGTGTATTTGGGAATAAAAACTCCAAGAGTACAAAGTTTTGTGGTGATTCTATGATCAATGGATGCGTCTGTGGGAGAAAGCCTTTTAGGCTAGAGGGAGTGGTGCCAGAAGAACCGCATTACATCCTTTGACCAGTAGGATCCACATCATTTTTACCACACAAAGTGTGGTTCTTTAACACAAGGAGTGGAAACCATGGTAGTGAAAGCGAGAGGTGAGAGAAAGGAGAAGAGAGAGAAAGACACATAAATAAAGAGAGAGAAGAAAAAGGGTGCAGAAGTTTTTGGGAGAGGTGCGGTCAAAACGCACCCAAAACCGCACAGGGGGGATGGTGTTCTTGCCTATGTGGCTTTGAGTGCGGCCTAAACCGCACTCCACTCCTTTAAGCCTTAGGGGTGTCAAATTTTCAAGGTCAAACCTGACCCTCTCTCTCTCTCCTGTGCACACGTTATTGGCTGATGTTGGACTCACAAGACAACCGAGTCCTACTCTATTGTCCTCTTTAATAAATCAGTTGGCTCATCACTTCTCGAACAATGTGTGTTTTTCACACTCCCAATCACTACTCGCCAAGTCAGCAGCGCCGGCCCACCCCATTGAGACTTGGATATTCATGTGTTTGAAGATTTGATTTGCCATCTTCTTCAATCTCCATCAGTAAATGCTTTTGGACGCGCCTTACTCAAGCATACCCACACCTACTACATGTGGATGTCACATGTCCACTTATGCCATATCACCTGCCGGTCCCACCTTGTTTAATGTGTGTGTATTCAAGGTTGAAGTCAGTCACGTGCATCTCTCACATTTCTCGATTTAGTGAATGCTACCATATCAAAAGTCAAACAAGATAAATTTGTCGGCTACAGGTATTCCATCTCATTTAAGGCTGGAGGGAGTGGTGCCATACTCCCTCCTTTTACCGCACTTTTTTAGAACACCCAAGGGGTGCAGTGATAGAGGAAGAAAGAGAGAAAGAAGAGAGATAGAGAGATAAAGGAAGAGAGAGAGAGAAAGAGAGCGCTCCCAATTCTTGCCACATTCCCCAAACTGCACTTCGAAACCGTAAGGAGGGGGCGGTGTTTCAGTGCCACATCAGCTGAAACTGCACCCCACACCCTCCAGTTTAATGCACCTGCACTAAAGGCATCTTCCTTTTATTGATTTGACCACACAAGCATGTCATATGTGTTTGAAATCTGAATCATTGTTCCGGACTTGTACCCACCTTCCCTTTTTATTTTCAAAGCCAATAATAGTTCCGGACTCCGCTATATCTCCTCACCTACTGTGGACCTGTTCCATTCCCAAATTGTTTTAAAAAAAATCCACTTTGGAACCACAAACAGCTATTCCGGATCCCATCTTTCATTTCGTACCTTTTTCTTTTAAAACCCATTCCAGACCAAAAAAAATAATAATAAAGAAAAGTTCCGGACCATAACCCATTTCGACCTTAACCTCTTTCATCATTCCTGTCCTTACTTTTTTCACACCGGAATTTCCTTTCCTAACCAATTTTCACTCCTAACATTTTTCTTCCTAACCCTTTTTTACTCCTTATCCACTTCTAAACCTTTTGAGACTTAACCCATTTTCAGGAGATCCACCTTCTAACCCAGTTCTTACATTTTTATTCGGAAACTCATCCTTGTATTTTCATTTTATTTCATTTTTTTATTTATAACCAATTTATTCATTAATTTTTTCTATAACCTGTTAATTTTATTTAACACCCATTATTTTTTTTTTATAAAACCCATTATTTTTTAATACCAATTATTTTTATTAAAACCAATTATTTTTTTAACACCAATTTAGCCCCATGGTTCAAGGCTTCATTCTTCATGCTGATTATGAGTGACCACGCAATTGGTTCAGAGATTAATATTTTTGTGTCTCACTCTACCGAGTTACTCACATTTTTACTCCCTTCGGACTATTTATATATGGTTTCGGACCATTATTTGGGAGTTCGGGTTTGCATTTCGGTTTTCGGCATCACTTCGGTTCAGCATTATCATTTTTGTGCGGTGGGTTTAAGATACACACACACACACACACACATTCTACAGTGTTTGTTCAGTTCGGTGATACATCACCATGTCTACCCATGACCAGAAAATAATATCCTCGTTTTTATGGGTAGATGCTCACATCAAAGGGGAGCATGCGATGCTCCATCATATTCGACGTATTTTCTTTCCTGGTTTCATGATTATTTTTTATCTTATTGCATGGTCGATCAAAAATAGGGGGAGAATAATGAGCATCCATTTCTCGAGATGTTTCGCACAAAGTATGTTTCTTTGGTGGATATATATATATATATATATATATATATATATATATATATATATATATATATATATATATATATATATATATATATATATATATATATATATATGGAGGTTAGTTCTGGAGTATCTGTCCTTAAGGCAAACGACGAAGTCGGTGACAAAGATCACCAAGATGTTTACTGCGATTGCCCTTTTCTGTCATGAGTATTCTGCCTTGAAGCAAACCTAGATGGTGTGGTACTTGAGCATGCTCAAGACTAAGACTCAGCATTTTGTGTCTACACAACGATACAATAGGTCTCCAAGCTTCATGATGTCGCTCGGAGGCGAGAGATTGAGATAGAGACAAAGAAAGGAGTAGATACATGCTCCAGTTTAGTTATAACCTACAACAAAGCAGTTCAAACCTGCTGATTCACAACCTAGAGGTCATAAGGGTCTCAATTGTGTTAAGTGTGAAAAGGTATATGAGGGTATTTTTCGATTTTCTTTTAGGTGCCCCATATATGGCAGGGAGGGCCATATTGATAGGTATTATCATCAGCATGCCAAGTGTAGAGCACCCAGATTTCCTATCACTGTGATTAGGTTGGCTATGTGAAGACCAACTGTTCCTTGCTCGCTGCAACACTCGTGTAGGCTCCAATCCCGACTACTTTGAGGATCATGGATGGATGCCTGGACAGGGCACAACCCCTGAGGACTAGAGGTCATGTTTTCGAGCTCGCAGCAGAGGAGGCCTAGGGGACGCCGGATGTCGTTACTGGTATGTTTCTATTTATGATTATGTTAAGATATTTTATTGTATGATTATGTTTATATTTCTATTACGTTCCTTCTTAGTGAACTCCTTTTCGGCTCTTGTGCTTTTCGACTCGGGTGCGAGTCGGTCCTTTGTGTCTCGGTCCTTCGGTAGGAGTTTTGATATGTCTTTTGGAGAGTTAGAATGCCCATTGTGAATTTCCATCGCCAACAAGCGTGAGTTTCTAAATCAGGTGTTTTTTAGGATTGTACCTTGGAGATTTTTTCAGGGTGTCTTATATGATCGATCTCGTCCCTATCCCTATGGCAGATGTATGCGTGATAGTTGGGATAGAATGGTTGAGAAGGTTTCGTGTCATGATAGATTGTGAAGGATAAAGGGTAGTAGTTCGAACCCCAAGTGGGGGAGAAGTGATTATTTATGGAGAGGGTACCAGATTTGGTTCGTCTTTTTGTTAAGTTACCAGGACTTGGAGGTATCTTCAGCATGGATGTTCGGGATACCTTGCTTATGTGATTGACACTCGGGTAGAAAAGATAGTTTCAGTTTTGGATGTACCTGTGGTCAGAGATTTCCCAGATGTATTCCCGAAGGAATTAACCAGCGTGCCTCCTCGAAGGCAAGTGGAGTTTAGGATCAACTTGATACCTACTGCAATGCAAATTGCGAAGGCGTCATACCGATTAGCAACAACAAAGATACAAGAGTTATCCTCTCAGCTTCGTGAGCTGTTAGGCAAGTATTCTATAATACCGCATAACTCACCTTGGGAATATCTGATCTTGTTTAAAAAGAAGAAGGATGGGTCTCAGTACAGGTGTATTGATTATCGGGAGCTGAACTAGTTCACGGTGTTGAACCATTACCCACTTCCACGGACTAATGATCTCTTAGATCAACTGCCTGGTGCATCTTGGTTCCCTAAGATCGATTTTGGATCAAGGTATCATATGAGAGTTACATATGGGGGCATGTAGAAGACAACATTATGAACTTGATATGGTCATTACGAGTATTTGGTAATGCAGTTTGGATCACCAATGCATTGACGATATTTACGGTTTTGATCAATCGGGTATGAAGGTCGTTGCCCAATTGCTCGGTCATTGTTTATCGATGATATCCTACTTTATTCCTAGATCAGGGAGCAACATTAGAAGCACCTTCGAGAGCTTCTGGGAATTCTAAGGAGGGAGATGCTTTATGCTAAATTCTCGATATGTGAGTTTTGATTATGGGAGGTCTAGCTCTTGGGACTCCTCGTTAACCAAAATGGGATTCTGGTCAACCCGACCAATATTGAGTTTGTTATGATGTATGATCTCCCAAAGTCTCCTTCAGAGGCCCAGAGCTTTATGGGTCTAGTAGGGTATTACTGAAAGTTCATTTAGGATTTATCCAAGCTTGTTGGACCCCTCAATCATTGGATAAAGAAGGGTGTGGATTTCTATTGGGGGCCTTAGCAGCAAATCGTGTTCGAGAAATTGAGCCATAAATTATGTGATGCCCTGGTGTTGACCCTCTAGGAAGGCCTGGAGGATTTTGTTGTTTATTGTGATGCTTGTATCACTAATTTTTGGGCATTACTTATGCAGCGAGGGAGGGTTATTTTGTATGATAGGCAACTTAAGCCGCATGAGGTTCGATATCCGACACATGATCTGGAGTTGGGGACGGTAGTTTTTCCTTGATGATTTGGCGGCATTATCTTTATGGGGTCTAGTGTACTATCTACATGAATCACAAGAGTCTGGGATATGTCACGGATGAGCCGAATATGAATATGAGAGAACGTAGATGGCTTAATGTGATCAATGATTACGATTGTGAGATTATTTATCACCCGGGGAAGGCGAACGGGTTCGCTGATGCTTTGAGCCACAAGTCGGCTATTACTTCCGTTGGGGCTTATGCATGAAGATTTCTATCAATTTGATGCTTCTACATTTGATTAGGGAGGCTCAGGCCAAAGGAGTCAAGAAGGAAAATTGGAAGCAATAGAGAATCAGGGGTAAGATTGACATCTTTACAATCGATAGACATAGATTGTTGACCCGATGCGGTTGGGTTTGGGTACCAGATTTTGGCGGGATTAGGCTGATAGTGATAGAGGAGGCATATAATTCTAGATTGTCAATACACCTTGGATCCAAAAAAATATGTATCGAGTTTTGAGACTCAGTTACTGGTGGTCGTACCTGAGGAGGGAGATAGCTTGGTATGTTGAGAGGTGCTTAACCTGTCGGATGGTCAAGGCCGATAACTAGAGGCCACAAGGCAAGCTACAAACTTTGGAGGGTCCCATGTGGAAATGAGAATAGATCACCATGGACTTCAAGATCAAGTTCCCATGGACGGCTAAGGGATTTGGTGCGATATGGGTTATTCTGGACCATCTAACCAAGAGTACCCAATTTCTAGTTATTTGGGAGAGCTCCTCGACTGAGAAATTGGCCAATGTGTATGTGCATGAGATTGACACTCGGAATGGTGTTTGACTTTCCATTGTATCTGATCGATATTTTTTGTACACTTCTTGATAATGGTAGAGGTTTCACCAGGAACTAGGTACGAGATTGGACTTCATCACGACTTATCTTCCGTGGACTGACCGCCAGAGCGAGTTGACCATCCAGACACTCGAAGATATGTTGATAGCCTATGTTATAGATTTTGGTGAGAGTTGGGACTCCTACCTTCCTCTGAATGCATTTTCTTACTACAATTGTTATCACTCCAGTATCATTGTGCCGCCATTTAATCTTTTTTATGGAGGAAGTGTTGTACCCTAGTTTGTTGGGGAGAGGTCAGTCACAGGGTCGTAGGAAAGACCGAGGTAGTCCTTCAGATGACAGAGCATATTCAACAGATTAGACAAAGGTTGCAGACATCTCAGAGTCGGCGGAAGAGTTGTGTTGACAAACATCGATATGAGTTGGAGTTCTACATCAGCGATATGGTTTTACTAAAGGTATCTCCTTGGATGGGTGTAATATGCTTCAAGAAGATGGGAAAATTGGGGCCCCGATTTATCAGGCCGCTTCTAGTGATTGTCAGGGTAAGAAGGATGGCTTATCAACTAGATCTACCTAGGAGCTCAATCAAATTCACAACACCTTTCATGTTTCTTAGCTATAGAAGTGTGTGGCTAATGATTCATCAGTGGTTACTTTGGATGATTTTCAAGTTGATGATCGTCTGAACTATGTTGAGAGGTTGGTAGAAATTTTGCATAAGAAGATGAAGGCCTTGTGAAACAAAGTGGTCCCATTAGTCAAGGTGTAGTGACAACATCATCAAAAGGGTTCTGAATGGACTTCGGAACCCAATACATAGATGCGGAATGTAACAACCTGAAATCTCAGGTATTGTTTAAATTGTGTTTTTGGGGTGTTTTAGGAGGGGAATCGGCGAATTGGAGCCAGACTCGCCAAGTAGGACCACAGACTTGGTCGCGGGTTCGCGACTGGACTCGACGAGTCCAGATATTGACTCGGCGAGTTTGCGCTGTTCAGCGGAAACCCTAGCCGTTGGTTTTGGAACGTATATAATGGACTTATAGGCCGTCTCCGTTTTTAGCCTACTGAGAAGAACCCTAATCGGTTGTGTGCATCTAGAGCAAGGATTGAAGGCCATTGGTGATCTTGAAGAAGTTATTGTGCAAGGAAGAGAAGGGTTTGGCTAAAGGAACAACAAGGGAATCAAGTTCTGAGGATTGGGGACACAGAGAGTGCATTATTCAGGTAATAATTCGGATTATATTCTGCTATGTTGATGTGTGCATGGATTTAGGGTTTATGGAACCCTTTTGTGGCTAGATTGGATGTTACCCTTGTTCCCCAAACGGTTGTAGCCCTGTATTAGGACCTTTAGAGGTCCAGAATGTCCCATGCCTGTGTATTTCGGGAGTTAAGAGAGGTTTTGGATTGGAATCCTTATGCCTTAGGTCAAAATGTAAATTATAGGCCTTGGGGTGTAGCATGAGCACCTAAATGAAGGCCTTACGTGTTGTACCAGCTTAGGAGGACCAAACCTATGAATGGTCGGGACAATACTGATCTCAGGAAGCAGTTTGATCGACTGCATGGCATGGACTCGCCGAGTCCAATGAACAGACTCGGCGAGTAGCTTGGAGAATAACTGGGACTCGTCGAGCTGTTCTTCAGACTCGGCGAGTGGAGTCGGGGTGGCCCCGCGATTCTTCCACGAGGATCTCGTCGAGTCAAGAGAGATACTCGACGAGTAGAAAGGGAACATCAGGGAATTGGTGAAGACGTCTAGACTCGCCGAGTCGCCATAGCACTCGCCGAGTCTGGTCAAGTTGACCGTTGACCGTTAACCGTTGACCAGAGTTGACCAACATGTGATTTCTTAGGGTCAGTTGTCTTGATAGATAAAAATGTTAATAAAGGATATATGATATTTAGGTTGATATATTTTTTATGTACTTGACCCGATTTAGCATGGCCCATTTTGGTTGCATTGCATCAGAACAATTTGGATAGATTTTTGTGAGAAGAGGATATTTATGGTTTATTAATATATTATAAGTTCTAATATATTAGTATGAATTATTTAATTAGTATTAATCAATAATTAGCTTGGAATTAATTTTGTGATCATAAGACTAATTAAATAAATGGGGTTTGATTTGGTAAATCATTTATTCTTATATAATGGGCTTATGATCCATAGTTCTTCATGCTGGGCTAAACCCATGTGGTTACCCATGGATACTCCATGGAGGTTTAAACCCATGGATCATGAGGAATGTGGAAAGGCATGAGATACATGGTGTAACCCTAATGTGCACTATACATAATGAAGCCTCATCCTAGCAAAATCGACAATTAAGAATACATAAGTGAAGGCTAGCCAATTTCGGTGCAATAGAATCTTGTCTCAAGTTATTCCAATTGTTGGTGGTGTTGTGTGAAGCATTTAAGGCATCACATTTGGGGTTCTAGGATCACAAAGTCTTAAGGAATCAAAACTACAAGAAAGGTACGTCATTCTACTAGTTTTTTATATTTCATATGCCCCATGATATGCAGTTAGGATGAAACCTTGGAAAAATCAAAGTTTGCTTGTATAATAGAGAATACATAGATCCAAGGTTTCTAGGGTTCCATGCACACCATAGGAGTATTAGAATGCTCAAAACCCATCAGTGGTATCAGAGCCTAGGCTTGTTTTCAATTATACTTGATGCTATATGTTTTTCCAACGTTGAAATTCTGCCATTTTTGCATTTGACTGCTCACCACTATGTGGCAACCTTTCGCACTACGTGGTGATGCACCTGTGTGCAAAATTCGGGGTTTTGCTTGATATTGGATGAGGATCATTACCCTAAACTATTTTTTTGAATATATTTATATGATACTTGAAAATATTTGATATGAATAATGAATGCTTATAAGTTTTGTTAGACCATATAAATTATTTGACATGCTTATTAGTTTGATTGTTGATGTAAATGCTTTTTAATGGACTCCATAACTTGTTCTCAAGTTGAGAAATTCCAAGTGACTTTTCCATTAAAATCATTAAAACTTATAAGTTATAGAAAAGAAAGTTTTGAATAGTTTCAAAACTTTCCCTCAAGTTTTGGAATTTGTAAAGTCACTATAAAATGCTTTAATTCCAAACCCTAGAGTTTTATAAGTTTAAAATTCAACCCTTATACTATTATGATATTATAACTTTAGTAGTATATATATATATATATATATATATATATATATATATATATATATATATATATATATATATATATATATATATATATATATATATATATATATATATATATATATATATAAGAACAAGTCAATCTTACCATTAGTAGGCCTCATTCACGAAGTCGGTCTATAAGGGGGGTATAAGGTTGTTGCCTATAAAATGACAGCTTAATGGGCCTCGATTCTCACCCACCGCTTCCTTGACTGGTGGAGGGTAGTTAGCCGAACAGTAGGACAAAGACTACAATTCTCATTAAAAGTATAATGATAAATATAAAGTAACTAAATGTTTTTATAAATTCCCAATCTTTGTTACTTTATGAAAATATGGAATTGATGCTAACGCATGAAATTACACTTTTCACCTTGCTAAGTCGTTAGTGGAGCGTGTGTGGTTAATCGACACACTAACTAGGACTAACGAGGGTGGCAAAGGGTGGCTTAAGGTTTATCATATATCTATGGAGCATGTGTGGTTCACTGGCACATCAATTAGGTGATAAAATTAAGAGTACCAAGTTAATTTGCATGGTTATTCACACCTTGTTTGTGATCCTCAGTATCTGAGTCACAAACTTGAAGAGCATAATCGAGATTTAAACATGCCATTGAATTGTTCAATGAATCTCAAAAGATCTAGGAGTTTCAATCCAATTAAAACTAGATAATCTGCTTCGTTTTTCATGGTGGAAATTGGTAAATCGTCATTTACCTACCTTCAAATATTTTGTAGTTTGGATTACGACATCCCTCTTCCAAGTTATAAAATATTGTGTTGGGTCCTAGCCTTAATATTTCATTTGGGTGTCTTATTAAGGACTCTTTATCTAATATAAACTTGTCTTTCTTCCTTTTCACATGTCTTCCAACAATGCTTCTGGCTCAAACCCTATCGACTCCTTCTCTTTCATGAACCTTTGTGGGAGAGTAATATTTGATGGAAATAATTTCAATGATTGGACTAGGAAGTTAAGGATGGTCACTCATTATGTGGACAATGAATGTGTCTTTGACAAGGAACTTAAGGTCATCGATGAGTCATCTGCTACTCCCAAGGAGATTGTTGATTACACTGCGCGTGAGAAGGATGTCACTCCTATCACCGCCCGTGTTCTAGCAATCGGGCAAGGTAAAGGGAAAAAGAGGAAGACCCCTTCGAAGGGTACCAAGGGAAAGGATAGAAAATGCTTCTAATGTCAGGAAAAAGGATAGAAAATGCTTCTAATGTCAGGAAAAAGGGAACTGGAAGCGAAGCTGCCCCAAGTACTTGCAGGATGTTATGGATGGGAATGTGAAACCCACCTATGCAGGTCTTTACACTATATTGTCTAATAACTCACCACATACTAATTCTTGGGGTCCTTGATACAAGGTGTGGAATTAAAATTTGTTCTTATTTGTAGGGCCTAAAAAGAAGTGATGATGCAGAGCACGGGAAGATAAACTTGATCATAGGGAATATGAAAGCTTCACTTGTCACCAAGATTGGAGTTTATTATTTATTGCTTAGTAGAGGGTTAATATTAGATTTGAATAAATGTTGTTACTTATCTAAAATGGAGAGAAATATTATTTCCTTTCATGGTTAGTACAAACAAGGATTTACTTTTTCATTTGATAATGAATGTGTTGTTATTGATGAATTTTATAATGGTATTCTTTATTTTAAAGCATTACTTAGTCATGGTATATATGAACCTGAGTCAGTTGTAGACATATTAGGAAATAATGTATTGAATATTTATTCTTCCACTAGTTTGGATAAGGCATCCTTGTGGCCTTCTCGTCTTAGACATGTCAACAAGAAGCGTATAGGCCAACTCCAAAAGGCTGGAGTCTTGGAGTCATTTGACTTAAAGTGAGATGATACTTATGAATCTTGTTTACTTGGAAAGATAACTATGTCATCCTTCACTGGTACTTGTGCTAGGGGTGAAGGTTTTTTGGACCTCATACACACAGATGTGTGTGGACCATTCACCAAGATTGGAGTTTATACTTTATTGCTTAGTAGTGGGTTAGAATTAGATTTGAATAATTGTTGCTACTTGTTCAATATGCCGAGAAACATTATTTCCTTTCATGCCTTGTATAAACAAGGTTTTAGATTTTCATTTGATAATGAAATTGGTTCTATTAATGCTTTTTATAATGATACATTTTAATTTAGAGCGTTGCGTTGTAATGGTATATATGAAATTGCGATGGTTGTAGACAACTTAGGAAATAATGTATTGCACATCGATTCGTCCAATGGTTTGGATAAGGCATGCTTGTGGCATTGTCGTCTTACACATGTCATGTAACACCCATTCTTCAAGTGTTCAATTATAAGTCCCTGAGATTTAAGAGGAAGGGTAATTCTGGTCCCTTTCAAGAAATGAGCTTCAACCGAGAAGGTTTCGGACGGGTGTATGTGTTAGAAGTATTGGGATTCTCATTAACCTCGTATGAATGTAAGTTATTTGAGAGTGGGTTTAGATTAGAGGAGTTGCGGTGCCTCTAAGTTGATCATTGTTCATAGTTCTTTGTGGAATAAGAAGGAGATGGTCCCATGCATGCATGCTTGTGATTTTTGAAAGGTGGCTGGGTACGCCCAACGTAAGCCGGACGTACGCCCAACGTAATGGGACAAAAGGTTGCGGGTGGCCAGGTGAGTACGCCCAGCGTACCAGGGAGGTACACCTAGTGTACTATCAGAAACCCCAAACCCTATTTTTAGGGTCAGCCACTATATAAGGGACATGTTGGTTCACCCCTCAGCCCCCTTATGCTCATCTTCAACCTCAGAGAAACACTAGATCTCGTATCCTCTCATATTTGGGTGTGTTTGATCTTCAAAATCTTGTGTTGGCAAAAGAAAGGCTTGAAGGAGAAAAGGGAAGTTGTCAAAGAAGAAGAAGAACGTGTGGAGCTTGTAGATGTGAAGAAATATCACCCTTTGGGGCTTGTTAGAGGTATAAAGTTTCTTGCTTGACCTTCATATTGCATAGATCTATGTATCTTGAAGCTTTGTCACCATTCTTGTCCCAAAAGTCCCCACCTTGTGGTATAGTTCGATTTGGTCAAGATTATCGGTCCTTTCAGACCTTTGGAGAGGTCTTGAGTGATAAAAATGAGGTCCGAAGGGCTGTAGCTATTCCTTGTATGAGATATATAGGTCTTAATGGATGAAGACCTTGGATTAAGGGCTTAAGGACGTCTCAAGTGATAAAGTCTGAGACTTAATGAATTCTAATCATATTTTACCTTTGGATCTGAAATTTGGGCTTAAGTGCTTAAGCCATTAAGAGGTTAGAAAGGCTTAATGGATCTCGCAGTTATGCCTCGCGTAACCTTCGAGTACACCCCGCGTAGTGGGCCAATGCCCCATTTTCTTTTGGTGATCATGGCAGTACGCCCAGCGTACCAAGGAGAGTACGCACAACGTACTCCTCCTGTGGACTTTCATTTTGGGCTTTTGAGTTTGGGCTAATTGTGGGTTGTTGATTATTGGGCCAAGTCGGGGAAATTATGAATAATGTGTTTTGGGCCCAATTATTGTTATGGTCTTTGGATCTAGGCCCATTTGGTGAGGTGGGCCCAATTTGGTAAATTGGGCCAATGATTGGACTTTGTGTGAGATTTGGACTTTCGTCTTGGCCCGATAAGTGAAAGTATGATTGACCTTATGTTTATTTTTGTGACGATGGTTAGTTCGAGATTTGCGGTGAGTTGGTGATTCGAGAGTCTGCTTCTTCGGTTCAGAGTATCGGCAATCGCGAGGTGAGTTATCCTCACTATATTGACAGGGTCTACGACACCAAGGCCGACCCTTTACCGGATGGAGATCCGGATAGTTGTCTGTTGTGGTATTTCTTGATATGGGCTGGAAGGCATTATGATATGGGCCGGAAGGCATTATGATATGGGCCGGAAGGCATTCTATGTTATGTGGACCGGAAGGTCATGGCCTGGAAAGGCATGTGTGCGTAGGTAGTATTTTGGCTGAGACGTAGGGTGATGTTATGCTCGATATGTTGACTGTGAACTGTTATATGATTGAATGTTATGTACACAGAGTTGTTTGGACTGGAGTTTGACCCGATATGCATGGCTGTTCTATGTTCTGTTATGTTATGTATGCTTGTTATGTTATGGGCTGGAAGGCAATATGTTATGGGCCGGAAGGCAATATGTTATGAGCCGGAAGACAATATGTTTTGGACCGGTAGGTCGTGGCCTAGAAGGGCGTATATGTGGTTGGTATTTTGGGGGTATTTCACTAAGATTTCGGGCTTACAATTATGGTTTAATGTTTTTCAGGTTCTTCAGGAGACTGTGGCAAGGCAAAGGCGTGATCGTACCGTTCCTCGCGTTACGGAGGTACGATCAGCCGGAGCCAGTAAGTAACCCCAAATTACCATTCATGACATTTGTTTTATTGAGCTTTGATAGAACAACATGCTAGTGTTAGGCTGTGGATCTTCAGGATTTCATGATAATGTTGCCTGTTTTAAGATGTCTGCTAGCCTAGGGTTTTCCTCTGTTGAGATTTCCAGTGTTCCTCTAGGAGTGAGGATCGAGCGCTTGCTATGTATATTGTCGCTAGGGTGTTGTGGTAGTACTTCATACAAATATGGGTAGGTGTGGAAGGTAGTATGGGCCCGTACTACTGAAAGCACAGGACCCATACGCGTATCAGGGAAACCATGACCTCTAGGGTTGGGTTGAGAGTTGGTTCCCGGGATAGTGGGAAGAGTCTGAGGTTTTATGGTTTATTTTCAGTATGGAGATTTCGAGGCATGCTGGGAGTGGATCCGGGTCCGGATCGGGTGCAGGAGAAGGAGTTGAGGACGGGTCCATACCGCCCGAGGTTATCGGTCAGATGAGTACGCACGAGTTGGATGCGAGGATTCGTGAGATCCTACATGATGAGGTTGTTGCATTGTTCCAGGATGAGCTACCGGAACTGTTTGGGTTGATCAAGACCGCCATGGTGGAGTATTTTGATGAACACTATGCGGCTCTCACGGAGACGGTTGTTGCGGCGGCTACAACGGCAGGGGGAGGAGCTAGTAGAGGTTTTCAGTATTGGGACTTCGATAATACGAAGCCTCCCACCTTTGATGGAATTCAGGATCCGATCATTGCAATGAGATGGTTATTAGACGTGGAGGGGTGTTTCTTCACGTGTTCATGCCCTGCTGATCAGAGGGTGAGGTGTGCTCTGAACCTGTTAAGGCTCAGGGCAAAGGATTGGTGGAGATTGACCACGGGGTCATACTCGGATGTGCAGAGGGCTGCGATTTCATGGGATCAGTTCAGAGAGATGTTCATCACTCGTTATGTTCCGCAGGTCGAGAGGGAGAGGTTGGCTCAGGAGTTCCTTGAGCTGAAGCAGGATACGGAGTCGGTGTCGGAAATCACCCGAATGTTTACTGAGAGGGCGATGTATTGCCCTGAGTTCGCTTCAGAGCAGGCTCTAATGTCCCGATATCTGAGTATGCTAAAGAGGGACATCAGATAGTTTGTGTCCATGCAGAGGTGCGAGATCTTGTTGCAGTTGCAGGAGGCCGCCAGGCGGCGTGAGTTAGAGATTGAGTTGCATTTGCATGAGCTGAGGCAAGCACCAGTTCAGTCGCAGCCGGCGATGTAACGGTCTAAGACCGTTGATTCCAGGATGGGAGATCAGGGCAGCCACGTTTGTGGAAAGTGTGGGAGCAGCCACGCCGGAGTTTGTTGGTCCGGTGGTGCATGCCGCAAGTGCGGAAAGGAGGGACACTATGAGAGGGATTGTCAGCAGTCAGTGCTGGTTCGGGATTTGAGGATATGTTATCATTGTCATCAGGTTGGACACTTGAGGGTCAACTATCCACAGTTTGCTGCAGGACCGGTGCAGGCTCCAGCACCGGCCATGTTGAGGATCACGGGTGGAGGTCAGAGTGGAGCAGAGACCCCAAGGGCTTAGGGTCGTGCTTTTTAGCTTGCAGCGGAGGAGGTTAGAGTAGTGCTGGATGCAGCTGCAGGTATGTTTCTTTCTTGTTGTCATGCTGATTTATGATTATTGTGGAGTATCGTTTATCTGCTAGTCTCGTTAGATGGTTGTCGTTTTGGTATCCGTTGTTCCTTGAGGGTTTGGCATGGTTATGGATTAGTATTTCGGGTTTTCTTTTTAGTATCCGTTGTTCCCTGAAGGTTTGGTATGGTTATAGTTTGGTGTTTCGTACTATCGTTGGTTATCATTCGTGAGGGTGATTAGTGGAGATATGGCGTCGGTTGAATGTCGGGTAGCATCTTCAGTCTGAGGAGTGGTTAGCTGAGGAATGAATACTTTTGAACAGATTGATCAGTGTGGAAATGTGTTTTGTGAAGGTTGCTAGTGCTAGTGGGAATCAGTCTACGTGTAAGCGTTGGGTTTTGTGCAAAGTTATTTTAGGAGGTCGGTGTTAGCGGCCGGTGGTTGATAGTCTGTGCCCTAAGTGGGGGAGAATTGGAAATTCTCCGGATGGTCGATTGACTTGAGAGGTTGTTTAGCTGCTTGGGTTTCGGCGGTATTTCTTTCTGCCGAGAGCAGGCTGGTATGGGTGAGTAGCAGGCGTACAGGGCGGATTACAGACCTATGGCATTGATTGTCTAGGACCTGGGATCAGGCTGGGATCGAGTATGTATGATAGAGATAGAGTTTGGAACCCATGAGGGGCTAGAACAGTATGCAGGGGAGGATTTCCCGGAGAGATAACTTGGAATGATGAATGCTAGTTGAGTGGTCCGGATAGACTGAAGGCCGGAAGGCGTACCAGTAAGACCGAAGGCTCGGGGGACGGTCCATCCAGACTGAAGGCCTTGGAGGGCGGCCCAGATTGGCTGATGGTTTTGAGAGTGGTCCATATTGACTGAATACCTGGTAAGGTGGCCCAGTCATGCTGAAGACTCTGTAGGTATTATCGGATCGGTTCGAGGAAATGGGTTGGGTGTGTTGTGATGTGTTAGCATTAGGAGGTCTGGCCCCGGGTATTGATTGTGAGTAGTAGAGGTGGTGCATGGACTCGAGAGTCCTTGCGAGCAGGTTCATGACATGTATGTCTCATGGTTAGCGGTCATGCTAAGGGAATGTAAATCCACGGAAGTGGAAGCAGCAGCGCAGGTTTGCGATGGGAGTGGCCCAATTATGAACATGGAGCAGCGAGATTTCGGCAGTGGTATGGAGCACATCTGGGTTGGATGGTTGCTGAGGCTCGACAGGAATGCATGGATGGAAATTCGGAATTTCAGATAGATTTGTTTATGTGGTAAAAGTGCATCCGGAATGGTGTTTGGAAGTGTCATCAGTGTATCGGGGTTTTTCCTAACCCGAGGACACTAGAGCCAGTTTTTTGCGGTTATGAGATTGCGAGGGAGAACTCGTGGGAGTTGCCCTAGGGCTGAAGCTCGTTTCATTCGGTCGACAAGAAAGGTAAGTTGGGTTTCAGATCTCGATGGTCGAGTCTTGGGAAGCCTGGTCCGGTGAGTGCCAGGCAGAGCATTGCAAGGTTAGTTCGGAGTAGAGTTGTCGCAGGCTTCGAGGGTGAAGCCTAATTTAAGTGGGGGAGAATTGTAACACCCCGTTCTTCGAGTGTTCAATTATAAGTCCCTGAGATTTAAGAGGAAGGGTGATTCTGGTCCCTTTCAAGAAATGAGCTTCAACCGAGAAGGTTTTAGATGGGTGTATGTGTTAGAAGTATTGGGCTTCTCATCACCCTCGTATGAATGTAAGTTATTTGAGAGTGGGTTTACATTAGAGGAGTTGCGGTGCCTCCAAGTTGATCATTGTTCATAGTTCCTTGTGGAAAATGAAGGAGATGGTCCCATGCACGCATGGCATGCATGCATGCTTGTGATTTTTGAAAGTTGGTTGGGTACGCCCAACGTAAGCTGGACGTACGCCCAGCGTAATGGGACGAAAGGTTGCGGGTGGCCGGGTGAGTACGCCCAGCGTACCAGGGAGGTACGCCGAACGTACTCTCAGAAACCCCAAACCCTATTTTTAGGGTCAGCCACTATATAAGGAACATGTTGGTTCACCCCTCAGCTCCCTTATGCTCATCTTCAACCTTAGAGAAACCCTAGATCTCGTATCCTCTCATATTTGGGTGTGTTTGATCTTGAAAAGCTTGTGTTGGCAAAAGAAAGGCTTGAAGGAGAAAAGGGAAGTTGTCAAAGAAGAAGAAGAACGTGTGGAGCTTGTAGATCTGAAGAAATATCACCCTTTGGGGCTTGTTTGAGGTATAAAGTTTCTTGCTTGACCTTCATATTGCATAGATCTATGTATCTTGAAGATTTGTCACCATTCTTGTCCCAAAAGTCCCCACCTTGTGGTATAGTTCGATCTGGTCAAGATTATCGGTCCTTTCAGACCTTTGGAGAGGTCTTGAGCGATAAAAATGAGGTCCCAAGGCTGTAGCTATTCCTTGTATGAGATATATAGGTCTTAATGGATTAAGACCTTGGATTAAGGGCTTAAGGACGTCTCAAGTGATAAAGTCTGAGACTTAATGAATTCTAATCATATTTGACCTTTGGATCTGAAATTTGGGCTTAAGTGCTTAAGCCATTTAGAGGTTAGAAGGCTTAATGGATCTCGCAGTTACGCCCCGCATAACCTTCGAGTACACCCCGCGTAGTGGGCCAATGCTTCATTTTCTTTTGGTGATCATGGCAATACGCCCAACGTACCAAGGAGAGTACGCACAACGTACTCCTCCTGTGGACTTTCATTTTGGGCTTTTGAGTTTGGGCTAATTGTGGGTTGTTGATTATTGGGCCAAGTCGGGGAAATTATGAATAATGTGTTTTGGACCCAATTATTGTTATGGTCTTTGGATCTAGGCCCATTTGGTGAGGTGGGCCCAATTTGGTAAATTGGGCCAATGATTGGACTTTGTGTGAGATTTGGACTTTCGTCTTGGCCCGATAAGTGAAAGTATGATTGACCTTATGTTTATTTTTGTGACGATGGTTAGTTCGAGATTTGCGGTGAGTTGGTCATTCGAGAGTCTGCTTCTTCGGTTCAGAGTATCGGCAATCGCGAGGTGAGTTATCCTCACTATATCGACATGGTCTACAGCACCAAGGCCGACCCTTTACCGGATGGAAATCTGGATAGTTATCTGTGATGGTATTGCTTGATATGGGCCAGAAGGCTTTATGATATGGGCTGGAAGGCATTATGATATGGGTCGGAAGGCATTATGATATGGGCCGGAAGGCATTCTATGTTATGTGGACCGGAAGGTCATGGCCTGGAAAGGCGTATGTGCGTAAGTAGTATTTTGGCTGAGACGTAGGGTGATGATATGCTCGTGATCGGTTAGGTCGGTATCCTGGTTAGGGTGATGATATGTTATGTGATTTGTCTGATCGATTTGTTGACTGTGAACTGTTATGTGATTGAATGTTATGTATATAGGGTTGTTTGGACTAGAGTTTGACCCGATATGCATGGCTGTTCTATGTTATGTTATGTTGTGGATGCTTGTTATGTTATGGGCGGGAAGGCAATATGTTATGGGCTGGAAGGCAATATGTTTTGGACCGGAAGGTTGTGGCCTGGAAGGGCGTATATGTGGTTGGTATTTTGGGGGTATCTCACTAAGCTTTTGGGCTTACAGTTGTGGTTTAATGTTTTTCAGGTTCTTCAGGGGACTGTGGCAAGGTAAAGGCGTGATCGTATCGTTCCTCGCGTTTATGTTTTATGAAATGGACCTGGGAATACTCTGATAAATAATGTATTGAAAAGCTTTTTGTAATAATGTTATTAAAATGAATTGGTTTGAAAAGTTTAAATTTTGTTGAAATTTTTGGTCGTTACATGTCAACAAGAAACGCATAGCCCAACTCCAAAAGGATGGATACTTGGATTCATTCGATTTAAAGTCGGATGACACTTGTGAATCTTGTTTGCTTGGAAATATAACCAAGTCGCCCTTCAATGGTACTTGAGAAAGGGAGAGGGCTTGTTGGATCTCATACGCACCGATGTGTGTGTACCCTTTAGATTCACCACAAGGTATGCTAAATGATTCGATGTGACTTTTACTGGTTATTACAACAAATATGGATATATCTACATAATCAAGCACAAGGCAGAAACCTTTGAAAAGTTCATAGAGTTTAAACAATAAGTGGAGAATAAGTTGGGATGGAAGATAAAGATGCTCTGATCTGATCGAGGTGGTGAGTATCTTAGTATCGAGTTTCACGACTATCTTAAGGAATGTGGAATTGTCTCACAATTGGCGCCACCTAGGACACCACAAATTAATGATGTGGCTGAGAGGCGCAATTGAACCTTATTGAATATGGTTCATTCCATGATGACTCAAGTTTTGTTACCTATGTCATTATAGGGGTATGTCTTAGAGACTGCCACCCATATCCTTAATCTAGTCAAAACTAAGAAGGTTGACAAAACACCTCACAAAATGTGGACATGGAGGGTTCCGTTAGTAGCACATATCAAGTTTTTGGGTTGCGAGGCTTTCGTAAGACGGGAGACTCACGACAAACTCGAACCTCATAGTGAGCAATGTATTTTCATCGGCTACCCACAAAAATCCTTTGCATATCTCTTCTATAGACTGAGTGATAATGTTGTCTTCGTTGCAAGGAGAGGTGTTTTCCGTGAGAGAGAGAGAGAGAGAGAGAGAGAGAGAGAACTCATATGCCAAGAGGAAATTGGGAGGCAAATTGACATTGAAGAGCTTCAAGAGTTAAGTGATGAAGGAACCTCAAACACTAGCGCTCAACCAAAGGAGGAAACTCATGTTGAACCAGTTGACGAGTCATTACCTCTTCAACGTTCCTCTTGAGTTAGGATGGCACCGTAGTTTTATGGTTTTCATATTACTAATGAAGGTGATACTTTTATCAGTGATAGTATACTGGTAAATTTGGATGAGCCATCTAACTACAAGGAAGCCATGGCATGCCTAAAGTATAGGAAGTGGAAAGTGGCTATGGACAGTAAGATTTTTTCCATTTATGACAATCAAGTTTGGAACTTAGTTGACAATGTACCAGGTCGTAAGTGTTGGATAAGGTGTCTAAGTCCATAACTATTTCTGGTATGTACTTGACCCGACCCGGCATGGTCCATTTGGGTTGCATGGCACCATGCAATTGGATAAACTAAATGAGAGAAATAACGCTTGGAGATTATTAATATATTATAAGTTCTAATATATTAATAATATTATTTGATTAGTTTGATCAAGAATTAATTTAGAATTAATTAAGTGATCAAAAGATAACTAATTAAATATATGGGTTGATTAAGTAAATCATCCATAGCTTGTATAGTGGGCTAAAAGGCTCCATGGATCATCAAGTTGGGTTCCACCCATAGGATGCTCCATGGATGCTCCATGGGAGTTACAAACCCATGGGTCATGGAAATGAAGAGTCATGACACATTAGGGTTTAACCCTAGATGCGTCAACACTATATAAGAAACATAATCTCCACCAAAATCGGTTGAAACAAAGAAATAGAGGGCTTGGCCGATTTGGAGAAGTGAGTATTCTCTCATAAGTTCTTCCAAGAGTATTTGGTGTTGTGTGAAGCATTTGAGGCATCACCACTTGAGGTGCTAGGCTCACAAGGTTTCAAGGAACACAAGCAACAACAAGGTAAGTTATTCTATCTATACTTTATGTTAAAATTGTTCCCCATGTATGCTAGATAGGATATAACCTTGGAAATTCAACTTTGCATGACAAATTAGACAAACATAGATCCAAGGTTATTAGGATTGCATGTACACTTAGGAAGTGTTAGAATGCTCAAAACCCATCAGTGGTATCAGAGCCTAGGCTTGTTTGTTCTTATTTGTTCTTAAAAGTTGAAAAACAGAATCGAAAATTTGCTGTCTGCGATCGGACTCGTCGAGTCCATAGGGGGACTCGTCGAGTCCATGTGTATCTTCAACCAACTCGGCGAGTCATGTTCATGCACTCGGCGAGTAGGGTCGAATGAGTGCAGAATTTCGATTCAGTTGCTGGAAAATGAATTAGAAACATTACCCTAAACTGTTTTAGTAAATATAAACTTGTTTTTGGTGGTGTAATGTTTTGCTAATTCATTTACAACAACTAGTTATCAAAATTACAAAGTTTTATGTAATTTTTGATTATGTTCATATTCATGTTCTTGTTCTTATGATGTTTTAGATGATCATAGGAATTATTTGTAACCTATTTGGTAGTTTAATTCTTGATCATAATGTGTTTTAATGGAGTCCATAACTTATCCTTAAGTTATGGAAAACCAAGAGTCACTTGAGTTAAAAACCATTAAGAAAACACAAGAGTTATAAAAATGAAGAGTCTTCATTTTATGACTCTATTAAACTCATAAGTTACAAGAAATGAAAAGTTTTGAAAGTTACAAAACTTGCCCTCAAGTTTTGGAACAAGTAAGTTAAGTTAAAACTTTAGTTCCAACCCCTAGAATTTTAAAAGTTAAAATTCAACCCTTATACTTATATTATGATAATTTAATAATTATATATATATGTATAAGAACAAGTCGTCTTACCGCTAGTACGCCTCATTCACGAAGCCGGTCTATAAGGTGGGTATAAGGTTGTTGCCTATAAAATGGTGACTTAATGGGTGTATATTCTCACCCACCGCTTGCTTGACTGGTGGAGGGTCGTTAGCCGAACGGGTAAGACAAGGACTTATAAATTCTCATTCAAAGTATGATGAATATATAAAGTAACTAAATGTTTATTAAATTCCCAATCTTAGTTACTTTAGGAAAAATGTGAATAAGGTGCTAATCCATGAAATTACACTTTACACTTTGTCTGAGTCGTTGGTGGAGCGTGTGTGGTTAACCGGCACACTAACTTGGACTTAACAAGGTAGGTAAAGGGTAACTTAAGGTTTATTATAGTATCGGTGGAGCGTGTGTGGTTTACCGGCACATCGATTGAGTGAAAAACTTTAAGGGTACCAAGTGATTTGCATGGTTACTTCACACCTCGTTTTGTGATCCTCGGCATCCCAGTCACAAAACTTGGAGGGCACTCCCGAGATCGAAACATGCCTTTGAAAAGTTCATTGGATCTCAAAGAATCTAGGAATTTCTAAAACCAATAAAAAAAACTAAATATTTAATATTTCGGTTTTCGTGGTGGAAATTGGTGAATCGTCATTCACCTACCTTTCAAATATGGTATAGCTTAGATTACGGCATACCTCTTCTAAGTTATATTATATTGTGATTGGATCCTAGCCTTAATATTACATTTGGGTGTTTTATTAAGGACTCTCTTAAATCTAAACTAAAATTGTTCTTCTCTTTCAGATGTCTTCAAATAATGCTTCTGGCTCGAATCCTAGTGGCTCCTTCACTCTTATGAGTCTTTGTGGGAAAGTCACCTTTGATGGATCCAACTTCAATAAGTGGATCAGAAACATCAGGATGATTACTCGCTACGAGGACAAAGAATATGTCCTTGACAAGGAGCTTAAGGAAATTGACGAGTCCACTGCAACTCCCCAGGAGATCGATGACTTTCATACTCATGAAAGAGATGCAACCAAGGTGGCTTGCATCATGTTAGCCACCATGACAGCTGAACTCCAAAAGTCTTATGAAGACTTCTACCCTTATGAAATGCACCAAGATTTGATGGAAAGATACCATCAAAGTGCACGACAAGAGAGGTACGAAGTCATCTGCTCCATGATAACGACCATGATGAAGGACGGAGAGTCCGTCACGAGCCACATGCAGAAAATGCAAAGGTATGTGGATCGGTTGCTGAAGCTCAATGTGAACTTCCCTGAGGAGCTTGCAATAGATATCATTTTGCACTCCTTACCATCGTGCTATGATCAATTCCGCATGACATATCACATGAACAAGGAAGAGGTCACCCTCAGCAAACTTCAGGGACTTCTCAAGACCGCAGAAACAGGTCTTAAGGGGAAGTCGGTTGCTATCACTCCTACTCCAGAAACAACTCCGGTCTTGGCAATCGGGCAGAGTCGAGGGAGGAAGAGAAAGAGATCTTCAAAGGGTACCAAGGCTCGGACCCTTGATGGCTCTTCTTCAAGTGGAACCAAGAAAGGTTTCATTACTCCTTCTTCTGACCCAAAAGAGGCTGAATGCTTCTATTGCCACGAAAAAGCTCATTGGAAGCGGAACTGCCCAAAGTACCAGCAAGATGTAAAGGATGGGAAAGTCAAACCCAACCATGCAGGTACTTACACTATCATTTCTAATAACTCACCCCATTCGAAATCTTGGGTCCTTGATACAGGTTGCGGAATTCATATTTGTTGTGACTTGCAGGGACTAGGAAGAAGTGAGAATGTGGAGCAAGGAAGAATAAACTTAATCATGGGGAATAGGAAAGTTACACCTATCACCAAGATTGGAGTTTATACTTTATCGCTAAGTAGTGGGTTAAATTTAGATTTGAATAAGTGTTGTTATTCGCCAAAAATGGCAAGAAATATTATTTCCTTTCATGCATTGTACAAACAAGGTTTCACCTTTTCGTTTGATAATGAAGTTGGTTCGATTAATGCTTTCTTTAATAATGTACTTTATTTTAAAGCATTACCTTGTGATGGTGTGTATGAAGCTGTATCTATTGTAGATAACTTAGGAAATAATGTTTTTTGTATTGATTCTACTAATAATAATAACTTGGATAAAGCATCGTTATGGCATTGTCGTCTTGGACATATAAGCAAGAAACGCATAGGCCAACTCCAAAAGGATGGAGTCTTGGAGTCGTTTGACCTAAAGTCAAATGATAGTTGCGAATCATGCTTACTTGGAAAAATGACAAGTCACCCTTCACAGGCTCATGTGAAAGGGGTGAAGGTTTGTTGGACCTTATACACACGGATGTGTGTGGACCATTCAAACATGCCACTAGAGATGCTAATCGTTATTATTTGACTTTTACCGATGATTACAGTAGATATGGATATGTCTACTTAATCAAGCATAAGTCAGAGACTTTCGAGAAGTTTAAGGAATTTAAACAGGAAGTCGAGAATCAATTGGGCAGGAACATTAAGATGCTTCGATCCGATCGAGGTGGTGAGTATCTTAGTTCAGAGTTCCTCGACTATCTAAAGGAATGTGGGATTGTCTCACAATTGACACCTCCCAGGACACCGCAGTTGAATGGTGTGGCTGAGAGGCATAATCGAACCTTGTTGGACATGGTTCGTTCCATGATGAGTCGAGCTTCCCTACCAATATCATTCTGGGGGTATGCCTTAGAGACTGCTGCCCATATCCTTAATCTAGTCCCTACAAAGAAAGTTGCCAAAACTCCTCACGAGATGTGGACTGGTAAAGTACCTAAACTAGACCACATCAAGATTTGGGGCTGCGAGGCTTTCGTGAGACGCGAGACTCATGATAAGCTCGAACCCCGAAGCGAGAGGTGTATTTTCATCGGCTACCCACAGCAATCCTTTGGTTACCTCTTCTACAGACCTAGTGACAATGTGGTCTTTGTAGCAAGAAGAGGAGTCTTTCGAGAAAGAGAGTTTATAAGCCAAGGAGACAGTGGGAGGCAAGTTGATCTTGAAGAAATTCAAGAGTCAAGTGGTGAAGGAACTTCAAACTCTAGCCCTCAACTTGAGGAGGAAACTCCTGTTGAGCCAATTGACGAATCTGTACCTCTGAGGCGTTCCACGAGAGTTAGGAGTGCACCTGAGCATTACTATGGATTCCATATTACTGCAGAAGGTGAGACACTTATTAGTGATGAGACACTAGTAAGACATGATGACCCTAACAGCTACGAGGAAGCCATGGCGGGCCCCGAGTCTGCTAAATGGAAAGAGGCTATGGATAGCGAGATACAATCCATGTATGACAATCAAGTTTGGAACTTGGTTGAGAATGTACCAGGTCGAAAGACTGTAGGGTGCAAATGGGTCTTCAAGAAGAAGACCGACATGGATGGTAAAGTACACACTTATAAGGCTAGACTGGTTGCAAAGGGCTTCTCTCAAATTCCTGGAGTGGACTATGATGAGACCTTTTCTCCGGTAGCCAAGATTAAGTCTATTCGGGTTCTGTTAGCCATAGCCGCATTTCATGACTATGAAATTTGGCAAATGGATGTCAAAACCGCTTTCCTTAATGGGAAGTTGGCTGAAGATGTTTACATGAGTCAGCCAGAGGGTTTTGTCAGTAACGAGTACCCTAATAGAGTGTGTAAGCTTGAGAAATCCATTTATGGATTAAAGCAAGCACCTCGCAGATGGAATCTTTGCTTTGATGAAAAGGTCAAGGAATTTGGCTTTTCTAGGAGTGAAGATGAATCTTGTGTATATGTCAAGGCTAGTGGGAGTATAGTTAGCTTTTTGGTATTGTATGTGGATGACATACTACTCATAGGAAACGACATTCCAACCTTGCAGGAAGTAAAGTCCTGGCTTGGAAAGTGTTTCGCTATGAAGGACCTTGGTGAAGCTGCCTATATTTTGGGGATAAGGATTTTGAGAGATCGGAGTAAAAGACTAATTGGACTTAGTCAAAGTACCTACTTGGAGAAGATTCTGAAGAGATTCAGAATGCAAAACTCCAAGAAAGGAGAGTTGCCCATCCAGAGTAGCGCCAAGCTGAGTAAGACACAAAGCCCTAGCACTGAGGCTGAGATAGCAGAAATGAGTCGATTACCTTATGCTTCGGCTGTAGGTTCGATCATGTATGCTATGACGTGTACTCGACCTGATGTAGCCTTTGCCTTGAGCATGGTTAGCAGGTTTCAGGGGAATCCTGGCAAGGCACACTGGACTGCGGTAAAGAATATTCTCAAGTACCTGCGAAGGACTAAGGACTGGGTCCTTACCCTCGGTGGGAGTGATGACTTGAGAGTTGTAGGGTATAGTGATGCTAGCTTCCAGACTGATAGGGATAACTTCCGCTCTCAGTCGGGCTGGGTCTTTACCCTAAATGGAGGAGCAATTTCTTGGAAGAGTTCCAAGCAAGAGACAGTGGCAGATTCTACTTGTGAATCAGAGTATATTGCAGCTAGCGAAGCGGCAAAGGAGGCGTTATGGCTGAGGAACTTCATTGGAGACCTTGGAGTTGTACCAGCTATTAAAGAGCCGATGGAAATTTTCTGTGATAGTGAAAGTGCTGTTGCCTTAGCCAAGGAACCAAGGGATCACGGGAGATCCAGACACATCGACAGAAAATACCATTTCATCAGACATCGGATCGAAGAAGGACTCCTCGTGGCAAAGAGGGTATCATCGGATGAGAACCCAGCAGATCCCCTCACGAAGGGACTGACTCGGGTTAAGCATCTCCAGCATGCTCGGAGCATAGGGCTGAAGGATGATATTAGATTTAGTAGTTAGATAATCTTGAAATTTGTAAAGTGTAATTGGCATTTGATGATGAATAAAAGTGTTTTATTTATGAGTAAAGTGTTGCTATCTCTTGTCGATCGTTTACTATATTTCTTTTGCATGTTTTGACTTCTAGAATAATTTTGTTTGGTATAACATATTATTCAAACCTCCACAGTCGGTCATATGTCGGAAGTAGGTATGAATCAAGACTGTCATGTTTGATTGTAGAGGTCTGGGACAAGGCTACAACAATCATGAGTGCTCATAAGTTCTGAGCATTGGACTCAACCCACGCTCACTGGAATCACTTCATGGAATTCTATCTCGAGTGATCGTGAGACGGTAATATCATATAAGTCTTTAAACCTAGAGATATGATTTGTTACTTATGAGTTGGTTATGCATTGATTGTACGAAAAACGCATTGGTAACTCGATGTTATAAAATCGTGCTCTTATGTGTAATTCAATGAGTAGTAGAACAAACATATGAGTCGAAGTTTATTTGTTCCTTCTTGGATTAGAAGCTGATATCTGGGCCCCTCGATGATTTTGTTTTGACCTATGTACCGGGCCCGGTCAGAACTAGATTGATGTGTTCAATAAAGTTCTTTGTCAAACAAATCGGAAATCGGGAAAGAAATGTTGGACAATAAGTAAGACATTGTTCCATGTATTTGTCCGACTGATATCTAGAACAGAGGATTATATGATCACTTATCTTAAATGGCGTACCATCATCTTCTCAAGTTTCGAGAAACCTTGTAAAGAGCTACAATTGCCGATCGGTTCCTGAAGTCATACTTGCAGTAATAGTTACTAGACTTATCCAAGTGGGAGACTGTTGGATAAGGTGTCTAAGTCCATAACTATTTCTGGTATGTACTTGACCCGACCCGGCATGGTCCATTTGGGTTGCATGGCACCATGCAATTGGATAAACTAAATGAGAGAAATAACGCTTGGAGATTATTAATATATTATAAGTTCTAATATATTAATAATATTATTTGATTAGTTTGATCAAGAATTAATTTAGAATTAATTAAGTGATCAAAAGATAACTAATTAAATATATGGGTTGATTAAGTAAATCATCCATATCTTGTATAGTGGGCTAAAAGGCTCCATGGATCATCAAGTTGGGTTCCACCCATAGGATTCTCCATGGATGCTCCATGGGAGTTACAAACCCATGGGTCATGGAAATGAAGAGTCATGACACATTAGGGTTTAACCCTAGATGTGTCAACACTATATAAGAAACATAATCTCCACCAAAATCGGTTGAAACAAAGAAATAGAGGGCTTGGCCGATTTGGAGAAGTGAGTATTCTCTCATAAGTTCTTCCAAGAGTATTTGGTGTTGTGTGAAGCATTTGAGGCATCACCACTTGAGGTGCTAGGCTCACAAGGTTTCAAGGAACACAAGCAACAACAAGGTAAGTTATTCTATCTATACTTTATGTTAAAATTGTTCCCCATGTATGCTAGATAGGATATAACCATGGAAATTCAACTTTGCATGACAAATTAGACAAACATAGATCCAAGGTTATTAGGGTTGCATGTACACTTAGGAAGTGTTAGAATGCTCAAAACCCATCAGTAAGACGGTCGGGTGCAAATGGATCTTCAAGAAGAAGACCGACATGGATAGGAAAGTACACACATATAAGGCACGATTGGTTGCGAAGGGCTTTACTTAAACGCTCAGAGTTGAATATGACGAGTTGTTCTCACCAGTAGCGAAGATTAAATCTATAATGGTGATGCTAGACATAACTGCATTTCATGATTATGAAATATGGCAAAGGGATGTCACAACCGATTTCCTTAATGGGAAGTTGGCTGAAGATGTTTACTTGAGTCAGCCAGAGGGCTTTGTCACTGAAAAATACCCTAATAGAGTGTGTAACCTTGAGAAATCCATTTATGGATTGAAACAAGTAGCTCGTAGTTGGAATCATTGTTTCGATTAGAAAGTCAAAGAATTTGGATTTTCGAGAAGCGAGGATGAGTCCTGTATATATTTCAAAGCTAGTGGAAGTATAGATAGCTTTCTGGTGTTGTATGTGGACGACATACTTCTCATAGGAAATGACATCTCGTCTTTGCAGGAGGTAAAGTCCTGGCTTGGGAAGTGTTTCTCTATGAAGGTCCTTGGAGAAGCTACTTATATTCTAGGGATAAGGATATTGAGAAACATGAGTAAAAGACTAATAGGACTTAGTCAAAGTACCTACTTGGACAAGGTGTTGAAGCATTTCAACATGTAGAATTTCAAGAAAGGTATCTTACCTATCCAAAGCAATACCAGACTGAGTAAGACTCAGTGTCTGAGTACAGAGGCTGAGATAGCAGAAATGAGTCAAGTACCATATGCTTCCCCAGGTGGCTCGATCATGTATGCTACGACATGTACTCGCCTAGATGTGGCTTTTTCTTTGAGCATGGTCAATAGATATCAAGGTAATCCTGGCAAAACTCACTGGACTGTTGTAAAGAAAATTATTAAGTACCCACAATAGACTAAGGACTGGATCAATACCTTGAGTGGGACTGATGACTTTAGAGTGACAGGGTATAGTGATGCCGACTTTCAGACTGACATAGATAATTTCCCCTCTCATTCAGGCTGGATTTCTACCCAGATTGGAGGAGCAATAACATGGAAAAGTTCCAAACAAGAGATTGTGGCTGATTCAACGTGCAAATCAAAGTACAAAGCAGCAAGCAAAGAGTGGAAGGAGGAGATATGGCTGAAGAACTTCATCCGAGACCTTGGAATTGTACCAGCAATAAAGGATCCTATGGAGATTTTATGTCACAAGGAGAGTGCGGTCGCCTTATCCAAGGAGATAAGGGTTCATGGAAGATCTAGACACATTGAAAAAAATACCACATCATATGGCATCGGGTAGAAGAAGGAATCCTCGTAGTAAAGAGGGTACCATCATAGGAGAACCCAACAGATCCACTTATGAAGGGACTGAGTAGGGTTAAGCACTTGCAGCATGCGAGGAGCATTGGGCTAAAGGACCATATTAGTTTTAAGGATTAGATAGATGTTTAGAAACTTGTAATAGATAAAATGTAATTGACATTTGATGGTTAAATAAAAGGAGTTTTACTTATGAGTAAAGTTACTATCTTGTGTCAATTTTTTACTATTATTTCATTTCGCATGTTTTGACTTCCAGAATAATAAGATTATTCAAACTATCCACAGTCGATCATACTTTGGAAGTAGGTATTTAGGGAACACTGTCATGAATTTGGCTTGTAGATTTCTAAAGTGTTTAGACATAGCAAAAGTTTTCTACAACATTCATGAGTGCTCCTGATATAATATTTGAGTATTGGATTAAACCCACGCTAACATGAATCACTTCATGGAATTTATAATGAGTGATTGTGAGATGATGATATCATATATGTCTTCAAACCAAGATATATGAGTTGTTGACTACCTGTTTGTTGTGCATTGATAGTACGAAAACACATCATTAAATTGATGTTATAAAACATGCTATTGTGTATGATTTAATGAGTAGTTAGTACATGCATATAAGTTGAGGTTTAGCTATTCCTTTTATCCTTGGAGGATTAAAAGCGATATCTTGTGCCCCTCGATGATTTTGTTTTGACTTATGTGTCGGGTGTAACATCCAAAATTCAGAAGCAAGAAGTTGAAGGGTGCTATATGAAAATAAAGGAAGGGACTCGGCAAGTGGGTCTCTTGAATCGCCCAGTCAAAGCGAGTGTCGGGCACGTGATTAAGTGGCCTGAATCGACGAATCGGCAGCTAGAATCGATGAGTCGGTGCTGGATGAGGAAAAGCCCTAATATTCGGGTTTGCACCCTATTTAAAGGACTTAATGTCCTCCCCTTATCCCCCTTAGCCCCCTTTGAGATCCAAAAACCCTATTTTCATTTGTGAGAAGCCTTGGAAGCAAATTGGTTTTATTTGTGAAGGGATCTTGAAGATCAAGAAGCTTGGATCAAGGAGACTTGAAGAGATCCGGATTATACTTCAGTGGGAGGTCATTTTGGAGGTAAGGAATCGTTATCCTTGGCCTTATCCTTTCTAGTTCCATTATCATGGAGTTTTAGGGTTTGGTTGGAGAAATATTGTTGAGATCTTGGTGCATGAGTTAGATCTGGAGTTGAAACTCCAGATTTGAGTTCTATATGGATCATTGATGCAGAAAGCCTTTCTAGTTGTTATGCAAAAGCCATTCCACATGAGTTAAGTTCCTTTCTATCTTGTTTTTTGGAGTAATGGGTCAATAAGAACGTAAAGATAGCAACTTTATGTTGTTAATGGACTCTAGAGACCCAGATCTATTGTTTGGAGCAAAGGAGTAGCTCTGAATCTCTCGATTTTGGACATGCACGTATGAAATCGGCGAGTCTGCGAGATGACTCATCGAGTTGGGCCAGGGTTTTAGGCTTGAGTTGCGTAGTAACTCAGCGAGTCACATAGGTGACTTGGTGAGTCGTATGCTGATGAGCTTGGACTCGGCGAGTTGAAGAACAACTCGACGAGTTTGATGAAGATTGTTGTGGACTCGGCGAGTCTGTATTTGGACTCGGTGAGTCACAAGCAGAACCTTCAGCCTTTTCTCACTAAGACTCAAAGTAGTGAGTTGGGTGGTGATTCAGCGAGTTGGTTTGGATGAGACTCGGAGATTGTTGAACTCGACGAGTCATGGGGTGACTCGACGAGTAGAGTCAATCAGAAGTTTGACTTTGACCTTTAGTGGTATTATGGTAATTTGGTTATTTATGTCAATGGTTATGGACGGACATAGGTGTTGGAGTTTGAGGCAGTGCTTCGGGATTGTGCTCTCGTGATTCGGTTTGGCAGTTGCAAGGTGAGTTATCCTCTCTATATTAGTAGGGTCTAAGGCACCAAGGCCAACCCTTTTAGTTGTTATCATGGTTAGAGTATGCTGCATGTTGTTATGATGTGTTAGATCGGTATCCGGATAGACTGTATGTTGTCATGCTCTTATGATCCGTTAGGATTGGTATGTTAGTAACCTGGTTAGGTCGGTGTTTTGGTGATGAGAGATTACTATGACCGATGATCTGTGAGATAGTTATATCTGGTATCTGTACGTGTACTGTTTGATGTGCTTATTGATCTGTTTAGATTGGCGTCCTAGTAATTAGGATAGTATGATGTTAGTGACCTGGTTTAGGTCGGTATCTGTTGGGTTTTGAGCATTCTAACACTCCTATGGTGTACATGCAACCCTATAAACCTTGGATCTATGTTTTCTCTATAATACATGCAAATAAGAACTTTCCAAGGCTTTAATCCTAAATAGCATATTATGAAGCACTTGTACTACAAAGTACTAGTTAGATGACATACCTTTTGATGTAGCTTGATATCTTCAACCTTTAAGAGCTTAGCCCCAATAGTGTGGAAGCCTCAAGTGGAATCACAAATCACCAAAACACCTTGGAAGACTTTAGAGAATATGGATACTTGGTTCTCTCTAGTGAAATTGGCTAGCCCTTCATAGTGTACCCACACTAGTGCCAATTTCACCAACCAAGGACATCTTTATATAGTATGGAAACTAGGGTTAAACCCATGACCTTTCATTTCATATGATCCATGGGTTAAACACTCCATGGACTATCCATGAAAGCTTAGCCCAACCTAAATGAACTTGGCCCATTCCATATATATAAGAGTCCATATTTAATTAGTTCATTTTGATCACTTAATTAATTCTAAATTAATTCTTTATCAATACTAATTAAATAATATGATTCCATATTAATATATTAGAACTTATAATATATTAATATTAATCATAAATATACTATTCTTAAAAGACTATCCATATAAATTCTGTTGGTGAAGTGCAACCCAAATGGACCATGCCAGGTCGGGTCAAGTACATACCAAATATAGTTATGGACTTAGACATTAATCCAACAGTCTCCCACTTGGATAAGTCTAAAACTATTGTTGAGTATGACTTCAAAACCTAACTGGCAATCGTAGCTCTTAAAGCTGTTGTCGAACTCTGATCTTGTCAACGAACTTGTCCATTAGATAAGGGATCATATATTCCTCCATTCTAGATATCATATCGACTGAGACATGGATTATAATCATTCTCTCTGTCCATTGTTTGTTTCCCGATTTCCGATTTATGACGTCTGACTAATTGAACAAATCAAATCAGTCCTGGCTCGGCCGAGCACTTCTATTTGTCATCATCAAATCATCGAGGGGCCCACAGATATCGCTTTTATCCCGAAGGTAAAAGGAATGGATAAACTTCGACTCATATGGCTTGTTCTACTACTTGTTGAATCATACATAAAGGCACGTTTTATAGCACCGAGTTACCAAATGCGTTTTCATGTAATCAATGTACAACCAACTCATAGTAACAACTCATATCTCTAGGTTTGAAGAATATAAGATATTATCGTCTCATGATCACTCGTGATAAAATCCATGATGTGATTCCAATGAGCACGGGTTGAATCCAATACTCAGAACTTATGAGCATTCATGAGTGTTGTAGCCCTTTGTCCAACACCTTAGACCTCTACAAGACAACCCATGCCAGTCTTAATTCATATCTACTTCCAACATATGACCGACTATGGATGGTTTGAATAACTTAGTCATTCCGAAAGAATAACCTAGTTTATTCGGGAAGTCAAAACATGTAAAGTGAAACACAATAATAATTGAATCCAATATGGTATCAAAACCTATGAACATAAATAAAACACCTTTTATTTATCACCATATGATTACACATTATTCATTGTATACTGTTTCAGCTATCAACTTTATTCTTGAATTTAAAACAATAGTTGTCCCATGCTCCAAGCATGTACACTATGTTTTCTAAACACTAGTCATGCCATACACCAAGTATGCATACTATGTTTGTCTATGACCTTTACTTTGCGAACTAGATCAATTGAACATAACTTCAATGATTCTCTTTTCACACTCCCAGATCCTTACTACAAATGCAAGAATTCCAAATTCATGCCATTTACTGAAATCTGTTAGATTCTAAACTTATATGCATTGATCCTCTTGTAACGATTATGCACAAATTCACAAGGACTTGGCAATAATCATTACAGAGTATTCCAAAGGGGATCAACTCCTTGGAAACATCCTTCTTGCATTAAGTTTCCTAATCTTAAACAGATTGAAAATTCTAACTTTGAAACATTTCCAGATTCCATTTTGACTATCACTTCTGAACAAGAGTTGCCTCCTTACAGATTATGTCAATATGGTCCTTCCAGAATTATCACTATACTTCCAACTGTTCTTAAGCAACCAATTTTTGGTAAACCTTAGATTGTCCTCGACAATTGTTTAATCCTTTTAGTCATATCCAGTTCTAAACCTTTTCACTTCTTAATGCCGCACGCAATTGGAAAATTTTAGAAATGATGAATATAGCACATGAAATCGATCCTATATCCGAAGCGTGTGGAACACGATTCATGATGTCTCACATAAAGACTAAACCAGTCTTTTGCTATAACATTTCCATTTCTATTTGCCAAGTTCTCATAATTCAGATTATGAAAAGGAATGCCGTAATCATAATCGAATTTTACAACGCAAATAATGGACCCATATACAGAATTTCCTTATGTTGAGCCATTCCAACATGAAATTCATATATATATATATATATATATATATATATATATATATATATATATATATATATATATATATATCCTTGAATAAATGATTAAAACCTCACGATCTAAGCTTATAGATTTGAGATGAAGTATAATTTCCTCTCCCTTAATTATAGCAAACAACTCTTTCCCAATTGAAACCTTTTTTTTTCTATAATTAACATTGCTAACTTGCAATACTTATCATAATTATCATGCTCCCACGAACATGATGATTATTAGCACAACACTTATGCTCCCACTAGCTTTGACATGTACTCAGAAATCAGCTGACTTTCTTACCAAAGTTCAGATTTTTGATACTAGATTGTTTTGATAAAACTTTATCAAAATCATACACCTTCCCTTAGATAGCACACTTGTGTGTCTAAACAATTATGAAGAGGGATTCCGTAATCATAATGGTTAGACCTTTTTGCCACTTCTCACAAGTCCAGGTTAGTGTGTCGGTAAACCACACACGCTCCACTAACGACTTTGAGAATCCAAATATCACAATTGCTATCTAGCTAAAATCTACTTAGTGAAAGTGTTTCCTCACCATCATTTTCATGAATCGGAGAGAAACCTTATGACACTTAGATTTAATGGTGTATGTGTTCTTATCCATGTGAATTGTCAAAACCATAGTCACAAGACAAGGATAATGACAAATCCAAACTCATATGGACTGAACTCAATCTTAATTTCTTGCCACCTGGCAGCTCAAGGGCCTGCCATTACTTCCAAGTTGTTGTGCAACAAATTGAGAACTCTAAGAACTCATATGCAAAGCCAACTTTAACTGGAATGGGCACAGAATATGTCAACACAATAGGTTATAAATCGCAAGTTGTGTGCTAGTGAAGAACTTCAGGTTCTATTCTTGATTAGTTCTTGAGACTTTCAAGACTTTTAAGACTCCCACTGTCCTCTTAACCTATAAGACTTCCTTGTCAAACATCCAAGAGATAGTGTGGATTCTAATCAAGACAAACACTTCACACAATTGGCCTAAGTTGGTCTTTGTTTTATACAAAACATCACAACTTACCAATTTAAAATGCACAAGAGTAGAAAACCTTTACTCTTACATTTGACAAGTGTTTTAAACCTTCTTTAAGACATGTCACTCAAGTTACAATCTTGGAGTATGACTCTCAAAATTGTTTTTGGAACGAAGTATGACTCATCTTCTTGATTTAACCATTTCAACAATTCAAGTTCCTCTTCTTAGTCATAATAATGCACTAAGATTTCCTTAGAGAACTAATTGTGATATGGTTTCTTAATCATTAAGATGATCACAAACACTGATACTAAAGTACTCTCCCATCTTTTCAGATTTGAGAAACTTTTATCCTTCTGCCTAATTTGATTCTTCTTATTCGCTCTGCCTTACATTGGAAACTTTTCCAATGTCTCAGAGTTACACTTAAGCTTGTAAGTATAACCATATTTACTAAGCTTTAGTAAACTATGACGAATAGTCTTATCGATCTTTTGTGGTGGACTTGACCAGTGCACATGAATGTGTACTCAATCCCTTAGTCCTTCACATTACTCACACATCCATGTGAACAAGTAATTAGTCTTAATTTTCCAATACTTGAAAGTTCTCATTCAGCATGCTATACACCTTGCATGATTCCAAGGTCCAATTGAGACTTGGGTGATGAGAATCTTTCCTTTATTTGGTAAATTTAGACATTACCACAAATAAAAGAATCAATTTCATATTTCCACTCTTGCTATTAATGGAATCATATAAGCAACAATTTTTCCTCAAATGCCATTGTAAGGATATTTTTAAAATAAATAAAATCATCATATTTTTTCCTTTTATTTTAAAACTTTGCGGAAAAAACTATCCTTACAATCCATATGAAAACTTGTTGTTATCTATTCCTAAGCAATATCTCATAACTCCTAAGAAGTAGCTCAAGAATCCGATCTTCAAACTATGCGATAGAAATCCATCCATGCGATCAGATTCAACATATTCTTTCTTTAAGTTTCTTCACTTTTCTTTGATTCTTAAAACATCACCATGTGACCCAGTCACATCACGTATCAACAATCTCAGAATAAAAAGTTAACAGAGTTAGATAGTGGACTTTACCTGAAGTAGAGTCAAACTTATTGACTTTAACATCCTTAGGTAAATCTGGCAACTTCGCAACTAATGCCCCTTTCTTTGGCAATATAAACATATGGACCCTTTGATGATGGTACACGGGACTATCACAGACTTAACTTTTCTCTTTACCATTTGGTCAACCGAGTTGACTATGGCCGATCGCTTTCCACTAGGAAGAGAGAGCTTTACTGGATATCTGATGTCATCATTGTCAATGTCCATAAAGTTTTAGGAAGTTGATCTTAGAAAATAGATAAGATCATTAAGGGTCTTGTCATAGTCTGTTTCATAGGTGTTCCAAAAGAACTCACTATGTGACTTAGAAAGTAGTTGAACCACCAACTTTCTCAAAACTTTGACACCCAATAGGTGTTCCAAAAGAACTCACTATGTGACTTAGAAAGTAGTTGAACCACTAACATTCTCAAAACTTTGACACCCAACTCTCCCGGCTTGTTAATATGTGAGTACATCTCCAAAATGTGATCACACCTAGACCTTGCCTTGCCAATAGGGCTTGAGTGACCTTAAAATTTTCAAGAACTTGTGGGTTAGGGATTATAATTGGAGGATGAGAAAGAAGTATGATATCCATGGGAGATCATCTTCATTAGGAAAGCTTGTTTCAAGAGATTTGGGAAGATCATAAATGTCTAAACGAGACATGTTTTGGGAGATATTCAAGATAGTTGATCTTAAGTCCTTACTATACACCAATATGAAATATTAAGGCTAGGACCCAACAACCTATTTTATAACTTAGAAGAGGAATGCCATAATCCAAGCTATAAAATATTTGAAGGTAGGTGAATGATGATTCACCAATTTCCACCAAGATAAACGAAATGTATTATTAGGTTTTAATTGGATTTGAAACTCCTAGATCTTTGAGATTCATTGAACTGTTCAATGGCATGTTTCAATCTCGAGTGTGCCCTTCAGGTTTTGTGATTGGGATGCCGAGGATCACAAAACAAGGTGTGAAGTAACCATCTAAATTACTTGGTACCCTTAAGTGTTTACCCCTTAATTGATGTGCCGGTTAACCACACACACTCCATCGATACTATGATAAATATTAAGTCACCCTTTACCTACCATGTTAAGTCCAAGTTAGTGTGCCGGTTAACCACACACGCTCCACTAAAGACTTAGACAAAGTGTAAAGTGTAATTTCATGGATTAGCACGTTATTCACATTTTCCTAAGTAACTAAGATTGGGAATTATTAAGAGTTTAGTTACTTAGTATTTACCATTAATACTTTTAATGAAGGGAGAATTATAGTCCTGTCAAACCCGTTCGGCTAACGACCCTCCTCCAGTCAAGCAAGCGGTGGGTGAGAGTGGACACCCATTAAGTTGTCATTTTATAGGCAACAACCTTATACCCACCTTATAGACCAGCTTCGTAAATGAGGCGTACTAGCGGTAAGACTGACTTTACTCTTATACATATATATATTATTAACTTATAATATTATAAAGTATAAGGGTTGAATTTTAACTTTTAAAATTCTAAGGGCTAACTTGGAATTAAAGTATTCATAAGTGGAAACTTTTCAAATTCCAAAACTTGAGGGCAAGTTTTGAAACTATTCAAAACTAATTAATTTCATAACTTATGTGTTTAAAGTAGTTTTAATCCAAAAACTCTTCAAGTTCCATAACTTGAGGCCAAGTTATGGAAGACTTTAAAATAATAAAAGAATTAACTTTTTCTTTATTTTATAACTTATGGAATTAATTAATGTTACATATTTTATTACTTAATGAAGTGACTCTTGAACCTCCATAACTTAAGGACAAGACTCTTCATCTTTTGTAACCATTGCCAACTTTTATGAGTTTTATGAAACTTAAATGTGACTTTTCAAATAACTTAAGGACAAGTTACAAAAACACATTTTAGAATCAACTCTTAGATTAATTAGGATTGAAAACAACTATTTCACTCAACTTTTCTATTAATCTAAGCAACTCAAAAGAACAAGATAATTCAAATCAAACTTTTTCATGTAATTAGCCTAATCACTAAACTAATTCAAACCATGAATCTATTGACAATTATATTTTGATATTGGATTAGTATGAACATTAATACTTCAAAAAACAAGTTTATAAGTTCAAAACAACTTAGGGTAATGTTCCTAGTCCATTTCTAGCCAAAAACCTCGAAAATATGTTGTCTGGGGGTCCAACTCGTCGAGTGCATGAACCAACTCGGCGAGTTAGATCGATTTGATCATTTTTTAGGCATGGAATCGCCAAGTCTCCTGATGGACTCGCCAAGTCTGATGATCAGACAACAACAATTTCGATTTTTTTAAGCAGTTTTGCAAGTATAACAAGAAAACAAGCCTAGGCTCTGATACCACTGTTGGGTTTTGAGCATTCTAACACTCCTATGGTGTACATGCAACCCTATAAACCTTGGATCTATGTTTTCTCTATAATACATGCAAATAAGAACTTTCCAAGGCTTTAATCCTAACTAGCATATTATGAAGCACTTGTACTACAAAGTACTAGTTAGATGACATACCTTTTGATGTAGCTTGATGTCTTCAAGCTTTAAGAGCTTAGCCCCAATAGTGTGGAAGCCTCAAGTGGAATCACAAATCACCAAAACACCTTGGAAGACTTTAGAGAATATGGATACTTGGTTCTCTCTAGTGAAATTGGCTAGCCCTTCATAGTGTACCCACACTAGTGCCAATTTCACCAACCAAGGACATCTTTATATAGTATGGAAACTACGGTTAAACCCATGACCTTTCATTTCATATGATCCATGGGTTAAAAACTCCATGGACTATCCATGAAAGCTTAGCCAAACCTAAATGAACTTGGCCCATTCCATATATATATAAGAGTCCATATTTAATTTGTTCCTTTTGATCACTTAATTAATTCTTGATCAATACTAATTAAATAATATGATTCCATATTAATACATTAGAACTTATAATATATTAATATTAATCATAAATATACTATTCTCAAAAGACTATCCATATAAATTGTGTTGGTGAAGTGCAACCCAAATGGACCATGCCGGGTCAGGTCAAGTACATACCAAATATAGTTATGGAATTAGACACTAATCCAACAGTATCTTGGTATATAGGATGATGCTATGTTAGTGGCCGGTTAGGTCGATATCCTGGTTAGGTTGTTGCTATGATTTATGATCTTCTAGGTCGATTTGTTTCTCTATGGACTGTTGTGTGATTGCATGTTGTATGTAAACATGGTTATTTGCTTGATGTTTGGGTTGTGGCGGTCCTAATTTGTGCTGAAGGCTAACATACCCTACGAGTGGTCCAGATAGATTGTAGGCCCGTATGGCGATCCAGTCATACCGAAGGCTTGGGATAGATCTTGATAGACTGAGGGCCCGGTGCGGGCGGTCCAATCATACTGTAGACTCAGAGAGTGGACTAGGTGGATAGAAGGCCTGTTGAGGGCGGATTAGTCACACTGCAGACTTGAGAGGCATGGCTGTTCTGTATTGTGATATGATATGATATGATTATGGTTGTATGTGGTTGGTATTTTGGGGGAAACTCACTAAGCTTTCGGGCTTACAGTTTCAGTGTATTGTTTCAGGTACATTAGGAGATCGTGGCAAGACAAACGCGTGATTGTACCGCTCCTCATATTCATGATTTTGTGATTTGGTTCTGGGAATAATCTGATGTTTAAACTATTTTGAAAACAAGTTGTATAACTTAATGGTTTTTTGAATGGGTTAAAAGATTTTAAATAGGCTTGATTTATATGGGTGTTACAAGTTGGTATCAAAGCCCTGGTTTGAGTGAATTGGAGAAACATTTATGTGACTCTAGTCTCAAATCAAGGAAAGGTTTTTAAAATGAACTTTAAAATGGTTTTCAAAATAAGTAAAAGAGGATGCGAAATGTATGATCAGCTGGAGCCAGTAAGTAGACTCCAAAATACCATACTGTTATTTGATATTGTGATACGTTAGAACAACATGCTAGTACTAGGCTAGGAATCTTCAGGAATTGCATGATAGAATTGCTTGACTTCATGATGCCTATTAGCCTAGGGTTTTCGTTATATGAGATTGACATCCTTACTGTAGTTGTTTAGTGTATGCATCATGACTATGCATAATCAAGATCTTATAGCCTGAGAATGTTTGATTCGACCTTAGGGTAGAATTGGATATTCGGAAGTCTATCGGGTCCAAATGTAAAGTCATAAAATTCCAAACCAAAAAATTTTCATTTTTTTTTACAATCATCAAAACATGAGTAATAAGTTTAGGTTCCAACGTAACAATTTAGTCGCAACCGATTACATAACAAAAGATCACAAAATGGTTTCCCCGAGTGTGTGTACGATCACGCCGGTGCCTTCCCACGGTCCTCGCAAGTACCTGAAACACATAACACAACAACTGTAAGCATAAATGCTTAGTGAGTTTCCCCAAAATACAACCTACGCACATACGCCTTTCCAGGCCTTGACCTTCCGGTCCATGTGTATCAGGGGACTTCCGTCCCGACTGGGTAAACCTTCCGGTCCTACCCACGTTAACCTTACAGTCCATATGACCACGCCTTCCGGCCCATAACATGTTGTCTTCCGGCCCAAATCAAGCATATCATACATGGCACATATAACGAATAACTTAACACATATAAGGCATATATCTCATATCATATATGACCTTCCGGTCACACAGTCAAAACCCTTCCGGGTATAGTATAGTGAGAAGACTCACCTCGTATGCCCCGCTAAGTCGCTAATCGTGAATCCTGGAATGACTCGTGCTTGAACCCTCGAGCTGTAATCCTCCTATGATATCATGAATCTATAATTATTACTTGTACCATTAAGGTTGACCATCCATATCAAGTCAACAGTCTTTGGTCAATTGGACCGGACTCGGCGAGTCTACGCGTTTTAACCAACTCGCAAGGATTTTCCCTTTGACTCGTCGAGTACTCCCTCGACTCGACGAGTTCCACCTGGGCCTGAATCACAGGGCCACTACGACTCAACTCACCGAGTCGCAAGGACAACTCGGCGAGTCCCAACTTGACTCGGTCCACCTGTCAAAACCTTTCTAACTCTCTGCGACTCACTGAGTCACCCACAACTCGGTCAGGATTAAACACTGGGTGGTCTCAAGGACAATCTTCAAGCGACTCGTCGAGTCTGTTCTTCAGACTCGGTGAGTCCATGCCATGCACCAGCTAAAACTGGCTTTTGCGGTCAGATCCGTTCCGTACATACATAGATCTGGCCTTCCCAAGCTTATTTGTCACGTAAAGTCTCAGTCTTGGTCGCCATGCAACGCATACAAGGCTCATTTTGGAGAAATAACCTCTAATATCGCAACCCAAGCTTCTAACTCAAGAGAATGGACATAAAGCTTGTCATATGGGGCCTCCTGGACCTGCTAAGGTCCAGATCTAGGTTCCATATCTCCATGGGATGTTTGATACTTCCAATTTAAGCCAAGAAATGCAAGAAGAAGCCCTAGATTTGACACATCAACCCAAAATACGAAGTTTGGCTCTGAAAGTTACCTCAAGAAGGCCCCTTTGCTGAAATAGAAGCAGATCCAAGCTCCCCAACTCTTCAAGCTTGATCTTCTCCCTCCTTTCTTGCAATAATACACAAAATGATGAACAAATGGCCTCCTAACACACTCACAAGGGCTCACATTCGTATGGGTGCTCTTAGGGTTCAAGGTGGCCACAAATGAAGGCCATAAGGTCCTTAAAATAGGGCTTAGGACCGGGAAATTAGGGTTTCATTAAATAGTGCGGACTCGCCGAGTCCATACCTTGGACTCGCCGAGTCCGGACGCGAACCTCCGCCCAAAACCGCGACCCGACCCGGCGAGTTCGACCTCCAACTCGCCGAGTCCCCTCACAGAATATCAAAAATATGAAAGTAAAGATACCTGGGGATCCGGGATGTTAAAATTCTCCCCCATTAGAATAAGACTTCGCCCTCGAAGTCCCGCTAGGCAAATAGCTCCGGATGCTGCTCCCGCATCTCACGTTCCGGCTCCCAGGTCATCTCTGATCCCTTCCGATGCTGCCACTGAACCAATACCAGGGGTACCTCCTTGTTCCTCAAAACCTTGATCTTCCGATCTCTGATAGCTACTGGTCTTTCAGCATAATTCAGGCTTGCATCCACTTGAATATCCCCTAATGGAACCTCCGCCGATTCGTCGGCTATACACTTCCTCAACTACGACACATGGAAAGTGTCGTGAATCTCTCCCCAACTCTGCTGGCAAGTCTAAACTGTAGGTTACCCAGCCCACCCTCGCGATCACACAGAAATGACCAATATATCGGGGCCCCAACTTGCCCCTCTTCCTGAACCGAATCACTCCTTTCCAAGGAGAGACCTTCAGGAGTATAAGATCGCCAACTTGAAACTCATGCTCGGACCGTCGCCTGTCTGCATAACTCTTCTCTCGGCTCTGAGCGGCCAACAACCTCTGCCTGACCATCTGAATTTGCCCGGTCGTCTGAAGCACGATCTCCGTCCTACCCATAACCTACTATCCCACCTCACCCCAACAGATGGGGGTGCGACACCTCCGCCCATACAACAGCTCAAAGGGCGGCATACCAATGCTCGAATGATGGATGTTGTTATACGAGAACTCTGCTAAAGGTAGATAGGTGTCCCAGCTCCCTCTAAAGTCCAACACACATGCCCGAAGCATGTCCTCGAGTGTCTGAATCGTCCGCTCACTCTGACCGTCTGTCTGGGGATGATATGCAATACTGAAATGTAACCTAGTACCCAACTCCTCATGGAACTTCTTCCAGAACCTGGAAGTGAAACGCACATCACGGTACGAAATAATTGAGATCGGCACCCCATGCCGAGATACTACTTCCCTCACATACAACTCGGCCAACTTCTCCGCAGAAGAGCTCTCGCTAATGGCTAGAAAATGAGCGCTCTTCGTCAGCCGATCCACGATCACCCAAATCGCATCGACTCCCCTCGCCATTCGTGGTAACTTGGTGATGAAATCCATAGAGATTTGTTCCCACTTCCATTCGGGAATCTCTAGCGGTTGCATCTTACCGTGCGGTCGCTGGTGCTCGGCCTTGACCTGCCGACAAGTCAAGCACCTCTCGACAAACCAAGCGACATCCCTTTTCATACAGGGCCACCAGTACTCCTTCTTGAGATCCAAATACATTTTCGTATCACCAGGATGAATCGAGAATTTCGATCGATGTGCTTCCTCCATCAAAATAGTGCGCGCACCGCCCACAAACGCCACCCAAATCCGACCCTGAAAAGTCATAAGCCCTCGACCATCCGTGACAAATCCTGATACCTGACCTACAACCCGCTCCTTCTTCTGATGTTCTGGCCTTGCAGCCTCCACCTGATCTCCTCGAATAATATCTAGAATCGGGGTCAATACTGTCAATCTCATACAAATATCTCGGATCCGGGCGCTATCCGCCCTACGGCTCAACGCGTCGGCTACCACATTAGCCTTGCCCGGGTGGTACAGGATCTCACAATCGTAATCCTTCACCACATCCAACCATCTTCTCTGTCGCATATTCAGGTTTGGCTGATCCATCAAGTACTTCAAGCTCTTATGGTCTGTGTAAATCGTACACCGAACCCCGTACAAATAGTGTCGCCAGATCTTGAGGGCAAACACCACCGCCCCCAATTCCAGGTCGTGCGTGGGATATCTCGACTCATGAGGTTTTAACTGTCTCGAAGCGTACGCTATCACATGAACCCTCTGCATAAGCACCACCCCCAAACCCGATATAGAGGCATCACAGTATACCACAAAATCCTCCATCCCTTCCGGGAGTGCAAGCACTGTAGCCTCGCACAATTTCTGATGAAGCGTCTCCAATGAGGATTGCTGCCCCGGTCCCCATGAAAACGTAACACCCTTCCGGGTCATCCTAGTAAGTGGCACAATGATCTTGGAGAAATCCTTGATAAACCTGCGATAATATCCAGCCAAACCCAGAAAACTCCTGATCTCGGTGGGCGATCTCGGCACCTCCCACCTCAACACCACCTCAATCTTGGCCGGGTCGACCAATATCCCTTTCTAGTTAACAAGATGCCCAACGAACTGGACCTCTCATAACCAGAAATCACACTTGGAGAACTTGGCATACAGTCTCTCCGATCTAAAAACCCCAAGAATCTCCCTCAAATGTTCCTCATGCTGATCCCTAGTCCTCGAATAAACCAAAATATCATCGATGAACACGATCACCGACCGATCCAGCATCGGTCGGCACACTCGGTTCATGAGATCCATGAATGCGGCCAGGGCATTGGTGAGCCCAAAAGGCATCACCACAAACTCATAATGTTCGTAACGAGTCCTGAAAGCAGTCTTTTGGATATCCTCCTCGCGAACCCTCATTTGATGATACCCCGACCTCAAGTCAATCTTGGAAACCCAAGATGCCCCCTGCAACTGATCGAACAGATCGTCGATGCTAGGTAACGGATATCGGTTCTTAACCGTCAACTTGTTCAACTCCCGATAATCAATACACATACGATGTGAACCATCCTTTTTCTTGACGAACAAAATCGGTGCTCCCCAAGGCGAGCTACTCGGTCGAATGAATCCCTTTCCCAACAGCTCCTGAAGCTGCGAGGATAATTCTTGCATTTCCGGCGGAGCGAGATGATAAGGCGCCTTGGCGATGGGCGCCGCTCCCGGAACCAAATCGATACGAAACTCCACTTGCCCCTCCGGAGGCACACCCAGTAACTCTTCGGGGAACACATCCGAAAACTTGCATACAACCGGAACGTCATCAATCCAATTAGGCCTCTCCGCGGTCACACGAGTATCCATCACATAGGCTATGAATCCATCACAGCCCTGCTGCAAACTCTGCGTTGCCCTGGCAGCCGAACAAAACGCCGACCCATACTAGGTCCCCTCGCCATAAACCGTGAGCACTCCCCCACTAGGGTCTCAAATCATCACCAGCTATCTCTCGCAGTCAATGACTGCTCCAAACTTGCTCGCCAATCAATGCCCACGATAACGCAAACATCCCCCATAGCTATAGGGACCAAGTCTATAGGAAACTCGACCCCAAAAATCTCGAGCACGCATCCTCGAATCACCTCGGTGGCGTATACTGCTTTCTCATTTGCGATAGCAACTCGCAGGGGTCGACTCATCGCCTCCCGATCAATACCGATGTGCTGGCTAAAAACCAACGAAACAAAAGACCGACTCGCACTCGAGTCGAACAATACCAAAGCAGGCACATGATTCACAAGAAAAGTACCTACGCATATAATAATATAAGCACAATATCTCAGTATAAATGCAAATACATGAAAGAATACATACCGGCCACGACATCAGGCGCCGCGCGGACCTCCTCTGCAGTCAACTGGAAAGCTCTCCCACGAGCCTTCGGAGCCTCGACCTTCACTGGCCGAACCTCGGGAACCCTGGCAGCAGGCGTAGATCCCTGGCGAAGCTGGGGGCACTCGGCCTTCCGATGGTCAGTCTGGTTGTAATGGAAGCAAACCATGAATCCCTAGGGGCAATCTCTAGCAATGTGCCCCTCCTTTCCACACTTGTAGCAAGCACCCGATCGAAATGCCCCCTCGTGACCCTTGCCGCACTTCCCACAAGTGCGGCTCTTCTGACCTCCGCAGTCAGCTGAAAGGCTCTCCCGCGAGCCCTCGGGGCCTCGACCTTCGCCGGTTGAGTCTCAGTAGTCCTGGCAGTAGGTGTAGATCCCTGACGAAGCTGAGGGCACTCGGCCATCCGATGGGCTGTCTGGTTGCAATGAAAGCAAACCATAAACCCCTTAGGGCAATCCCTGGCGATGTGTCCCTCCTTGCCACACTTGTAGCAAACACCAGCTTGACACGCCCCATCGTGACCCTTGCCGCACTTTCCGCAAGTGCGGCCCTTCGGACCTCCCGTCCTCGAATCAGCGGACTTGGTCCGCTTGGCTGCCGGCTGAGACTGAGCCGGCCGCCGATCCACCCGTTGAGACTCGGCCTCCTCCCTGGCCTGGGTTTCCAACTCGATCTCATGCTTCCTGGCATTCGCCTGAAGTGCAACAAAATTCTGATATGACGAGTTCGATACGAACTCCCGGCTATCCCTCCTCAGCACCCCTAAATACCGGCTCATCCGAGCCTGCTCCGTGGACACCTACTCGGGGCAGAACATCGCCCCCTCATGAAACTTCCGTGTGATCACCGTAACAGAATCATTACCTTGCTTGAGGGTCAAGAACTCCTGAACCAACCGTTCCCTCTCCACCGGGGGAAGATACTCGTCTCTGAACTTATCAGTAAACCTCTCCCAAGTCACAGCTGAGACCTCTGCCAGAGTGAAGTTCGTCGTCACGAACTTCCACTAATCCTTTGCTCTCAGGCGGAGCTGGTTCAGGGCGAATCGAACCCTCAGATGCTCCAGACATGAACAAGTATAGAAGCATCCCTCGATATCAGCAATCCATCTCATCGCAGCAATCGGATCCTGCGTCCCGTTAAACTCTGGTGGCTTCGTGTTGCTGAACTCCCGGAACAACAACGAGTCACCCCCCTATGGTCTGGCAGCGGCCACAGCTGCGGTAGCTGCAGCGGCAGCAGCCTCAGTCAACGCGGCGTACCGCTCATCAAATGTCTCCATCAACGTGTTCTTAATAGACCCAAACATCTCCGGAATCTCGGCCCGGATCGCTGCAACTACCTCCTCATGAATCATCTGACGAAGCTCCTCGTCAGTCACACCACTCGTACCAGGTCTGTGTTGTGGTCCAACCATGATGTCTCTAAAATACAACATAAAAATATCATAGACTCTATCGGGCATAATCACACTTGATAATGCAGTCCTACTCAGTCTCCGGTACCCAGGGATTCTTACTTGGGCTACCCACTGACCCGGTGTCCTTGGTAGTACGGGCCCAATACTACCAATTACACCGCGTCGGTATTCACCCCAAGTCCTCCTCCCCAAACCCCGAATCCTGAGTACTCTATTCTTGCCATACACTAGTTACCCACTCGCTCTCAAGCACCTCATAGAAGCAGGTTTCCCTAGACTAAGGCATCAGAAAATCAGGCCACTCTAGTCCTAATATGTATACCTAGTCTACTAGCATGCGTATCATATCATATCATATCTCATAACACATATTATAAGAGTATTTTGGGGATTTTACCGTTCGGGCGCTGGCTGACTGTACACACTCTTTCTTCATTGGTTGTCTCAAAATCACTTATCAAATTTTTGTTGATTTATTACTTTAAAATTTTCTCAAATCCCTGGTTTGAGTTCAGTTACGCTCGAAGGTGTACCCGAATCCCTCAAACCAAGGCTCTGATACCAACTTGAAACATCATAAAATTCCAAACCAAAAATTTTTCATTTTTTTTTACAAACATCAAGACATGAGTAATAAGTTTAGGTTCCAATGTAACAATTTAGTCGCAACCGATTACATAACAAAAGATCACAAAATGGTTTCCCCGAGTTTGTGTACGATCACGCCGGCGCCTTCCCACGGTCCTCGCTAGTACCTGAAACACATAACACAACAACTGTAAGCATAAATGCTTAGTTTTCCCCAAAATACAACCTACCCACGTACGCCTTTCCAGGCCTTGATCTTCCGGTCCATGTGTCTCAAGGGACTTCCGTCCCGACTGGGTAAACCTTCCGGTCCTACCCACGTCAACCTTACAGTCCATATGACCATTCCTTCTGGCCCATAACATGTTGCCTTCCGGCCCAAATCAAGCATATCATACATGGCACATATAACGAATAACTTAACACATATAAGGCATATATCTCATATCATATCTGACCTTCCGGACACACAGTCAAAACCCTTCCGGGTACAGTATAGTGAGAAGACTCACCTCGTATGCCCCACTAAGTCGCTAATCGTGAATCCTGGAATCACTCGTGCTCGAACCCTGGAGCTGTAATCCTCCTATGATATCATGAATCTATAATTATTACTTGTACCACTAAGGTTGACCATCCATATCAAGTCAACACAGGTTGACTTGGTCAACAGTCTTTGGTCAATTGGACCGGACTCGGCGAGTGCACTATAGTGACTCGGTGATTCTACGCATTTTAACCAACTCGCAAGGATTTTCCCTTTGACTCGTCGAGTACTCCCCCGACTCGACGAGTTCCACCTGGGCCTTAATCATAGGGCCACTACGACTCAACTCGCTGAGTCGCAAGGACAACTCGGCGAGTCCCAACTTAACTCGGTCCACCTGTCAAAACCTTTCTAACTCTGTGTGACTCACTGAGTCACCCACAACTCGGTCAGGATTACACACTGGGTGGTCTCAAGAACAATCTTCAAGCAACTCGTTGAGTCTGTTCTTCAGACTCGGCGAGTCCATGCCATGCACCAGCTAAAACTTGCTTTTGTGGTCAGATCCGTTCCATACATACATAGATCTGGCCTTCCCAAGCTTATTTGTCATGTAAAGTCTCAGTCTTGGTCGCCATGCAACGCATACAATGCTCATTTTCGAGAAATAACCTCTAATATGGCAACCCAAGCTTCTAACTCAAGAGAATGGACATAAAGCTTGTCATATGGGGCCTCCTGGACCTGCTAAGGTCCAGATCTAGGTTCCATATCTCCAAGGGACCTATCATACTTCCAATTTAAGCCAAGAAATGCAACAAGAAGCCCTAGATTTGACACATCAACCCAAAATACGAAGTTTGGCTCTGAAAGTTACCTCAAGAAGGCCCCTTTGCTGAAATAGAAGCAGATCCAAGCTCCCCAACTCTTCAAGCTTGATCTTCTCCCTCCTTTCATGCGATAATACACAAAATGATGAACAAATGGCCTCCTAACACACTCACAAGGGCTCACAGTCGTATGGGTGCTCTTAGGGTTCAAGGTGGCCGCAAATGAAGGCCATAAGGTCCTTTAAATAGGGCTTAGGACCGGGAAATTAGGGTTTCATTAAACAGCACAGACTCGCCGAGTCCATACCTTGGACTCGCCGAGTCCGGACGCGAACTTTCGCCCAAAACCGCGACCCGACTCGGCAAGTTCGACCTCCAACTCGCCGAGTCCCCTCACAAAATATCAAAAATATGAAAGTAAAGATACTTGGGGATCCGGGCTGTTACACCAACATTATGTATGGCTAGGATACACTAATTCTATAGGGTTGGTGGAAGTTTCATGGATTTGGTGGGTAGTGAGAGGCCGAGAGGCCAGTTATGAGATGTTTAACATTCCTCTAGGAGTGAGGATTTAAGCGCTCACTATATTTACGTATATTGTTAGTGCGTTGTGATGATACTTGAGACAAATATGGGTAGGTGTAGGAGGTAGTATGGGCCCGTACTACTGAAAGCACATGACCCATACACATAGCAAAGAAGTTACAACCCCTAGGGTTGGGTTTTGGAGTTGTTTCCCTATCATTATAAAGGTTATTAGAGATCTTTTGGTGTATTGCCAAAATGGTGGTCACAAGACGTCTTGTGACCGGATCCAGGTTATGATTAGGAACTAACAGCCAGGATAGGCTAGCATTAGAGGATAGTGTCAGGGAGATCCTCCGGGAGGAGATGATAGAGACTGTTCGGGGATAAATTCCGAAGATGATTGGGTCTTTCAAGACCACTATGTTTGAGTATTTTGTCGAGCATCATGAAGACATTGTTGATACGATTGCCGTGGCAGCTTTGGCAGATGTAACGATGGCAGGAGAGGAGCTGGACGAGCTTTCCAGGATGGGGACTTGTTATTGGCGCATAATCTGATGAGCAGAAGGATACAATTATCTAGGAGCAGGAAGATGACCTGTACTCGTTATATTTCCGTTCGTTGAGCGGGAGAGTCTAGCTTGTGGGTTTATACATTTTAGGCTCAGGGGTTTACCCGAGGCTAGGATATGGGTCGTGGGAACTCCGGAAAGGAGTGATTATTATGTTCAACCGGGGTTTTGTAGCTAGAAGTGAAATGGTTGATTGATGAATTGGACCGTCGTTTTGTAGGGCAAGGATTGCACCCTCTCAGTTTCCGAGTTCAAAGGAGTGAGCAGGCTTGTGACCCCACGATCAGGTGTATTCTAGCTCGGGGTCAGTTGGTTATAGGAATAGGCAACATTATTTCATCGCTGCTGAGCTCAAGACGGTCCGCATGGCATAAGTGTTTGTGAGTTCCGGTTTTCCTTGGATCTCTTGTATCGGATGGAAAGGATTGATTGTGCGATCTATTGCACTTTTGGGACTATACACTATGTCTTGGCAGTGGTTTGTAGCCCGGTTTAGGCAGAGGTTGTTTCAACTGCTGCCGTTCAGCTGTGGGCGTTTGAGCTGGTGAGTGAGTTAGGGTGTGAACCCTGAAGATAATGATTTTTGTAGCCCGAAAGCGGGTAGCTTGTTTGGAACACCTTTGGAAAAGGGGTTTTATATGGGAGGCATGCAGATGGGTTCCCACAAAAGGGTTATTAATCATTGTCAGTATTCAGTGGTTAGCAACCGTTAGTGATTGACGTACTAAAAGAGCCAAGAGAAGTAACTCGTTGCCGAGGTATTAGTTGGAGCATCTATATGGTGGTCTTCAGGAAGTGAGTGTGGAGTTATTCACACATTAGTGGCTGTCGGTTTCACTGGGATTCAGGAAGTGATCATCTGGTTCTTAGAAGTGTGTGATGAGTCGGGTCTAGCTGGAAATGGAACACTAGTGGTAAATAATTGCTTGTCATCGGATAAATCATTGGGAAGTGAGGAGAATTGAGAATCCTCCAATTTTCATGTATTATGAAGGCTTAGTTGAATCTAAGTAGGGGAGTGTTACCTCGAGATGCTGAAGTGGGAAAGGTTTTAAAACGGGGATAAGTTTCACAACCCGACAGGGAGAATAGAGGCCCTATTAGCTGCTTAGTTTGAGGGTTGTGTTGTTTGGGAGTTCGACAAAACTCCCAAGCATAAGAACACATCTTCTGGATGCATGATAGCAGAAGTTGGGGAACCAGGTTGGGGTCCAAGTCAAGAATCGAGTTCAGTTCGAGTTTTCGGTCGAGGGTGTGCTCGACTAGGAGGGTTTTGGATTGATAGATTGAGGGTTTTGTTAGATGCTAGGGCCCAGCAGTGCACTCAACACGTAAGTGCGGGTTATTTAGCGTGTATGGTAGACACGCGGGCCAGGGAATAGACCTCGGATTTCCGTGAAGGTGCACGATCGAATGAAGGCCTGGTAGGGTAGTCTAGTCATGCTGAAGACTCTGTTAATGTTTGTAGATCTATGTTCAGGTATTTAGTAGGCTGCTACACTTTAGCACTCAATACGTCTGTTCCACGTATTGACCATCCTGCTAGAGTAGGCTGAGGACTCTGGTGTATCTTGGTTGATCGGAAGTTGTTATTAGTGGTCGGATGGAGTTCAAAGGATCATGGTGATCTCATAATTTCAGAGTGTCTCCGAGGTTTCATCTTCTTGGATCGGATAATACTCCAGTTGGAGACAGAGAGTGCGTCCGAATGGGTGTTTGAATTAAAATGTTAGATCCAGTAGTGTTTTAGCCAAGAATGTGGTAATAGACATGTGGGGTTGGGAACCGACCATGGTTTTCAGAGAAAGTGATTGATTGTTGTGAGGCCTAGGGTTAGGCTGAAATCTGAGTACATGGAATGGAGTTGGAGTTCGGAACCCCAAGAGGGCGAGAACAGTATGCATGGGAGAGATTCCTAGAAAGAATGGTTCAGGGTGATGTACGAAAATTTTGAGCGGTTCAGATAGACTGAAGGCCGGTGGGTGTATCAGTCAGGCCGAAGGCTCAAACAGCATTCCAAAAACACTGAAGGCCCAAAAGGGCGGTTTAGACATGCTGAAGGTTCTGAGGGTGGTCCAGATAGGCTGAAGGCCTGGTAAGTCGGTCCAGTCATGCTGAAGACCCTGTATGTGTGTTAGTTGATCGGTATGTGGAGAATGAGTGAGTATATCGCCATGTGATAGGAATCGATAAGGTCTAGCCCAAAGTATTGATTAGGATGATGAAGTTAGCTAAAGTCTGTGTATGGGACTTGTTAGTTGTGATCATATTCAGAGCATATGGGAGTTGATGAGTAGCAGTTTCTCTACATGGGTAATGTAGAGTGGAGTTTTAGCACTGTGGCACTTGTTGGTGTGATAAGGGTTTTTGAGTAGACTTCTTGAAGAATGGAGGAGAAAGGTATGTAGCTCCGGGAAGGAGTGTTGGTCATCGGAAAGGAAAGCAGTTGTGTAAATGGATGAGAGAAGGTATTTCAGTTTTTGATAGTGAGCACTGAGATTTTACCAGTTTTTTGGAAGCACATCCAGGTGGGATGTCCGTTGAGGCTGTGAAATGGTTAGCACTGGTGTTGAATCAGAAGAGCTCGAAAGTGATGCAAGGGTAAATCTATGGGTTGCAATTTATGGTCGTGGTCAAGAGTTATGTACAAGATGGTGTTCCATTCTAGGGATGGCTGGACCCATTGTTGGCTTGCCTGGTTTTCCGGCCTGAGGTTGTTTGGGCCAGGTATGATGTGTATATGCGTTATAGATGGGTATTCATGATAGTTGCTCGGAAGCTGTGGAATGCCTATCATGAGTGCGGTAAGTGATTTGATCCAGGGAGGAAACGGGATGAGTTTCCATCAATGCATTTTGATCGAAGTAGCACCAGTTGGGCAAGGGATAGCAAGTTAAAACTGGGTCAGGACCCAATGATTTATAATGGTATCCAGTTTTCACAAGCGGCAAATGAATGCGTAAGACGGGAATATGGTAGTGTCATCATGTGACACTTAGTTGATAAGTGGCATCATCAGAGAAAAGAAGCCGGTGGCCAACTTGAAGCAGTTTTCAGGACCCTGCAGGGGAACTGATGAACTATATAGGGATTTGATAGTAGAGTTTGAAGGAATCTGGGCCGGTGTGAGATCAGTGGATGCAGTGTGGGAGTGTCATCCAGAATTGTGTGATGCAGCAGGCTTCGAGGATGAAGCCTAATTTAAGTGGGGGAGATTTGTAACATTCCAAGTTTAGAAGCAAGAAGTTGAAAGGTGGTATATGAAAATAAAGGAAGGGACTCGGTGAGTAGGTCTCTTGACTCACCGAGTCGAAGCGAGTGTCGGGCACGTGATTAAGTGGCCTGACTCGCCGAGTCGGTCCTGGATGAGGAAAATCCCTAATCTTTGGGTTTGTACGTTATTTAAAGGACTTAATGTCCTCCCCTCAGCCCCCTTAGCCCCATTTGAGATCCAGAAACCCTAATTTTGTTTGTGAGAAGCCTTGAAAGCAAATTGGTGTGATTTGTGAAGGGATCTTGAAGATCAAGAAGCTTGGATCAAGGAGACTTGAAGAGATCCAGATTATACTTCAGTGGGAGGTCATTTTGGAGGTAAGGAATCGTTATCCTTGGCTTTCTCCTTTCTAGTTCCATTTTCATGGAGTTTTAGGGTTTGGTTGGAGAAATATTGATGAGATCTTGGTGCATGAGTTAGATCTAGAGTTGAAAGTCCAGATATGAGTTCTATGTAGCTTATTGATGCTGAAAGCCTTTGTAGTTGTTATACAAAAGCCATTCCCCATGAGTTAAGTTCCTTTCTAGCTTGGTTTTTGGAGTAATGGGGCATGAAGCACGTAAAGGTAGCAACTTTATGTTGCTAATGGACTCTAGAGACCTAGATCTATTGCTTGGAGCAAAGGAGTAGCTCTGAATCTCTCGAATTTGGACATGCACGTATGAACTCGGCGAGTCTGCGAGATGACTCGGCAAGTTGGGCCAGCGTTTAAGGCTTGAGTCGCGTAGTAACTCGGCGAGTCACATAGGTGACTTGGTGAGTCGTATGATGATGAGCTTGGACTCGACGAGTTGAAGAACAACTCGGCGAGTCTGAGGAAGATTGTTATGGACTTGGCGAGTCACAAGCAGAACCTTCAACCTTTTCTGGTTAAGACTCAGAGCAGTGAGTTGGGTGGTGATTCAGCGAGTTGGTCAGGATGAGACTCGGAGATTGTTGAACTCGACGAGTCATCGGGTGACTCAGCGAGTAGAGTCAATCAGAAGTTTGAATTTGACAGAGGACTTTGACTTTAACCTTCAGGGGTATTATGGTAATTTGGATATTTATGTCAATGGTTATGGATGGATATAGGTGTTAGAGTTTGAGGCCGTGCTTTGGGATTGTGCTCTCGTGATTCGGTTCGGCAGTTGCAAGGTGAGTTATCCTCACTATATCAATAGGGTCTAAGGCACCAAGGCCGGCCGTTTTAGTTGTTATCATGGTTACAGTATGCTACATGTGGTTATGATATGTTAGATCAGTATGCGGATAGACAGTATGTTGTCATGCTCTTATGATCCGTTAGGATTGGTATGTTAGTGACCTGGTTAGGTCGGTGTTTTGGTTATGAGAGATTACTATGATCGATGATCTATGAGATAGTTATATCTGATATCAGTACGTGTACTATTTGATGTGCTTATTGATCTGTTTAGAGCGGCATCCTGGTAATTAGCAAAGTATTATGTTAGTGAACTGGTTTAGGCCGGTATCCTGGTATTTAGGATGATGTTATGTTAGTGGTCGGTTAGGTTGGTATCTCGGTTAGGCGGTTTCCATGCTTTATGATTTGCTAGATCGATTTGTTTGTCTATGGATTGTTATGTGATTACATGTTATATGTGCACATGGTTATTTGCTTGATGTTTGGGTTGAGGCGGTCCTGCTTTGTGCTGAAGGCCAACATACCCTACGAGCGGTCTAGATAGATTGTAGGCCCATATGCAGGTCCAGTCATATAGAAGTCTTGGGATAAATCCATATAGACAGAGGTCCCGGTGTGGGTGGTCCAATCATACTGTAGACTCAGAGAGTGGAACTGGTGGACTTAAGGCCTGTTGAGGGCGGACCAGTCACACTGCAGACTTGAGAGGCATGGTTGTTCTGTATTGTGATATGATATGATATGTTTATGGTTGTATGTGGTTGGTATTTTGGGGGAAACTCACTAATCTTTCGTGCTTATAGTTTCAGTTTATTATTTCAGGTACATTAGGAGATCGTGGCAAGGCAAAGGCGTGATCATACCGTTCCTCATATTCATGATTTTGTGATTTGGTTCTGGGAATACTCTGATGTTTAAACTATTTTGAAAACAAGTTGTATAACTTAATGGTTTTTGAATGGGTTAAAATGTATTAAATTGGCTTGAATTGTATAGGTGTTACATCGGGCCTATTCAAGAATCAATTGAAATGTTCAATTAAGTTCCATGTCAAAAAATCGGAAATTGAGAAACAAAATGTTGGACAACAAGTATGACTACGTTCCGTGTATTTTTCTGCATAATATCTTGAACAATGGAGGATTTTATGATCCCGTATTGAAAATGGTGTGTTAGAGTTCGACAACGGCTTTTAAGAGCTACGATTGCTAGTTGGGTTTTAAGTTGTACTTGAAGTTATAGTTATTAGACTTATCCAAGTGGGAGACTGTTGGATTAGGTATCTAAGCCCATAACAATAATTGTTATGTAGTTGACTCGAGATTAGCATGGCCCATTTGAGTTGAATTCATGAGAACAATCTGATAGGATGGATATTTGAGAAAGAGGTTAATTATGATTTATTAGTATATTATAAGTATAATATATTAATTGAGAAATCATATTATTTAATTAGTATTGATCAAGAATTAATTTGGAATTGATTTAGTGATCAAAAGAGACTAATTAAACTAACAGGGACTACTTGTGTAAATTAGTGATACATATGGTTTGGGCTATTGGTCCATGATTAAATAAGTTTATGTGAGAGTCCATGAAGAATTAGTCCACAAGAGTTATGGATCGTATGCCTAAGTGTAAGAGTTAGCGTTACACACGACTCTTGGAATTCTAACACTATATATGTAACCCCTTAGACCTCAAAATCGGATGCATGTGTGACATAGCAAGGGTATAGCCGATTTTAGGGTGCTCCTAACCTGTCTCACAAGTTCTCCAATTGTTGGTGGTGTTTTGTGAAGCATCTGAGGCATCACACTTGAGGTGCTAAGCTCTTAAAGGCCAAGTAATACAAGCTAGAACAAGAGGTAATCTTCTAACTAGTTTTTACGATTCATATATCAAGTTGCATGCTAGTAAGGCTTCATGCTTTGGAAAATTGTTTATTTCATGCATAACTAGAGGAAACTTAGATCCAAAACATTAGGGTTGTATGTCCACCATAGGAGTGTTATAGTGTTCAAAACGCATTAATTGTGTGGGTTAGGTTGAGGTTGAACTGCTTCGTGTGGTAGCCAACAAAACCTGGAGCAAACCATATATTAGCTGAGGGCTGGGAAGGGCATGCCAAACTCGTACTGAGGGCATACTAGTATTCAGTCCAAGGACTAATCAGGCATGGGAGCAAGCCACACATAAGTCGTAGGCCCGAGGGGCAAGCCAAACTTATGTTGTAGGAATAGGGAGCAAGCCAGATGTAAGTTGTGGGTCAAGGGCAAGTTAGACTTATGTTGTGGGCTCAAGGGTAATCCACACTCTGTTAGGTTTTGACCCATTGCATGCTGTTATGCTTTTAACTTAAGTTAATCTCATAATTTCACTCTGGGACTTGACGAGTTGATGGCCCAATTCTTCGAGTCAGAACGAATATGTGTCGGGGAAATAAGTAACCTAATCGATGATTCGGAAGACCGATTCGACGAGTAGGCAATGTCTGATGGGAACCCGAATATCAAGGGTTTGTTCCCCTATTTAAGGAACATAAGGCCCCTTTGGCCTCCCTTGTCACTACTTCAATAACTAGAAAACCCTAAATCGCCACCTTTGAGTATTGTGAGTATTTGAGTGCCATTTCTTGAGATATCTTTTATGTTTGAAGATTGGGTGAAAAAGAGGCAGAGGAAAGACTTCAAGAAAAGAGTTTAAATCCAGAATCAGCATCACGTTCCCCTCACTTTCTGGTAATAAAACATCCCTCTTGACTTGTGATTTCCTGGATCTTATTATGGTTATTTTGGGCTAATAAGCTTGACTCTTAGGATTTGGATGTCCCAAGTCAATCCACTTTCAGATATAGGATCTTGAAGGGTCCTCATGGCATAAAGGTGCCATCTTTCGGGTAATGAGAACCCCATGCATGCTAAAACCTCCATTTTTGTCCATTTAAGCACCATTGATACATGCATGCACGTAAAGTTCATAACTTTACATGTTAGATCAACCATATAAGCCCATATCTACCTTTTGGATGAGAGTTGTACATCAGAAATCGAGTTATAGACTTGGACAATAGGCGACTCGACGAGTGTAAGAACACACTCGACGAGTCCAAGACAATCTTCTTACCCACAAGAACAGACTCGACGAGTTGTTGATAGAACTCGGTGATTCGTAGACTGGTCATGTTCGTATGATGGAGTTGTTCATACAACTCGGTGAGTCGGATGACCATTGAATCGATGTTATTAAAGAAAGAGAACTCGTCGATCATTGCTAAACTCCACAAGTAGAATTGGGTAAGGAGGAGACGAGAGGATAAGTACTCGGCTAGTTGGTAGCCCAACTCGGCGATTCAGGTCAACTGGAAGTTAACTTTGACCATGATATTGACTTTGACCAGGGGTAAAATAGTCACTTTACCCTAATATTAGTTATCATATTTGGACTAAGTGTCTTTGTGGAAATTGTAGTCGGGGAGTTGCCAGAGCGACAGTCAGACATCTCATGCTCAGTTTTTCAGCAGTCAGCTTCACGAGGTGAGTTTACTTCAAGTAGGAACGGGCTTATGGTCATAATGCCGGCCCGTTTAGATGATAGTAGTTCTGGATTGTGGTGCGATGCAGGGGTGGTCCCGAGAAGTAGATCTATATGCTTGATGTCTTTGTGATTCAAGCCTATCTATGTGTTATGAGTTCCGGACAATGGTCCAATTCTGGGCAAGCCCGATGCAGTATATGTGTTTATGTTATATGTTTATGATTATGTTATGCTATGTTGACTTGATCCCGGACTCCGGTCCGATGCAGTGGCCAAGGCCCTAGTTATTCCAGACTTTGGTCTGATGCAGTGTGCTAGGCCCTAGTTTGTCTGGACTTATGTTCGATGCAGCGGGCAGGGCCATAGTTTGTAAGGACTTCTGTCTGATACAGTGGGTGAGGCCCTAGTTAGTCCGGACATCGGTCTGATGCAGTGCACGAGGCCCTAGTTATTCAGGAATTTGGTTCGATGCAGTGGGAAAGGCCAAATATTTGCCTTATATGTCATTATATGGTATGTGGTAGTTTGGTGGAGCTCACTAAGTTTCGTGCTTACAGTTTCAGTTTTGGTTTTAGGTACTTCCGCCAGCAAAGGGAAGGGCTCGATTTGATGGCATGGCACACACCATAACTTTCTACCTGGGATTTGTTGACATTGATATTTTCTTATTCAGTTTTTGAAACAGTCTTTGCCATGATGTTTTAGAGACACGACACTTGTTTTCATTTTATTTATGGATATTATGATTTCGTAATGCTTTTCAATCAAAAAAATTTAGGTTTTATTTTTGGGATGTTTCAAGTTGGTATCAAAGCCTTGGTTTGAGGGATTCGGACACACTTTCAAGTGTGTCTGAACTCTAACTAAGGAATTGGTATATAAATTTTCAAAAGGGGAATCAATTTTTGTAAAAAGGAGTTTTGAGAAAAGAAAAGAGTTTTAGAAAAAGCGAAAAGAATTTTTAGAATGAAAAGAACTTTGAAAAGAGAAAATGGTGTGGTGCATGCAATTAATCGACCTCAAGTAAGTACTCCCAAATTACTCGTACAAGTTTGTGATATGTTATGATTATCAGCTTTATTAGGACCGCATGCTAGATTAGGATTAAAGATCTAGAAAGGATGCCTTATGTGTCTGTTATATGTGATTCAACTTTATCAGAACTGCATTCTAGTACATATTAGTCAGGATGATAGTATGAGTAGTATATGCTTGATTATGTGTACTCAATGCCCAAATGTTTCTTGCTTTGTGCTTTTAGGAGTTCTGGTTGTCTTTCACTAGCTAGTAAATGGATATGTTAAGTTACATATTTCAAGGACAAAATAATTTCATAAGGTTAATTCTAGCTCTAATTTGCAGCTCTTGTTTGAGTCCAACCGTTGTAGGTTAGGATATCTCATTTGAAAAATTATCTAGTCTGAGTAATATGTAATAGTATTCGCAAGCTAGTTAGGGGAAGAAAGTAGGGACTTCATATGCAGCTGATGGCGAAGAGAGAGTTGGTGATTAACCTAGGGCAAGCCTAGGAGGAGAGAAGCAGAGAATAGTAGTAGTAGAAGGGACTTAGAGGAGTCAAGGTAGTTCTTGAGGAAAGCACAGATAGATGTGGAAGGTAGTATGGGCCCGTAGTACTAAAAGTAGAGGAATCGTACTTGAATCGAGGAAGGATGAGACAAGGCTAGTGAACTTGTAGTAGATGCGATCCCTCTAAATATATTAGTATTTCCGACAGTTGTCACTATGTGTTTTCCGAATGGTGGTGTTACGCCCTGGACCAGCAGCTGGCAGTTCATGTGAGGGATCAGGCTCGGGCTCAAGGGCCGAGCAGATAGATGAGAAGACTACAGAGTTTCTCTCCTCAGATAACATGTGCACTATTATCGAGCAGACTCCAGTGATGTTTGGTTCGATCAAGGAGGGTATTCTGCAGCTCACGGATGAGAGATTGAGCATGTTTCGCACGGAGGTGGCAGCCATGATGGGGTCGCACACGCTCACCTTCAGGGAGATCAAAGCTTGTGGAGCTTCCGATTACCATGAGGCCTGAGACCCCATTTCTAGTACCAGATGGTTGGCAGATGTTGCCAACGCCTTCTGCACCAGGAGATGTCGTGAGGGGGACAAGGTATGATTGGCATCCTGTCTTCTGAAGGACAAGGCACGAGACTGGTGGGAGGAGGTTGGGAGTTCCATTAGAGATGACACAATAGTGGATGTAATGACCTGGGGTGATTTCACTACCAGTTTCAGGGCCGAGTTTGCACCCGTCATTGAGGTGTAGCAGCTTACTAGGGAGTTTAAGGATCTCCAGCAGACGACAGAGATGGTTGTTACCGCCAAGTTTCGGGAGAGGGCTCTCATTGTTCCGCAATATGTTGTGGATGAGGAGATGAAGAAGGACCGATTTCATCAGATGTTGTGAAGTGATATCCGTCCGTTTGTGAGCCGATCCAGATGTAAAATGCTGGAGGATATGATAGCACGGGCTTGGGAGAGGGAGATCGATATGGAGATGGAGAGGAAGAGGAAGCCAGAGTTAGCATTTGGCACAACAGGTTCGGGTAAAAACCCCAAGGTGTCTGATCACAGGTCTAGAGGTCAGCAGAGCTACAATCAATGTAGCAAGTGTGGCAGGTTGCACGATGGGGTGTGCAAGGCGGGGAGTTTTGGCTACTACAAGTGCGGTCGGACCGGGCACATGACCAAGGATTGTACAGCTACTACCAGTACGACTCCCACCTTAGCATCTGATCTGATTTGCTGTCATTGCAATCAGAGGGGACACAAAAAGTCCCTGTGTCCTAGTTTAGCATCAGTGGGACAGGTGGTCGTGCCCACTCCTGCTACCCTAAGGATTACAGACGGCCGAAAGGGTCGGGTCAAGACGCCAGTGGCTAAGAGCAGAGCATTTTAGTTGTCAGCGGAGGAGGCTTGGACGACTCCTGATGTGCTTACAGGTATGCACCTTCTCTACCATCTCTCTATTAATATTGCTTATATCTTATTGTTATGTGTTATGTGTTTTTTTATCGTATCGTTCCTTGTGAACGATATCTCAGCTCTAGTATTGTTTGATTTGGGGGCTACCCGATCATTTGTGTCGCTCGCGCTTAACAAGCGATTTAGCAGAGCTCCGGGGAGCTGGATTGCCCACTTGATGTGGAAATTGCTGATGACAGGACCGTCAGGGTCGCAAGAGTTAATAGAGGATGCACACTACAATTATTTGATGAGCAGTTCTCAGTAGACTTGGATCCTATTCCCCTGAGAGTGAATAAAGTTATAATAGGTATGGATTATCTGAGCCCCAATGGGGTAGTGATTGATTGCGAGCTACAGTTAGTGAGGGTTCACACTCCTACTAGGGGAGAGTTAGGGATTCACGGCGAGAGACCACAATACAAACCGATTCTCTATTCAGCAGCAAGGGCCGGGTGCTACTTTCAGCAAGGTTATGTGGGGTACGTCGCCTATGTTATGGATGCCCAAGATAAGGGTAAGGCGAACATTGATGATGTACCGGTGGTAGGTGAGTTCTCGGATGTATTCCTGTAGGATTTTCCTGGGATACCTCCTAAGAGACACGTAGACTTCTAGATTGAATTGGTCCCTAGTGCGGCTCCGATAGCCAAGGCACCATATCGGTTGGCTGCTCTAAAGATGCAGGGGTTGTGTACGCATCTGTAGGAGTTGCTAGACAAGGGTTTTATCAGGTCGAGCAGTTGACCCCAGAGAGCCCGATCCTGTTTGTGACAAAGAAGGACATGTCTCACCGCATGTTTATAGATTACCGGGAGCTGAATAACGTAACGGTGAAGAACCGTTACCCACATCAGATGATAGATGATTTGTTCCACCAGATTCAGGGGGCATTTTAGTTTTCCAAGATTGATCTACGATCCGGATATCACCAGATGCGGGTTAGGGATGACGATTTTCAGAAGACCGCTTTTAGGACCTGCTATGGTCATTATGAGTTCGTGGTGGTGTCATTTGGGCTCAGCAACACCCCAACCACGTTCATGGATCTCATGAACCACGTGTTCAGGCTGATGCTGGATCAATCCGTGATACTGTTCATTGATGATGTCTTTGTGTATTCCAAAACTCATGAGTAGCATGAGGAGCACCTGAGGGAGGTGCTAGAGACCTTGCGGAGGGAGAGACTTTTCGCAAATTTCTCGAAGTTTGAGTTCTGGTTGCGCGAAGTGCAGTTTTTGGGACACCTCATCAACCATAAAGGTATACTAGTTGATCCGGCCAAGATAGAGGTCGTGATGCAGTGGGAGGCCCCGAGGTTTCCATCCGAGATTCGGAGCTTCTTGGGTTTGGTAGAGTATTATAGGAGAATCATCCAGGATTTTTCCAAGATAGCAGTTCCACTCACTCGACTGACTAAGAAGTCGGTGGTGTTTCCCTGGCGTCCTGAGCAGCAGACAGCCATTGAGATGCTCAGGAAGCGACTGTGGAGGCACCGATTCTTACCCTTCCGGAGGGCTAGATGGCTTTGGAGTTTACTGCGACGCTTCGATCACAAGTATGGGAGTAGTGTTGATGCAACGGGGGCATGTGATAGCCTATGCCTCTAGACAGTTGAAGCCTCATGAGGCTAACTACTGGACACATGATTTAGAGCTGGGGGTTGTGGTGTTCAACCTCAAGAGTTGGAGACATTACCTCTATGGGGTCCGGTGACTATATACATGGACCACAAGAGTTTGAGGTACCTCATGGATTATCCGAATTTGAACATGAGACAACATCATTGGTTAGATGTGGTAAAGGATTACGACCATGAGATCCTTTACCACCCGGGAAAGGCCAACGTAGTGGCCGACGCTATGAGCCACAAGGCGGTAACGACATCGATCTGAGATGTCTGTCTGAGGATGACAGTGATGAATCCCTTTCTAGAGCAGATTAGGGAGGCACAGGTTGAGGGACGGAAGGAGGAGAAACAAAAGTTTGAAAGTATTGGCGGTCGAGTGGCTTCTTTTGATTGCGATAGCCAAGGATTGTTGACCCTACATGGAAGGCTTTGGGTACCGTACTGGGGCGGAGTACGACAAGTGTTGATGGATAAGGCCCACAAGTCTCGATTCTCCATTCACCCAGGGAAGACAAAGATGTATATGTTGGATAAGGTGTCTAAGTCCATAACTATTTCTGGTATGTACTTGACCCGACCCGGCATGGTCCATTTGGGTTGCATGGCAACATGCAATTGGATAGACTAAATGAGAGAAATAACACTTGGAGATTATTAATATATTATAAGTTCTAATATATTAATAATATAATTTGATTATTTTGATCAAGAATTAATTTAGAATTAATTAAGTGATCAAAAGATAACTAATTAAATATATGGGTTGATTATGTAAATCTTCCATATCTTGTATAGTGGGCTAAGAGGCTCCATGGATTATCAAGTTGGGTTCCACCCATAGGATGCTCCATGGGAGTTACAAACCCATGGGTCATGGAAATGAAGAGTCATGACACATTAGGGTTTACATGGTGTAACCCTAGATGTGTCAACACTATATAAGAATCCCATTCTCCACCAAAATCGACTACACATATGAAACAAGAGGTCTAGGCCGATTTCAAGAAGTGTGTATTCTCTCAAAAGTCTTTCCAATAGCATTTTGTGTTGTGTGAAGAATTTGAGGCATCACACTTGGGGTGCGAGGCTCACAAGGTTTCAAGGAACATAAGTAACAACAAGGTAAGTTATTCTATCTTTCATTCAAGTTAAAAATTGTTCCCCATGTATGCTAGATAGGAATATAACCTTGGAATTCAACTTTGCATGATAATTAGACAAACATAGATCCAAGGTTATTAGGGTTGCATGTACACTTAGGAAGTGTTAGAATGCTCAAATCCCATAAGTGGTATCAGAGCCTAGGCTTGTTTGTTTGTTATTTGTGCTATAAAGTTGAAAAAAAGTCGAAAAACTTGTTGTCTGCGTGATGAACTCGCCGAGTCCGTGGGGGGACTCGTGGAGTTCACTTTTTATCTCCAACCTACTCGCCGAGTAGGTTCATGCACTCGGTGAGTAGGAGCCACAGAGTGCAAATTTTCGACTTTAGTTGCTGGAAATGGACTAGAAACATTACCCAAAACTGTTTTGGTACTTGAAAACTTGTTGTTGATGGAGTAATGTCTTTGCTAATTCATTTACAACAACTAGTTATCAAAATTACAAAGTTTTAAGTGTAATTTTGATTCATGAAAGTGTTCATATTCATTTTCTTGATCTTATGATGTTTAGATGATCATAGGAATTATTTGTATCCTATGTGGTAGATTAATTCTTGATCATAATGTGTTTTAATGGAAACCATAACTTTTCCTCAAGTTATGGAAAACCAAAAATCACTTGAATTAAAACCATTAAAAGAACACAAGAGTTAGAAAAATGAAAAGTCTTCATTTTTTATTACTCTATTAAACTCATAAGTTACAAGAAATGAAAAGTTTTGAAAGTTTACAAAACTTGCCCTCAAGTTTGGGAACAAGTAAAGTCATGTTAAAACTTTAGTTCCAACCCTTAGAATTTTAAAACTTAAAATTCAACCCTTATACTTATATTATTATAATTTAATATATATATATATATATATATATATATATATATATATATATATATATGTATGTATGTACAAGAACAAAGTCGTCTTACCGCTAGTACGCCTCATTGACGAAGCCGGTCTATAAGGTGGGTATAAGGTTGTTGCCTATAAAATGGCAACTTAATGGGTGTCCACTCTCATCCACTACTTGCTTGACTGGTGGAGGGTCGTTAGCCGAACGGGTAGGACAAGGACTTAAAATTCTCATTAAAAAGTATGATGAATATTATAAAGTAACTAAATGTTTTATTAAATTCCTAATCTTAGTTACATTAGGGAAAATGTGAATAAGGTGCTAATCGAAATTACACTTTACACTTTGTTTAAGTTGTTGGTGGAGCGTGTGTGGTTAAGCGGCACACTAACTTGGACTTAACAAGGTAGGTAAAGGGTGACTTAAGGTTTATTATAGTATCGGTGGAGCGTGTGTGGTTTACCGGCACATCGATTGAGTGATAAACTTTAAGGCTACCAAGTGATTTGCATGGTTACTTCACACCTCGTTTTGTGATCCTCGGTATCCCAGTCACAAAACCTGGAGGGTATACTCGAGATTGAAACATGCCTTTGAAAAGTTCATTGAATCTCAAAGAATCTAGGAATTTCTAAGAACCAATGAAAAAACATAATATTTAATATTTCGGTTTTCGTGGTGGAAATTGGTGAATCGTCATTCACCTACCTTTCAAATATGATATAGCTTGGATTACGACATACCTCTTCTAAGTTATAATATATTGTTATTGGATCCTAGCCTTAATATGACATTTGGGAGTATTATTAAGGACTCTCTTAATATCTAAACTAATCTTGTCCTCTTCCTTCAGATGTCTTCAAACAATGCTGCTTCTGGCTCTAATCCAAATGACTCCTTTACCCTTATGAACTTGTGTGGGAAAGTCACTTTTGATGGATCCAACTTCAATGAGTGGATCAGAAACATCAGGATGATTACCCGCTACGAGGACAAAGAATATGTCCTTGACAAGGAGCTTAAGGAGATTGAAGAGATCACTGCAACTCCTCAGGAGATCGCTGACTTTGAGGCACATGAAAGGGATGCTACCAAAGTGGCATGCATCATGATGACCACGATGACAACGGAACTCCAAAAGTCCTATGAGGATTTCTACCCTTATGAAATGCACCAAGATCTTATGGAAAGATACCATCAAAGTGCATGACAAGAGAGGTATGAAATCATCTGCTCCATGATAACAACCATGATGAAGGACGGGGAATCTGTAACGAGCCACATGCAGAAAATGCAAAGGTATGTGGATCAATTGCTGAAGCTTAATGTGAACTTCCGTGAGGAGCTTGCAATAGATATCATTTTGCACTCCTTACCATCGTTCTATGATCAATTCTTCATGACATATCACATGAATAAGGAAGAGATCGCACTTAGAAAACTTCAGGGACTTCTCAAGACCGCTGAAACAGGTCTTAAGGGGAAGTCGGTTGTTAACACTCCTACTCCAAACTCTACTCCGGTTTTGGCAATCGGGAAAAGTCAAGGGAAGAAGAGAAAGTGTTCTTCAAAGGGTACCAAGGCTCGGACCCTTTATGGCTCTTCTTCAAGTGGAACCAAGAATGGTTTCGTCACTCCTTCTTCTGACCCAAAAGAGGTTGAATGCTTCTATTGCCATGAAAAATCACATTGGAAGCGAAACTGCCCAAAATACCAGCAAGATGTGAAGGATGGGAAAGCTAAACCCAACCATACAGGTATTTACACTATCATTTCTAATAACTCACCCCATTCTAAATCTTGGGTCCTTGATACCGGTTGTGCTATTCATATTTGTTGTGACTTGCAGGGACTACGAAGAAGTGAGAATGTGGAGCAAGGAAGAATAAACTTAATCATGGGGAATAGGAAAGTTACACTTGTCACCAAGATTGGAGTTTATACTTTGTCGCTAAGTAGTGGGTTAAATTTAGATTTGAATAAATGTTTTTATTCGCCAGAAATGGCAAGAAATATTATTTCCTTTCATGCATTGTACAAACAATGGTTTACCTTTTCATTTAATAATGAAGTTGGTTCTATTGATGCTTTCTTTAATAATGTTGTTTATTTTAAAGCATTACCTTGTGATGGTGTGTATGAAGTTGTATCTGTTTTAGATAACTTAGGAAATAATGTTTTGTGTATTGATTCTCTTAATAATAATAACTTGGATAAAGCATCATTATGGCATTGTCGACTTGGACATATAAGCAAGAAACGCATAGGCCAACTCCAAAAGGATGGAGTCTTGGAGTCGTTTGACCTAAAGCAGATGATAGTTGCGAATCATGCTTACTTGGAAAAATGACAAAGTCACCCTTCACAGGCTCGTGTGAGAGCGGTGAAGGTTTGTTGTACCTTGTATACACGGATGTGTGTTGATCATTCAAACATGCCACAAGGGATGCTAATCGTTATTATTTGACTTTTACTGATGATTATAGTAGATATGGATATGTCTACTTAATCAAGCATAAGTCAGAGACTTTTGAGAGGTTTAAGGAATTTAAACAGGAAGTCGAGAATCAATTGGGCAGGAACATTAAGATGCTTCGATCTGATCGAGGTGTTGAGTATCTTAGTTCAGAGTTTCTCGACTATCTTAGGGAATGTGGGATTGTCTCACAATTGACACCTCCCAGGACACCACAGTTGAATGGTGTGGCTGAAAGGCGTAATCGAACCTTGTTGGATTTGGTTCGTTCCATGATGAGTCGAGCATCGCTACCAATCTCATTCTGGGGGTATGCGTTAGAGACTGCCGCCCATATCCTTAATCTAGTCCCTATAAAGAAAGTTGCCAAAACTCCTCACGAGATGTGCACTCGTAAGGTACCCAAAATAGACCACATCAAGATTTGGGGTTGCGAGGCTTTCGTGAGACGCGAGACTCATGATAAGCTCGAACCTCGAAGTGAGAGGTGTATTTTCATCGGCTACCCACAACAATCCTTTGGTTACCTCTTCTACAGACCTAGTGAAAATGTGGTCTTTGTAGCTAGGAGGGCTTTCTTTCGAGAGAGAGAGTTCATAAGCCAAGGAAACAGTGGGAGGCAAATTGATCTTGAAGAAATTCAAGAATCAAGCGGTGAAGGAAATTCAAACTCTAGCACTCAACTTGAGGAGGAAACTCCTGTTGAGCCAATTGAGAAGTTTGTACCTCTGAGGCGTTCCACAAGGGTTAGGCATGCTCCTGAGCATTACTATGGATTCCATATTACTGCAGAAGGAGATACACTTATCAGTGATGAGCCACTGATAGGTCTAGATGAACCAAACAGTTACGCGGAAGCTATGGCACGCCCTGAGTCAGCCAAGTGGAAAGAGTCAATGGATAGCGAAATACTGTCCATGTATGAAAATCAAGTTTGGAACTTCGTTGAGAATGTACGCGGTTGTAAGACAGTAGGGTGCAAATGGATCTTCAAGAAGAAGACCGACATGGATGGTAAAGTACACACTTATAAGACTCGACTGATCACAAAAGGCTTCTCTCAAATTCCTGGAGTGGACTATGATGACACCTTTTCTCCAGTAGCCAAGATTAAGTCTATTAGGGTTATGTTAGCCATAGCTGCATTTCATGACTATGAAATATGGCAAATGGATGTCAAAACTACTTTCCTTAACGGAAAGTTGGCTGAAGATGTTTACATGAGTCAGCCAGAAGGTTTTGTCAGCAACAAGTACCCTAATAGAGTGTGTAAGCTTGAGAAATCCATTTATGGATTGAAGCAAGCACCTCACAGATGGAATCTTTGCTTTGATTCTAGGAGTGAAGATGAATCTTGTGTGTATGTCAAGGCTAGTGGGAGTATAGTTAGCTTTTTTGGAACAACGTAAAATTTCCAATTTAATTTTTCATTTTTAAATCACAAAATGTATATCATATCATAATCTCAAAACCATAACAAGAGTGTTTTCAAACAAATCCAAAGATCTCTCTAACATAAACTACATCGGTGTGGGTGTGTAGAAGTCAAGCCTTCGCCTTCCAATGGTCCTCGCTGGTACTTGAGACATCAAACACAACAACTGTAAGCATAAATGCATAGTGAGTTCCCCAAAATACCACATATCACAAATACGCCACTCAAGGCTAAACCCGACCCTCCGGTCATGATGTCTCAGTGGGACCCTCCAGACCCACAGCTCGTCGGACCCTCCGGTCCAGTCATAGCTCGTTGGGCCCTTTGGCCCAGTCAATATCGTTGGGCCCTCCGACCCGGTCTATATAATCATGCAGCATACAAATAACACATAGCACGAAATCTCTAAGACAACACATAAACTCATACATAGCACATGAGACCCTCTGGTCAACTCAAAATACCTACTCAAGGTAATGTAAAGTGAGAAGACTCACCTCGCGTATCTCAGAATCTCATAAATCTTGTAACTACTAGTGTTTGATCTCTCGAGCTATCATACTCCTACAACACATGCATAACTCTACTTAATACCACCTTGACCCTGGCTGACTAACACTACAAAGTCAAACTAGTCAACCCTGGTCAACGGTCAACGGTCAACGGTCAATGGCTGACCCGACTCGCCGAGTCTGGTGTGGACTCGCCGAGTCCCTACGGGAACTCGATCCCTCTGAATCTCTTCCGACTCACCGAGTCACTCACCCGACTCGGTTACTCAGTCCCTGGTTCATAATCACTGAACATCCCGCACCAACTCGCCGAGTTTGGGATTGGACTCGGCGAGTGCATTACACACACAACCTCAAACGACCTTCTACGGTCAGATCCACTCTAGTAACTCATAGATCCAGTCCCCTTAAGCTTATTGACCACGTAAAGTCCAAGTCTTGGTGCTCATTAAGCATCAAATAGCTCATTAATGGAGTTTTATCCTCAAATACATTGATCCCAACCCAAAACCTCCATGGAGGCATATAAAGCTTGGGCAAGGAGGTGCTCTGGACCTCTATGGGTCCAGATTAGAACCACAACTCGCCAAGGGACCATGAGGATGCTAGATCTAGCTACAAATGGGTTCAAAAACCCTAAATCTATATGAACATCACAATAACAAAGAAGGATTCGAATGGTACCTCAGATGTGATGTCCTAGACCTTAGTTCTTCAAGAATCCACCCCTCTCTTGCTTCCTCTTGGCTAGATCTTCTCTTCCCTTGCTAAACAACAACTCCAAGAATCAACAATGGCTCCTTCCCTCACTTGAATCACTCATATGTTCTAGAGTTTCACTCAGGGGGATAATGAGTGCAAATGACGGCCATAAGGCCCTTTAACTAGGCCTCAAACCCGAGAAATTAGGGTTTCATTAAACATCACAGACTCGCCGAGTCCACCAAGGCGACTCGCTGAGTCTGGGCATCAATTCGGGTGAAAAACCGCGTCTGAACTCGGCGAGTATACGCACCAACTCGCCGAGTCCTACCACAAAACTCAAAATAAAAAGATTAATTAATATACCTGAAATCCTGGATGTTACAATTCGCCCCCACTAGAATCCGACTTCGCCCTCGAAGTCTCATTCCTGAAATAACTCTAGATGCTGCTCCCGCATCTCCCGCTGCGGTTCCCAGGTCAACTCAGATCCCTTCCGATGTTGCCACTGAACCTGTAGCAGAGGCACTTCCTTGTTCCTCAGAACCTTGATCTTCCGATCCACAATCGCAACTGGTCTCTCCGCGTAGTTCAGGCTCGCGTCCACCTGAATATCCTCTAACGGCACCACTGCTGACTCGTCGGCAATACATTTCCTCAACTGCGAGACATGAAAGGTATCATGGATCTGCCCTAACTCAGCAGGTAGATCCAACCGGTAGGCTACCCTGCCTACCCTAGCAGTTACCCTGAAGGGTCCAATATACCGGGGTCGCTACTTGCCCCTCTTCCTGAATCGTGTCACTCATTTCCAAGTAGAGATCTTTAGGAGCACAAGGTCACCAACATGAAACTCGAGCTCGGACCGACGCCTGTCCGCATAACTCTTCTGGCGAATCTGCGCGGTCAACAACCTCTGCCTGACCTGCTGAATCTGCTCGGTCGTCTGGAGTACAATCTCCGTGCTACCCATCACCCACTGCCCCACCTCTCCCCAGCAGATGGGGGTGGGACACCTCCGCCCATACAACAGTTCAAAGGGTGGCATACCAATGCTCGAATGATGGCTGTTGTTGTACGAAAAGTCTGCTAAAGGTAGATGGGTGTCCCAGCTCCCTCCAAAATCCAAAATACATGCTCGGAGCATATCCTCAAGCGTCTGAATCATCCACTCGCTTTGTTCGTCCGTCTGGGGGTGGTATGCGGTACTGAAATGCAGTCTCGTACCCAACTCCTCATGAAACTTCCTCCAAAACCTGGAAGTAAAACGCACATCCCGATCTGAAACAATCGACATCGGAACCCCATGCCGCGATACCACCTCTCTCACATATAATTCCACCAACTTCTCCGTAGAAGAGCTCTTGCTGATGGCTAGAAAATGAGTGCTCTTCGTCAGTCTATCCACGATCACCCAAATCGCATCAACTCCCCTTGCAGTCCATGGCAATTTGGTGATAAAGTCCATGGTAATCTGTTCCTACTTCCATTCAGGAATTTCCAGCGGCTGCAATTTGCCGTGCGGATGCTAGTGCTCGGCCTTAACCTGATGACAAGTCAGGCACCTCTCGACGAACCATGCAACATCCCTCTTCATACAAGGCCACCAATACTCTTTCGTTAGTTCCAAATACATCTTAGTAGCCCCGGGATGAATTGAGAATTTCGATCGATGCACTTCCTCCATCAAGATAGTACGCGCACCGCCCACAAACGGTACCCAAATCCGACCCTGAAAAGTCATAAGTCCCCGACCATCCGAAATGAATTCTGATACCTGACCAACCACCCGCTCCCTTTTCTGATTTTCTGATCTCGCAGCCTCAGCCTGAGCCCCTCGGATGGTGTCCAAAATCGGGGTCATCACCATCAACCTCAAACAAATATCTCGCATCGGGGCACCCTCTAGCCTACGACTCAGGGCGTCGGCTACCACATTAGCCTTGCCAGGGTGGTACAGGATCTGGCAATCATAATCCTTTACCACATCCAACCATCTCCTCTGACGCATATTCAGATTAGGCTGATCCATCAAGTACTTCAAGCTCTTGTGATCCGTGTATATTGTACACCAAACCCATACAGATAGTGACGCTATATCTTGAGGGCGAAAACCACAGCCCCCCAACTCTAGATCATGAGCAGGATATCTCGTCTCATGAGGCTTTAACCGCCTCGAATGCATACGCGATCACATGCCCTCTCTACATCAACACTACTCCCAACCCCGATATCGATGCATCACAGTACACTACGAAACCCTCCATCCCTTCCGGTAATGCAAGCACGGGAGCTTCACACAATCTCTGGCGAAGGGTCTCAAATGAGGTCTGCTGCTCCGGACCCTATGAGAAAGTAACACCCTTCCGGGTTAACTTAGTAAGTGGCACAACAATTTTGGAAAAGTCCCTAATAAATCTTCGATAGTAGCCTGCCAGCCCTAAGAAGCTCCGGATCTTCGTAGGTGAACTCTGTTGGATTAATGTCTAAGTCCATAACTATAATTGGTAAGACTTGACCCGACCCGGCATGGTCCATTTGGGTTGCATGGCATCATGCACTTGGATAGACTATAATGAGAGAAATAAGACACTTACGGTTATTAATATATTATAAGTTCTAGTATATTAATAATAAGAATAATGAGATTATTTAATTAGTATTGATCAAGAATTAATCTAGAATTAATTAAGTGATCAAAAGAAGACTAATTAAATATATGGGTTGATTGTGTAAATCATTCATTCTTATATATGTGGGCTTGTGATCCAAGATTCCTTATGTTGGACTAAGTCCATGGGGTGACCCATGGATACTCCATGGAGGTTAAAACCCATGGAGCATAAGGAATGGGTAAAGTCATGAGTTACATGGTGTAACCCTAATAGCCACCATATAAAAGAAACCCATGGCTCAAGAAATCGTAACTAACACTATGTGTATGTATGAGGGCTACACGATTTCATGAAGTGTTCTAATTTCTCTCTAAGTTATTCCAAGTGCTTATGGTGTTGTGTGAACCATTTGAGGTGTCACACTTGGGGCACTAGGCACTCAAGCTTCATGAAGACAAGCACTATCAAAGAGGTATGTATTCTATCTTGTTATATCCATTATTTTGTATGCTAGATTAGGATAATACCTTGGATGTTCATATTTGCATGTATAATAGAGAAAACATAGATCCAAGGTATTTAGGGTTGCATGTACACTTAGGAGTGTTAGAATGCTCATAACCCAAAAGTGGTATCAGAGCCTAGGCTTGTTTTCTTGTTATACCTGCAATAGAAGCTGAAAAATCGAGTTTTGATGCTGTCAGCCCAGCTGACTCGCCGAGTCCATGAAGGGACTCGACGAGTCCAAGGCAAAATGCATCCAACTCGCCGAGTTGTGTTCATGCACTCGACGAGTTGGACCCCAGACAACATATTTTCGAGGTTTTTGGCTAGAAATGGACTAGGAACATTACCCTAAGTTGTTTTTTGAACTTATAAACTTGTTTTTAAATGTGGTAATGTTCATGCTAATCCATTTTCAAGATAATTGTCAACAGATTCATGTTTTGTATTAGTTTAAAGGTTAGACTAATTACATGAAAAAGTTTGATTTGAATTATCTTGTTCTTATGAGTTGCTTAGATTAACAGAAAAGTTGAGTGAAAAAAGTTGTTTTCAATCCAAATTAATCTAAGAGTTGAGTATAAAATGTGTTTGTGTAACTTATCCTTAAGTTACATGAAGAGTCACATTAAAGACTCATAAAACTCGTAAAGTTGGCAAAGGTTACAAAAAGATGAAGAGTCTTGTCCTTAAGTTATGGAGATTCAAGAGTCACTTCATTAATAAATAAATAAATAAAATATGTAACCTTAATTAATTCCATAAGTTATAAAATAAAGGAAAAATTAATTCTTTATTAGTTTAAAGTCTTCCATAATTTGTCCACAAGTAATGGAACTTGAAGAGTTTTTGGATTAAAACTACTTTAAATACATAAGTTATGGAATTAATTAGTTTTGAATAGTTTCAAAACTTGTCCTCAAGTTTTGGAATTTGTAAAGTTTTCTCTTATGAATACTTTAATTCCAAGTTAGCCCTTAGAATTTTAAAAGTTAAAATTCAACCCTTATACTTTATAATATTATAAGTTAATAATATATACATGTATAAGAGTAAAGTCGGTCTTACCGCTAGTACGCCTCATTCACGAAGCCGGTCTATAAGGTGGGTATAAGGTTGTTGCCTATAAAATGGCAACTTAATGGGTGTCCACTCTCACCCACCGCTTGCTTGACTGGTGGAGGGTCGTTAGCCGAACGGGTTTGACAGGACTATAATTCTCCCTTCATTAAAAGTATTAATGATAAATACTAAGTAACTAAACTCTTAATAATTCCCAATCTTAGTTACTTAGGAAAATGTGAATAAGGTGCTAATCCATGAAATTACACTTTGCACTTTGTTTAAGTCGGTTAGTGGAGCGTGTGTGGTTAACCGGCACACTAACTCGTATTTAACAAGGTAGGCAAAGGGTAACTTAATGTTTATCATAGTATCGATGGAGCGTGTGTGGTTAACCGGCACATCGATTGAGGGGTAAACACTTAAGGGTACCAAGTAATTTGCATGGTTACTTCACACCTTGTTTTGTGATCCTCGGCATCCCAGTCACAAAACTTGAAGGGCACACTCGAGATTGAAACATGCCATTGAACAGTTCAATGAATCTCAAAAGATCTAGGAGTTTCAAAAACCAATTAAAACCTAATAATTCATTTCGTTTATCTTGGTGGAAATTGGTGAATCGTCATTCACCTACCTTCAAATTGTTTTATAGCTTGGATTACGGCATACCTCTTCCAAGTTATAAAATAATTTGTTGGGTCCTAGCCTTAATATTTCATATTGGGTGTCATATTAAGGACTCAAAGATCAACTATCTTGAATATCTCCCATAACATGTCTGAATTAGACATTTATGATCTTCCCAAATCTCTTGAAACAAGCTTTCCTAATGAAGATGATGTCCCATGGATATCATACTTCTCTCTCCTCCTCCAATTATTCTCCCTACCCCACAAGTTCTTTAAAATTTTAAAGTCACTCGAGCCCTATTGGCAAGGCAAGGTCTTGGTGTGGTCACATCTTGGAGATGTAGTCACATATTGACAAGCCGGGAGAGTTGGGTGTCAAAGTCTTGAGAAAGTTGGTGGTTCAATCACTTTCTAAGTCACATAGTGAGTTCCTTTGGGACACCTATGAAATAGACTATGACAAGACCCTTAATGATCTTATCTATTGTTAAGATCAACTTCCTGAAACTTTATGGACATTGACAATGGTGACACTGGAAATACAGAAAAAGCATTCTCTTCCCAATGGAAAGGGATCGGCCATAGTCAACTCGATTGAACAAATGGTAAAGAGAAAAGCTAAGTCTGTAATAGTCCTGTGTACCATTATCAAAGGGTCCATATGTTTATATTGCCAAAGAAAGGGTCATTAGTTGCGAAGCTGCCTAATTTACCTAAGGATGTTAAAGTCAATAAGATTGACTCTACTTCAGGTAAAAGTCCACAAATCTAACTCTGTTAAGTTTCTATTCTGAGATTCCTGATACATGTTGTGACTGGGTCACATGGTAATGTTTTAAGAATCAAAGAAAAGTAAAGGAACTTAAAGAAAGAATATGCTGAATCTGATCGCATAGATGGATTTCTATCGCGTAGTTTGAAAAATCGGATTCTTGAGCTACTTCTTAGGAGTTATGAGATATTGTTTAGGAATAGATAACAACAAGTTTTCATATGGATTGTAAGGATAAGTTTTTCCGCATAGTTTTAAAATAAAAGAAAATTTTTGATTTTATTTATTTTAAAATATCCTTACAATGGCATTTGAGGAAAAATTGTTGCTTATATGATTCCATGAATAGCAAGAGTGGAAGTATGAAATTGATTCCTTCATTTGTGGTAATGTCTAAATTTACCAAATAAGGAAAGATTCTCATCATCCAAAGTCTCAATTGGACCGGGACTTGGAATCATGCAAGTTCTATAGCATGATGAATGAGAACTTTCAAGTATTGGAAAAATTAGGACTAATTACTTGTTCACATGGATGTATGAGTCAAGTAATGGACTAAGGGATCGAGTACATAGTCATGTGCACTGATTAAGTCCACCACAAACGATATAAGGCTATTCGTCATAGTTTACTAAAGCTCAGTAAATATGATTATACTTACAAGCTTAAGTGTAACTCTGAGACATTGGAAAAGGTTCCAATGTAAGGCAGAGCGAATAAGAAGAATCAAATTAGGCAGAAGGATAAAAGTTTCTCAAATCTGAAAAGATGGGAGAGTACTTTAGTATCAGTTTTGTGATCATCTTAATTATTAAGAAACCATATCAAAATTAGTTCTCTAAGGAAGTCTTAGTTCATTCTTATGACTAAGAAGAAGGGATCTTGAATTGTTAAAATGGTTAAATCAAGAAGATGAGTCATACTTCGTTTCAATACAAGTCTTAGAGTCATACTCCAAGATTGTAATATGAGTGACATGTCTTAAATAAGGTTTAAAACACTTGACAAATGTAAGAGTAAAAGTTTTCTACTCTTGTACATTTGAAATTGGTAAGTTGTGATGTTTTGGATAAAACAAAGACCAACTTCGGCCAATTGTGTGAAGTGTTTGTCTTGATTAGAATCCACACTATCTCTTGGATGTTTGACAAGGAAGTCTTATAGGTCAAGAGGACAGTGGGAGTCTTAAAGGTCTTGAAATTCTCAAGAACTAATCAAGAATGAAACCTGAAGTTCTTCACTAGCACACGACTTGAGGTTTATAACCTATCGTGTTGACATATTCTGTGCCCATTCTAGTCAAAGTTGGCTTTGCATATGAGTTCTTAGAGTTCTCAATGTGTTGCACAACAACTTGGAAGCAATGGTAGGCCCTTGAGCTGCCAGGTGGCAAGAAATTAAGATTGAGTTCAGTCCATATGAGTTTGGATTTGTCATTATCCTTGTCTTGTGACTATGGTTATGACAATTCACATGGATAAGAACACATACACCATTAAATCTAAGTGTCATAAGGTTTCTCTCCGATTCATGAAAATGATGGTGAGGAAACACTTTGACTAAGTAGATTTTAGTTAGATAGCAATTGTGATATTTGCATTCTCAAAGTCGTTAGTGGAGCGTGTGTGGTTTACCGGCACACTAACTTGGACTTGTGAGAAATGGCAAAGGTCAAAACGATCAAGACTATGATTACGGCATCCCTTTTCATAGTTCTTAAAATTGTTTTGACACACCCATGAGCTATCTAAGGGAAGGTGTATGTTTTTGATAAAGTCTTATCAAAACAATCTAGTATCAGAAATCTGAACTTTGGTAAGAAAGTCAATAAAGTATTGATTTCTAGAAGTCGAGCTTTCTGAGTACATGTCAAAGCAAGTGGGAGCCTAAGTGTTATGCTAATAATCATCATGTTAGTGGGAGCATGATAATTACGATAAGTATTGCAAGCTAGCAATGTTAATTATAGAAAACAAAAAGGTTTCAACTAGGAAAAAGTTGTTTTGCTATAATTAAGGGAGAGGAAATTATACTTCATCTCAAATTTATAAGCTTAGATCATGAGGTTTTAATCATTTAGTCAAGGATATATATGAATTTCATGTTGGAATGGCTCAACATAAGGAAATTCTGTATATGGGTCCATTATTTGCGTTCTTAAATTCGATTATGATTACGGCATCCCTTTTCATAATCTGAATTATGAGAACTTGGCAAATAGAAATGGAAATGTTATAGCAAAAGACTGTTTTAGTCTTTATGTGAGACATCATGAATCGTGTCCCATATGCTTCGGATATAGAATCGATTACATGTGCTATATTCATCCTTTCTAAAAATTTCCAAATGCCTGGGGCATTAAGAATGGAAAAGGTTTAGAACTGGATATGACTAAAAGGATTAAACAATTTTCGAGGACAATCTAAGGTTTACCAAAGATTGGTTACTCAAGGATAGTTGGAAGTATAGTGATAATTCTGGAAGGACCATATTGACATAATCTGTAAGGAGGCAACTCTTGTTCAGAAGTGAGAGTCGAAATGGAATCTGGAAATGTTTCAAAGTTAGAATTTTCAATCTGTGTAAGATTAAGGAAACTTAATGCAAGAAGGATGGTTCCAAGGAGTTGATCTCCTTTGGAATGCTCTGTAATGATTGTTGTTAAGTCTTTTTTGACTTTGTGCATAATCATTACAAGAGGATCGATGCATATAAGTTTAGAATCTAACAGATTTCAATAAATGACATGAATTTGGAATTCTTGCATTTGCAGTAAGGATTTGGGAGTGTGAAAAGAGAATCATTGAAGTTATGTTCAATTGATCTAGTTCACAAGGTAAAGATCATAGACAAACATAGTATGCATACTTGGTGTATGGCATGACTATTGTTTAGAAAACATAGTGTGCATGCTTGGAGCATGGGACAACTATTGTTTCAAATTCAAGAATAATGTTGATAACTGAAACAATATACAATGAATAATGTGTAATCATATGGTGATAAATAAAAGGAGTTTTATTTATATTCATAAGTTCTGAGACCATATTGGATTCAATTATTATTGTGTTTCACTTTGCATGTTTTGACTTCCCGAATAAACTAGGTTATTCTTCCGGAATGACTAAGTTATTCAAACCATCCACAGTCAGTCATATGTTGGAAGTAGATATGAATTAAGACTGTCATGGGTTGGCTTGTAGAGGTCTAAGATGTTGGACAAAGGGCTACAACACTCATGAGTGCTCATAAGTTCTGAGTATTGGATTCAACCCGCGCTCATTGGAATCACTTCATGGATTTTATCACGAGTGATCATGAGACGATAATATCTTATATTCTTCAAACCTAGAGATATGAGTTGTTACTATGAGTTGGTTGTACATTGATTGCACGAAACTGCATTTGGTAACTCGGTGCTATAAAACGTGCCTTTGTGTATGATTCAACAAGTAGTAGAACAAGCCATATGAGTCGAAGTTTATCCATTCCTTTTACCTTCGGGATGAAAGCGATATCTGTGGGCCCCTCGATGATTTGATGATGACAAATGGAAGTGCTCGGCCGGGCCAGGACTGATTTGATTTGTTCAATTAGTCAGTCGTCATAAATCGGAAATCGGGAAACAACTAATGGACAGAGAGAATGATTATAATCCATGTCTCAGTCCATATGATATCTAGAATGGAGGAATATATGATCCCTTATCTAATGGACAAGTCATTGACAAATATCAGAGTTCATCTACAAGGTCAGAGTTCGACAGAAGCTTTTGAGAGCTACGATTGCCAGTTGGTTCCTGAAGTCATACGCAATAATAGTTTTAGACTTATCCAAGTGGGAGACTGTTGGATTAATGTCTAAGTCCATAACTATAATTGGTAAGACTTGACCCGACCCGGCATGGTCCATTTGGGTTGCATGGCATCATGCACTTGGATAGACTATAATGAGAGAAATAAGACACTTACGGTTATTAATATATTATAAGTTCTAGTATATTAATAATAAGAATAATGAGATTATTTAATTAGTATTGATCAAGAATTAATCTAGAATTAATTAAGTGATCAAAAGAAGACTAATTAAATATATGGGTTGATTGTGTAAATCATTCATTCTTATATATGTGGGCTTGTGATCCAAGATTCCTTATGTTGGACTAAGTCCATGGGGTGACCCATGGATACTCCATGGAGGTTAAAACCCATGGAGCATAAGGAATGGGTAAAGTCATGAGTTACATGGTGTAACCCTAATAGCCACCATATAAAAGAAACCCATGGCTCAAGAAATCGTAACTAACACTATGTGTATGTATGAGGGCTACACGATTTCATGAAGTGTTCTAATTTCTCTCTAAGTTATTCCAAGTGCTTATGGTGTTGTGTGAACCATTTGAGGTGTCACACTTGGGGCACTAGGCACTCAAGCTTCATGAAGACAAGCACTATCAAAGAGGTATGTATTCTATCTTGTTATATCCATCATTTTGTATGCTAGATTAGGATAATACCTTGGATGTTCATATTTGCATGTATAATAGAGAAAACATAGATCCAAGGTATTTAGGGTTGCATGTACACTTAGGAGTGTTAGAATGCTCACAACCCAACAAACTCGGCACCTCCCAACTCATCACAACCTCGATCTTGTCCGGGTCAACCAATATCCCATTCTAGTTAACGAGATGCCCTAAGAATTGGACCTCCCGTAACCAAAAATCGCACTTGGAGAATTTGGCGAATAGCCTTTCCAATCTCAGAACTCCGAGGAGATCTCTCAAATTCTCCTCGTGCTGCTCTCTGGTCCTCGAATACACCAGCATGTCATCAATGAATACAATTACCGATCGATCCAACATCGGCCTACACACCCTGTTCATGAGGTCCATGAATGTCGCAGGTGCATTCGTGAGCCCGAATGGCATCACCACGAACTCGTAATGCCTGTAACGAGTCCTAAATGCCGTCTTCTGGATATCCTCATCCTGAACTCTCATCTGGTGATATCCCGACCTCAGGTCTATCTTGCAGAACCAAGACGCCCCCTGAAACTGATCAAATAGATCATCAATCCTCGATAGTGGATAACGGTTCTTGACCGTCAACTTGTTCAGCTCCCGATAATCAATGCACATACGGTGCGAACCATCCTTTTTCTTGACAAAAAGGATCGGCGCTCCCCAGGGAGAGCTACTTGGACAGATGAACCCTTTCCCCAATAGCTCCTGCAGCTGTGAGGATAACTCCTGCATCTCTGGCGGCGCTAGGCGATATGACGCCTTAATGATAGGCGCGGCCCCAAGAATCAAATTGATACGAAACTCCACTTGCCTCTCGGGAGGGATGCCCAACAACTCCTCGGGGAACACGTCCCAGAACTCACGCACTATCGGCACATCATCCACTGAACTTGGCCTCCCAACAGCCTCTCGTACATCCGTCACATAGGCCACGAATCCCTTGCAGCCTTGCTGCAAACTCCGCCTTGCTCTAGCAGCCGAACAGAATACCGAACCACCACGAGTCCCCTCGCCATAAACTGTCAGCACTCCCCCACTAGGATCTCGGATCATCACCAACTGATGCTCGCAATCTATGACAGCCCTGAAACGGCTCAACCAGTCCATGCCCACTATAACACAAACATCCCTCATGGCAATTGGTATCAAGTCAATCGGAAACTCCACTCCGAAGATCTCCAGTATGCATCCACATATCACCTCGGTAGCACATATCTCACGCTCATCGACTATGGAAACCTGTAGAGGTCGACTCAACGCCTCCCTCGGAATACTAATGTGCTGACTAAAAGTCATAGATACGAACGACCGAATCGCACCCGAGTCAAACAACACTAATGCAGGTACAAAATTCACAAGAAAAGTACCTACGCATAACATATAATCATCACAATATAAACTCAACACAAATAAATGAAGAATATGTACCTGCCACGATGGCAGGTGCTGCGCGGACCTCTTCCGATGTCAACTGAAAGGCTCTCCCCTAGCCTTCGGTGCTTCGGGCTTTGCTGGCCGGGTCTCAGTAGCTCGAACTGCAGGTACGGATCCCTGCACTGTCCTCTGAAGCTGGGGGCACTTGGCCTTCCGATGGCTGGTTTGGTTGCAATGGAAGCAAACCGAGAATCCCTTAAGACAATCCCTCGCGAAATACCCTTCCTTCCCACACTTGTAGCATACCCCAGACTTGCATGACCTATCATGGCTCTTGCCGCACTTTCCATAAGTACGTCCCCTCGAACTACTCATCCTCGAATCAGCGGGCTTTTCCCGTTTGGCGGCTGGCTGGGACTGTGCCGGTCGCCGATCACCCCTCTGAGACTCGGCTTCCTCCCTCGCCTGCGTCTCAAGCTCAATCTCCCTCTTTCGGGCATTTTCCTGGAGCTCGGCAAATGTCTGGTAAGTCGAGTTCGCCACGAACTCACGAATGTCCCTCCTCAGTATACTCATATATCGGCTCATGCGAGCCTGCTCATTGGACACCTGTTCCGAGCAAAACAATGCCCGCTCATGAAATATCCTCGTAATCACTGTCACCGACTCAGTCCCCTACTTGAGGGTTAGAAACTCCTGGGCTATACGTTCCCTCTCCAACTGTCGAATAGCTCGCGGTCACAAACTTCCACCAGTCCTTCGCCCCCAAGCGAAGCTGGTTGAGGGAAAACCGCACCCTCAAGTGCTCCGGACACGAGCACGTATAGAAACATCCCTCTGTGTCTGATATCCACCTCATGGCGACGATCGGATCCTGTGTACCATCGAACTCCGGTGGTTTTGTGTTGTTGAGCTCTCGGTACAACAACGAATCACCACCCTGGGCTCTCGCAGCAGTAACAGTTGTTGTGGCTGCAGAACAGCAACATCAGTCAAAGCAGCGTAACGCTTGTCAAACGTCTCGATTAGTGTGGTCTTAATAGACCCAAACATCTCCGGAATCTCGGCTCTGATGGCAGCAGCCACCTCATCATGGATGATCTGATGGATCTCCTCATCACTCATCCCACTGCCCTCGATGGTATGGCATGTCATGACCATGATCAATCTCTGAAATACAACATAAGAGCTATTAGGGACACTTTCGAGCATACTCACACTCGACAAATTAATCACTCTCAACTTCTGGTACCCCAAGGATTCTTACTTGGACTGCGCACCAATCCGGTGTCTCCAATAGTATGGGTCCAATACTATCGTCCACATCGAATCAATATGCAACCCAAGTCCTCCTCCTAGGTTCCCAAGTCATAAATACTCTACTCTCACTATGCATTGGCTACCCTCAGTAGACCTCTCACGAGGTCCTCACTGCTACCTACTCACTCTCAAAGTATCTCATAGCAGCAACAATCTCCTAGGCTAAAGCATCACAAATTAGGCCACTCTAGTCCTAATAAGAATACCTAGCCTCTCTAGCATGCACAACATAATATCTCATAACTCATAACATATAATGTAAGGGTATTTTGGGGATTCACCATTCGGGCACTAGCTGACCGTACACACCTTCCACTCTGCGTGGTTCCAAAACCTCTTTTTCTTTTTAGAAAATTTTAGTTTTGTTTGAAAATTTCTCAAATCCTCCGTTTGAGTTCAAATACGCCCAAAGGTGCATCCGAATCCCTCAAACCAAGGCTCTCATACCAACTTGTAACAACGTAAAATTTCCAATTTAATTTTTCATTTTTAAATCACAAAATGTATATCATATCGTAATCTCAAAACCATAACAACACTGTTTTCAAACAAATCCCAAGATCTCTCTAACATAAACTCCATCGGTGTGGGTGTAGGTGTGTACATGTCAAGCCTTCGCCTTCCCACGGTCCTCGCTGGTACCTGAGACATCAAACACAACAACTATAAGCATAAATGCTTAGTGAGTTCCCTAAAATATCACATATCACAAATACACCACTCAAGGCTAAACTTGACACTCCGGTCAAGATGTCTCAGCGGGAGCCTCCAATCCCGCAGCTCGTCGGACCCTCCGGTCCAGTCATAGCTCGTTGGGCCCTCCGGCCCGGTCAGCATCATTGGGCCCTCCGACCCGGTCAATATAATCATGCAACATACAAATAACACATAGCACATGAGACCCTCTAGTCAACTCGAAATACCTACTCAAGGTAATGTATAGTGAGAAGACTTACATCGCGTATCTCGGAATCTCGTAAATCTCGTAACTACTAGTGCTCAATCTCTCGAGCTATCGTCCTCCTACAACACAAGCACAACTTTACTTAATACCACCTTGACCCTGGCTGACTAGCACTACAAAGTTAAACTAGTCAACCCTGGTCAACGGTCAACGGCTGGCCCGACTCGCCGAGTCTGGCATGGACTCGCCGAGTCCCTACGGGAACCCGATCCCTCTGAATCTCTTCCGACTCACCGATTCAATCACCCGAATCAGTTACTCAGTCCCTGGTTCATAATAACTGAACATCCGGCACCAACTCGCCGAGTTTAGGATTGGACTCGATGAGTGCATTCCATGCACAACCTCAAACGATCTTCTAAGGTGAGATCCACTCTAGTAACACATAGATCCAGTCCCCTTAAGCTTATTGACGATGTAAAGTCCAAGTATTGGTGCTCATTAAGCATCAAATAGCTCATTAATGGAGTTTTAGCCTCAAATACATTGATCCCAACCCAAAACCTCCATGGATGCACATAAAGCTTCGGCAAGGAGGTGCTCTGGACCTCTATGGGTCCAGATTCGGAGCCATAACTCGCCAAGGGACCATGAGGATGCTAGATCTAGCCACAAATGGGTTAAAAAACCCTAAATCTATATGAACATCACAATAACAAAGAAGGATTCGAATGGTAACTTAGATGTGATGTCCTGGACCTTAGTTCTTCAAGAATCCACCCCTCTCATGCTTCCTCTTGGCTAGATCTCCTATTCCCTTTCTAAACAACAACTCCAAGAATCAACAATGGCTCCTTCCCTCACTTGAATCACTCAAATGCTCTAGGGTTTCACTCAGGGGGCTAATGAGTGAAAATGACGGCCATAAGGCCCTTTAAATAGGCCTCAAACCCGAGAAATTAGGGTATAATTAAACAACGCAGACTCGTCGAGTCCACCAAGGCGACTCGCCGAGTCCGGGCATCAATCCGGGTGAAAAACCGCGTCTCAACTCGGTGAGTCTACACACCAAGTCGCCGAGTCCTTCCACAAAACTCAAAATAAAAAGATTAATTAATATACCTGAAATCCTGGATGTTACATTTATGGTATTGTATGTGGATGACATACTATTCATAGGAAATGACATCCCATGTAACAGCCCGGAATCTCAGGTATTGTTTAAATTGTGTTTTTGGGGTGTTTTAAGAGGGGACTCGGCGAGTTGGAGCCAGACTCGCCGAGTAGGATCGCAGACCTGGTCGCGGGTTTGCGACTGGAATCGACGAGTCTAGATATGGACTCGGCGAGTCTGCGCTGTTTAACGAAAACCCTAGCCGTTCAGATTTGGGATGTATAAAAGGGACTTGTTGGCCGTCATTGTTCGTTTTAGCCTTCTGAGAAGAACCCTAAATCGATTGTGTGCATCTAAAGCAAGGTTAAAGGCCATTGGTGATTTTGAAGGAGTTGTTGTGCAAGTAAGAGAAGGGCTTGGCTAAAGGAACAACAAGGGAATCACGTTCTGAGGATTGGGGACACAGAGAGTACATCATCCAGGTAAGAATTCGAGTATGCTCTGCTATGGTGATGTGTTTAGAGGATTAGGGTTTATGGAACCCTTTTGTGGATAGATTGAATGTTACCCTAGTCCCCCAAACAATTGTAACCCCGTGTTGGGACCTTTGGAGGTCCAGAATATCCCATGTCTGTGCATTCCGGGAATTGATGAAGGTTTTGGATTGAAATCCTTATGCCTTACGTCAACATGTAAATTATAAGTCTTGGGGTGTAGCATGAACACCTAAATGAAGACCTTACGTGATGGACCAGTCTAGGAGGACCAGACCTATGAATGGTCAGAACTATTCTGACCTTAGGAAACAGTTTGATCGACTTCATGGCATGGACTCGCCGAGTCCGATGAACAGACTCGGCGAGTAGCTTCGAGAATAACTGGGACTCGTCGAGCTGTTCTTCAGACTCGGCGAGTGGAGTCGGGGTGGCCCCGCGATGCTTCCAGGAGTAACTCGTCGGGTCAAGGAGGATACTCGACGAGTAGAAGGGAATCTTAGAGGATTGGAGGACGACTAGACTCGCCGAGTCCGGTCGAGTTGACCGTGGACCATTGACCAGAGTTGACCTATGTGTGATTTCTTAGGGTCAGTTAACTTGGAAGATAAAAGCGTTAATAAGGGATATATGATATTATAGGGATTTTGTAGCTCGGCGGATCGAGTACGAGTGATTTCAGGAGTTGCTAGCTTTCAGTATCCACGAGGTGAGTCTTCTCACTATACTATACCCGGAAGGGTTTGACTGAGTGACCGGAAGGTCGGATATGATATGTGATATATGTGCTATATGTGGTAAGTTAATTGTTATGCGTGGTGTGTATGTTTATATGGGTCGGAAGGCAATATGTTACGGGCTGGAAGGCAATATGTTATGGGCCGGAAGGCAATATGTTATGGGACGGAAGGCGATTATGTTATGGGCCGGAAGGCGTTGTGTTGTGGACCGGAAGGTCAGGGCCTGGAAAGGCGTATATGTGTAAGTTGTATATTGGGGAACTCACTAAGCATTTATGCTTACACTTGTTATGTATGTGTTTCAGGTACTAACGAGGACCATGGGAAGGCACCGGCGTGATGCGTACACACTGATTGATGTTTTGAGATCTTGGGAATTCTATGATATATATTTCGACTTAACACTTGGAATAATTATATTTAGTTTGAATAAAAATACTTTATTTGTTTGAAATGAAAATTTTGTTTGAAAATTTGCGTTGTTCCTATTGGTATCAGAGCCTTGGTTTGAGGGATTCGGGTGCACCTTCGGGTGTAACTGAACTCAAACCGAGGATTTGAGGAAAAATTTTAAAAATAAAAATAAAAATAAATAAAGGCATAAACTTTTATAAATGATATTGTGGTAAACAAGAAAGAAGCAGTGTGTACGATCAGTCAGCGCCCGAACGGTAAAGATCCCCAGAATACCTTACAATGTTATGTTATGAGATGAATTATGATATGAATTGCTATGCATGCTAGAAGACTAGGTATTCATGATAGGACTAGAGTGGCCTGATTTGTGATGCCTTAGTCTAGGGAGTTTGTCGATATGAGATACTTGATAGCGTGCAGGTAGATAGTGCATATCAAAAGTAGAGTACTCACTATTCGGGGGTTGGGGAGGAAGATTTGGGACGAATGCTGATACGGTGTGGTCGGTAGTATTGGGCCCGTACTACCGAAGACACCGGGTTGGTGGGAGACCCAAGTAAGAATCCCTGGATATCGGAGACTGAGTAGGGTTGCGTTATCGAGTGTGATTGTACTTGATGGAGTCTCGGATAGTTTTATGTTGTATCTCAGAGACATCATGGTTAGACCACGCCACGGGGCGAGTTCGAGTGGTGTGAGTGACGAGGAGATTCGTCAGCTGATTCAGGAGGAGGTAGCTGCAGCGATCCGGGCTGAGATCCCGGAGATGTTTGGGTCTATTAAGACCACCCTGATGGAGACGTTTGAGGAGCGGTACGCCGCACTGACTGAAGCTGCAGCCGCTGCCGCTACCGCAGCTATGGTCGCTGCCAGGCCACAGGGGGGTGACTCGTTGCTATTCCAGGAATTCAGCAACACGAAACCACCTGAGTTCGATGGGACGCAGGATCCCATTGTTGCGGTGAGGTGGATCGCTGATATTGAGGGGTGCTTCTCCACTTGTTCATGCCCGGAGCACCTGAGGGTACGGTTCGCTTTGAACCAGCTCCGTCTGGGAGCGAAGGATTGGTGGAAGTTCGTGACGGCGAACTTCACTTTGGCGGAGATTACAGCAGTGACATGGGAGAGGTTTACTGCCATGTTCAGGGACGAGTACGTTCCCCCAGTGGAGAGGGAACGATTGGTTCAAGAGTTCTTAACCCTTAAGCAAGGTACTGATTCGGTTGCGGTGGTCACGCGGAAGTTTCATGAGAGGGCGATGTTCTGCCCCGAGCTGGTGTCCACAGAGCAGTCGCAGATGAGCCGGTACTTGGGTGTTTTGAGGAGGGATATCCGGGAGTTTGTGTCGAACTCCATCTATCATACTTTTGTTGAGCTTCAGGCGAATGCCAGGAAGCACGAGATCGAGTTGGAGACCCAGGCCAGGGAGGAGGCCGAGTCTCAGCAGGTGGACCGGCGGCCGGCTCAGTCTCAGCCGGCAGCCAAGCAGACCAAGTCCACCTATTCAAGGCCGGGAGGTCCGAAGGGCCGCACTTGCGGAAAGTGCGGCAAGGGTCACGATGGGGCGTGTCGAGCTGGTGTTTGCTACAAGTGTGGCAAGGAGGGACACATCGCCAGGGATTGCCCTAAGGGGTTTATGGTTTGCTTTCATTGCAACCAGACAGGCCATCGGAAGGCCGAGTGCCCTCAGCTTCGTCAGGGATCTACACCTACTGCCAGGACTACTGAGACTCGACCGGCGAAGGTCGAGGCCCCGAGGGCTCGCGGGAGAGCCTTTCAGCTGACTGCGGAGGAGGTCCGCGCTGCGCCCGATGTTGTGGCAGGTATGCTGTAATTCACGTATTTATTTAAAGTCGAAATGTTATGCTTATGTTATTATATGTGTAGGTACTTTTCTTGTGAACTCTGTGCCTACTCTAGTGTTATTTGACTCGGGTGCGAGTAGGTCCTTTGTATCCTTAGCTTTTAGTCAGCATATCAGCATTAGTCGTGAGTCGTTAATTCGGCCTCTGAGAGTTTCTATAGCGGCCGAGAGAGTGATTTGTGCCACGGAGGTTCTTCGGGGATGCGTGCTAGAGATTTTCGGGGTTGAGTTTCCAATTGACCTGATTCCTATTGCGATGGGTGATGTCTATGTCATCGTGGGCATGGACTGGTTGAGTCGATTCAGCGCTGTCATCGACTGTGAGCATCAGCTGGCGACTATACGAGATCATAGTGGGGGAGTTCTTACGGTGTATGGTGAGGGTACCCGTTCGGGATCAGCTTTTTGTTCGGCCGCTAGGGCGAGGCAATGTCTACAGCAGGGATGTAAGGGTTTTGTGGCGTATGTGATGGATACGCGGGAGGCTTCCGAGAGACCGAGGTCAGTGGAGGAGGTCCCAGTGGTGCGTGAGTTTCCAGATGTTTTTCCCGAGGAGCTACCGGGAGTACCTCCTGCGAGGCAAGTAGAGTTTGGTATCGATCTGATTCCGGGGGCCGCACCTATTGCGAAGGTGCCTTATCGTCTCGCACCTCCAGAGATGCAAGAGGTATCCTCGCAACTCCAGGAGTTGCTGGGGAAGGGATTCATTCGGCCGAGCAGCTCGCCGTGGGGAGCACCTATTATGTTCGTCAAGAAGAAGGATGGTTCACACCGGATGTGCATTGATTACCGGGAGTTGAACAAATTGACGGTCAAGAACCATTACCCGTTACCGAGGATCGATGATTTATTCGATCAGTTGCAAGGGGCATCTTGGTTTTCCAAGATCGATCTAAGGTCAGGGTACCATCAGGTGAGAGTACGGGATGAGGACGTCCAGAAGACAGCATTTAGGACGCGATATGGGCATTATGAGTTTGTGGTGATGCCTTTCGGGCTCACCAATGCCCCGGCAGTGTTCATGGACCTCATGAACAGGGTATGCAGGTCGATGTTGGATCGGTCAGTGATTGTATTTATCGACGACATCCTAGTGTATTCGAGATCTAGAGAGCAGCATGAGGAACATTTGCGGGAGGTCCTTGAGGTATTGAGGTCGGAGAAGATCTATGCAAAGTTCTCCAAATGTGACTTCTGGTTGAGGGAGGTCCAATTTCTAGGACATTTTGTTAATCAGGAAGGGATATTGGTCGATCCGGCCAAGGTTGAGGCTGTGATGAGTTGGGAGGTGCCGAAGTCACCCTCGGAGATCAGGAGTTTCCTTGGGTTGACAGGGTACTATCAGAGATTTATTAAGGACTTCTCCAAGATCGCAGTGCCGCTCACCAGATTGACCCGGAAGGGTGTTGCATTCTCATGGGGACCCGAGCAACAAACTTCCTTTGAGACACTTCGCCAAAGACTATGCGAAGCCCCGGTATTAGCTCTCCCGGAAGGGATGGAAGATTTTGTTGTATATTGCGACGCATCGATTTCGGGACTGGGTGCAGTATTGATGCAGAGAGGTCATGTGATAGCTTATGCATCAAGGCAGCTGAAGCCTCATGAGGCGAGATATCCCACGCATGATTTAGAGTTGGGGGCAGTAGTGTTCGCTCTCAAGATTTGGCGTCACTACCTGTATGGGGTTCGATGTACGATATACACGGACCATAAGAGTTTGAAGTATTTGATGGATCAGCACAACCTAAATATGCGTCAGAGGAGGTGGTTGGATGTGGTCAAGGATTATGATTGTGAAATTCTGTACCACCCGGGCAGAGCTAATGTGGTAGTCGATGCATTGAGCCGCAGGGCGGAGAGCACTCCATTGCGAGATGTATGTCTGAGACTGACTGTGATGACTCCAGTATTGGACACTATTCGTGGGGCACAGGCCGAGGCTATGAGACCTGAGGTGCAGAAGAAAGAGCGGGTCGTTGGGTTAATTTCAGAGTTCGTTAAGGATGGACGAGGACTTCTGACGTTTCAGGGTCGGATTTGGGTACCGTTCGTGGGCGGTACGCATATTACTTTGATGGATGAGGCTCATAGATCAAAATTCTCGATCCATCCCGGTACTACGAAGATGTATTTGGATTTGAGGAAGGAATATTGGTGGCCCTGTATGAAGAGAGACGTCGCCTGGTTCGTTGAGAGGTGCTTGACCTGCCGTAGAGTTAAGGCCGAGCACCAGAGACCGCATGGCAAGTTACAGCCATTGGAGATTCCTGAGTGGAAGTGGGAACAGATTGTTGGATAAGGTGTCTAAGTCCATAACTATTTCTGGTATGTACTTGACCCGACCCGGCATGGTGCATTTGGGTTGCATGGCACCATGCAATTGGATAAACTAAATGAGAGAAATAACGCTTGGAGATTATTAATATATTATAAGTTCTAATATATTAATAATATTATTTGATTAGTTTGATCAAGAATTAATTTAGAATTAATTAAGTGATCAAAAGATAACTAATTAAATATGTGGGTTGATTAAGTAAATCATCCATATCTTGTATAGTGGGCTAAAAGGCTCCATGGATCATCAAGTTGGGTTCCACCCATAGGATGCTCCATGGATGCTCCATGGGAGTTACAAACCCATGGGTCATGGAAATGAAGAGTCATGACACATTAGGGTTTAACCCTAGATGTGTCAACACTATATAAGTAATATGATCTCCTCCCAAATCGGTGACACTAAGGAAAAAGGGGGCTTGGCCGATTTTGAAGAGTGTGTATTCTCTCATAAGTTCTTCCAAGAGCATTTGGTGTTGTGTGAAGCATTTGAGGCATCACCACTTGAGGTGCTAGGCTCACAAGGTTTCAAGGAACACAAGCAACAACAACGTAAGTTATTCTATCTATACTTTATGTTAAAATTGTTCCCCATGTATGCTAGATAGGAATATAACCTTGGAATTCAACTTTGCATGACAAATTAGACAAACATAGATCCAAGGTTATTAGGGTTGCATGTACACTTAGGAAGTGTTAGAATGCTCAAAACCCATCAGTGGTATCAGAGCCTAGGCTTGTTTGTTCTTATTTGTTCTTAAAAGTTGAAAACAGAATCGAAAATTTGCTGTCTGCGATCGGACTCGCCGAGTCCATAGGGGGGACTCGTCGAGTCCATGTGTATCTTCAACCAACTCGGCGAGTCATGTTCATGCACTCGGCGAGTAGGGTCGAATGAGTGCAGAATTTCGATTCAGTTGCTGGAAAATGAATTAGAAACATTACCCTAAACTGTTTTAGTAAATGTAAACTTGTTTTTGGTGGTGTAATGTCTTGCTAATTCATTTACAACAACTAGTTATCAAAAATTACAAAGTTTTATGTAATTTTTTGATTGTGTTCATATTCATGTTCTTGTTCTTATGATGTTTTAGATGATCATAGGAATTATTTGTAACCTATTTGGTAGTTTAATTCTTGATCATAATGTGTTTTAATGGAGTCCATAACTTATCCTTAAGTTATGGAAAACCAAGAGTCACACTTGAGTTAAAACCATTAAGAAAACACAAGAGTTATAAAAATGAAGAGTCTTCATTTTATGACTCTATTAAACTCATAAGTTACAAGAAATGAAAAGTTTTGAAAGTTACAAAACTTGCCCTCAAGTTTTGGAACAAGTAAAGTTAAGTTAAAACTTTAGTTCCAACCCCTAGAATTTTAAAAGTTAAAATTCAACCCTTATACTTATATTATGATAATTTAATAATTATATATATATATATGTATAAGAACAAGTCGTCTTACCGCTAGTACGCCTCATTCACGAAGCCGGTCTATAAGGTGGGTATAAGGTTGTTGCCTATAAAATGGTGACTTAATGGGTGTATATTCTCACCCACCGCTTGCTTGACTGGTGGAGGGTCGTTAGCCGAACGGGTAAGACAAGGACTTATAAATTCTCATTCAAAGTATGATGAACATATAAAGTAACTAAATGTTTATTAAATTCCCAATCTTAGTTACTTTAGGAAAAATGTGAATAAGGTGCTAATCCATGAAATTACACTTTACACTTTGTCTGAGTCGTTGGTGGAGCGTGTGTGGTTAACCGGCACACTAACTTGGACTTAACAAGGTAGGTAAAGGGTGACTTAAAAGTTTATTATAGTATAGGTGGAGCGTGTGTGGTTTACCGGCACATCGATTGAGTGATAAACTTTAAAGGTACCAAGTGATTTGCATGGTTACTTCACACCTCGTTTTGTGATCCTCGGCATCCCAGTCACAAAACCTGGAGGGCACTCCCGAGATCGAAACATGCCTTTGAAAAGTTCATTGGATCTCAAAGAATCTAGGAATTTCTAAAACCAATAAAAACTAAATATTTATTATTTCGGTTTTCGTGGTGGAAATTGGTGAATCGTCATTCACCTACCTTTCAAATATGGTATAGCTTAGATTACGACATACCTCTTCTAAGTTATATTATATTGTGATTGGATCCTAGCCTTAATATTACATTTGGGTGTTTTATTAAGGACTCTCTTAAATCTAAACTAAACTTGTTCTTCTTTTCCAGATGTCTTCAACTAATGCTTCTGGCTCGAATCCTAATGGCTCCTTTACTCTTATGAGTTTGTGCGGGAAAGTCACCTTTGATGGATCCAACTTCAATAAGTGGATCAGAAACATCAGGATGATTACCCGCTACGAGGACAAAGAATATGTCCTTGACAAGGAGCTTAAGGAAATTGACGAGTCCACTGCAACTCCACAGGAGATCGCTGACTTTCATACTCATGAAAGAGATGCAACCAAGGTGGCTTGCATCATGTTAGCCACCATGACAGCTGAACTCCAAAAGTCTTACGAAGACTTCTACCCTTATGAAATGCACCAAGATTTGATGGAAAGATACCATCAAAGTGCACGACAAGAGAGGTACGAAGTCATCTGCTCCATGATAACAACCATGATGAAGGACGGAGAGTCCGTCACGAGCCACATGCAGAAAATGCAAAGGTATGTGGATCGGTTGCTGAAACTCAATGTGAACTTCCCTGAGGAGCTTGCAATAGATATCATTTTGCACTCCTTACCATCGTGCTATGATCAATTCCGCATGACATATCACATGAACAAGGTAGAGGTCACTCTCAGCAAACTTCAGGGACTTCTCAAGACCGCAGAAACAGGTCTTAAGGGGAAATCGGTTGCTATCACTCCTACTCCAGAAACAACTCCGGTCTTGGCAATCGGGCAGAGTCGAGGGAGGAAGAGAAAGAGATCTTCAAAGGGTACCAAGGCTCGGACCCTTGAGGGCTCTTCTTTAAGTGGAACCAAGAAAGGTTTCATTACTCCTTCTTCTGACCCAAAAGAGGCTGAATGCTTCTATTGCCACGAAAAAGCTCATTGGAAGCGGAACTGCCCAAAGTACCAGCAAGATGTAAAGGATGGGAAAGTCAAACCCAACCATGCAGGTATTTACACTATCATTTCTAATAACTCACCCCATTCGAAATCTTGGGTCCTTGATACAGGTTGCGGAATTCATATTTGCTGTGACTTGCAGGGACTAGGAAGAAGTGAGAATGTGGAGCAAGGAAGAATAAACTTAATCATGGGGAATAGGAAAGTTACACCTGTCACCAAGATTGGAGTTTATACTTTATCGCTAAGTAGTGGGTTAAATTTAGATTTGAATAAATGTTGTTATTCGCCAGAAATGGCAAGAAATATTATTTCCTTTCATGCATTGTACAAACAAGGTTTCACCTTTTCGTTTGATAATGAAGTTGGTTCGATTACTGCTTTCTTTAATAATGTTCTTTATTTTAAAGCATTACCTTGTGATGGTGTGTATGAAGCTGTATCTATTGTAGATAACTTAGGAAATAATGTTTTGTGTATTGATTCTACTAATAATAATAATTTGGATAAAGCATCATTATGGCATTGTCGTCTTGGACATATAAGCAAGAAACGCATAGGCCAACTCCAAAAGGATGGAGTCTTGGAGTTGTTTGACCTAAAGTCAAATGATAGTTGCGAGTCATGCTTACTTGGAAAAATGACAAAGTCACCCTTCACAGGCTCATGTGAAAGGGGTGAAGGTTTGTTGGACCTTATACACACGGATGTGTGTGGACCATTCAAACATGCCACAAGAGATGCTAATCGTTATTATTTGACTTTTACCGATGATTACAGTAGATATGGATATGTCTACTTAATCAAGCATAAGTCAGAGACTTTCGAGAAGTTTAAGGAATTTAAACAGGAAGTCGAGAATCAATTGGGCAGGAACATTAAGATGCTTCGATCCGATCGAGGTGGTGAGTATCTTAGTTCAGAGTTCCTCGACTATCTAAAGGAATGTGGGATTGTCTCACAATTGACACCTCCCAGGACACCGCAGTTGAATGGTGTGGCTGAGAGGCGTAATCGAACCTTGTTGGACATGGTTCGTTCCATGATGAGTCGAGCTTCGCTACCAATATCATTCTGGGGGTATGCCTTAGAGACTGCCGCCCATATCCTTAATCTAGTCCCTACAAAGAAAGTTGCCAAAACTCCTCACGAGATGTGGACTGGTAAAGTACCTAAACTAGACCACATCAAGATTTGGGGCTGCGAGGCTTTCGTGAGACGCGAGACTCATGATAAGCTCGAACCCCGAAGCGAGAGGTGTATTTTCATCGGCTACCCACAGCAATCCTTTGGTTACCTCTTCTACAGACCCAGTGACAATGTGGTCTTTGTAGCAAGGAGAGGAGTCTTTCGAGAAAGAGAGTTTATAAGCCAAGGAGACAGTGGGAGGCAAGTTGATCTTGAAGAAATTCAAGAGTCAAGTGGTGAAGGAACTTCAAACTCTAGCCCTCAACTTGAGGAGGAAACTCCTGTTGAGCCAATTGACGAATCTGTACCTCTGAGGCGTTCCACGAGAGTTAGGAGTGCACCTGAGCATTACTATGGATTCCATATTACTGCAGAAGGTGAGACACTTATTAGTGATGAGACACTAGTAAGTCATGATGACCCTAACAGCTACGAGGAAGCCATGGCGGGCCCCGAGTCTGCTAAATGGAAAGAGGCTATGGATAGCGAGATACAATCCATGTATGACAATCAAGTTTGGAACTTGGTTGAGAATGTACCAGGTCGAAAGACTGTAGGGTGCAAATGGGTCTTCAAGAAGAAGACCGACATGGATGCTAAAGTACACACTTATAAGGCTAGACTGGTTGCAAAGGGCTTCTCTCAAATTCCTGGAGTGGACTATGATGAGACCTTTTCTCCGGTAGCCAAGATTAAATCTATTCGGGTTCTGTTAGCCATAGCCGCATTTCATGACTATGAAATTTGGCAAATGGATGTCAAAACCGCTTTCCTTAATGGGAAGTTGGCTGAAGATGTTTACATGAGTCAGCCAGAGGGTTTTTTCAGTAACGAGTACCCTAATAGAGTGTGTAAGCTTGAGAAATCCATTTATGGATTAAAGCAAGCACCTCGCAGATGGAATCTTTGCTTTGATGAAAAGGTCAAGGAATTTGGCTTTTCTAGGAGTGTAGATGAATCTTGTGTATATGTCAAGGCTAGTGGGAGTATAGTTAGCTTTTTGGTATTGTATGTGGATGACATACTACTCATAGGAAACGACATTCCAACCTTGCAGGAAGTAAAGTCCTGGCTTGGAAAGTGTTTCGCTATGAAGGACCTTGGTGAAGCTGCCTATATTTTGGGGATAAGGATTTTGAGAGATCGGAGTAAAAGACTAATTGGACTTAGTCAAAGTACCTACTTGGAGAAGATTCTGAAGAGATTCAGAATGCAAAACTCCAAGAAAGGAGAGTTGCCCATCCAGAGTAGCGCCAAGCTGAGTAAGACACAAAGCCCTAGCACTGAGGCTGAGATAGCAGAAATGAGTCGAATACCTTATGCTTTGGCTGTAGGTTCGATCATGTATGCTATGACGTGTACTCGACCTGATGTAGCCTTTGCCTTGAGCATGGTTAGCAGGTTTCAGGGGAACCCTGGCAAGGCACACTGGATTGCGGTAAAGAATATTCTCAAGTACCTACGAAGGACTAAGGACTGGGTCCTTACCCTCGGTGGGAGTGATGACTTGAGAGTTGTAGGGTATAGTGATGCTAGATTCCAGACTGATAGGGATAACTTCCGCTCTCAGTCGGGCTGGGTCTTTACCCTAAATGGAGGAGCAATTTCTTGGAAGAGTTCCAAGCAAGAGATAGTGGCAGATTCTACTTGTGAATCAGAGTATATTGCAGCTAGCGAAGCGGCAAAGGAGGCGTTATGGCTGAGGAACTTCATTGGAGACCTTGGAGTTGTACCAGCTATTAAAGAGCCGATGGAAATTTTCTGTGATAGTGAAAGTGCTGTTGCCTTAGCCAAGGAACCAAGGGATCACGGGAGATCCAGACACATCGACAGAAAATACCATTTCATCAGACATCGGATCGAAGAAGGACTCCTCGTGGCAAAGAGGGTATCATCAGATGAGAATCCGGCAGATCCCCTCACGAAGGGACCGACTCGGGTTAAGCATCTCCAGCATGCTCGGAGCATAGGGCTGAAGGATGATATTAGATTTAGTAGTTAGATAATCTTGAAATTTGTAAAGTGTAATTGACATTTGATGATGAATAAAAGTGTTTTATTTATGAGTAAAGTGTTGCTATCTCTTGTCGATCGTTTACTATATTTCTTTTGCATGTTTTGACTTCCAGAATAATTTTGTTTGGTATAACATATTATTCAAACCTCCACAGTCGGTCATATGTCGGAAGTAGGTATGAATCAAGACTGTCATGTTTGGTTGTAGAGGTCTGGGACAAGGCTACAACAATCATGAGTGCTCATAAGTTCTGAGCATTGGACTCAACCCACGCTCACTGGAATCACTTCATGGAATTCTATCTCGAGTGATCGTGAGACGGTAATATCATATAAGTCTTTAAACCTAGAGATATGATTTGTTACTTACGAGTTGGTTATGCATTGATTGTACGAAAAACGCATTGGTAACTCGATGTTATAAAATCGTGCTCTTATGTGTAATTCAATGAGTAGTAGAACAAACATATGAGTCGAAGTTTATCTGTTCCTTCTTGGATTAGAAGCTGATATCTGGGCACCTCGATGATTTTGTTTTGACCTATGTACCGGGCCCGGTCAGAACTAGATTGATGTGTTCAATAAAGTTCTTTGTCAAACAAATCGGAAATCGGGAAACAAATGTTGGACAATAAGTAAGACATTGTTCCATGTATTTGTCCGACTGATATCTAGAACAGAGGATTATATGATCACTTATCTTAAATGGCGTACCATCATCTTCTCAAGTTTTGAGAAACCTTGTAAAGAGCTACGATTGCCGATCGGTTCCTGAAGTCATACTTGCAGTAATAGTTACTAGACTTATCCAAGTGGGAGACTGTTGGATAAGGTGTCTAAGTCCATAACTATTTCTGGTATGTACTTGACCCGACCCGGCATGGTCCATTTGGGTTGCATGGCACCATGCAATTGGATAAACTAAATGAGAGAAATAACGCTTGGAGATTATTAATATATTATAAGTTCTAATATATTAATAATATTATTTGATTAGTTTGATCAAGAATTAATTTAGATTTAATTAAGTGATCAAAAGATAACTAATTAAATATATGGGTTGATTAAGTAAATCATCCATATCTTGTATAGTGGGCTAAAAGGCTCCATGGATCATCAAGTTGGGTTCCACCCATAGGATGCTCCATGGGAGTTACAAACCCATGGGTCATGGAAATGAAGAGTCATGACACATTAGGGTTTAACCCTAGATGTGTCAACACTATATAAGTAATATGATCTCCTCCCAAATCGGTGACACTAAGGAAAAAGGGGGCTTGGCCGATTTTGAAGAGTGTGTATTCTCTCATAAGTTCTTCCAAGAGCATTTGGTGTTGTGTGAAGCATTTGAGGCATCACCACTTGAGGTGCTAGGCTCACAAGGTTTCAAGGAACACAAGCAACAACAAGGTAAGTTATTCTATCTATACTTTATGTTAAAATTGTTCCCCATGTATGCTAGATAGGAATATAACCTTGGAATTCAACTTTGCATGACAAATTAGACAAACATAGATCCAAGGTTATTAGGGTTTCATGTACACTTAGGAAGTGTTAGAATGCTCAAAACCCATCACAGATCACTATGGATTTCATCACCAAATTGCCGAGAACTGCCAGGGGAGTCGATGCAATTTGGGTGATTGTGGATAGATTGACGAAGAGTGCACACTTCCTTGCCATCAGCGAGAGTTCATAAGCGGAGAAGTTGGCGGAGTTATATGTGAGAGAAGTAGTATCTCGGCATGGAGTGCCGATCTCGATTGTTTCGGACCGTGATGTACGCTTCACTTCCAGGTTCTGGAAGAAATTCCATGAGGAACTGGTTACTAAACTGCATTTTAGTACCGCATACCATCCCCAGACAGACGGTCAGAGCGAGCGGACGATTCAGACGCTGGAGGACATGCTTCGAGCGTGTGTGTTAGATTTCGGGGGTAGCTGGGATGCGTATTTACCCTTGGCAGAGTTTTCCTACAACAACAGCCATCATTCGAGCATTGGTATGCCACCTTTTGAGTTGTTGTATGGTAGGAGGTGTCGGACCCCCATTTGTTGGGGAGAGGTGGGACATAGAGTGATGGGCAGTACAGAGATCGTGCTTCAGACGACAGAGCAGATTCAGCAGGTTAGGTAGAGGTTATCGACCGCTCAGAGCCGACAGAAGAGTTATGCGGACAGACGCCGATCCGAACTTGAATTTCAAGTCGGCGACTTCGTTCTCTTGAAGGTCTCTCCTTGGAAAGGAGTAATTCGATTCAGGAAGAGGGGCAAGCTGGGACCCCGGTATATTGGGCCATTTCGCGTGATCGCAAGGATAGGCCGGGTAGCCTATCGTTTGGAATTGCCAGCAGAGTTGGGACAAATCCACGACACTTTTCATGTGTCACAATTGAGGAAGTGCATAGCCGATGAGTCGGCAGTGGTCCCATTAGAGGATATTCAGGTGGATGCGAGTCTGAATTATGCTGAGAGACCAGTGGCCATCAGGGATCGGAAGATCAAGGTTCTGAGGAACAAGGAGGTACCTCTGGTGTTGGTTCAGTGGCAACACCGGAAAGGATCGGAAATGACTTGGGAGCCGGAACGTGAGATACGAAAGCAGCATCCGGAACTATTTTCAGAGCGAGACTTCGAGGGCGAAGTCTAATCCTAGTGGGGGAGAATTGTAACAGCCCGGATTCTCAGGTATTTTAAGAGGGGACTCGGCGAGTTGGAGCCAAACTCGCCGAGTAGGATCGCAGACCTGGTCGCGGGTTCGCGACTGGACTCGACGATTCCAGATATGGACTCGGCGAGTCTGCGCTGTTTAGCGAAAACCCTAGCCGTTCAGATTTGGGATGTATAAAAGGGACTTATTGGCCGTCATTGTTCGTTTTAGCCTTCTGAGAAGAACCCTAAATCGATTGTGTGCATCTAGAGCAAGGTTAAAGGCCATTGGTGATTTTGAAGGAGTTGTTGTGCAAGGAAGAGAAGGGCTTGGCTAAAGGAACAACAAGGGAATCACGTTCTGAGGATTGGGGACACAGAGAGTACATCATCCAGGTAAGAATTCGAGTATGCTCTGCTATGGTGATGTGTTTAGAGGATTAGGGTTTATGGAACCCTTTTGTGGATAGATTGAATGTTACCCTAGTCCCCCAAACGATTGTAACCCCGTGTTGGGACCTTTGGAGGTCCAGAATATCCCATGTCTGTTCATTCCGGGAATTGATGAAGGTTTTGGATTGAAATCCTTATGCCTTAGATCAACATGTAAATTATAAGTCTTGGGGTGTAGCATGAACACCTAAATGAAGACCTTACGTGATGGGCCAGTCTAGGAGGACCAGACCTATGAATGGTCGGAACAATTCTGACCTTAGGAAACAGTTTGATCGACTGCATGGCATGGACTCACCGAGTCCGATGAACAGACTCGGCGAGTAGCTTGGAGAATAACTGGGACTCGTCGAGCTTTTCTTCAGACTCGGCGAGTGGAGTCAGGGTGGCCCCGCGATTCTTCCAAGAGTAACTCATCGGGTCAAGTAGGATACTCGACGAGTAGAAGGGAATCTTAGAGGATTGGAGGATGACTAGACTCGCCGAGTCCGGTCGAGTTGACCGTGGACTGTTGACCAGAGTTGACCTATGTGTGATTTCTTAGGGTCAGTTAACTTGGAAGATAAAAGTGTTAATAAGGGATATATGATATTATAGGGAGTTTGTAGCTCGGCGGATCGAGTACGAGTGATTTCAGGAGTTGCTAGCTTTCAGTATCCACGAGGTGAGTCTTCTCACTATACTGTACCCGGAAGGGTTTGACTGTGTGACCGGAAGGTCGGATATGATATGTGATATATGTGCTATATGTGGTAAGTTAATTGTTATGCGTGCTATGTATGTTTATATGGGTTGGAAGGCAATATGTTATGGGCCGGAAGGCAATATGTTATGGGCCGGAAGGCGATTATGTTATGGGCCGGAAGGCGTTGTGTTGTGGACCGGAAGGTCAGGGCCTGGAAAGGCGTATATGTGTAAGTTGTATATTGGGGAACTCACTAAGCATTTATGCTTACAGTTGTTATGTATGTGTTTCAGGTACTAGCGAGGTCCGTGGGAAGGCGCCGGCGTGATGCGTACACACTGATTGATGTTTTGAGATCTTGGGAATTCTATGATTTGTATTTCGACTTAACACTTGGAATAATTATATTTAGTTTGAATAAAAATACTCTATTTGTTTGAAATGAAAATTTTGTTTGAAAATTTGCGTTGTTACATCCCAACTCTGCAGGAAGTTAAGTACTGGCTTGGGAAGTGTTTCTCTATGAAGGACCTAGGAGAAGCTGCTTATATTCTAGGGATAAGGATCTTGAGAGATCGGAGTAAAAGACTAATTGGACTTAGTCAGAGTCCTACTTGGATAAGGTGCTGAAGAGATTCAGCATGTAGGATTCCAAGAAAGGAGAGTTACCCATCCAGAGTAACGCCAGTTTGAGTAAGACACAAAGCCCTAGCACTGAGGCTGAGATAGCAGAAATGAGTCGAATACCTTATGCTTCGGCTGTAGGATCGATCATGTATGCTATGACGTGTAATCGACCTGATGTAGCCTTTGCCCTGAGCATGGTTAGCAGGTATCAAGGGAACCCTGGCAAGGCACACTGGACTGCAGTAAAGAATATCCTCAAGTACCTACGGAGGACTAAGGACTGGGTCCTTACCCTCAGTGGGAGTGATGACTTGAGAGTTGTAGAGTATAGTGATGCTAGCTTCCAGACTTATAGGGATAATTTCTGCTGTCAGTTGGGCTGGGTCTTTACCCTAAACGGAGGAGCAATTTCTTGGAAGAGTTCCAAGCAAGAGACAGTAGCTGCTTCAACTTGTGAATTAGAGTATATTACAGCTAGCGAGGCGGCAAAGGAGGCGATGTGGCTGAAGAACTTCATTGTATACCTTGGAGTTGTACCAGCTATTAACGAGCCAATGGAAATTTTATGTGATAGTGAAAGCGTTGTTGCCTTTGCCAAGGAACCAAGGGATCACGCGAGATCCAGACACATCGACAGAAAATACTATTTTATCAGACATCGAATAGAAGAAGGACTCCTCGTGCCAAAGAGGGTATCATCGGATGAGAACCCAGCAGATCCCCTCACTAAGAGACTGACTTGGGTTAAGCATCTCCAACATGCTCGGAGCATAGGGCTGAAGGATGATATTAGATTTAGTAGTTAGATAACCTCAAAATTTGTCAAGTGTAATTCACATTAGATAATGAATAAAAGGTGTTTTATTTATGAGTAAAGTGTTGCTATCTCTTGTCGATCGTTTACTATATTTCTTTTGCATGTTTTGACTTCCAGAATAATTTTGTTTGGTATAACATATTATTCAAACCTCCACAGTCGATCATATGTCGGAAGTAGGTATGAATGAAGACTGTCATGATTGGTTGCAGAGGTCTACGGAGTTGGACAAGGCTACAAAAATCATGAGTGCTCATAAGCTCTGAGCATTGGACTCAACCCACGCTCACTGGAATCACTTCATGGAATTCTATCTCGAGTGATTGTGTGACGGTAATACAATATAAGTCTTCAAACCTAGAGATATGATTTGTTACTAACAAGTTGGTTATGCTTTGATTGTACGTAAACGCATTGGTAACTCGATGTTATAAAACGTGCTTTTGTGTATAATTCAATGAGTGGTAGAACAAACATATGTGTCGAAGTTTATCAGTTCCTTCTTGGATTAGAAGCTGCTATTTGGGCCCCTCGATGATTTTGTTTTGACCTATGTACCGGTCCCGATCAGAACTAAGATGATATGTTCAATTAAGTTCTTTGTCAAACAAATCGGAAATCGGGAAACAAATTGTTGGACAATAAGTAAGACATTGTTCCATGTATTTGTCCAGATGATATCTGGAACAGAGGATAATATGATCCCATATCTTAAATGGCGTACCATCATCTTCTCAATTCCGAGAAACCTTGAAAAGAGCTACGATTGCCGATCGGTTCCTGAAGTCATACTAGCAGTAATAGTTATTAGACTTATCAAAGTGGGAGACTGTTGGATAAGGTGTCTAAGTCCATAACTATTTCTGGTATGAACTTGACCCGACCCGGCATGGTCCATTTGGGTTGCATGGCACTATGCAATTGGATAGACTAAATGAGAGAAATAACACTTGGAGATTATTAATATATTATAAGTTCTAATATATTAATAATATTATTTGATTAGTTTGATCAAGAATTAATTTAGAATTAATTAAGTGATCAAAAGATAACTAATTAAATATATGGGTTGATTATGTAAATCTTCCATATCTTGTATAGTGGGCTAAGAGGCTCCATGGATTATCAAGTTGGGTTCCACCCATAGGATGCTCCATGGGAGTTACAAACCCATGGGTCATGGAAATGAAGAGTCATGACACATTAGGGTTTACATGGTGTAACCCTAGATGTGTCAAGACTATATAAGAATCCCATTCTCCACCAAAATCGACTACACATATGAAACAAGAGGGCTAGGCCGATTTCAAGAAGTGTGTATTCTCTCAAAAGTCTTTCCAAGAGCATTTGGTGTTGTGTGAAGCATTTGAGGCATCACACTTGGGGTGCTAGGCTCACAGGGTTTCAAGGAACATAAGCAACAACAAGGTAAGTTATTCTATCTTTCATTCAAGTTAAAAATTGTTCCCCATGTATGCTAGATAGGAATATAACCTTGGAATTCAACTTTGCATGATAATTAGACAAACATAGATCCAAGGTTATTAGGGTTTCATTTACACTTAGGAAGTCTTAGAATGCTCAAAACCCATCAGTATAGGGATCTTCGACCCGATTACTGGTGGCCGTGCATGTAGCGGGATGTGGCTTGGTATGTAGAGATGTGTATGACTTGCAGAAAGGTCAAGGCAAAACACCAGAGATCCCACGAAAAGATGCAACCATTAGACATTCCAGTGTGGAAATAGGAGGATATCACCATGGATTTCAAAACTAAGCTTCCCAGGACTGCACGAGGGGTTGATTCGATATGGGTCGTTGTGGATTGATTGACCAAGAGCGCCCAGTTTATACCGATCCAGGAGAGCATCTCGGCCAATAAGCTGACCGAGATTTACGTGCATGAGGTAATGGCACGAAGTGGAGTGCCTGTGTTCAGTGGTGTTAGACCGAGATGTCAGATTTACTTCTAGATTTTGGAAGCGGTTTCACGACGAGATGTGTACTCATATTCATTTCAGCACCACTTTCCACCGTCAGACAGACGGGCATAGCGAGAAGACTATTCAGACCCTTAAGGACATGCTACAGTATAGATCGGCCTCCCTTTGAAAAGATCTATGGGAGGAAGTGCATGACCCCAGTCTGTTGGGGAAAAGATGGTCAGAGAGTCATGGGGAGTACGGAAGTAGTACTCAAGACTACAGATTTGATACAGTATGTCCGTAGCCGGCTCCAGACTGCTTAGAGTCGGCAGAAGAGTTATGCCTACATGAGGCGTTCCGACTTGGACTTTTAGGTAGGCAGTATGGTCCTCCTGAAAGTGTCACCCTGGAAGGGTGTCATAAGATTTGCGAAGCAGGGCAAGCTGGGCGCTAGGTTCATTGGTCCCTTTAGGATTTTGGTCCGGGTGGGTCGAGTTTCGTAATGGTAGATCCTCCTGCAGAGCTCAGCCAGATCCACAACAATTTTCATGTTTTTCAGTTACGGAATTTCTTAGTGGATGATTTAGTAGTGGTACCCATTGAGGACATTCAGGTTGATGATAGCCTAAACTATATTGTGAGACCAGTGGCGATTTTGGATCGTAAGGGGAAGGAGCTGAGGAACACAAGGGTAGAGTTAGTAAAGATGCAGTGGCGGCACCAGAATGGTTTGGAGTGCACGTAGGAGCCCTAGGAGGATATGAGGAGGCATTACCCTAAGTCATTTTTAGAGATAGCAAACGTTGAGGATGAATTCTAAGAAAACTGGGGAAGATTTGTAACACCCGGTTCCAGGTATGCTTTTAACTTAACTCAATCTTATAATTTCACTCTTGGACTCGACGAGTTGATGGCCAACTCGTCGAGTCAGAACGAATATGTGTCGGGGAAATAAGTAACCTAATCGATGATTCGGAAGACCGACTCGACGAGTAGGAGATGTCTGATGAGAACCCTAATTTCAAGGTCTTATTTCCCTATTTAAGGAACATAAGGCCCCTTTGGCCTCCCTTGTCACTCCTTCAATACCCAGAAAACCCTAAATCGCCACCTTTGAGTATTGTGAGTATTTGAGTGCCATTTCTTGAGATATCTTTTGTGTTTGATGTTTGTTGAAGAAGAGGCAGAGGAAAGACTTCAAGAAAAGAGTTCAGATCCAAAATCAGCATCACCTTCCCCTCACTTTCTGGTACTAAAACTTCCCTCTTGACTTGTGATTTCCTAGATCTTCTTATGGACATTTTGGGCTAAGAAGATTGACTCTTGGGATTTGGCCATCTCAAAACGATTCACTTTCAGATCTAGGATATTGAAAGGTCCTCATGGCATAAATGGGCCATCTTTAGGGCCATGAGAACCCCATGCAGGCTAAAACCACCATTTTTGGCCTTTTAAGCACAATTGATACATGCATGCACGTAAAGTTCATAACTTTACGTGTTAGACCCACCTTAGAAGCCCATATCTACCTTTTGGATGAAAATTGTACATTAGAAATCGAGTTATAGACTTGGACAATGGGCGAATCGACGAGTGTAAGAACATACACCGAGATTCCAAGGCAATCTTCTTAGCCACAAGAACATACTCGACGGTTTGTTCATACAACTCGGCGAGTCGTAGACTGGACGTGTTCATATAACGGAGGTGGACTACGAATTTTTCATACAACTCAGCGAGTAGGATGAAGATTGATTCGATATTATTAAAGAAGGAGAACTCATCGAGTCTTTGCTAAACTCGACGAGTAGAATCGGGTAGGGAGTAGAAGAGAGGATAGGGACTCGGCGAGTTGGCGTCCCAACTCGACGAATCAGATCAACTGGAAGTTGAATTTGACAAGGATATTGACTTTCATAAGGGGTAAAATAGTCGCTTTACCCTAAGATTAGTTATCAGTTTCGGACTAAGTGTCTTTGTGGGAATTGTAGTCGGGGAGTTGCCGGAGCGGCAGTCATACATCTCCCGTTCCGTTTTTCAGTAGTCAGCTTCACGAGGTGAGTTTTCTTCGAGTAGGAGCAGGCCTACAACCACAATGTCGGCCTATTTAGATTATAGTAGTTCCGGACTGTGGTCCGATGCCGGGGTGGTGCCGAGAAGTAGATCTATATGCTTGATGTCTTTGTGCTTAAGACATGTCTATGTGTTATGTGTTCCAGACTGCCGTCCAATGTCGGGCAAGCCCGATGCAGTATATGTGTTTATGTTATTCTTGGATTAATGTCTAAGTGTATAACTATATTTGGTATGTACTTGACCCGAATTGACATTGTTCATTTGGGTTGCACTTCACCGACACAATTTATATGGTTAGTCTTTTAAGAATAGTATATTTGATGATTTATATTAATATATTATAAATTCTAATATATTAATATGGAATCATATAAATTAATTAGTATTGATCAAGATTTAATTTAAAATTAATTAAGTGATCAAACGGATCTAATTAAATATGGACTCTTATATATATATATATATATATATATATATATATATATATATATATATGTATACATATATATATATATATATGTATGTATATATATATATATATATATATATATATATATATATATATATATATATATATATATATATATATGGAATCGGCCAAGTTCATTAAGGTTGGGCTAAGCTATCATGGATAGTCCATGAAGTTTTAACCCATGGATCATATGAAACGAAAGGTCATGGGTATTAGGGTTTACATGAATGTAACCCTAATCCTCCATACTATATAAAGACGCCTTTGGCACAAGAAATGGCTTTAGTGAGTGAGGACATAATAGTGGGTTGATTTTATTGTGCATACATATTCTCTCATCTTCTTCCAAGGTGTTTTGGTGATTGGTGATTCCACGTGATGCTTCCAGACAATTGGGGCTAGCTCTTAAAGCATGAAACCTTGGAATATTTAATATTTGCATGTATAATAGAGAAAACATAGATCCAAGGTTTATAGGATTGCATGTACACCATAGGAGTGTTAGAATTCTCCAAACCCAAGAGTGGAATCAGAGCCTAGGCTTGTTTTCTTATATACTTGATGCAATTGCCGAAAAATCGAAGTTATCTTGTTGTTTGGACAGTGGACTCACCGAGTTCACTAATGGAATCGACGAGTCCAAGGAAAAATGCAACCAACTCGTCGAGTTGGTTCATGCACTCGGCGAGTTGGACCCTCTGACAACATTTCTTCAAGTTTTGGTGTTGGAAATGGTCTAAAATCATTATCTTATACTGTTTTGGACTTATAAAAATTATTTTTTGATTTGGTAATGATTATGTTAAACCAATTGGAGAGTTGTTATCAAAATTTCAAGTTTTATATGGTTACTTTTATGATTCTTGAAATTTTTGATATGCATGTTCTTGAACTTTTGAGCTTAGATGATCATTGGAATTATTTGTAACCTTCTTGGTAGTTTAATTCTTGATCATTATGTGTTTTAATGGAGTCCATAACTTGTCCTCAAGTTATGGGTAACCAAAAGTCACAAGTCATTAAATCCATTAAAAGAACACAATGGTTACATAAGATGAAAAGTCACTCATTTTAATAAGCCATTAACTCATAAGTTATGAGAAATGAAAAGTTTTGAAAGTTTACAAAACTCGCCCTCAAGTTTTCGAACATGTAAAGTCATAACTAAATCTTTAGTTCCAATCTATAGAATTTTAAAAGTTAAAATTCAACCCTTATACTTTATAATATTATAAGTTTAATAATATTTATATATTTATAAGAACAAAAGTCTTCTTACCATTAGTGGGCCTCATTCACGAAGCCGGTCTATAAGGGGGGTATAAGGTTACTACCTATAAAATGACAGTTTAATGCGTGTCCACTCTCACCCACCGCTTCCTTGACCGGTGGAGGGTCATTAGTCGAACGGGTAGGACAATGACTATAATTCTCACTTCATTAAATTTTTTAATGATAAATACTATGTAACAAAACATTTATAAATTCCCAATCATAATTACTTAGGAAAATGTGAATTAGGTGCTAATCCATGAAATTACACTATGCACTTTGTTTAAGCCGTTAGTGGAGCGTGTGTGGTTACCCGACACACTAACCTTGACTTAACAAGGTAGGAAAAGGGTAGCTTAACGTTTATCATAGTATAGGGGAACGTGTGTGGTTAACCGGCACATTGATCGAGGGGTAAATATTAAGGGTACTAAGTGTGAAAACCCGAAATTTCTATTTTGTACAACATATCAAGTCAATAGAAGTCAAAACAGTACTGCTAATTTTCAAACTTTTTGGTTTAAGTTTGAGTATTTTAGGATTAACACCTTAGGAGATATCAGGAGAGAGGATGCTCTAGGGTTTATTATGCAACAATAAAGTTCCAATACACCAGAATATTGGAGTTTACAGCCTAAACAATGGTGTTTATGACCGTAAACCCCAAGGAAGGGGGTATATAAGTGACACTTAGTCTTTTAAATCACTTTTCCACCTTTCCAAGAGTAAACCCCCAAAACACTCTCAAGTATCATCCCAGTTTTCTTCGAGATCTTCAATCTAGTGAGTCTTTCTAGCTCTTTCAAGTTAGTATATCACCTAATCTAGTGTTTTAACACACATCCACCCGTGAAAATGTTCCAAAAGATTGATTCTTCAAGTTTCACCAAGAACACCAAGAACATACACTAGTTTTTTGGGACTTTTGGCTCTTTTCAAGATTCTATATTGTAAGTGCTTCTATCTTAGAGTATTATAGAGCTTATTATACGTCTATACATCAAGAAATCATGAGGAAACACCAAGATCAAAGGTGTTTACGGCCCAAAAACACCTTGGACCGTAAACCCTTATTTATGGGCCAAGAGTGTGCCTTAGTCCCTACCTTCCCTTGTGAAACTAGTCTAGACTCATACCTTAATGTGTATAGGACTTGAAAACAAAAAACAAAAATACCATGGTCCATAAGGGTTTACGGCCGTAAACCCAAAGGGAAATGGTCTTAGGGCCGTAAACCCCTCAAAGGAGGAAAATGGTGCCCTAACTTCTTCCTTAGGCTTATACATCAAGTGGAAACACTTCTAAGGACTTTTAAGGCTTCAAAGCAACAAATGATCAAAAGATTATGAGCTTACGGCTGTAAACTCAAGGGTTTACGACCCTAAAATTAATGGGTTATGGTCTTTAGGGTGTAAACTCATGAAAGGGGTTCTATTGAACCCTAAACTGAATGGCCTTGTCCTACAACACTTATATGCACTCCTTAGCACTTATAACATCTATATAAAGTGTTTATCATGTCCTAGGATGTCTTAACTTTGTTAATTAGTTGTTTAAAGACTATATGGATACATATATGTACTTCTATATGTTAACTAGGATCCTTGTGTGTGTACAAGTCTTCACTTGACACTTAGCATCCTACGTCAGTCAATACATCCAAACCATCAACTGCAAGTGATTTCATACCCCTTAATCAATGTTTTAAATGTTTTTAAATGCTTTTATGGGGGGGGGGGGGAATAAAAGTTGAATCATGCTAGTTATTATATCAATCGCATGTGATTAATAACTAGCATACAAATAGATTTACTACACTTTTAGCTGTTTTATCAAACTGATTACTTCAAATGGCTTTCAAAATTTTTTTACTTGATTAAACAAATTTTTATTAAACTTTACTACATGTTGTACGTTTTCTTACACACTATGTTATACTTTGTTGTTAAATAAATTACTTTTAAAATTCTTTATAGAATTACATCAAGACATTAATATTTATTTATTGTTCAAAACCCTCAAATGTTTTACAAAGCTTCTTTTATACTTTTAAATTGTTAAAAGCATGCCTATATACGTATAGTTATATAAGTAATGTTTGAAGGACTTAGGAAGGCTAGCTCACCTTATTTCCTTTTCCTCGTTGCGATGTGGCTTTAGGGTATCGGTTATCCGTCTGAAGGTCGTTCAACTCTCAGTTATATATCATGTATACATATATAGACATAAAAGTGCCCTCAGTCAGTTCAGAACCTTTGGCTAGGAAAGGTATGCATTCGTCGATACTTGTACATTAGTGGTAACTATTATAGGTATAGTTAGGAGATACTACTTGCTGTTCCTATTACAAGGAATTACACCAGAGTCAGTTCATACATGAGTCTATACTAGATGCTATATGAAGAGATACATTTACTTGGATACACTTACATGGATACCTTTACATAGATACCTTGTTAAAAGCATGCATGTATATGTATAGTTATATAAGTAATGTTTAAAGAACTTAGGAAGGCTAACCTGCTTTATTTCCTTTTCCTCATTGGGATGTGGTCTGGTGGGTATCGGGTATCTGTCCGAAGGTCGTTTAAATATTTAGTTATATATCATGCGTATGTATTGTAGCATCCCGAAATATCAAGAGTAGACTTGAAGGGCTAAAAGTGTAAAATTGAAGGTCAACTCGGTGAGTCCATGGGTGGACTAGGCGAGTAGGGTCGCGACTCAGGTCGCGTGTTAAGTGGCCAACTCGGCGAGTCTAAGGATGGACTCGGCGAGTAGGCGCTGTGTATGGAAAACCCTGATTTTGAGGGTGAGCCCTATATAAAGAACATCATATCTTCTCCCCAGCCTCCTTATCATTCCTTGAGTTCCAGAAGCCCTAGATTCGTGAGGAGACCCCTTTATCAAGTGAATTAGAGCTTGGAGAAAGATATTTGGTGCTTTAAGCTTGAAGCTTGGAGGCTTGTATCAGGAAGCTTGGGGAGATTAGGAATCTACAGTTGGTTGGGCTCATTCTACGGGGTAAGGAACCATTTCCTTAAGTTATGTTCTTCATGGGTTCATGTGTGGTGGTTGATATGACATCTAGATTGAGATAGAAGCTTGGATCTGAAGATGCTACTTCAGATCTAGGTTTAGAATGGTCTTATATGTCATAAAGTCCCTGTTGATGAGTGATTGGTGAAGCTACCTTGTCCCAAACCCTAGCCCTAGAGAGTAAACGTCTAGATCTCCTTGGATTCATGTAAAGATTGCCACTTTATGTGATGGATGGCTTGTAAAATAGTAGATCTATGGTTTAGAGCTTTTGCATGGCTTGGAAAGCCTCTGTATGGATTCAGATCTAGGAGTACTCGGCGAGTCACAAGGGTGTACTCGGCGAGTAGCTTGAAGATAGGATGGAACTCGGCGAGTTAGAAGAACAACTCGGCGAGTTGGTTGAATATGGGCAGGAACTCGGCGAGTTGGAAGAATAACTCGGCGAGTTAGTTGCAGATAGCCTTGGACTCGGTGAGTCTGTTCTTGGACTCGATGAGTCTGGGTGAGAGGTCCTAACCTTTCTTCTGGTTGTGCTGTGACTCGGTCAGTTATGTGCGAGTGGGCTCAGACTTGTTGGACTCAGCGAGTTTCGGGGTGACTCGGCGAGTGGGGTCGCGAATTGAAGGAGGTCCTGTGTACGAGGACTCGGCGAGTCATCGGGTTGACTCGGCGAGTAGAGTCAGTCAGCGGTAGACTTTGACTTCGACCAAGGGTTGACCACTTGATTTCCAGAGGTAATTTGGTAATTATTGGTATTTATTTGATGTAGTCTTTTGGGTATTGACAGTGTTGGAGTTCGGGTCGGAGGTTGCGGCAGCGTGATCTTATCCTTTCAATCAGCAGTTGCGAGGTGATTTATCCTCACTATATCACCAGAGTCTAAGGCACCACGACCGGCCCTTTATCGGATTAAGATCTGTGTATCTGTTGGTATGTTATTACTTTGATATATATGCATCCGGGTAGTTAGGATGGTATTCGTTAGAGACCTGGTTATGGTCGGTATCCTGGTATATAGGAAGATGCTATGCTAGTGACCGATTAGGTCGGTATTCTGTTAGAGTATGATGTGTTATGTGATCTACTAGATCGGTTGACTGAATATGAATTGTTATATGATTGTATGTTTATGTTCACAGGGTTGTTGGACTGGAGTTGGGTTGGGGCGGGTCCTGCTTCGTGCGGTAGGCCAAGATACCCAGGGCAGACCGGTTGTTCCGAAGGCCCAGCGAGCGGTCCAGATAGGCTGTAGGCCCCTCGAGGGCGGACCAGACGTGCCGAGGCTCGGAGAGTGGACCAGGCCGACTGAAGGCCCAATGCGGGCGGACCAGTCATACTGTAGACTCAGAGAGTGGCCCAGGTGGGTTGAAGGCCCGGTGCGGGCGGACCAACCACACTGCAGACTCGAGGGACATGATTAGACTCGGAGGGTGGACCAGGTGGACTGAAGGCCCGATGCGGCGGACCAGTCCCACATCAGACCCGATATGCATGGCTATTCTGCGATTTGTTATGATATAGCATGTTATGTGTATGGTATATGTGGTTGGTATTTTGGGGGTATCTCACTAAGCTTTCGGGCTTACGATTGTGGTTTAACATTTTTCAGGTTCTTCAGGAGATCGTGGCAAGGCGAAGGCATTATCGTACCGTTCCTCGTGTTTATGTTTTATGAAATGGACCTGGGAATACACTGATAATAAATGTATTGAAAACCTTTTTGTAATAACTTAATGAATTGGGTTGTTTTTGAAAAGTTTTAATTTTATTGAAACTTTGGTCGTTACAAGTTGGTATCAGAGCCTTGGTTTGAGTGAATTGGGGGAACACTTGTGTGACTCCAGTCTCAAATTGAGGAGGGTTTCCAAAAGAGAAATTAAAACACTTTTCAAAAGAAGTAAAGGAGGACACGGAGGTACGATCAGCCGGAGCCAGTAAGTAACCCCAAAATACCATACATGATATTTGTTTTATTGAGCTTTGATAGAACAGCATGCTAGTGTTAGGCTAGGGATCTTTAGGATTTCATGATGTGTTGCCTAATTTATGATGCCTGTTAGCCTAGGGTTTCCTTGAGAGAGATTTCTAGTGTTCCTCTAGTGGTGACGGTAGAGCGTTGTTCTGCATGTTTTTCTCTAGGGTGTTATGGTAGTACTTCATACAAATATGGGTAGGTGTGGAAGGTAGTATGGGCTTGTACTACTGAAAGTACAGGACCCATGCGTGTATCATGGAAACCATGAAATCTAGGGTCAGGTTGAGAGTTGGTTCCCAGGATAGTGGGAAGTGTCTGAGATTTTGGTGGTTTATATTCAGTATGGAGATTTCACGGCATGCTGGGAGTGGATCCGGGTTAGGATCGGGAGCAGGAAAGGGAGTTTCGTGCGGGTCCGTACCGACCGAGGTTGTTGGTCAGATGAGCATAGGCGATTTGGATGCGAGGATTCGTGAGATCCAGCATGATGAGGTTGTTGCGTTGTTCCGGGCCGAGCTGCCGGAATTGTTTTGGTCGATCAAGACCGCCATGGTGGTGTATTTTGATGAGCGTTATGCAGCTCTCACTGAGACGGCTGCCGCGGCGGCTACAGCGGCTGTAGCAGTGGCAGGGGGAGGAGTTAGTAGAGGTTTTTAGTATCGGGATTTCTATAATACGAAGCCTCCCACCTTTGATGGAGTTCAGGATCCGATCGTTGCTATGAGATGGTTATCAGACGTGGAGGGGTGTTTATTCACATGTTCATGCCCTGTTGATCAGAGGGTGAGGTGTGCTCTGAACTTGTTAAGGATTGGGGCAAAGGATTGGTGGAGATTGACCACGGGGTCATATTCGGATGCGCAGAGGGCTGAGGTTTCATGGGATCAGTTCAGAGAGATGTTCGGCACTCGTTATGTTCCGCAGGTTGAGAGGGAGAGGTTAGCTTAGGAGTTCCTTGAGCTGAAGCAGGATTTGGAGTCGGTGATGGAAATCACCAGGATGTTTACTGAGAGAGCGATGTTTTGCCCTGAGTTCACTTTGGAGCAGGCTCAGATGTCCCGATATCTGAGTATGCTAAAGAGAGATATCAGACAGTTTTTGTGCACGCAGAGGTGTGAGACTTTGTTGGAGTTGCAGGAGGCCGCCAGGCGGCGTGAGTTAGAGATTGAGTTGCAGTTGCGTGAGCTGAGGCAAGCTATGGTGCAGTTGCAGCCAGAGACAAAACAGTCTAAGACCGTTGATTCCAGGATGGGTGATCAGGGCAGCCACGTTTGTGGAAAGTGTGGGAGGGGTCACACCGGTGTTTGTCGGTCCGGTGGTGCATGCCGCAAGTGCGGAAAGGAGGGGAACTATGCGAGGGATTGTTGGCAGTCAGTGCCAGTTCAGGATTTGAGGATCTGTTATCATTGCCATCAGGTTGGGCACTTGAGGGTCAACTACCCATAGGTTGTTGCAGGACTGGTCCAGGCTCCAGCACCGGCCACTTTAAGGATCACAGGAGGAGGTGAGGGTGGAGCGAAGCCCCCAAGGGCTGAGGGTCGTGCTTTTCAGCTTTCAGCAGAGGAGGTCAGAACAGTGCCGGATGCAGCTGCAGGTATGTTCCTTTCATGATATCTCGTTATCTTGTGATTATTATGGTGTGTTATTTTTTGGCAGTCGTGTTGTATGGGTTTTTCGTTCTGGTATCCGTTGTTCCTTGAGGGTTTGGTATGGTTATGGGTTAGAGTTGGGTCTTCGTTGGTTATCATTCATGAGGGTTATTAGTGGAAACATGGCGTTGGTTTGAATGCCAGGTAGCATCAGCAGCCTGAGGAGTGGATAGTTGAAGATTGAGTTTCTTTCGAGCGGGATGTTCAGTGTGAAAATGTGTTTTGTGAAGGTTGCTAGTGCTAGTGGGAATCAGACCGCGTGTAAGTGTTGGGTTTTGTGCAAGGTCATTTTGGGAGGTCGGTGATAGCGACCGGTGGTTGATAGTCAGTGCCCTCAGTGGGGGAGAATTGGAAATTCTCCAGTTGGTCGATAGGCTTGTGAGATTGTTTAGCTGCTAGGGATTCAATGGTATTTCTGTCAGCCGTGAGTAGGCTGGTATGGGTGAGTAGCAGGCGTGTGGGGCGGGATACAGACCTATGGCATGGATTGTGGAGGGCCGAGGATCAGACTGGGATCAAGTATGTATGATGGAGATACAGTTCGGAACCCCTAGGGGGCTAGAACAGTATGCATGGGAGGATTTCCCGGAGAGGTAACTCGGAGTGCTGATTGCTAATTGAGCGGTCCGGATAGACTGAAGGCCAGTAGGCGTACCAGTCAGGTCGAAGGCTCAGAAGACAGTCCAGCTAGACTAAAGGCCCTGGTGGGCGGACCAGGTCTGCTGAAGGTTATGAGAGTGGTCCAGTTGGCTAAAGGTCGGGTGAGGCAGTCCAGTCATGCTGAAGACTTGGCATGTGTTGTCAGATCGGTGCAGGGATATGGTTTGAGTATATCGTGTTATGTTAGCGTTAGAGGTCTGGCCCCAGATATTGATCAAGATAGGAAGTCGAGAGTGGACTTGAGAGTCTTTGCAAGTGGATTCAGAGTATGTATGGTGCGTGGGATGGCGGTTATGCCATTAGGAAACGGTGTAATTTTTGGTAAGCACCGTAGCATTTGTGGTAGTGTCAAGACTGCCAAGTGGATCTCCTTGGTAGGGAAAAAGGGAAAGGAATGTAGCTCCAGGAGGGAATGTAAGTCATGGAAGTGAATTAGTAGTGCGAAGTTATGATTGGGGTTTTCCAATTATGGTTATGGCGCAGTGTGTGCGGCGGTGGTATGGAATCACATCCAGTTTGGATGTCGGCCAAGGTTACGGAAGGAAATTCTGAGGGTGTAAAGTCAAGAGGCTCGTAAGGGATGCAGGGATGGAGTTTTGGAGTCCCGGCTTAATTTCGATGAAGGATTTGTGTTGTAGTGGTTCATCCTGAGGGATGTTTTGAGGGTCGTTAGTGTGATGGGTTTTCCTAACCCGTGGGTGCTAGAGCTAGTTCAGCATGTGCATGTGATTGTAAGAGGAGAACTCATAAGAGTTGCTCTGAAGAATGTGTCTTTCTATCAGCATGGATTGGATAGAGTTGGACTCAGATCAGGAATCCGGTAGTGCATGGTTACTTATAGCCCACATGGGTCGAGTCGTGGTTATGATTTGGAGCAGTGTTGCATCATGGGTAGCACTCAGTTGTTACGTGTGATTATCAGAGGGTAAAGCCGGTGGCCGGCTTGTGACGGTGGTCAGGGCACCGCGAGCGAGGAGAAAGTGAGTTTAGGGGTTCCATGGCCATGCTTTGAGGAGCTTGGTTGGGTTAATGACAGGAGTTGTAATGCGAGAGAATTTCTAGAGTCGAGTTATCACAGACTTCGAGGACGAAACCTAATTTAAGTGGGGGAGAATTGTAGCATCCTGAAATATCAAGAGTAGAATTGAAGGGCTAAAAGTGTAAAATTGAAGGTCAACTCGGCGAGTCCATGGGTGGACTCGGCGAGTAGGGTCGCGACTCAGGTCGCGTGTTAAGTGGCCAACTCGGCGAGTCCAAGGATGGACTCGGCGAGTAGGCGCTGTGTATGGAAAGCCCTGATTTCGAGGGTTGAGCCCTATATAAAGAACATCATATCTTCTCCCCAGCCTCCTTATCATTCCTGGAGTTCCAGAAGCCCTAAATTCGTGAGGAGACCCCTTTATCAAGTGAATTAGAGCTTGGAGAAAGATATTTGGTGCTTTAAGCTTGAAGATTGGAGGCTTGTATCAGGAAGCTTGGGGGAGATCAGGAATATACAGTTGGTTGGTCTTATTCTAGGGGGTAAGGAACCATTTCCTTAAGCAATTTTCTTCATGGGTTCATGTGTGGTGGTTGATATGACATCTAGATTAAGATAGAAGCTTGGATCTGAAGATGCTACTTCAGATCTAGGTTTGGAATGGTCTCATATGTCATAAAGTCCCTGTTGATGAGTGATTGGTGAAGCTATCTTGTCCCAAACCCTAGCCCTAGAGAGTAAACGTCTAGATCTCCTTGGATTCATGTAAAGATTGCCACTTTATGTGATGGATGGCTTGTAAAATAGTAGATCTATGGTTTAGAGCTTCTGCATGGCTTGGAAAGCCACTGTATGGATTCAGATCTAGGAGTACTCAGCGAGTCACAAGGGTGTACTCGGCGAGTAGCTTGAAGATAGGCTGGAACTCGGCGAGTTAGAAGAACAACTCGGCGAGTTGGTTGAATATGGGCAGGAACTCGGCGAGTTGGAAGAATAACTCGGCGAGTTGGTTGCAGATAGCCTTGGACTCGGCGAGTCTGTTCTAGGACTCGGCGAGTTTGGGCGAGAGGTCCTAACCTTTCTTCTGGTTGTGCTGTGACTCGGTGAGTCAAGGGATGACTCACTGAGTTATGTGCGAGTGGGCTTAGACTTTTTGGACTCGGCGAGTTTCGGAATGACTTGGCGAGTGGGGTCGCGAATTGAAGGAGGTCCTGTGTACGAGGACTCGGCGAGTCATCGGGTTAACTAGGCGAGTAGAGTCAGTCAGGGGTAGACTTTGACTTTGACCAAGGGTTGACCAGTTGATTTCTAGGGGTAATTTGGTAATTATTGGTATTTATTGGATGCAGTCTTTTGGGTATTGACAGTGTTGGAGTTTGGGTTGGAGGATTGTGGCAGCGTGATCTTATCCTTTCAGTTAGCAGTTGCGAGGTGAGTTATCCTCACTATATCAATAGGGTCTAAGGCACCAAGGCCGGCCCTTTATCGGATTGAGATCCGGGTATCTGTTGTTATGTTATTGCTTTGATATGTATGCATCCAGGTTGTTAGGATGGTATTTGTTAGAGACCTGGTTAAGGGCGGTATCCTGCTATATATAGGATGATGCTATGCTAGTGACCGATTAGGTTGGGCATCTGTTAGATTATGATGTGTTATGTGATCTGCTAAATCGGTTGACTGAATATGAATTGTTATATGATTGTATGTCTATGTGCACATGGTTGTTGGACTGGAGTTGGGTTGAGGCGGGTCCTGCTTTGTGCTGTAGGCCAAGATACCCAAGGCGGACCGGTTGTTCCGAAGGCCCAACAAGCATTCTGGATAGGCTGTAGGCCCCTCAAGGGCGGACCAGACGTGCCGAGGCTCGAAGAGTGGACCAGGTCGATTGATGGCCTAATACGGGCAGACCAGTCATACTGTAGACTCAGAGAGTGGACTAGGTGGGTTGAAGGCCCGGTGCGGGCGGACCAACCACACTGCAGACTCGAGGGACATGATTAGACTCGGAGGGTGGACCAGGTGGACTGAAGGCCCGACGCGGCGGACCAGTCCCATAGCAGACCAGATATGCATTGTTGTTCTGCGATTCGTTATGATATAGCATGTTATGTGTATGGTATATGTGGTTGGTATTTTTGGGGTATCTCACTAAGCTTTCGGGCTTACAGTTGTGGTCTATTGTTTTTCAGGTTCTTCAGGAGACCGTGGCAAGGCGAAGGCGTGATCGTACCGCTCCTCGTGTTTATGTTTTATGAAATGGACCTGGGAATACTCTGATAATAAATGTATTGAAAACCTTTTTGTAATAACTTAATGAATTGGGTTGTTTTTGAAAAGTTTTAATTTTATTGTAATTTTGGTCGTTACATATATACAGACATAATAGTTCTGATCAGTCAGTTCAGTACCTTTGGGTAGCAAAGGTATACGTTCATATATACCTAGTAAGCTATTATAGGTATAGTTTGGGCTTATATATGATTTGGTAATAAATATGGATTTCGACCTTGCGATTCGTTGCGGAAGTCACCTTTAGTTCCAAATATGGAATACGGACTACTAATCATATTATTACTTATTTACAGCAGGTCTTGTGAGAAGAATGCTTACTTACAGCGGGTAAGACTATTACATATTATACGTGTGGATTAGTTCTTTCTATCCTAGTACAAACGGATACTATACGGGACTACCCATTCCGGAACCCAACTGTTAGCAACAGAGGTAACGAACATCTACGGATGCCTACGGTTAATACTTATACTAGGGTAACTTTACGGGGCTAACCATTCGTACACCTTGCTATTAGCTACAGAGGAAAATGAACATCTACGGACGTTCAAGGTTGTAACGGCCCGTTCTTAAAGTATTTAATTATGAGTCCCTAAGATTTAAGAGGAAGCGTAATTTTGGTCCTTTTGCGGGAAATGGGTTATATCCGAGAAGGTTTCGTCAGATGTGTGGGTTGCAAGAAGCATAGGGCTTCTTGCCACCCTCGTGTGAATGTAAAGTTCATTGGGAGCGGGTTTAGATTAGAGGAGTTGCGGCATTTTGAAGGTAATAATTGATTATAGCTCTTAATGGAAAAAGTGGAAAAGGGTCCCATGTAAGCCATGCATGTGTACTTGAAGTTGGCTGGGTACGGCCAGCGTAAGCTGGATGTACGCCCAGTGTAGTGGAGGAAAGAAGCGCGAGTGTTTGGGTGAGTACGCCCAGCGTACTAGAGGTACGCCCAACATACTCTCAGAAACCCCAGACCCTAATTTAAGGGCTACCACTATATAAGGAACATGTTGGTTCATACCCTAGCCTCCATAGACACTCTTTTACCCCCCGGAAACCCTAGAAATCCATATTCCCTCCATTGTTAGGTGTGTTTGGCCTTGGAAAGCTAATTTTTGGAAAAAGAAAAAGCTAGAAGAAGAAAGGAGAAGTTGTCAAAGAAGGAGCAGAATAATTGGAACTTATAGATCTGGAAAGATATCATCCTTTGGAGCTTACTTGAGGTATAAAGCTTCTTGCTTGTCAATTATTTTGCATAGATATAAGTGTTGTGAAGTTTTGGCATCATTCTTGTCCCAAAAGTCCTCATCTTGATTCATGCTTTGAATTTGCCGAGATTATCTGTCCTTTCAGACCTTTGGAGAGGTCTTGAGTTCCCAAGGGTTGTGGTTGTTCCATGTGTGAGATATGTAGGTCTTAATGGATTAAGACCTTGGATTAAGAGATTTATGGACGTCCCAAGTGATAAAGTTTTAGATTTTATGAATTCTAATAATATTTGGCCTAAGGATCTGAAGTTTGGGCTTAAGAGCTTAAACCATTAAGTCGTTATGTGATGTTGTTGAGCAGTGAGGTTATGCCCCGCGTAACCTGTGAGTACGCCCAGCGTAGCGGGCCAGTGTCCCGATCCCATAATGCAAACTTTTCTGTACGCCCAGCGTACCAAGAAGAGTACGCCCAGCGTACTCCCCCTGATTGGACTTCCATGTTGGGCCTTAGAGTTTGGGCTGTTTTTGGGTTGTTGGTTTATGGGCCATGACTGGAAATTTATGGATAGAGTATTTTGGGACCAATTATTGTTATGGACCTTCGATCTACGCCTATTTGGTGAGGTGGGCCCAATTTGGTAAATTGGGCCAATATTGGTCTTTGTATAAGATTTGGACTTTGGCCTTGGCCCGATAAGTGGATGTATGCTTGGCCTAATGTGTATTTGTGCTATTTTGGCTAGTTTGGGATTTGCGATGAGTTGGTGATTCGAGAATCTATTTCTTCAATTTAGAGTATCGGAAATCGCGAGGTGAGTTATCCTCTCTATATCAACACTGTCTAAGGCACCAAGGCCGACCCTTTATCGGATTGAGATCCGAGTATTTTGTTGTTATGTTATTGCTTTGATATGTTTGCATCCTGGTAGCTAGGATGGTATATGCTAGTGATCGGTTAGGTCGGTATCCTGGTTAGCATGATGATAAGTTATCTGATCTGTTTGATCGGCTTGTTGACTGTGAACTGTTATATGATTGTATGTTTATGTGCACATGGTTGTTTGGACTGCAGTTGCGTTGAGGAGGGACCTTCTTTGTGCTGTAGGCCACCATACCCAAGGCGGACCGGTTATTCCGAAGGCCCAACAAGCGGTCCGGATAGCCTGTAGGCCCCGCGAGGGCAGACCAGACGTGCCGAGGCTCGGAGAGTGAACCAGGCCGACTGAAGGCCCGATGCGGGCGGACCAGAGAGTGGACCAGGTGGGTTGAATGCCTGGTGCGGGCGGACCAACCACACTGCAGACTCGAGGGACATGACTAGACTCTGAGGGTGGATCCGGTGGACTGAAGGCCCGATACTGTGGACCAGTCATACAGTAGACTCGATATGCATGGCTGTTCTGTGATCGGTTATGATATGACATGTTATATGTGTATGGTATATGTGCTTGGAATTTTGGGGGATCTCACTAAGCTTTCGGGCTTACAGTTGTGGTTTAATGTTTTTCAGGTTCTTCAGGAGACCGTGGCAAGGCGAAGGCGTGATCATACCGCTCCTCGTTTTTATGTTTTATGTTATGGTTCTGGGAGTACTCTGATAATAAATGTATTGAAAACCTTTTTGTAATAACGTGATTAAAATTGGTTGTTTTTAAAAGTTAAATTTTGTTGAAAATTTTGGTCGTTACAAATTGGTATCAGAGCCTTGGTTTGAGTGAATTGGAGGAACATTCGTGTGAATCTCTCAAATCAGGGAGAGTTTTTTTAAAGAAAAAATTTTAATGGTTTTCAAAATGAGTAAAAGGAGGACGCGGAGGTACGATCATCCGGAGCCAGTAAGTAACCCAACATGCTAGTACTAGGCTAGGGATCTTCATGATTTCATGATAATGTTTCCTGTTTTATGATGCCTGCTAGCCTAGGGTTTCCTTCTGTATGAGATTTTCAGTGTTCCTCTAGGAGTGAGGATTGAGCTCTTCTTATGTATATTTGTCACTAGGGTGTTGTGGTAGTACATCATACAAATATGGGTAGGTATGGAAGGTAGTATGGGCCCGTACTATTAAAAGCACAGGACCCATACACGTAACAGGGAAACCATGACCTCCAGGGTTGGGTTGAGAGTTGGTTCCCGGGTTAGTGGGAAGCGTCTGAGATTTTATGGTTTATTTTCAGTATGGAGATTCCGAGGCATGCTAGGAGTGGATCCGGGTCAGGATCAAGAGCAGGAGAGGAAGTTCTGGGCGGGTCAATACCGCCCAAGGTTATTGGTCAGATGAGCACGTGCGAGTTGGATGCGAGGATTCGTGAGATCCTGCACGATGAGGTTGCTGCGTTGTTCCGGGCCGAGCTGCTAGAACTGTTTGGATCGATCATTACCGCCATGGTTGAGTATTTTGATGAGCGTTATGCGGCTCTCGTTGAGACAACTGTCGCGGCAGCTACAACGGCAGGGGGAGGAGTCGGTCGAGGTTTTCAGTATCGGGACTTCGATAATACGAAGCCTCCCACCTTTGATGGAGTTTAGGACCCGATTGTTGATATGAGATGGCTATCGAACGTGGAGGAGTGTTTCATCACGTGTTCATGCCCTGCTGATCAGAGGGTGAGGTGTGCTCTGAACCTGTTGAGGCTCGGGGCAAAGGATTGGTAGATATTGACCACGGGGTCATATTCAGATGCGCATAGGGCTGCGGTTTCATGGGATCAGTTCAGAGAGATGTTCAACACTTGTTATGTTCTGCGGGTTGAGAGAGAGATTGGCTCAGGAGTTCCTTGAGCTGAAGCAGGGTTCGGAGCCGGTGACTAAGATCACCAGGATGTTCACTGAGAGAGCGATGTTTTTCCCTGAGTTCACTTCAGAGCAGGCTTAGATGTCCCGATATCTGAGTATGCTCAAGAGAGATATCAGACATTTTGTGTCTACGCAGAGGTGCGAGACTTTGTTGGAGTTGCAGGAGGCCTCCAGGCGGCGTGAGTTAGAGATTGAGTTGCAGTTGTGTGAGCTGAGGCAGGCTCCGGTGCAGTCACAGCCGGCGCCGAAACGGTCCAAGACCATTGATTCCAGGGCGGGAGATCAGAGCAGCCACGCTTGTGGGAAGTGTGGGAGGGGTCACACTGGTGTTTGTATGTCCGGTGGTGCATGCCGCAAGTGCGGAAAGGAGTGGCACTATGCGAGGGATTGTCGGCAGGCAGCCCCAGGTCGGGATCTGAGGATCTGTTATTATTGTCATCACGTTAGGCACTTGAGGGTCAACTGTCCACAGCTTGCTGCAGGGTCGGTGCCGGCTCCAGCATCGGCCACTTTGAGGATCACGGGTGGAGGTCAGGGTGGAGCGGAGCCCCCAAGGGCTCAGGGTCGTGCTTTTCAGTTTGCAGCAGAGGAGGTCAGAGCAGTGTCGGATGCAGCTGCGGGTACGTTTCTTTCTTAATGTCTTGATTATCTTGTGATTATTGTGGAGTATTGTTTATCTGCTAGTCCCATTGTGTGGTTTTCGGTATCGTATCCGTTGTTCCTTGAAGGTTTGGTATGGTTATGGGTTAGTGTTTGGGATTTCGTTGGTTATCATTCGTGGGGGCTATTAGTGAAAATTTGGTGTCTGGTTTGAATATTGGGTAGCATCAGCATTCTGAGGAGTGGTTAGCTGCAGATTGAGTTTCTTTTGAGCTCGGGATGATCAGTGATTGGTATGGGATTTGGTGAAGATTGCTAGTGCTAGTGGGAATTAGTTTGCGTGAAAGAGATTGTGTTATGTAAGATTGTTAGGGGTGGTCGGTGATGGCGACCAGTGGTTGTTGGTCAGTGCTATAAGTGGGGGAGAATTGGAAAATTCTCCGGAATATCGATGACCATATGAGGTTGTTAGCTGTTTGGGATTTAGTAGTGTTTCTGTCAGCCGAGAGCGTAGGCTGGTATGAGTAAGTGGCAGGCATGCGGGGCGGGACACAGACCAAGCGTATTTGATTGTGGAGAGCCAGGATCAGGCCGGGTTCGAGTATGTGTGATGGAGGTAGAGTTCGGAACCCCTAGACGGCTAGAACAATATGCATGGGAGGATTTCCCGAAGAGATAACTCAGAGTGATGAATGCTGGTTGAATGGTCCGGATAGACTGAAGGCCGATAGGCGTACCAATCAGGCCGAAGGATCGGAGGACGGTCCAGCCAGACTGAAGGCCCGGGAGGGCGGTCCAGATTGGCTGAAGGTTTTGAGAGTGGTCCAGATTGGCTGACGGCCTAGTTAGGCGGTCCAGTCATGCTGAAGACTCTGCAGGTATTGTTAGACCGATTCGAGGAAATGGGTTGAGTATGTCGCGATGTGTTAGCATTAGAAGGTCTGGCCCCCGGTATTGATCTTGATTAAGTGGAGATGGTGCATGGACTTGAGAGTCCTTGCGAGCATATTCAGAACATATGTGTTGCATGGATAGCGGTTATGCTATAAGGGAGTGGTGTAGCGTTGGGCGAGCACCATGGCACTTGTCGTAGTGACAAGGCAGCCAAGTGGATTTCCTTGGTAAGGAAAGAGAGAGAAATGTAGCTCCGAGACGGAGTGTATATTCACGGAAGTGAAAACAGTAATGCAGAGTTATGATCAGAATCACATCCAGGTTGGATGGTTGCTGAGGCTCGGATGGAATGCATGGATGGAATCTCGGATTTCCAGTTAGATTTTGTTTTATGTGGTGGAAATTCATTCTGAAGGATGTTTGGAAGTGTCATCAGTGAATCGGGTTTTTTCTAACCCGAGGACGCTAGAACCAGTTCAGTGTAGGTATGAGGTTGCAGTGGAGAACTCGTGGAAGTTGCTCTGAGGCTGAAGCATGTCTCATCCTGTCAGCAAGAAAAGTAAAGTTGGTAAAGTTGGGTTTCGGATTTCGATGGTCGAGTCTTGAGGAACCTGGTCTGGTGAATGCCAGGTGGTGCATTACGGGGGTAGTTCTAGAGTAGAGTAGCCGCAGGCTTTGAGGACGAAGCCTAATTTAAGTGGGGGAGAATTGTAACGCCCCGTTCTTAAAGTATTTAATTATGAGTCCCTGAGATTTAATAGGAAGGGTAATTTTGGTCCTTTTGCGGGAAATGGGTTTTATCCGAGAAGGTTTGGTCAGGTGTGTGGGTTGTTAGAAGCATAGGGCTTCTCTCCACCCTCGTGTGAATGTAAAGTTTATTGGGAGCGGGTTTAGAGTAGAGGAGTTGCAGCGTTTTGAAGATGATAATTGATTATAGCTCTTAATGGAAAAAGTGGAAAAGGGTTCCATGCAAGCCATGCATGTGTACTTGAAGTTGGTTGGGTACGCCCAACGTAAGCTGGACATATGCCCATCATAGTGGAGGAAAGAAAGGCGGGTGTTTGGGTGAGTACACCCAGCGTACTCTCAGAAACCCCAAACCCTAATTTAAGGGCTACCACTATATAAGGAGCATGTTGGTTCGTACCCTACCCTCCATAGACACTCTTTTACCCCCAGAAACCCTACAAATTTGTATTCCCTCCATTGTTGGGTGTGTTTGGCCTTGGAAAGCTCATTTTTCACAAAAGAAAAAGCTAGAAGAAGAAAGGAGAAGTTGTCAAAGAAGGAGAAGAACGATTGGAGCTTATAGATCTGGAAAGATATCATCCTTTCCAGCTTAGTTAAGGTATAAAGCTTCTTTCTTGTCAATTATTTTGCATAGATCTAAGTGTTGTGAAGTTTTGGCATCATTCTTCTCCCAAAAGTCCTCATCTTGATTCATGCTTTGAGTTGGCCGAGATTATCTGTCCTTTCAGAACTTTGGAGAGGTCTTGAGTGAGAAAAATGAGGTCCCAAGGGCTATGGTTGTTCCATGTATGAGATATGTAGATCTTAATGGATTAAGACCTTGGATTAAGAGATTTATGGACGTCCCAAGTGATAAAGTTTGAGACTTTATGAAGTCTAATCATATTTGGCCTAAGGATCTGAGGTTTGGGCTTAAGAGCTTAAACCATTAAGTCGTTATGTGATGTTGTTGAGTAGTGAGGTTACGCCCCGCATAACCTATGAGTGCGCCCAGCGTAGTGGGCCAGTGTCCCGATCCCATAATGCGAACTTTGTTGTACGCCCAGCGTACCAAGAAGAGTATGCCCAGCGTACTCCCTCTGATTGGACTTCCATGTTGGGCCTTAGAGTTTGGGCTGTTTTTGGGTTGTTGGTTTATGGGCCATGAATGGAAATTTATGGATAGAGTATTTTTGTCCCATTTATTGTTATGGACGTTGGATCTAGGCCCATTTCGTGAGGTGGGCCCAATTTGGTAAATTAGGCCAATATTGGTCTTTGTATAAGATTTGGACTTTGGCCTTGGCCCGATAAGTGGATGTATGCTTGGCCTAATGTGTATTTGTGCTATTTTGGCTAGTTCGGGATTTGCATTGAGTTGGTGATTTGAAAATCTGCTTCTTCAGTTCAGAGTATCGGAAATCGCGAGGTGAGTTATCCTCACTATATCAACAGGGTCTAATGCACCAAGGCCGACCCTTTATTGGATTGAGATCCGGGTATTTGTTGTTATGTTATTGCTTTGATATGTTTGCATCCTGGTAGCTAGGATGGTATATGCTAGTGACCGGTTAGGTCGGTATCCTGGTTAGGATGATGATAAGTTATGTGATCTGTTTGATCGGCTTGTTGACTGTGAACTGTTACATGATTGTATGTTTATGTACACATGGTTGTTTGGTTTGGAGTTGGGACCTGCTTTGTGTTGTAGGCAACATACCAAGGGCGGACCGGTTATTCCGAAGGCCCAATGAGCGGTCCGGATAGGCTGTAGGCCCCACAAGGGTGGACCAGACGTGTCGATGCTCCGAGAGCGGACCAAGCCGACTGAAGGCCCGATGCGGGCGGGCTAGTCATACTGTAGACTCAGAGAGTGGACCAGGTGGGTTGAAGGCCCGATGCGGGCGGACCAAGCACACTGCAGACTCGAGGGACATGACTAGACTCGGAGGGTGGACCTGGTCGACTGAAGGCCCGATACGACAGACCAGTCACACAGTAGACCCGATATGCATAGTTGTTCTGTGATCGGTTATGATATGACATATTATATGTGTATGGTATATGTGGTTGGTATTTTGGGGGTATCTCACTAAGCTTTCGGGCTTACAGTTGTGGTTTAACGTTTTTCAAGTTCTTCAGGAGACCGTGGCAAGGCAAAAGCGTGATCGTACCGCTCCTCGTGTTTATGTTTTATGTTATGGTTCTGGGAATACTCTGATAATAAATGTATTGAAAACCTTTTTGTAATAATGTGATTAAAATGGGTTGTTTTTGAAAAGTTAAATTTTGTTGAAAATTTTGGTCGTTACAAAGGTTAATACTATTCGGCAGTCGCGATGTCGGGTTTATCCTAATACAAAAGGATAATACTTACATAACTATATTTTTCCTATTACTTTTATTTTGTGATAAATTCACATAAACAATGAGGTATAGTATATATATTGTTAATAGTAGTCATACAAGGGAAAAACCATCTTTTTTACTCTCAAAACATTCAAGTCTTGGTAGAAGACTACCTTTTTATACTAATAGGAAATATGAGATTTTCTAGGAAATTCAAACGTTTACACTTTTACTTATAAGGCTTTTCATTTATACTTATTTGGATAACGACATTAAACACTTATGAATTCACCAGCTTTAAATCTGATACTCGCTTTCAAAATAACTTGTATTCTCAGGTCACAAATAGACAGGTACCGATGCAAGGTTTAGAGAAGACGGAGCAGTCAAGACTCGTCTTTTATTTTGAGTATTCATTATGTTGTTATTACTATGAAAGAATACAATTATAAGTAAAATTATACTAATAATGCAATGGATGATGTTGTTGCTTGTTTACTACTTTGCATTGTTGTGATATTGTACATGAGTCCTCCGTTCCCAAATGTTTCCGCCGTTCCGGTTTTGGGGTGTGACAGATTGGTATCAGAGCATTGTTTATAGTGAATATAGTATATCAACCCATAAAAGATATACTAAATATAAATACATTGGGATTTAAAATACTCTGACAAAGAGTTTATACTTTTAAATAATAAAATATTTAAGTAAGTATACGTTCCTGCATTCATACTAAAATTGGCGTCACAATTACAAGAACAAAAGTATTACGATTGTTGGATATCATAAGTAAGCTTGGGGATGTATGGTCAGTGTCGGGAGTGGCATAGCCTGATCAACTATGCTAGTATGAGGAGTGATTAGCATGTGCCCAAGAATGGTTGTGATGTGGCAACCAATCTAAAAACTTACCAACACAACCACAAAGAAATACCATAGGGGCATTTGGTCTTACTATGATTACTTATTTGAGAACTAAATAGATCTCTATTAATATGTCAATAGTTGTTTAGTGGATACACTAAGGTTATATGTACTAGCATGCCATAGACTTAGAATCTGTGAATCTTTGCCTTATTTCATGTCCTCATTGGGTTGGAGACTTAGGGCTAGGGTCTCTTATTCGAAGGTCTATCATATCCTAACTACATATAACTTGTATGCACTAAACAAGTATTGAAGCAACTGATAAAGGTCATCTTATAATTATCTTAGTTAGTTCGTCTATTTAGTTACTTCCACTACTAGAAAAACAGCCTTTTACGACGCTCATTGCGCATCGTAAAAGGCTCAGACAACGCGAAAATGCACGTCAAGGAAGGCCCTGTCATAAAGAGAGACGATGCACTTTTGCGCGTCGTCTATAGAGGACGCGCATTTACGATGCTCATTTACGACGTGCAATTACAACGCGCGTTTACGACATGCAATACGTATCAAGGAAGGCCCTGTCATAAAGGAATACAACACGCATTCGCGTGTCGTAACCTTACGATGCGCTTGTTAATGACACGCAATGCGTATTATTAAAACCCCTGTCAACAAAGGCCATTTCATAAATGAAGATGACACACATTTTTGCGTATCGTAACTTTAAATGATTAAAAAAATATATTTATTTATTTATTAATTTTTAAATTAAATTTGCTTTTACTATCTCATAATAGAAATAAAATACCATATAAAAAATACAATCCATTGCATAAAATTTAATGTCATACAATTCGATTTCTTACAATAAATAAATTTGCATTCATCTAATCTACTCTGTGTGTCATACTAACTATTGAAATGAAGAATGCAACACTTGCATGCATTTGCAACATCTTATCTCTTTCAACTTGAGCTTTCTTTTCCTCCTCTAACTCCAGAGCTATTCGTTTTCATCCACCCTGTAAACACAACACAAAATCACTTGTCATTTTCATTCTACTTTAGAAATGTCAGCAGTGAAGTTAATGGATTCTGAAGAAGAAAACTTTGTTCCAATAAATTTAGCAACTTCACTGAACTTTTCTGCACTTGGGAACTTCAGAACAGATGGTCTAAACCCACGTATATCAAAATTTAATTTCATCATAATGTAAGGAGCTGCAACATGAATTAACTTCATTTTAGTTTATGTCACAAAAATAAGGAGGGAGGCTAGGTTGTTTACCCAAATTCATGGCAAGACAGCTGGTGAAAACGAAATCCGAGAAAGTAGTCACGATGAACAGATGCTTGATCTTCCGCAGGTCCATGCCAACTAACTTCATTGGTCACTTTCAAATGGCCTAGATCAATTTCCAAGAAACTGCATCCATGAAAGAAACACCGATAAACCATTTTCAAAAGATGTTTAAGCAAAGAACCTTCAATAAGTAATTATAGCATCCCCATACAAACAACTAACTAAATGAGAATGACACCTTTAAAACAAGATCCATTGTTGCTATTGAAACACTCTTCTGGATAATATTTATGGTAGAGACTATATACGTATCCTTATCTATTTATAGTAGAAACTATATACAACACCAACCACTCCAGTTCTATCCTTTGTCACCCACTATCAAATTAACATGATAACTTTTGATATACGAAAAACACAGTCACTAAACCCCGGCCAAAAAAGTTAATAATAGAAGAACATACAAAAAAAGGGCTATTCCATTCCTTCATACTAAATAAAACCTTAAACTCTTTCTGTATTAGCTTTGTTTGATATTCATATAGTGAAGGTCGACTCCTCTAAGGAATCCAGCAAATGTGGAAGATTCATGATGGTAGTTTTAAGTTGACACTTGTTAATAATATTATTTATTGCATACAAAATAAATAAATAATGACGAAGGACCATTGAAGCTAGCATATGCCCCATGCTACGTGACGATGGATCCCTACATATTCAAGCACATGAGATGAGATGCAATCAACATATTTAAGTTATAAATAAATAAATAAAATAAAAAACTTATCCACCAGCACAGATTATAGGAAACAATCTTAACAGCAACTGTAAAGGCAATGACATGGAAGAACTCAAAGTCGAAGGCAAATTCTGTAACCCCAGACTCTCGCCTATGATTCCATCTTGCCAATCTCAGACTCCCGCCTCTAATTCCCTTCCTTGTATTCGCTTTACTGACCGGACCCACAACTCTGGAAACAACCATTCCAATTGTAACCCCACTTATTTGTTGCTCAATCTCACGCATCTGCTTAATCAAATCACTGGAAAACGTAACCCCTGCGATTTTCCTCCCTCTCACTATCACTAAAAGACGTTTTTGTCCCTTGAAAATGAACATCTGCAAAAACAAAATATGTAACTTTTCTAGATTTTTCTACAATATTGTAATAGGAAATTTGATGGAACCCACAAATGGAGAATGAATGTAAACTGTTGAACCAATTTCTCAATAGATTCATCTGTTCCACGAATCACACTTGTAATCCGAGCTAGACCCTCCATTTCTGTAGGACCTGCAGCCAGACTCTGCACACATTAACACAACACATTTTTTTATTTTTAAATATTATTATTTAAAAAACAAGTAAACATTTCACTTAAAAAAATATACTATAAGGATAAAAAACCAAACATGGATGTTGTAACCCTTTATGGATATAACTCCGGTGACCAGGTTAAGAACTCCAGGAGCATTATTGACAAGAATGTTCACAGTGTGAGACTTATGACCAGTTAACTATTTTATTAATATTAAATCTGATTTATATATATCCCATAAACTATTTGCTAAATAATGATTGATAAGACATTAATGAATAATGAGAAATGGACACATATCTTACATCTTCTTCATAAAGCACACCCCAATGGGGGTCAAGGACTTGATTCATTGAGAACCTATTGTAGTACTCCACAGGATAAACATCTCCCTACATTCAAACAAATATATCACAACTCAAATTAATTAAAAAAAGTGAAATTATCACAAATAGAAACCTGCAGAGAATTAAAGAATATATCCCTAAAACGGAAGTTCCAAAATGGAGCAGTTTCACCTAACTTTTTATCTTCTTAAAGCAATCTACAATTTGCAGCATACCAATGGACTAGTGAAGCTTTTTAGGGATAATTTTTTTTATCATAAACAAGAGATTGAGAGCGGGTTTTTTGTCCCATTTGACTTGAAAATAAAAAGGTACCTGGATTCTTGAGGGACTTTTGACTTCAAGGTTTGTAGATGCAGTGGAGGTGAAAGTAGAAAAAAAGGGTGGAGAATGCGATGTAATTATCAATGGTAAGGGTGGTGGTAGAGATTTGTTGACAAATCTTGTTAACCTTCAAAAATGGAGTTGTGCCCACTGCTAGAAGTGGTAATAGCTCAGAAAATGCAGTGAACCTGTTAATTGTTATGTTACCACATAAACAAAAAATGTTTCAGAACACAACAAGGGCAAAATTGGAAAATTAAGAAATTATGAGGAAAATGGTTGGAGAAAGATGTAAACATGCTTACTAAAATAAATGATTAATAATTAAGTGAAGCAAGCAAAGTAAGAAGAAACAGGTAAATAGGGAAGGAACTTGAAATTACTCTTAGAATGCTTACAAGGAGAGAATTCTAAAGGCTTTAAGTAGTCTAAAGAGAGGGTGGGGCTATAGAACAATTACAGTTTCCTTAAAGTGAACTTAGGTTATTTATAATTATAATGGCAAGACTTGATGGATGTGGGGTAGATTTAACTTAATTTTCAACAAAGGGTAAATAGGTCATGTAACTTACCTTTAAAGACTCAAGATTCTTGTAACTCATGATAGGGTCGGGAAAAAGACACAGCTGTCACACCCCAAAACCAGGAACGGCGGAAACGTTCTGGGGCGGAGGATGTCATGTATAATATCAACAACAATGTAAAGTAGTAAACAAGCAACAACATCATCCATTGCATTAATAATATAATTATTATACAAATGTGTTCTGTCAAATTTTGATAAACACTAAAGCATAAATCAAAATGAAAGATAAGCCTTGAACAAGCTCCATCTTCCTTTCTCCTTGCATCGGTACCTGTCTATGATGACCTGAGGATACAAGTAATTTTGAAAGCGAGTATCAGCTTTAAAGCTGGTGAGATCATAAGTATTTAGTGTCTTAATTTATATATGAGAAAATGTAAGTATATGTACTTAAAAGTATTGAAAGTGTATATGAACTGTAAGTGTTTGAAAAACCCTAGAATCCCTATGATTCCTATTAATAATAAAAGGAGTCTTCTACCAAGACCTAACTGTTCTGAATGTAGTCTTCTACCAAGACCTAACTGTTCTGAATGTGTGTGTCTCTTGTAAGAGGATGTATTTTCCAAAGTATAACTATCATTATTCAAAAATATAGTTTGTACAATAATGTTTAAGTGAGGTTATCACTAAAAATATGTAATGGAAAATCAATGTAGTACTATGGTGTAGTGTCCAACTACAACCGTACTTATTACCTTAAATCTAGGGTAATACTTCCAAGTACTGTAGTATTTAATAAAAATAACTACATCGGTACTCAACTGCCTTATTTGAGGGATAAGGTATAATGTGATGTCTAGATCCTAGACTATACGCTCCCCTATCAAAGGGATTTTGGGACCTACCCACGACCCCTGCATGAACGCAAGCTGTGAGCATCCACATTAACGAATGATCATGTATACTCGATATAACTAACACAATTGTGGTGTGATTCATCAGTATAGTTAGATCCCAAACTGGTTCCGTGCTATAGCACCTAATGACGTCTGTTCTATGTATATGTAAGTGTGATCATGTAATTGTACTCAAGTAAGAGCGATCATGTAATAGTACAGTAGTGTACTATAATGTTCTACGTGTGCTAGCTGTAATGTGTGTTCTCTCTATCTAGCAAGTATAGTAATGTGATCATTCTAGTATAGTTGTATATGTTCTCGTCCTAGTATAGCTGTATATGTAATGTACTGAAAAGTTCTAGAAAGTATTGACTCATGAATGAACTGACTCATTGAATGATATCGCGTTCTAGTAATGGTTCTAGTATCTTCCTGAACTACCCATATGGTAGCTTTCTAGTAATCTAAGTGTACGTATGGACATGGATGTATACCCTTGCTACCCAAGGGCATAGGATGAACTGGAAGGACCTTTTATAACTATATATGTGTACATGATATATAACTAATATTTAAATGACCTTCGGACGAATACCCAAAATCCCACCAGACCACATCTCAAGGCATGAAAAGGAAATAGGGTGGATAGCCTTCCTAAGTCTTTTAAACATTTCTTATATAAGTATACATATAGAGGCATTCAATTTATAATATAAAAGCATAAATAAGATTTGTAAGACATTTGAAATATAAGTATTATTTTAAGAAAAGATCGACTTGGTGTCAATCTATAAAACAATTTGAAGGCATAAGTTTAATAAAACAGTTTAAGTATAAGGAAACATTTGTTTGAAACACAGTTGTAAATAAGTTTGAAAGGAAATGTACGGAGTAAGCTGTACAGTGTAAAAAGGAGTTTAAACATTTAAAATGTTTATAAAAAGTCATTTGAAGGAAACTGTTTGGTAAAACGGCTAATGAGTAGCCAAATCATTTGAATGTTGTATATTAATCACATGTGATTGATGTAATAAGTAATATAATCCTACTTGCTAATCACATGTGATTGAAATAATAAGTAGCATGATTCTACTTGTATCCCCCCCCCCCCCCATAAAACATTTAAAAAGAGTTTAAAACATTAGTTAAGGGGTATGAACTCACCAGCGGTAAGTGACTGGAATTGAACGGACTGTTATCGTACGGAAGGATCGGACAAGTGCTTGGTGTCAAGTGGAGACTTAGACACACACAATGATCCTGATTACATATGAAAACATATGTATATAAATAATTAGTGATTATAACACTAATTATACAAGTAATTGATGGGGTTTGAGCATTCTAACACTTCCTAAGTGTACATGCAACCCTAATAACCTTGGATCTATGTTTATCTAATTATCATGCAAAGTTGAATTCCAAGGTTATATTCCTATCTAGCATACATGGGGAACAATTTCAACTTGAATAGTAGATAGAATAACTTACCTTGTTGTTTGTGTTCCTTGAAACCTTGTGAGCCTAGCACCCCAAGTGTGATGCCTCAAAAGCTTCACACAACACCAAATGCTCTTGGAAGAACTTATGAGAGAACACACACTTCTCAAAAATTGGCCAAGCCCTCTTGTTTCTTAGTGTGTGCGATTTTGGTGGAGAATATGTTTCTTATATAGTGTTGACACATCTAGGGTTAAACCCTAATGTGTCATGACTCTTCATTTCCATGACCCATGGGTTTGTAACTCCCATGGAGCATCCTATGGGTGGAACCCATCTTGATAATCCATGGAGCCTCTTAGCCCACTATACAAGATATGGATGATTTACATAATCAACCCATATATTTAATTAGTTATCTTTTGATCACATAATTAATTCTAAATTAATTCTTGATCAAACTAATCAAATAATATTATTAATATATTAGAACTAATAATATATTAATAATCTCCAAGTGTTATTTCTCTCATTTAGTCTATCCAATTGCATGGTGCCATGCAACCCAAATGGACCATGCCGGGTCGGGTCAAGTACATACCAGAAATAGTTATGGACTTAGACACCTTATCCAATAGTAATAACATTTAAGCGCGAGGATAACACTTTTGGTCAAGTGCTAGGAGGCTAAAGGGTTGCAACAAAGGAGTGCAATGCCCCTAATGTGAGTTTAAGGTCAAAAGACCATATTCATTAGAGTTTACGGCCCAAGGAAGTAAGTTCCTGGCCGTAAACTCCCAATCAAGGCTTGGGATGGTACTTTCAATTACTACAACCTTAGTGGGAATTGTTTCAAGGCATATACAAGTGTTTGGGCACCATATTGACTCCTTTGGGGAGTTTACGGCCCAAAGACCCCTTTTCCCTTGGAGTTTACGACCGTAAACTCCCTTGGGAGGGTTCTTATTGTCCTTTCAAGTCTCCAACATTTCTAGGAACAAGTCTAGGCTTCAATTATTGGATTAAGGAAAGTTTATGGCACTAAATGGGACCATTTGATGGATTTTACGGCCGTAGAACTCTTTGGGCCGTAAACTCCCTCACACATGAGGTTCTAAGAATTTTAGCTAGTCCAAATCTCATCTAGGTACTTGCCCTAAAAGTCTCTTGGCCTTAGGAAGTGTTTAGGGTGTCCTTTGACCCCTTAATAGGAGTTTACGGCCCAAGAAATACTCTTGGTCGTAAACTCTTCCACACTTGAGTTTCCATGAGTTTTCTAGGTTCTAATCTTTTAGGGGTACATGCCAAAATAAAGTCTAAGCCTTAGGACAAGTTTGAAGGCACTTATGAACACAAAACTTGGAGTTTACGGCCCAAGGAGCTTCTTGGCCGTAAACTCCCTTATAGAAATGATTTCTAAGGGTTTTGATGGCATAAATCATGAGTTTAAAGCTTCTAGGTTTTTCTTCTAAGGCTAGGGATCACAAGGCACTCATTTGTGCCCTTTACTTGGAGTTTACGGCCCAAGAGGTGTTCCTTGGCCGTAAACTCCTCAAACTACTTGGTTTTGATTTGTTTCCAGCCTCTAATGCTCATACATAAGGTCCTTAGTTAGATGCCTAACACGGAAATGGGACTAGGTGGCCTTTAGGCTTGATTTTGGAGTTTACTCCCCAAGAACGTTCTTGGGCGGTAAACTCCCGGATCTTGTGTTTTAGACATGTAAATAATGTTATTAAGCATATAACAAGTATTAAAACACATCTAGGGAAGTAGACTCACAATCTGGGATGAAAACCCGAAGATCCGTGAGAGAGAAATGGGCTTTTCTCTAAATGGAATTCAACTAATGAACCAATTTGGTTCAGAATTCTATTTATAGTCCTGAGATTTTTGGCAGAAAATATTCTAATCTCGGACTGGATTCTAATGATTCTAGGGTAATGGAATTTACAGTGTTGCACAAAATCCTAGTGCAACCACTCTCCTAATACCCCTTTTTGGTGTAAAACCCTAAAACTGCCAAACTTATATTCTAAGTCTGAATTTTCATTGTAACTGCTCTACTTCGAGTTACCAATGCGTTTTTCATTGTTCTACCACTCATTGAATTACACACAAGAGCGCGATTTATAACATCGAGTTACCAATGCGTTTTTCGTTGCCAGTTCCTTAGCACTTTCAAAGGTGTAAGGTTTGGAGGCTAACACGTTGGACCGTAATTGGGTCGTCAGTCCCCATATGTACCTCTCTATTTTCTTGCTCTCAGGAGCAATCATATATGGGCAAAGGATTGCCAGCTCGCAGAATCTGTTGGTATATGTTGCGATGTCGGTACCAACCATTCTGAGAGTCCAAAGTTCATGCCAAGCCTTTGAATCTGTCCCCTCGGGCAGTATTCTCTCATCATCATGGCTTTGAGGCTCTCCCAGCTTATGGAGTTTGCCACTATTAGAGTAAGTACTTTAACGTGGCCATTCCACCATGTTAAAGCTCTATCAAAGAGTGTGAAGGTTGCAAATTTGACCTTGTTGTGCTCAGGATAGGAGCAGATTTCAAAGACTGATTCTGTCCTTTCAATCCACTGTCTCAGAGCCATCACACCGCCAGTTCCATAAAACATACGGGGTTTGGCATTAGTAAAGTCCTTATAAGTGCATTCTCGAGGTTGCCCATGACTCTCGCCATGGTTGGATAGATGTGTGCCAGTTCTCGAGTCATTTGTACTCGAGTTATTGAGCTGTGTCATGGCAGCTGCTACTGCTGCAGTGACTGCTGCTTGGAACATGACAGCATCAAATTGAGGAGGTGAAGGTGGTGGTGGTATCGGTGTTTCATTGATGGGGTTACGTCTGGTATTCCTGCGTGGCGGCATCTTTAACTATACGTTTAAAAGATGATGATATGGATAAGAATAAGTGACAAATGAATGTGTCTCATGAACCAAATTGCCATGGTTCAACAACAGATGATAGCATAGAAAAATGAAAGTTGTTTGTAAGGCTGAAAGTATGAAACAAGTACTTGGTTTCTCGATGACTTTTCAAGGTTTGAACGAAATACTCAATGTAGTAATAATAGTGTCACTTATATTAATATAAAGGTTGATGCAACGATCATGAAAATTTGACTCTTATAAGGGTCTCCGATTACAAGGTTCGAGAAATTTAAAGACTTTTAGCCGAGGTCCTAAGTTATAACAAAATTTGAGGTTTTCACAAGTACTACTTGCGACGTGTGTTGCGCTTGGAGCTCAATTCTGCATCTGATTGCTTTGACTCCATAAGATGCCTATCAAGGGCGGCTTGTTGTTCCCTCAATTCTGCGAAGGCTGCATTCGCTTGTGCTTGGAATGCTTCGGTGCGAACGTGGATGTCGTTCTGCAACATCTCTAGGCGGTTGATATCGGCCGTGTGGATTTGTACTTCCACGTTAACCTCTCGGATTTGGTTTGCTTGAACCCCTGATTGGTAGGACTGATTGGCGAGTTTCCCACCATAACCAGGAGTGCCCGATCAGCTGAACCTCCATTTCGGACATCGTAGAAATCTCGGCACATGCCGTAGGGAGAGCGTATACTTTGTTGTTGGCTCCAGTGGACGAGGTGACTTCCCCAGACGGGAGTCGGTCCTTGAAAGTTCCTCCTAATGGGTGGAGGGTTGACTATTTCCGGTTCTGAGTCTGTCCCGGAGTCGTCTCCGCTATCCAACTTAATGGGCTCTTCGTCTTCTTCCGGATCCTCTTTAATCCATCCTTCGTTGCCTTGTTGTGGGTAGTAGGGTCTCCATGTGGGTGAAATCCAGCCATTTGACTATACGAGAATAGGGTTATAGGATTTGAATAAAACCTGAGACATGTAGTACTAATTTATCTAACGCATGTACCAAATACTCCTATAGTATTTAAATCTTTGTGTTTGATCTTTGTGATGTTTTTGGTAAGTTTTTACTTATTGCTCACTACGAGCGTTCCTCGATATACATTGGTCCGATATTGGGCAAATATAGTTGATCACGCTATATTTGTCCCACATCTGATTACATATATCGAGTCTCAATCGTAGTGTCCAACTTGTCTAAATACTTGTTGTATAGTTAATAACCATGAAAATAATGTGTTGTATGCATGTCTTTATACTTGCGTGAACTAACATTTTTAAGTTTACACGAAATGCAGCTTAGGCGTAAATAAAAATCCTTTTGTCAGAGAGCATTAGTCCCTTAAGCATTTATAGTTTGTATATCTTATGTGATTCGATATACTTAGTTCACTATAAACATTGCTCTGATACCAATCTGTCACACCCCCAAACCTGAACGGCGGAAACGTTCGGGGGTGGATGACTTCATGTGGTAGCGTAACAAATGAATACATAGTAAAGAAAGCAATACAACCATCATATATATATATATAATTGAAAGTTTACATTTGTCAAAAGTTACATGTTCAAAACCAATTACAATATGATGTCAAAATACGATATTAAACTGGCGCCGCAGCATCCCTTCATCAAAAGCGTAATGAATACCTGAAATTACTGATTTCCTGGGATATACAAGTAATTTTGAAAGAGTAGATCAGCATTTAAGCTGGTGAGTTTCGTAAGTATTTAAGTGACAATGTTTGTATAAATTGAAATGTTTTGTCTTTGTTTGTTTGTGTTTAGAAAATCCTATATTTTCTACTAGTATAAAAGTAGCCTTCACTCAAGACCAATGTTTGTTTCTAAAAATGTATGTAAGTGTAAAACAACCAATGTGTTTGAAAACCTTGTAAATCAATGCATTTTTAATACCCCATGTGAGTTTTATAACCATACTATTGACTCGGAATGCCGATACACAACGTTCTTCAGGCGTCGGAATGTTATGACGTTTGTCACCCCAAACGGTGGACTGCAGCTAACAGTCAGGGCGCGGGTTGTCAAGCCCGTATAGATCTATACACAAACACCATGCTCCCCCTCCAAGGGATTCTGGTATATAATACAGGACTTGAAATGTGTACTCGAATGTACATGAAGTTAGCGTCTCACAAAACTGTGGTATAAAAACAGATCTACTTGTTAAAATGTTACGTTTGTTCTTGTATACGAAAGTGACTTCTTGAAATTCATGTTTCTAGTACATAAGAGTTAGAAATTTGTTCGTAAAACTATACCTATTATAGTTTTCTAAAAGTGTGTCTCGTTTGTTTAGAAATACCTAGAAAAGGAATCATTTGTTATGAAAGCATAGATTTTCGGTGTAGAGTCTAAGAATGATAAGTATAATCTAAGAAAGTTTAGTTTATACATGCATTACAACAAATTTATATTTCAAAAGATAGAATGCTATTTTAACATATGTTATATATATATATATATATATATATATATATATATATATATATATATATATATATATGAAAGTTCCTTAAAAGTTTGTAAATCGCATGTAATTTGGATATATAAAAGCATATAAAAGAGTTCTTTATGTAACACACGATAATACTCGTGTGTTTTACTTGTAATCCCCCCCTTGAAAGCATATAAAAGAATTTATAGAACCTTTAAAAGGTAAATTAAGGGGTATGAACTCACTTGAAAGTTTGGAGATAGCGAGATGGAAAACCGGGCAGAGTTTCGTCTCGGGAAACGGATTTTTCTCGGGATTCTCGGGAATCTCGGGAGTAAAATCGACCCTCGGGACTTGAGCAAAAAGACCAGAGCTTCGGGTTTGAACGGGCATGGAAAACGAGGCAATATCGTGAAAGAAAGGAGAGAAATGAGCATTTTTCTCGGAATCCCTCGCATGCTATTTACAGGAGGGTCTGAGAAGCCTCGTACGTGGGGCGTACGCTCGTACGCAGCGCGTACGCATACGTCATGCATGACCGAAGCCTCGACTGCCTCGGCTTCGGATGGGACGGATCAGTCTGTCGGGTCGGATGGGTCGGCGGGTCGGACGGGTCGGTCGGACGGGCGGGTCGGACAGGTCGGTAGGCTCGCATAGGGCGATGTGGACGATTCGAGGCCAAGTCCCTCGGGTACGCAGGGCGTACAGGACTACGCAGCGCGTACCTCGGATGAGGACGTTGACTCCTCTTTGGATAATGCTTGAATTTTGAATTAAATAAATATATAATTTATTTAATAAACTTCAAAAATTCATATCTTCTTCATACGAACTCCGTTTTCGATGGTCTTTGTATCCACGCGTAGGTGAGACTATGTTCTACAATTTTCGTTTAGACTTCGTTGGCAAATTCCGAAATTATTTTTATTATTTATTTTATACCTCATCGTGTTTAAGGAATTTCTTTAAAAAATCATAACTTCAATATACGAAGTCGGATTTGGGAGTTCTTTTTACGTACGATCATGGTTTAAAGATATTTAAATATAGAAGGAATTTAAATAGAACTATTTGGACATTTTATTATGAAAGTTAATTTTATTAACTCAAAAGTGGTTACAACACTTAACCTTTTAGGTCATTACTAAGAGTTGAAATATCGGGTTGTCACAAACGAACCTTCAGTCTCTTCTTTTCTTTCAAAACAATTCCCTTAATTTACCTTTTAAACCCTCGCTCCTATAATTCTCTTCAATATAAGTCCAACAGTTACAAAACAACACCTCATCTACAAATTGTTCTCAATTAAGATCCATAAATTACCTTTTCTACCCTAGCTCCAATAATCCTTCTCGGAATAAGTCCGATATTTATTCTTTAACCCTCGAAAATTTAAATCTTGTCATTTAGCTTCCCGAAACCAACAACCCACTAATTATTAAATAATTTTGGACAATAATGATATAAAATAAAAAATTACTTCTCAGGGATCCGGGTTTATCATTTAATTATTTTATTTAAAACGGGATGTTACACATCACACAAGCAAGAGGATGATAATGGAGAGATGGGAGAGAAACAATTTCGGCTATGATCTCTCTAGGCTATCAAGTAGCCAAAAATTGCAAGCCTTAGGGTCCTATTTATACTGGTGGTGCTAGGGTTTCAGTCTTAACCTGAATTGAGAGCTTAGGCCTTAAGCAATCCAAGGAAGCTTTTGGAATAAGGCTCTTGTGGCCGAAATTATGGATGGACACATCCTAATTTCATCCATGCCTAGTCCAAGAGGCTCCTCTGCCCAATACTCAAGTATCACACATTTGACAGTTTAAGTCCCTGATATTAGATTAGTGTCTTTTATCCACATAATTGTCTAATATTAATTTAATTATATGATTTCTCCTTTAATATATTATTCATATAATATATTTATAAACAATATTAACCTCTCTATTCATAAATCACCCTGTCATGTTGCTTTAGTGAAGGCAACCCAAAAGGACCATGCACAACCGGGTCAAGTACTTACCAAATATAGTTACAGCCTTACACATTAATCCAACTTCTACAACCCACACTCACTCATGAAATATTCACTAACCTTAAAGCCGCTCGTGCATGCTAATCATACATAAGATAGATTTGATAGACAATCGAATACTTGATTCTACCCTAAGCCCACAACCAAACAAGAAACATGAAATAAGGCTAAATGAATCCTTCCTAGGCTATAAAATCTTAGTTATGTACAATCTATGGTTCAAACACTAAGCAACCATAATAATAGTGTCAGATCCATATAGCATTTTAAGAAATTCATCTAGGCTATAAGGCATCATAAATCAAACATTTCTAATTATGCAATTCCTGAACATCCCTAGTCTACAAACTAGCATGCAATTCTATGGTAGCATCAATACAAATAACAATTATAGTTATCTTAGGGAATATTTTCCTTGGCTTCGGCTGATTTTACACATCACATCCTTTTTTTAGTCTTTTTAGAGTAAAGTTTGAAAAATTATTTTGCATATCCTCATTTTGAGTCTGGAATCCTACAAATTTTCATCCAATTCTCTCAAACCACTACTCTCATACCATGTTATAACATCCCAAAAATCATAGTAAAAATTTTCATTTGTCAAACCTTTAATAATCCATAAACCATATAAAAACATTGTTTTCAGAGATATAGTCAACATCAGAGTACCCCAAAATCATCAATCAAAAAAATATCCAAGATCATGCATTCTGCTTGTACTGATCCTCCGATGTACCTAATGTTGGATCAATGTCTAAGTCCATAACTATAATTGGTGAGACTTGACCCGACGCGGCATGGTCCATTTGGGTTGCATGGCATCATGCATTTGCATAGACTATAATGAGAGAAATAACACTTAAGGTTTGTTAATATATTATACATTCTAATATATTAATAAGATTATTTAATTAGTATTGATCATGAATTATTCTAGGATTAATTAAGTGATCAAAAGAAGACTAATTAAATATATGGGTTGATTGTGTAAATCATCCATACTTATATAGTGGCCTAATGGTCCATGGATTGTAAAGTTGGGCTAAAACCCATAAGATGCTCCATGGATGATCTGTGGTGTATTTGTACTCATGGATCATGGAAATGGAAGGCCATGACAATTAGGGTTTACATGGTGTAACCCTAACTATATAATGATCTTATTCTTGGAGAAAATCAGCCACTATGTCTGAATAGAAAGGTCTAGTCAATTTTCATGAAGTGTGAATTCCTCTCAAGTCATTCCATGTGTATTTGGTGATGTGTGAACCATTTGAGGTGTCACACTTGGGGCACTAGGCACTCAAGCTTCATGAAGACAATCTACATCAAAGAGGTATGTAATTCTAACTTGATATATTCATTTGAATCAATGTTATTATGCTAGTTAGGATGAATACCTTCGAAAGTTCATATTTGCATGTATAATAGAGATAACATAGATCCAAGGTATTTAGCGTTGCATGTACACTTAGGAGTATTAGAATGCTCAAAACCCAACATTGATATTAGAGCCTAGGCTTGTTATGAATTATACTTGATGCAAATTGCTAAAAAAAGCTGAAAAAATTGATTTTCTAGATTTCTGGGCACAGCACTCACCGAGTCCACTGATGAAATCACCGATTCCATGAAGAAAATCATCCTACTCATAGAGTAGGTAGATACACTCGACGAGTAGGAGCCCCAAACAATATTTTTTGAGTTATTTTTTGCTAGAAATGGACTAGGAACATTACCCTAAGCTGTTTTTGAGCTTATAAACTTGTTTTAGATGTGGTAATGTTCATACTAATCGAATTTCAAAGATAATTGTCAACAGATTAGTGTTTTGTATTGGTTTAAAAGTTTTTCTAATTACATGGAAAAGTTTGATGTAAATTATCTTTGTTCATATGAGTTGCTTAGATTAATAGAAAACTTAATTGATTATGTGTTTTCAATCCATTTTAATCTAAGAGTTGATTCTAAAATGTTTTTTCATAACTTCTCCTCTATTTATATGAAAAGTCACATTTAGGTTTCATAAAACTCATAAACTTTGGCAATGGTTACAATAAATTAAGAGTCTTGTCCTCAAGTTACGGAGGTTCAAGATTCACTTCATTAAGTAATAAAATGTGTAACCTTAATTAATTCCATAAGTCACAAAATAAAGAAAATGTACATTCTTTTATTAGTTTAAAGTCTTCCATAACTTGTCCTCAAGTTATGGAACTTGAAGGTTCTTTTATTTAAAACTACTTTAAACACATAAGTTATGGAATTAAATAGTTTTGATTAGTTTCGAAACTTACCCTCAAGTTTTGGAATTTGAAAAGTTTTCACTTATGAATACTTTAATTCCATGTTAGCCCTTAGAATTTTAAAAGTTAAAATTTAACCCTTATACTTTATAATATTATAAGCTAATAAAATTAGATATATGTATAAGAGCAAGTCAGTCTTACTATTAGTAGGCCTCATTCACGAAGCCAGTCTATAAGGGGGTATAAGGTTACTGCCTATAAAATGGTAGTTTAATGGGTGTCCACTCTCACCCACCGCTTCTTTGACTGGTGGAGGGTCGTTAGCCGAACGGGTAGGACAAGGACTAGAATTCTCCCTTCATTAAAAGTATTAATACCCAATCTTAGTTACTTAGGAAAATGTGAATTTGGTGCTAACCCATGAAATTACACTTTGCACTTTCCTTAAGTTGTTAGTGGATCGTGTGTGGTTAACCGGAACACTAACATGGATTTAACAAGGTAGGCAAAGGATAACTTTATGTTTATCATGGTATCAGTGGAGCGCGTGTGGTTAACCGACACATCGATTAAGGGGTAAATATTAAGGGTACCAAGTATATTTGCATGGTTATTCACACCTTGTTTTGTGATCCTCGTCATCCCAGTCACAAAACCTAAAGGGCACACTCGAGATTGAAACATGCCATTGAAAACTTAAATAAATCTCAAAAGAATCTAGGAGTTTCAAACCCAATTAAAAACCTAATAATACATTTCATTTATCGTGGTGGAAATTGGTGATTGTCATTCACCTACCTTCAAAAATTTTATAGCTTGGATTATGGTATCCCTCTTCCAAGTTATAAAAGCATTGTGTAGGGTCCAAACCTTAATATTTCATATTTGGTGTTATATTAAGGACTTTAAATCAACTATCTTGAATATATCCCAAAAGATATCTGGTTTAGACATCTATGATCTTCCCAAATCTCTTGAAACAAGTTTTCCTAAATGAAGCTGATATCCCATGGAATTCATACTTCTTTCACCTCCTCCAATTATTCTCCCTAACCCATAAGTTCTTGAAAAGTATAAGGTAACTCAAGCCATTTTAGCAAGCAAAGTACTATGTGTGATCACATCTTGGAGATGTAGTCACATATTGACAAGCTAGAAGAGTTGGGTGTCAAAGTCTTGAGAATGTTGGTGGCTCAACTACTTTGTAAGTCACATAGTGAGTTCCTTTAGGAATCCTATGGAACAGACTATGAAAAGACCCTTAATGATCTTATCTATTTGCTAAGATCAACTTCCAAAACTTTATGGACATTGACTATGATGACATTGGATATCCAATAAAGCTCTCTCTTCCTAATGGAAAAGAATCGGCCATTGTCAACTTGGGTGACCAAATGGTAAAGAGATAGGCTAAGTTTGATATAGTCCCACTATCAAGGGTCCATTGCCAAAGAAAGGGGCATTGGTTGCGAAGCTGCCAAATTTACCTAAGGATGTTAAAGTCAATAAGTTTGACTCTACTTCAGGTAAAGTCGACTGTCTAAATCTGCTAAGTTTCTATTATGAGATTCTTGATACATGATGTGACTGGGTCACATGTTGATATTTTAAGAATCAAAGAAAAGTGAAGAAACTTAAAAGAAAGAATATGTTGAATCTGATCGCGTAGATGGATTCTTATCGGATTCTTGAGCTACTTCTTAGGAGTTATGATATATTGCTTAGGAATAGATAACAACAAAGTTTTCATGTGCTTTTGCATTGTAAGGATAGTTTTTCCGCAAAGTTTTAAAATAAAAGGAAAATTTTTTATTTTATTTATTTTAAAATATCCTTACAATGGCATTTGTGAAAAAGTTTGTTGCTTATAAAATTGGTTCTTTCATTTGTGGTAATGTCTAAATTTACCAAATATGGAAAGATCCTCATCACCCAAGTTTCAATTGGACCGGAACTTGGAATCATGCAAGTTGTATAGCATGATGAATGAGAATTTTTCATATTTGGAAAATTAAGACTATCTACTTGTTCACATGGATGTGTGGGTCAAGTAACGGACTATGGGATCGAGTACACATTCTTGTGCACTGATTAAGTCCACCACAAAAGATTGATAAGATTATTCCTCATAATTTACTAAATCTCAGTAAATATGGTTATACTTACAAGCTTAAGTGTAATTCTGAGACATTGGAAAAATGTTCCAATGTATAACAGAGTGAATAAGAAGAATCAACTTAGGCAAAAAGATAAAAGTTTCTCAAATCTGAAAAGATAGGAGAGTACTTTAGTATTAGTTTTGTGATCATCTTAATGATTAAGAAACCATATCACAATTAGTTCTCTAAGGAAATCTTAGTGCTTTCTAATGACTAAGAAGAGGAATCTTGAATTGTTGAAATGGTTAAATCAAGAAAATGAGTCATAGTTCATTCCAAAAACAATTCTTAGAGTTATACTCTAAAATTGTAACTTGAGTGACATGTGTTAAAAGAAGTTTTAAAACACCTGTTAAATGTAAGAGTAAAAGTTTTCTACTCTTGTACATTTGAAATTGGTAAGTTGTGATGGTTTGGATAAAACAAAAACCAACTAAGGCCAATTATGTGAAGTGTTTGTCTTGATCCACACTAACTCTTGAATATCTGACAAGAAAGTCTTATATGTCAAGAGGACAGTTGGAGTCTGAAAGGTCTTGAAAGTCTTAAGAACTAATCAAGAATAAAACCTGAAGTTCTTCACTAGCACACGACGTGAGGTTTATAACCTATCGTGTTGACATATTTCTATTTTTGTGCCCATTCCAATTAAAGTTCGGTTTGCATATGAGTTCTTAGAGTTCTCAATTGGTTGCACAACAACTTGGAAACAATGACAGGCCCTTGAGCTGCCAGATGGCAAGAAATTAAGATTGAGTTCAGTCCATATGAGTTTGGATTTGTCATTATCCTTGTCTTGCGATTATGGTTTTGACAATTCACATGCATAAGAGAACATACACCATTAAATCTAAGTGTCATAAGGTTTCTCTCCGATTCATGAAAATGATGGTGATGAAACACTTTCACTAAGTAGATTTTAGCTAGATAGCAATTGTGATATTTGCATTCTCAAAGTCGTTAGTGGAGCGTTTATGGTTTACCAGCACACTAACATGGACATGTGAGAAGCGGCAAAGGTCTAAACAATCGAGACTATGATTACGGCATCCTTTTTCATAGTTCTTAAAATTGTTTAGACACACCTGTGAGCTATCTAAGATAAGGTGTATGATATTGATACAGTTTTATCAAAGCAATCTAGTATCAGAATCTGAACTTTGGTAAGAAAGTCAACAAAGTATTGATTTCTAGAAGTCCAACTGATTTATGAGTACATGTCAAAGCTAGTGGGAGCATAAGTGTTATGCTAATAATCATCATGTAAGTGGGAGCATACTAATTTTGATAAGTATTGCAAGTTAGCAATGTTAATTATAGAAAACAAAATGTTTCAATTGGGAAATAGTTGTTTTGCTATAATTAAGGGAGAGGAAATTATACTTCATCTCAAATCTAAAAGCTTAGATTGAGGTTTTAATTGTATTTAATTGTTTTAATTGTATTTACTAAAATTTTAGATTGGGTCCATTATTTGCGTTCTAAAATTCGATTATGATTACGAAATCCTTTTTCATAATCTGAATTATGAGAACTTGGCAAAGAGAAATGGAAATGTCATAGCAAAAGAATGGTTTAGTCTCTATGTGAGACATCATGAATCGTATCCCATATGCTTCGGATATAGGATCGATTACATGTGCTATATTCATTCTTTCTAAAATTTTCCAAACGCCTGGGGCATTAAGAATGGAAAAGGTCTAGAATTGGATATGACTAAAAGGATTAAACAATTGTCAAAGAAAATCTAAGGTTTACCAAAGATTGGTTGCTTAAGGATAGTTGGAAGTATAGTGATAATTCTGGAAGGACCATATTGACATAATCTGTAAGGAGGCAACTCTTGTTCAGAAGTGATAGTCAAAATGGAATCTGGAAATGTTTCAAAGTTAGAAGTTATTCAATATGTGTAAGATTAGGAAACTTAGTGCAAGAAGGATGTTTCCAAGGAGCTGATCTCCTTTGGAATGCTTTGTAATGGTTGTTGTCAAGTCTTTCTGACTTTGTGCATAATCATTACAAGAGGATCAATTCATATAAGTTTAGAATCTAACAAATTTCAGTAAATGGCATGAATTTGGAATTCTTACATTTGTAGTAAGGATTTGGGATTGTGAAAAGAGGATCATTGGAGTTATGTTTAATTTATCTATTTCACAAAGTAAAGATCATAGACAAACATAGTATGCATACTTGGTGTATGGCATGACTAGTGTTCAGAAAGCATAGTGTATATGCTTGGAGCATGGGACAACGAAGAATAAAGTTGATAGATGAAACAATATACAATGAATAATATGTAATCATATGGTGATAAATAAAAGGTGTTTTATTTATGTTCATAGGTTTTGATACCATATTGGATTCAATTATTATTGTGTTTCACTTTGCATGTTTTAACTTCCAGAATAACTAGGTTATTGTTCTGGATAACTAATTTATTCAAACCATCCACATTCGGTCATATGTTGGAAGTAGATATGAACTAAGACTGTCATGGATTGGCTTGTAGAGGTCTAAGATGTTGGACAAAGGACTACAACACTCATGAGGGCTCATAAGTTCTGAGTATTGGATTCAAACCGCGCTCACTGGAATTACTTCATGGATTTTATCACAAGTGATCATGAGACGATAATATCTTATATTCTTCAAACCTAGAGATATGAGTTGTTACTATAAGTTGGTTGTACATTGATTGCACAAAAACGCATTCGGTAACTCGATGTTATAAGACATGCCTTTGTGTATGATTCAACAAATAGTAGAATAAGCCATATGAGTCGATGTTTATACATTCCTTTTACCTTCGGGATAAAAGTGATATATGTGGGCCCCTCGATGATTTGGTGATGACAAATGTAAGTGCTCGGCCGGGCCTGGACTGATTTGATTTGTTCAATTAGTCATTCGTCATAAATTAGAAATCAGGAAACAAAAAATGGACAGAGAGAATGATTATAATCCATGTCTCAGTCCATATAATATCTAGAGTGGAGGAATATATGATCCCTAATCTAATGGACAAGTCATTGACAAAGGTCAGAGTTCATCTACAAGGTCAGAGTTCGACAGAAGCTTTTGAGAGCTACGATTTCCAGTCGGTTCTTGAAGTCATACATAATAATAGTTTTAGACTTATCCAAGTAGGAGACTATTGGATTAATATATAAGTCCATAACTATAATTGGTGAGACTTGACCCAACCCGGAATGGTCCATTTGGGTTACATGGCATCATGCATTTGGATAGACTATAATGAGAGAAATAACACTTAAGGTATGTTAATATATTGTACGTTCTAATATATTAATAAGATTATTTAATTAGTATTTATCAAGAATTAATCTAGGATTAATTAAGTGATCAAAAGAAGACTAATTAAATATATGGGTTGATTGTGTAAATCATCGATACTTATATAGTGGGCTAATGCTCCATGGATTGTCAAGTTGGGCTAAAACCCATAAGATGCTCCATGGTGTATTTGTACTCATGGATCATGGAAATGAAAGGCCATGACAATTAGGGTTTACATGGTGTAAACCTAACTATATAATGATCTTATTCTTGGAGAAAATCGGCCATTATGTGTGAATAGAAAGGGCTAGTCGATTTTCATGAAGTGTGAATTCCTCTCAAGTCATTCCATGTGTATTTGGTGTTGTGCGAACCATTTGAGGTGTCACATTTGGGGCACTAGGCACTTAAGCTTCATGAAGACAATCTACTTCAAAGAGGTATGTAATTCGAACTTGATATATTCATTTGAATCAATGTTATTATGCTAGTTTGGATGAATACCTTGGAAAGTTCATATTTACATGTATAATAGAGAAAACATAGATCCAAGATATTAAGGGTTGCATGTACACTTAGGAGTGTTAGAATGCTTAAAACCCAACACCTGAAACATGAAATCAAACTGTAAGCCAAAGCATAATGAGTCACCCCAAAATACCCCACAAAATAAAACATATATAAACGTGCATGTTGGGTCCACAATCATCATACTGGATTACCCACGGCGCATAGTTATCGAACTGGATTGCCCTACATATTGGGTCCATAATCATCGGAATGGATTACCCTCGGGTCCCCAGTCTTTAGACTGGATTACCCCCGTTCCACAGTCATCAGATTGCATTGTCCCAACCCACATGCATCAGACTAGATTGCCATGGGTTTGTTGGCTTACAACACAGAGCAGTAAAGCCTTAACCCAACAGCACTATGTCGACATAGAAAACAGATAAACATAAAACCAACAAGTACATATAATCATACTGTCACACCCCAAAACCGAGAACGGCGGAATACGTTCTGGGGTGGTGGACGTCATGTACAGTATCATAACAATGCATAATAGTAACAACAAGCAACAACATCCATTGCATTAATATAGTAAATGTAATATAAGCGTGTTCTGTATAGTTTGTTAGACACCAAAAAGTATAATCAAAATAAAGAGGAGTCTTGTATGCGCTCCGTATTCTCAAAAGTTGCATCTGTACCTGTCTACTAATGACCTGAGAATACAAGTTATTTTGAAAACGAGTGTCAGCATAAAGCTGGTGAGTTCATAAGTATTTAGTTTCTTTGCTTGTATAAAAGTGTTTACAATCATGTAATATAAAAGCTGTTATCAAAGTTTGAAAATAGCGTGAAACCCTAGAAAATCCTATATTTTCTAGTAAAAGTAGTCTTCTACCAAGACTTGGTTATTTGTAAGTTTGATCCTTTGAGTGTGTAAAAGTTTTCCCAATGAGACTATCCGTTATAAAAATATAGTTTTAGATTTCATTCATGTAAAGTAAATGGTTAAATAATGCTTTATCCCAGCAGTTTTATTGTCGGCTGAATGAAATAGAAATGCAGACTCCGAGTAGTGATAAGTGTACAATACACCTCGGGGAGTCTGTTGTACCTTTAATTCTATATTTATTAATTAGAGGTCCGAATGTGAACTCGTATGTAACCATGTTGATAGACGATCGAGTGGCTGATGACCCTCCAGGTCACACGTAGTGGGGTGACATTTTGTCATCCTTGGGCCTAGTCGGCTCAGACTGTAGCTACCAGTCGGGATGTGGGAGTGTATGTACTGTATAGATCTATACACATAATGCCCGCTATCCCTCCAGGAGACTCTGGTTACACGGTAAAGGTACAGTAGAGTGTTGTATATAGGACTAGTGTGTCACATTCTGTTTTAGTGTATTCTCTTGAATTATAGTATAATGTACTTTTTAGTGTAGTGTATTGAGTATTCTCTTGTATAGTATATGGTATTCTCCTTATACAATATTTAACATGTAGAGACTTATAACAGTACTAGCTATAGTAAGTGTCATAGTAATAATAGAAATGAGCGGTAGACCTTAACTATACCTATTATAGTTAAATAGAATGTTGGTTGCATGCCTTTGATACACAAAGGTATTGAACTGAGTGAAGATTTTCATATCTAACACAAATATATACAATATATAACTAAGAATTCAACGACATTCGGACAGATAACAATATACCTTAAGTCCACAATCAAACAAGAACAGGAAGTATGGCAAGCTATAAGTCCTAAGTCCTTCAAGTCTTACTCATATAAATATATTGGTGTAGATATAATCTGGGAACAAAAGAAGTTTAAAAAGTGTTTGGAAATAGTTTTTATAACAATTTAACACGAAAAATGAGTTTGATAAACATTTAAAGCAGTTCTGATGGCAAAGCGGTTAAAAGTATAGAAATCCTTTTTTATTGCAAGTTACAGATCACATGTGATTGATACCATAATTTTTTAGATTCAACTTGTATTTATAAAAGCATTTAAAAACATTTAAAAGGTTAATTAAGGGGTATGAACTCACCTGCCATGAGTGGAGTGGATAGGATTGCCGGGTAGGAGGCTAGGTGTCAAGTGAGGACTTGAACACACCCACGGACCCTAAGTAACATGTAGTGGCACATAATGATATCTAATTAGATATTTAATCACTAATAAAGTAATTAAAGACACTCTAATGCATGAAAACACTATGCTTCAAGTGCTAGGAGTGCTAAGGGTTGCATCTAAGGAGTTTATGGCCTCAATATGGAGTTTACTCCTCAAATAACCACCTTATGTGAGTTTACAGTTGAGGGACCGTCCCCCCCCCCCATGAGTTTACGGCCGTAAACTCATGGGGATGGTGTGTTTGTGTGCTTTAAGGCTCCATGCTTCACAAAGAAAGGTTGTAGGGTTGATTTAAGCGCTTAAGAAGTGGTTAGGGCATGAATTTCCCACTTTTTGGAGTTTACGATCCTTGGACCATTTTTGGGGAGTTTACTACCATAAACCCATGATTTTACGACAATAAACTCATGGTTACTCCATCCACTTCGAGTTAGGCCATCAAAACAGCCTTTTGGGGTGTTTATGGTTTTTGAACATTTCTTAGGAGTTTACTACCGTAAACTCATGAGTTTACAGAAGTAAACTCATTTTTTTAGCCATCCATTTAGTGATTTGGGGTCCTTAGATTATTCATGTAAGTCCCTAGTTCATTTGGCAAGCATTGAAAGGAGTTTGGGGCATCAGGTGTTTACAGTTTTGGGAGATCCCCAAACCATAAACACATGTTCTTGGGGTTTTTGAGTGTTTAATCCATGGATAGTAAGCTAATAACTAGTTAGGAGAAGTATACTTACTTATAGGAAGCTTGTAAAAGTGATTAGAGCCCCAAAAACACATATGTGTTCTTGGTGTTCTTAAAGATTTGAAGATCACTTGAAGATCTATCTAAAAATCAGAATTTCATGGATGAGAAGATGTAGAAACACTAGATTAAGTGTTGTGGGTAAGAATCTAGGAAGAAAAACTTACATTTTTGACGGATTTAGAAGAAGTGTGTGATGATACTTGAGAGAAAATCTTGTGTTCTTGAGGTGGGGAGTGTAAGAATGAGGGCCAAATGAGTAAACTCATTCTATAAGCATGAGTCATGGGGGAAAGGGTATTTACGGCCCAAACACCTATTGTTTGGTCGTGAACACTTGGCTAAGGTGTTGGGTTGTTTTGCCCGGATACACTTTACTAACGACGACACTTATTTAATCGATTCTCGTAAATATATGAAAATAAAACACCAAAGTGACTTAAATCCGGCCAAAAATGTATTAAAATAGTTCTGACTAATAGTTGGAGTGTTTGGATGTGGAAATTATACAAATGAAAATTTCGGGTTGTCACACATACATATCTACCAATCTAATAGATCACTACAACATAAGAACATAGTATATATCAGGATACTTAACACAACCTAGTGGGACTACATTGGTGCCTTCGACCCGTAAGTATAGTGTGGAAGACTCTCCTCAAAGTTTAGAAGATAACTAAACTAATAAATGCTTCAAATACAAGATCTACAGGTCACCTAAACATCAAATAGGACCAAGCCTCAATCTATTACTTAAACTACACAAATTGACCTAAAGTCAAACTTGGTCAAAGTCAATAGTCAATGGTCAAAATTTAAAGCTCAATATCATCCTGGTTACGCCATGCGAAATAGCTCTAAGCCCTACGTAGAGCATCAAGTGGCTTTTATGAGACAACAAGAGGCTACAAAGTGCATAGTTATAATTACACCATGCATACAACACTGATAAGCACTTTCCTCATTAAGTGCTTAATACAGAAAGACACCACGTCCGACTCTTAGATCTAGTCTAAATAAATGTCCTAAGTGATAAATTTCTAAAATCTATGCATTTTCATGGCTTACCAAGGCTCAAGAACAAACCCCAGTCTCATGACAACTTCTAAATATCAAAACTCGTGCATGGGTGGTTGGAAATGGCCAAGATCCCATTTTTATGACTTTACAATCTCACATACGTCTGGAAATGATGCCCTAATGGAAAAGAGTAGCTTATGCTCATAAGAACCAAGTTACAGGGACAAAACATGGGAATTCTTAAGCATAAAATAGTCTATCATAAAACTCATAAATGTGGAGACATTATACCTCGTAGAGATGTGTGAGGGAAAAGAACTTCCGGATCCAAGGCTGATTCAAGCTTCTAAGCAACACCACCACCTTGTTCTATCTTTAAAGGAAATCAAAAGCACTCTTTAAGCTCACAATACACCAAAATAGAATTAGGGTTTCAAGGGATACGTTTAGGGGAATGGAGGTTGAGAATGGACGAGCTTCATGAAAGTTAGAGTCCTTGAATAGGGGTCAAAACCCCAATAAATTACATAAAAACCTGGTTCATGAGGCGCATAAATGTTCTTGGGAATTAGATAGTTCAAATGGTATAATGATCAACTCATATAACCCATCCCGAGTCCTAAAGGTCGTCTTACACTCATCCCCGAGTCTCATTCTAATATGGTGGTATCCACTTCTCAAATCGATCTTTAAGAACACTATCGCGCCATGCAAATTGTCTAGCAGATCATCCAACTAAGGAATATGAAAATGATAATTGATTTTAGCTTGTTAATAGATCGACAATCAATACACATACGAACGGCCCCACCATTATTTGGAACCAATAAAGTGGGAACAACACACAAAATAATATTTTCTCAAACCATACCCTTCTTTAATAATTTTCAAACTTGTCACTGATGTTCTTTATACTCTTTTCGAGTTCATCTGATAGGCTACCTTGTTCGGAATAGTAGACTCTGGGACGAAGTGAATACAATGTTGGATATCTCTCATCAATATCCATGTAGGATCTCGCCTGACAGGATATCCACAAATTCTTCGACCAAAGGCTAGACTACAATTAAAATCCCCCCGCACCCAAAATTCATTCTCTTCCACCACCACCAAAGTGAACATAAAAGGACTACTCTTCGTTACCACCTCAAAATCAGCTCATTTCAGAAACAATGTTGTCTCCTTTTCTTGAACCCCACTTGTATCCAATTGGACCAACGTAAAGTTCACCCCATCCTTTTGAAAATTATAGGTATTTCAAATCCCATTTTATTTTGTATGCCTATCAAACAACCATCGTTTTCCCAACATAATTTGGAATGCATCCATATGAATGACTTCACACCACACCGTATCTGAATATCTTTTGCCAATGGAGAAGTACACTAAACAATGCTTAAAAACCTTAACAACATTGCCTTTTTTTAGCCAAGCAAGTTGGTAGGGCTCTGGGTGATCTTCCTCCTACATTCCGAGTTTCTACACCATGTAGGTTGAAATCGCGTTCTCACAACTTCCACTATCAATGATCATGCTACACACATTGCTCTTTGCAGTACACTTGGTGCGAAAAGAAATTATTCCTTAACCATGAATCATCATCAAATGACTTGGAAACAAAAACATTCAAAATTTGTTGGATCACCAATGATTCTCCATGATTAGGTTCAATTACTTTGGATTCCTTGCATGCAATCTAATCCCCTTCAATATCATATATTGGAACTGTCTCTTCTTCGATGAAAGTCACCAACTGATGGATCGGATAGTCAGAAGCAATATGGCCTCTGCCATGACATTTTTAACATCATGTGGTCAGTTATTGGTACTTCTTGGTACATTGGGCCTATGGAAAGAGGTTTTTGGGACATGAGTAACCTTAGGGTCATTGGGGTCAATGGTCTTATTTACAGGGAAGAATTAACTACTCGTTGTACGAGCCTTACTCTTAAGTTACTTCTCCACTTTTAAGGCAAGTTGGCACACATATAAATATGTCCAATAGATTCGGAGACTCACCACATCCGAGATATCAGGTTTCAACACCCCCATAAAAAGAGCAATAACTTGTTTTTCTTATTCTACCACGCCACACCGCATCTGAAGATGGTTAAACTCATGGATGATTTCATGTACTGCAATGGTTTTCTGGGAAAAATTATGGTACTCTAAGAAATCTTCTTGCCAGTGATATTGAGGCAAAAAGTTGTTCTTAAATAACTTATCCATCTTTTCCCATGTGACGACCTTTGTTTTTCCAAAAAGTTTTTGGTGTTTTTTCACGTGATCCCACCAAAGAAGGGTGTGTTTCCTCAATCGGATGGCCACCACCTTCACATCTAACTACTCTGAGATGTCTCAAAGATCAAACACCCACTCAACGGTTCTTAACCATTTAATGAACTCATCAGGATAAGCATGTCCAGTGAACTCACGAATCTCAACCTTTACACCAATATTCCTCAAAGGATAATCACGGTATCCTCCTTTGCGGTGATCTCATTTTCGACGGGAAAAAGGATTGACCACATCATCACCCTTTCCCTGGATGCTCAATTCAAATTTGGTATCTTCGTCTGACAAGTCATGATGCAACAATTTGAGTTCTTCGATTTATCATTGCAAGCGTTCAATATCTATGTTACATGGATCTCGTAAATTGTCTCCGTCATTCTGTGGAACTCATCCTCCACCACGATGACCATGAGATCCTCTATGACCACGAACCATCTGTTCAACCATTCGTTCATTTGCTCTGATACTAAATGATGCCCAGATGATCAGACTGAATGGAACATTACAAACAACAGGATCGCAAAGAACAAAGATAACTCCATAACTTGATTCTTTGTTAGTTATCAATCGAAAATTGTCCCTCACACAATGAAAACGAGATGTGTTTAAGGAGGATAAGATAAACATAATTTCTTAACCTAGGATATTATGACTGATTAGGAAAAGATCTGCAATCAATTATCTAAATCAAAACTCAAAATAAGAAGTTGCCGCAAATAAAAAACCAGAAAAAATGTGTTTTTAAGGCCCTAAACGACCTCGAATGGCTGAAAAACACCACACGTCATGGTGAAGTGATGAGTTTTCATAATCAACCCAATTTACATGTTGTGTGCGAATTTCATCCAATTCCGAGTTGTTGGATCAATTTGGTAGATTTGACGTTGATGTCATCATACTTCCATTCCTACTAGTGCTAACATCATCAAGCCATGCATCAAGATTAAAAGTGACATCAAAGGTTGTTAGTGTTGTTTAGTACCAACATAGATTAATAACAATTTGAACGTCAATTCAAAATCAACTTGCATTATATATGGATTGAACTTGTTTGATTATGAATTGACGTTCAAATGTCACTTAATTTTCAATTATTTCGCAAAAACAAACATTTTAACTAAATCTAACTTTACCAACCTAATCCAAACAAGCTTTTAGATTCATTTAAAAGTTACATTAAGTTTACTAAAAGTATTTCCAATAGTGTTAACGCTTCTTATAATCTCATAAACATAAAAACATGTGAGTTCAAGTTTATAAATAAATTAAATCCAAACGAAAACAGATTCATCTTTAGTTTCATTTTCTAATTTTGACCTTCATTTATTGCCTCGAGATTTACAAAAACCCTGTGAACATGTTTCTTCTTAAGTAAGTGGGCCCATCAATCCTTATACTCTTAGCTTCAGACGTCCTAAGCTTACCTTCTTCATTACTATACTCACTTTCTTCTAGATATAACTAGTCACTCCATTTCATTTTGGGAAAACGACTTACCAGGTAATCATATTTATCATTTTATTCACATTTATGTCACTTCTACATTTTTGTACACATTTGACCATTTAAGTTGTTATATACAATTTAACTTGTTATATGTGTTTACATGTTGCCATTGTCATCGGTTGTAGCAGGTAACAATGATAATATATAAACAAATTAACAAGTTAAAAGGTTAAATGTGTACAAAAAAAAAAGTTGCGTAAATATGAAGAAAACGAAAAGTTAATTACTCTGATAAGCCATTTTTCCCATTTTTAATAGCGATTTTATTTTTCATATTTGTTTGTATTATTTTTTTCAAACGTTATTTTTAGAATATTCATAACTTCCTAAATATTAATTGAATATTAATCAATTTTAAACTTTACTTTTTAATTAATAAATATATTTTTATTTTGTGAAATATTTTATATAGTCTTATAATTTTTTTCTTTTCTTATTAGCTATATACAATATTTTAAAAGAAAATAGTTTCTAACAATAAAGGTAAATAAATTAAATATATAACAATAAGTATGGAAAATCTTTTAAAAAAGTAAAAAGAAAATATTACCTAACAAATAAAAAAACAAAAATAATCTATATAATGTAAATGTTTTAAAATTATTCCAACTTTTTAGTACTTCTAATTGGACATTTATATCCTTTTAATTTTTTTAATACAACATTTTAAACTAGTATTTAATGAAAATATTTTAAAATGTTTTAAAAAAAATATTAAATTATCATACAAAATCAATGAAACACTTTAAAAATGTTGTAAAAGAAAGTGTAGAAATAAATGTATGAAAGTTATATAAAATATTTATGAAAATGTAAAAAGAAAAAAAAAACAACTTAAACACTTGTAAGAAAAATTTAAAACATTTATAAAATATTTGGTTTAAAAGCACTTATATTAAAATTCCATGAAAGTATTAAACAATTTAAATAAAATTATAAGCAAATGTTAAAACATTGTATTAGAAAAACCTAACAGAAATAAAAATATCATAAAAATGTTGTAAGAAATTATAAAAAATCTTAAGAAATTAAAAAAAAATGTTCACATGTAGACAACTTTTTTGTATACATTTGATCATTTAACATGTTAAATGTGCAGTTGACAACGGTAATATGTGAACACATTTAACAAACTATATGATCAAATGTGTAAAAAAATGAAGTTACGTAAACGTAAAAAAGACGAAAACGTAATTACTTTAAAATAACAATAACAAACACATGTGACTCGTATTGTCCATTGCCATCTCGAAGAATTGGTGTCTCAGACAATTAGATATCAATAACGCATTCCTCAACGGAGATCTTAAAGAACAAGTGTACATGCGGCAGCCTCATGGTTTTGAAGATGTCAACCACCCGGATTATGTTTGCCGTCTTAATAAAGCCATCTATGGCTTGAAACAGGAACCAAGGGCATGGTTCACAAAATTGAAGCTTAATCTCACCACCAATGGATTTCGGGCATATCACTCCGACACATCTTTATTCGTTCACCACTCTTCATCTACTGTCATCTACATCCTTGTGTATGTTGATGATCTCATCATTACAGGTTCAGATGCATCTCTAATTCAACGTTTCATCAACACACTTCACAAGACCATTGCACTTAAAGATATGGGATCTCTCACATATTTTTTGGGCATCCACATCACTCGTGACAACACAAAACTTACCCTTAATCAATCGGGGTATATCGAAGACATCCTTCGTAAGACAAAGATGACAGATGCAACCCCTCTCACTACACCCGCTGATGCTAACTCTCTACTGATTCTTCATGGAGAACCATTCTCGGACCGAAAACTTTACAAACAGGTGGTCGGCTCTCTTCAATACGCCACAATCACACGACCCGACATAGCCTTTGTTGTCAATCGTGTATGTCAATATATGCACGCACCTACAATTCAACACTAGCAGGCAGTCAAACGTATCCTCAGATATCTTAAGGGAAAAATCTCACACGGTCTACATTTCCATCCAACAAACAAGTCATCCCTTCACGCCTTCTCTGATGCCAGTTGGGTGTTCGACTCGGATGACAGTCGTTCTCAATATGGATTTGCCATATACCATGGCAACAATCTCATAAGTTGGACCTCACGAAAGCAAAAAGTTTCTGCTCGATCGAGCAGTGAAGCTGAATATAGGGCGATTGTATACACTGCAGTTGAACTACTTTGGCTTAAACACTTGATGTCTGAATTACAAGTTCCAATGACTACAGCTCCACTCATGTGATGTGATAATGTTGGTTCAAGTTTTATGACTAAAAATCCGATCATCAGAACGAGGTCAAAGCATATTGCACTCGACTTTCACTTTGTCAAAGAACAAGTAGAGGCAAATCAGCTGCAAGTTACACATATTTCGTCTACTGATCAAACAACGGATATTTTCACGAAACCGCTACACAAAGACCGGTTTCTCTCATTATGTCACAAGCTTCGCGTTCAACCCACTCATCAGCTTGCGGGGGGGGGGGGGGGGGGGGGGGTGCTAATAACAATAACAAACACATGTGACTTATAAATCAACATGTGTGTAGATTTAGTTATGCAACTGTAGCGTAGTGGTAGTATGTATACCGAGTCTTAAGGTGTTAGTTGTGAGTCCTTGTATATATATACTCGTTGTATTACTGGAATGAGATACACAAGAATTATTCAGTAACTCTTTCACTTATACTTTCGCAAGTTATTTTCTCTTTTCATTTTCATGTTACCTTCATTTGTATCTTCTTATCTTATTATAGTTGGAACCCAAGAAAATATATATGTTTCTCTTACATGATGCTCAATCTCATTAATCGAAAAATTAATATTTTTTTAGATTATATTCTTAACTTTGGTTTAACACAAACAATACCATCAGCCATGTCATTGTGTTGATCTTCATATGTAAACATCACCATTTCCCACACCATACACTCTTAAATTTTAAAGTTGGTCATTATTTGCTTTAATTCTGTGAAATAACATCAGCATATTTGTTTAAGTTAACACAACCACATTTCGACATAAATTACATCGACACCCATGTTCAGCCAATCTACTTAATCTTAATATCTTCACGTCCTTCCTTTTTGCAAATCTTGAATCAGTTAACAATAGCGTGTGCCTATCTAACATTGCCCAAGACAATGTAACTCCAGTCTGAGATACTTAAGAGGTCCATAGACTCAATTGTGTGAAATAGCAAGTGACATCAACATTTTTGTTAAAGTTAACACATTCACTTGTCGATTTAAATTATATCTTCACCCATGTTCATCCAATCTACTTAATCTCAATATGTTCACATCCTTCCTTTTTGTAAATCTTGAACCAGTATGAGATGATTAACATGTCCCCGACTTATACGTGACCGGTCTATTAATTTATGAGATATCCGTCCTTCAAAAAGAATATTGGTTTGTGAGATGTAAGTGAGTGTCTAAGTTATTTTCTTTTTAAAATAAATCCATCTAATCAATGTTTGAAAAACCGGTTTCAACCGGCCGGTCAAACCGGTTGCGTCGGGAACTCGGGAAGAGACCGGTTCAACTAAAACATGTTTTATGTCTACTTATAAACGGCCGGTTTTTACAAAACCTAGTTGAACCGGTTTAATTGAAGAAAAACACATGGATTGATGTTAAACATATGATTATTTGTTTTTTAATATATTTTTATTGATTTACAAATTGTTTTATGTATATCTTTAACGTTTGAACTTATGGACATCAAATTATTGATATATATATATATATATATATATATATATATATGAAAAAAATATGAAATTTATAGAAATAGGTTGATCCAGCGGTCGAACCGGTTAAACCGATTAAATCCAAAAACGTTATTATACCAGTTCAACTAAAAAAACCAATTTTTAAAATATTACATCTAGCTATTTATTTCTTTTGTTAGTTACTTATCTTTTAACAAATATGAAATTGAAGGAATCAAAGTCTATGGGCATCAACCACATGCCAAATCATTGTCTATTTATATGGTGGTTCAATAATTCCTCTATGCTTAATTATTATTTTCAAGAAAACGATATTAATTTATTAAATTTGAAGCAAATCGACCAATTGTTAATATTAAATGTGGGTAAACAACCTGATCTTAAAATGTTCGTTCAAGTTTATAAAAGAGTTTGCCAAACTAGCTAAGTTAATAGTTACTATTATATGAAACATTAATAACACTATTTCTAGTAATTATATGATAAAATATCATAACGCTAAAGGTTTGTTAGAATAAGAATATGGAAATTAAGTAATCCAATATATATATATATATATATATATATATATATATATATATATATATATATATATATATATATATATATATATATATATATATATATATATATATATATATAAGGGTTCAATTCATAAAAAAAAAAAAAAAAAAAAAAAAAAAAAAGTTGAGAATTGGTGAATAAGAAAGTAATCACGTGTGTTTTCCAACGAAACATGTTTCCTTAAAGTATACTAACATTACCTTAATATATATAAAAACATAGGTTTTTCGTTTTTAATTTTTAAGAAACTATTTTTATCGAAAAATGATTTTAAATATACCAAAATTCATGATTTTTTATTCTCTACAAATAGACATCCATATTGATATAGTTTTAAGATAAAATAAAAAAAAAAATTATATTTCCAGCTATCGTTATTCATAAGTGAATAAAAATGAATCTGGTTTTAACTACAGTACATTTGTTATGCACTTATGAATAAAAACTGTGATTAATTTTTTTACAATTTAAATATCATTCATATATGAATATAACATATACTAAACATAGTATATTCATATTTAAATACTAGACGATGCATTCACTTGTGAATATTACATAGTATATTCACTTGTGAATATTACATAGTATATTCACTTGTGAATGTTAGATGATATATTCTCTTATGAATATTATATGATATTCTCATATATGAATATTATATAATATTACATGGTATATCACATGAGAATACTACATAGTATATTCACTTGTGAATATTAGATCGTATATTCACTTATGAATAATAGTTGGTATATTCATATGTGAATATTGGACAGTATATTCATATATGAATATTACAATGTGTTTTCAGAAATATATACAGTTTATATATGTTATTCACATATAAATAACATACAGACTTGCATATTTGTTTTGTGTTTTAATAATCACATATTGATTCAGGTGATAAAACATATTCATATGTGAATACAATGTGGTAATTTAGTTTGTGCATTTCATCAAATAGTTGGAGTGCATACAAGTTAACTTTTTTTAAAATGTGATAAATATGATACTTTGACTACTTAAATCTTACAAAATAGTAGATTGGTAGAGAAATATATGAAAATTTCAAACAAAAAATGATTTGATCTTTTTCTAACCTTAATTTCAATGTTTTATTTGATTAACGATATTGAATGAATGATACGAATTGAATTTTTTTGTTGATTATCGATGATGTTGTTCTAATGATGTTGGGAGTATAATTAATCGTAGATGTTGAAGATATGTTCGTATTCAATCAGAATTGAAGGTTGGATTGAAAGCGCAAAAAACGAATCAATTTCAACTGTTCATATTTGTGATGGAAGGGTATTATATAATATTTACAAGTTTTCCACCGTGTCCTTAATGTTTAGAGGCTAATTAAATGAGTGGCTGAGAATGATTCCCCCATTCTTAACCTTTTTTATTTTCTCAATTGAACCCACCTCTTTCTCTCTCTCTCTCTCTCTCTCTCTCTCTCTCTATATATATATATATATATATATATATATATATGAATCAGCTACAGTTTCTTGCTTGGAACTTTTCCAAGTCACTGCTCCTCCATTTAGGGTAAAGATCCAGCCTGACTGCAAACGGTAGTTGTCTCTGTCGGTCTAGAAACTTGTGTCACTATACCCTCGCACCTTTAAGTCATCACTCCCTCCGAGGACTAAAAACCATTCCTTAGTCCTCCGAAGGTACTTAAGGATATTCTTAACCGCAATCCAATGAGCTTTGCCCGGGTTCCCTTGATATCTACTGACCATGCTCATGGCAAAGGCCACATCAGGTCAAGTACAAGTCATAGCATACATGATCGAGCCAACTACGAAACTCGGCTCATCTCTGCTATCTCAGCTTCGGTACTCGGACTTTGAATCTTACTCAACTTGGCATTACTCTGTATCGGTAGTTCTCCCTTATTTGAGTTCTCCATACTAAAACGTTTTAGCACTTTATTCAAGTAAGTGTTCTGACTAAGTCCAATTAGTCTCTTACTTCGTTCTCTCACTATCCTTATTCCCAAAATATAGGAAGCGTCTCCGAGGTCCTTCATAGCGAAGCACTTCCCGAGCCAGGACTTAACCTCCTACAGAGTCGGGATGTCGTTTCCTATGAGCAGTATGTCATCAACATACAAAATGAGGAAGCTAACTATACTCCCACTGGCCTTGACATATACACATGATTCATCTTCGCTTCGTACAAATCCAAACTCTTTGACTTTCTCATCAAAGCAAAGATTCCATCTGCGAGATGCTTGCTTAAGTCCATAAATGGACTTCTCAAGCTTGCACACTCTATTTGGATGCTTCGTATCGACAAAACCCTCTGGCTGAGTCATGTAAACATCCTCAGCCAACTTCCCATTAAGGAAAGTGGTCTTGACATCCATCTGCCAAATCTCATAATCATGAAACGCAGCAATGGCTAGCATTACCCTAATAGATTTTATCTTGGCAACTGGTGAGAAGGTCTCATCATAGTCAACTCTGGGAGTTTGAGTAAAGCCCTTCGCCACCAATCGCGCTTTATACGTATGCACATTCTCATCCATGTCAGTCTTCTTTTTGAAGATCCATTTACACCCAACCGTCTTACATCTGGGCACATTGTCAACCAAATTCCAAACTTGATTATCATACATGGACTGTATCTCGCTGTCCATCGCCTCTTTCCATTTAGCAGACTCCGAGCCTACCATGGCTTCTTTATAGCAGTTAGGTTCATCTAGATTTACTAGTGTACTATCACTAATATACGTGTCCCCTTCGGTAGTAATATGAAAACCATACAACTTGTGTTGAACTCTAACTCTTTCGGAACGTCTAAGAGGTAAGGATTGGTCAATTGGTTCAATCGGAGTTTCCTCCTCGGGTTAAGCGCCAGTGTTAGAGGTTCCTTCATCGGTCGATTCTTGAATCTCTTCGAGATCGATTTGCCTCCCATTATCTCCTTGGCTTATGAGTTCTCGCTCTCGGAAAACCCCTCTTCTCGCAACGAAGACAACATTGTCGCTCGGTCTATAGAAAAGATATCCAAAGGATCTCTGCGGGTAGTCGATGAAAGTACATCGCTCACTACGAGGTTCGAGCTTGTCGTGAGTATCTCGTCTTACGAAAACTTCACAACCCCAAACCTTGATATGTGTCAACGAGGGAGCTTTCCCTGTCCACCTCTCGTGAGGTGTTTTGGCAACCTTCTTTGTAGGGACTATGTTAAGGATATGTGCGGCAGTCTCTAAGGCATACCCCCAGAAAGAGATAGGTAGTGAAGCACAACTCATCATAGAACAAACCATGTCTAATAGGGTTCGATTACGCCTTTCTGCCACACCATTCAATTGTGGTGTCCTAGGTGGCGTCAATTGCGAAACTATTCCGCATTCCTTGAGATAGTTGTGGAATTCAAGACTTAAGTACTCTCCTCCTCGATTGGATCGAAGCATCTTGATTTTCCTGCCCAATTGATTCTCCACTTCTTGCTTGAATTCTTTGAACTTTGCAAACGTTTCTGACTTGTGTTTGATTAAGTAAATATACCCATATCTACTATAGTCATCGGTAAAAGTCACATAGAAGCGGTTTCCATCCTTTAATGGTGGATCTAAAGGGTGACTTGGTCATCTTTCCAAGTAAACAAGATTCGCACATGTCATCTTCCCTAAGGTCAAATGACTCCAACACTCCATCCTTTTGGAGTTGGGTTATGCGCTTCTTGTTAACATGTCCAAGACGACAATGCCACAAAGATGCTTTATCCATACTATTGGAAGAATTCATACACAACACATGATTTCTTAGGTTATCTACAACCATAACAATTTCATAAATTCCATTACAAGGCATTGCTTCAAAATATAAAACACCATTTAGATAAGCATAAATAGAACCATTCTCATTATTAAATGAATATCTAAATCCTTGTCTAAACAAACGATGAAAAGAAATGATGTTTCTTGCCATATCTGGCGAGTAGCAACAATTATTTAAATCTAAACCTAATCCATTACTAAGCACTAAAGAATACACTCCAATCTTGGTGACAGGCGACGATCTTCTGTTTCCCATGATTAGATTTATCCTTCCATGCTCCACATCCTTATTTCTTCTTAGCCCCTGCAAATCAGAACAAATGTGGTAACCACATCTTGTATCAAGAACTCAAGAAATAGCATGAGATGAATCATTAGATTTAATAGTGTATATACCTGCATAAGATGGCTTGATCTTTCCATCCTTGATGGCTTGCAGATATTCCGAGCAACTTCTCTTCCAATGCCCTATTTTGTGGCAATGATGGAACTCTGCCTCCTTTGGGTTAGAGTTGGGCTTAGCAGGATCAACCTTGGTTCCACTAGAAGAGGAACCATCTTGGGTCTTTCCCTTGTGGTGGCTCTTTGACGGAGCCTTCCTCTTCTTGCCCCTTCTTTGCCCAATTTCCAAAGCAGTAGCAGCGGGTGGATTTGGAGTTAGTGCAATAGACTTTTCCTTTAGGTTGCTCTCAGCAGTCCTTAGGAGCCCTTGGAGTTTTCTTAGGGTGACCTGTTCCTTGTTCATGTGGTAGGTCATCCTAAATTGGTTATAGCACGAGGGTAAGGAGTGAAGAACGATGTCGATAGCCAAATCTTCCACAAAGTTGACATTCAACTTGCGAAGACGATCACCATACCTTTGCATCTTTTGCAAGTGCACGGCTAGAAACTCTCCACTTCCCATTTTAGCAGTGATCATATTCGTAATGATTTCATAGCGCTCTTGCCTCGTGCTTTGGTGGTATCTCTTCATCAAGTCTATATGCATCTCGTAGGGATACATGTCCTCATAGGACTTTTGGAATTCGGAGTTCATTGTGGCTATCATGATGCAATGGACTTTCGTTGCATTACGCTCATGGGTCTCAAAGACAGCCATCTCTTCGGGAGTAGCAGTTTCAAGATGGATCTTCTCAAGCTTCTCATCGATAACATACTCTTTGTCCTCGTAACGCGCGATAGTGTGAATGTATCTAATCCATTCGCTAAAGATTGATCCATCAAAAGTCACTTTTTGACAAAGGCTCATTAGCGTGAATGAGCTAGCAGCAGCGTTGTTTGCGTTAGACATCTACAAATAGAAAGGAAATAGTTTGATTAGATTGAATCCCTAATTAAACACCCAAAATGAAAAATTAGGGCTAGGATCCAACAACATTATTTACATATTAGAAAAGGGATGCCGTAATCCAACACGCAAATAATTTTGGAGGTAAGTGAATGACGATTCACTAATTCTTCATCATGAAAAACATAGGCTTAGGTTTTAAATGTATTGAGAGTTCCTAGATTTTTCTTGGAGATTCATTGAACCTTTCAATGGCATGTTTAAATCTCGATATGCCCCTCTCGTTTGTCACTGGGATGTCGAGGATCACAAAGTGGGTGTGAATACACATGCAAATCTACATGGTGCCTTCATTGTTACAATCACCTATTCAATGTGCCAGTAAACCACACAAGCTCCATCGAACTATGACAAACAATGAATCACCCTTTACCACCTTTGCTTAGAACAAATTACTGTCCCGGTAAACCACACACGCTCCACTAACTTCTTAGCAAGGGTGTGAAGTGTAATTTCATGGGATTGCATCAATTTCACTTTTACCTAAAGTAACTAGGATTGGGAATTTTAAAAAAAATGTCTAGTTACTTTATTTATATTCATTATACTTGTTAATGAGGAGAGAACTGCTCTATCCTACCCGTTCGGCTAACGACCCTCCACCAGTCAAGCAAGCGGTGGATGTGAATGTACACCCATTAAGCGCCATTTTATAGGCAGCAACCTTATACCCACCTTATAGACCGGCTTCGTGAATGAGGCCTACTAACAGTAAGACTAGCATTTTTAATTATACATATATATATATATATATATATATATATATATATATATATATATATATATATATTATTAAGCTTGTAATAATATAATAGTATAGGGTGTATTTTAAACATTTCAAAATACTAGGGTTTTAATCTTCTATTTAAAATTTTCGAAATTTAATACCATTCAAATTAACATTTTAAACATTAAAACTCTTGATTTAATAATTATCTCCAATTGAACTATTAATTCAAATTATTAAATCATAAGGGATTATTAAATCTTAAAGGATAATTATCAATTAATAAATTAAATTATCCTAATCCCTTTTATCCCTCTAATTTTCGAAAAATAATGGGAGGGGGTAAATCAAAATCTTTAATTACCATATTTATCAATTAAGAGATAATTACAAGATATGAGATTATCCAAATCCCTCAAATTTAGGATCTTATCTTGGGGAAGGAGGCAAATCTCGAAATCTAAGGGCTTGCAAACCCTAGATCTCGAAATCTTGAGCTAAAAGGAAAGGATTCAAAAAACCCTTCAAGATTTTCGCAAATTAGGGTTAGGAAAACATAATCTCAAAATCTTTAGCCTCATAGGGTTTATTGGCTATAAACCCTAATTTGTCAAGTTCATACAATTGAATAATACTAATTGAACACAAGTTAACTAAAGGCTATGATACCACTGTTGGGTTTTAGACAAACAATCTTATGTGTGCATGCAACCCTAGATTTGGATCTATGTTTTCACTATTACATATACAACTTTATGAACACATGAATAAATCCCTAAGGAATGTTGCTATTTTCGAAATTCACATATAAGGTTAGATTACATACCTCTTGTTGTTATATTGTAATAACAACTTAAATCTTCAAACCCTAAGTCTTGAAGGCAAGCACCACAAGTGTAGTGCCTCTAATGGCTCACAAACACCACAAAGCAATTGGAGAGGCTATAGAGAGAGAAGAGGAGAGGTAGAAATCATCCTACGGATCTCTAGGGAACAGGTGGGACGATTTATCAAGGCCTAGGGGTCTTTATATAGGGTTAGGATTAGGGTTTCAGTCCTTATCCTTATCTAGTTACTTGCCCACCAAGCAACCATAAGATAAGCCTTGAAAAGCCCTTATCCCTTGGACCTTGGACGATTTTAAGGATATCCTTATCCTTGAATTCGTCCATCCTTTAACAAGGATAATCATTGCCCTACTTTGCAACTATCACATAATTACAATTCAGCCCCTCTAGTTTAATTAATTACACTTGATCACAAAATTAATTCCTAATTAATTATTGACCAATATTAATTAAACAAATATGATTTCTCCTTTAATATATTATTCTTATAACATATTAATAAATCATAATAACCTCTTTCTCTATTTATTTCTCCATCCAAGTTGCTTTGGTGAAGGCAACCCAAAAGGACCATGCATAATCGGGTCAAGTATTTATCAAATATGGTTACGGGCTTAGACACTAATCCAACAATTAGACACCACATTCATTTCCTTAGTCACAACAGTTTCATGTGACTTGAGTATTCCCACAAGCTTCGACAACGAATAGGTTTTGAATTGTTCATGAACTTTTACAGTCGAAACCTCCGCTATCCATTCAGGTCTCAGGCCAGTCATAAAAGTGACCTTCTGCTCCATTACCTCTCTGCCAACTCCATGCTTGATCATCTTGCTGAGAAAATGATTGAAATGATCAAACGCCTGAATGAGGTTTTCTTCTGGCTTTTGCTTGAAGTCACCAAACTCAGAAAGAAAAAGAGTTTGTATTGAATGCTCTAGATGCTCATCTGAAGAATATAGCTCCTTAAGCCTATCCCAGATTTGTTTCGCTATTGTGCATGAACTAACCAGTTGAAATGTATCAGATTCAAAGGAAAATTTGATCATCCTCATAGCTTTGATGTTGCTCATCAGTTTGTCCTTCTCATCTTGAGGGACTTTCTCTACGTCAATCATAAGCTGATTGTATTCCTTTTGAGTTTTGATGGTTTTATTCGTTCCGGAATGAACAAACGGACCCAAGGTGATCGCCTCCCAGATTAGATAGCCATTTTCCTCTGAACCAAGAACATAGTCCTCAAAGTGATGCGTCCAGACTTCATAATCATGAGTGTATAAAATTGGGATTCTCGTGGTAGATTCGATACTGTTGGATATGTTGATGGGTTTTGAATGAGAGTCGTCGTGTGACATGATGATTTAGTTTGATAAGCTGCCAAGAATCAGACTAGTAAACTGAGTTAGGGTAAGATGTCTATCTAAGAGAAACATCAATAACAAGATGACGGCTCATAAACCCTAAAACCTTCTTCAATAGAACAGATGTGTATCGATTAAACGGTCTCTTGCTCTGATACCAATTGATGATTTGAAAACTCTTTTAAGAACGTATAGATTTAACAAGTAAATTATAAAGAGAATAAAAGCATGAACACACAATGAATCAAACAAGTGTTGAATGATTAAAACTGCAATACCTCACAAGAGCTCGAAGAAGAACTTCTACTGTAGAGGTGTGCTAGGGTTACAATACAATGAAAGAAATAATAATTAAGAAGTGTACTAATAACGAAGAATGCATGGATCATAAATACTAAACCCTAATGACATAAACACGGTTGGACAGGCCCATACCGTGACAATATTGGACCAAGCAAACAAGCCCAATGACGCAACACCTAGACTCAACAATCATGGTTATACATAATTAAGATCTTATAGCCTGAGAATATTTGGATTGGCCTTTTGTTCTGTTCTTTTTTGATTGGGGGCTCAAGGTAGGATCAGATATTCGAAAGTCTATAAGGTCCAACATTATGTATAGCTAGCATACACGAGTGTTCCAGGGTAGGTGGAAGTTTTATGGGTGGGTTGTGAGAGGCCAGGAGGCCAGTTATGAGATGTTTAGAATTCCTCTAGGAGTGAGGATTGAGCACTCGCTATGTTTATCTATATTGTTTGGGTGTTGTGGTGATACTTGAGACAAATATGTATAGGTGTGGAAGCTAGTATGAGCCTGTACTACTAAAAGCATAAGACCCATACACGTAGCAAGGAAATCACAACCCCTAGGGTTAGGTTTGGGAGTTAGTCCCCTATCATTATATGGGTTATCAGAGATCTTTCTAGTACCTTACCAGAATAGTGGTTATGAGACCTTTTGAGAACGGATCCAGGTTAGGATCGGAAGCTGGCAGCCAGGATAGGTCCGCATTGTCAGAGGATAGTGTCAGTGAGATCATCTAGGAGGAAGTGATTCAGATTGTCCGGGGACAGTTCCCAGAGATATTTGGGTCTATAAAGACTGCCACAGTTGAGTATTTCGCCGAGCGCTAGGCATCCATTATTGAAACAGTTACCACGGCAGCTATAGCAACTATAATGATCGCAAGGGGGAAGAGCTGGTTGAGCTTTCTAGTATCGGGATTTGTTACTGGGACATATTCTGATGAGCAGAGGGCTATAATTATTTGTGATCAGGGAGATGTCCTATACTCGTTACATTTTGTGGGTTAAGCAGGAGAGTCTAGCACATGAGTTTCTAGATTTGAGGCTTCGGGGGGTTTTTGCTCGAGGCTGGAATGTGAGACACGAGAACTCCGGAAAGGAGTAATGATTATGTTTCACTAGAGTTATGCAGATGGAAGTAGAATGGTTAATTGATGGGATTGGAATGTCGTTTCTAGGGCAAGGATTGTGCCCTTTCAGTTTTTGAGCTCGAAGAAGTTATCAGACTTGGGACCCTAGGATCAGGTTGAAATCCAGCTCGGGGACAGTTGGTTGTCGGGATTGGCAATAGTATTTCAACATTGGTGAGCGCGGGTTGGTTGATGTGGCATAATTATTTTATAAAGTCCGGTTCAACTTGGATCTCTTGTATCGGGCGGTAAGGATTGATTGTACGATCTATTGCACTTGCGGGATTGGAGATTATGTCTTGGGAGTAGTTTGTAGCTCGATATAGGGCAGAGGTTGGTTCAGCTACTACAGTTCAGATATAGATGATCGAGCTGGTGAGTGAGTCAGGGTGCGAGACCCTAAATGATATTATTTCTAGAGCCGAGGGTGGGAGATTTGTTGGAGCACTTTGAGAAGAACGGTATTATGTGGGAGGTCTGCGGATAGGGTCCCACAGGATGTTGTTCAGCATTGTCAAAATTCAGTGGTTTTAGTAACCGTTATTGATTGACGGATAAAAGCGCCAAAGGAAGTAGCTCGGTTCTGAGGTATTAGTGGGAGTATCTGGATTTTGGTCTTCAATATTTGAGTGTGTGATCATGCAAGCATTAAGGACTGTCGGTTTTACTGGGATTCAGGAAGTGCTCATCTAGTTCTTAGAAATGTGTGATCATTTGGGATTGGCTAGTAGTGGAGCAATAATTAGTAAGAGTTGGTTGTTATCGGATCGATAGTTAGAAAGTGAGAAAAGTTAGGAATTCTCCAATTTTCTTATATTGTGAAGACTTAGTCGAATCTAAGTGGGGGAATCATCCCGAGATACAGAAGCAGGAGCGGTTTTGAAAATGGGATAAGTTTCGCATCGATGTTAGGAAGGAAGACAACCTAAGTGACTGTTTGGTTTGAGGGTTGTGTGAGTTGGGAGTTCGGTAAAACTCCCCAGCATATGAATCGCTTCTTCTCAGTGCTTGATAGAAAATTTTGGGGAATCATGTTGGGATTCGAACCATGAATCACGTTTAGTTATGTGTTAGGTCGAGTGCGTGTTCAACCGGTATGGAAAGTGTTGTAAGACTACGTGGGCAACCGTAACATTCACTAGCGATCAGGTAGTATGGAAAGTGTTGTAAGACTATGGGGGTAGTCGTGGAATTCACTAGCGATCAGGTAGTATGGGAAGTGTTGTAAGACTGTATGGGGTATCCGTAGCATTCACTTGCAGCAAATAGTGCTAGAAGTGCTGTAAGGTTGTGGGTGTCGCCGTAGCATTCACTAGGTTAGCAAATAATGCTAGAGTGATGTAAGTCTGTGGGAGTAGCCGCAACATTCGCTAGGTTGGTAGATAGCATGGGTATGTTGTTACGATGCGGAAGGGACAGTAGTAACCACCAGTTCAGGTGCATCAGTGAGGATATGGAAATCCACATAGGGGTTTATGGGTTTCCCCAAAGGGTTTAGACCTGGTTAAGCCAATGATAAGACTATAGGAACATCACTACAGTTATGAGATCAAGGAAGCAATGGATTGCTTAAGATTGCTTGTGATTTAAGGCTACCATTGGACATGTAGCAATCGTTTTTAGTCGTGGATTTGGTAACAACGAGACTCGATGCATAGATCCAATATGTTGGATCAGGAGGTTGTTAGAGTCGTAGTGGCTTGATAACTAGTGGAATCTAGTTCCAGGGAAGGATTTCGTTCAGAAGTCGTATGACGCAACTATGTGGGAGTCCTTTAGCTCCTCCACCAGGCCAGAACCCAGTATGTCAGATAATTGGTGAACGAAATGAGAACAGAGAGGTCTCGGTAGATTTTGGAAAGCAGCTATGTGGCAGCATACTGCTTCAGGCAGATTAATGTTCAATCTGTTATGTGTTTAGGGCGGTATTGAAAATTTTAGTCTTCAGGTGTATGAGAAGTATCTAGATGATGGAACCCCCTAGATATCAGAAGTTGAATAGTTAGATGAGAGACAAGTGGATTGGGCTCAACAATAATGATTTGGTATGAGAGGTCTGTCAGGGAGCTAGACTATCTTGAGACTTCAAGTTTCGGATCGAGTAAATGTGATCATATTGCAAGGGATTCGTTTATTTTTAGGTTTTAGAACCCTGCGAGGGTTGTGTTACGGTTGCCTTGGAAAGGCTGGGGTTATGCTTATAGTTGTAGTCTTGTTGCTCAAGTTGTCTGGCGTGTAAGGAATGATAAGAAACGATTTCGAGGAGGGAATCAAATTTAAGTGTGGGAGAGTTGTAACATCCCATTTTAAATAAAATAATTAATTGATAAACCTGAAACCCCAAGAAGTAATTTTTTTATTATTATTTTATATTATTATTGTCCAAAATTAATTAATAATTAGTGGGGCATTGGTTTCGGGAAGCCAAATGATAGGATTTGAATTTCCGAGGGTTAAAGAGTAAATATCGGACTTATTCTGAGAAGGATTATTGGAGCCAGGGTAGAAAAGGTAATTTATGGATCTTAATTGAGAACAATTTGTAGATGAGGGATTGTTTTGTAACTGTTGGACTTATATTAAAGAGAATTATAGGAGCAAGGGTTTAAAGGGTAAATTAAGGGATTTGTTTTGAAAGAAATGAAGAGAATGAAGGGTCATTTCTGTCAGTATGGGCCAAAGTTTGCATGAGTCGGGTATGTAACCCTTATCCATTCATAACCCTAACCCTAAATACCCCATTCAGCCGCCACCCTCATAATGGACCTCCGCCACCGTCAACCTTGCATCTCCAGCACCGACCGCCACTTAGTCGAGTTCGAGCGCAAAGAGTCACCTTCGTTCGTTTGTTGCTGATGTAGCACCACCGCGTCGCTTATGTTGGTGACGAGGCAATGGTGGAGTGTCTGTGGCCATCATTGCTACTGTTCTGATCATTTCCCTTCCTCTTTTGTCTTCCTGTCGACACACCACCACCACTACTCTCGTTGTCGGCGAAGGCGAGAGTTAGAACGATACCGTAGTCGTGGGAGGGACCGGTTGAACTGGCGGCTGTTGGGTCTCGGTGTTGTCGTCGCTACTATGCGACTCCTCTATCTTACCGACTGCTCCAATCATCGTTTGCCACCCCAATGGTGGTTTTGTTCGTGACTCGCAAGGGGAATGTTGCTGTCATGGTTTCTGTGGAAAGGGAGTCACGAGAAAACCATCACGGTTGCCGGCCATGGTGGCTGCCACTGTCAAGACCGCCGCTACCCGCTTTCCGTGTTACTGCTGCCGTCGCGGCCCACCTCAGGTGGTTGTTGGGTTTATTTCCGAGCAAGAATGTGTGTGTATTGTTGCTGAATGGTGTTAGCTTTCCTACGCGTGTATCGTGTATGAGTGGACCTTGGGCTTGGAACCCAATTATTGTTTGAGTATTGTTTGATGTTGACAGTTCGGGAATCTGTCAACCAGCAGCTGGAGTTTCATCCGCGGGACTTCACCAGTGCTAGATGAGTTCTCCTCACTATATCAATAGGGTCTAAGGAACCAAGGCCGACCCTTTATGGACTTGTATCCAGATTATTGCATGATATGTTTATTGATTTACATCCTGATAGTTTGGATGGTGATATGCTTATGCTTAGTGACCTGGTTAGGTCGGTATCCTGGTATATATGATTATGCTATGTTAGTGACATGTTAGGTCAGTATCCTGGTAATAGGATTATTGTTATGCTATGTGATCTGTAGATCGGTTTGACTGTTATGTATGCTAGCGTATGATATTTATTTGCACATGATTGTTTGTTTGGGGGTTGGGTTGAGGCAGTACTGCTTTGTGCCGAAGGCCCGACGAGCGGTCTGGATAGGCTAAAGGCCCTACGAGGCGGTCTAGATGTGCTGAAGGCTCAGAGAGCGATCCAGATAGACTGAAGGCCTGCAAGGCGGTCCAATCAGGCTGAAGGCTCATTATGCATGTTGTTATGTGTTTGTTTATATGATATGATTATGGTTATATGAGGTTGGTATTTTGGGGGTAACTCACTAAATCTTCGAGCTTTCATCTATCGATTATTGTTTCGGGTATTTCTGACGATTGTGGGAAGGCAAAGTCATGATCGTGCACCTCCTTATATTTTCATGATTTGATTCTGGGGATACTCTGATGCTTAGACTATTTTGAAAACAAATTGTAAGAACTTAATGGTTTTAAATGCTTTAAAATGTTTTAAATTGGCTTGATTTTTATGGGTGTTACATGGTGTTTGTAGCCATTAGAGGAGAGATATTTGTGACTCTAAGCTCCAAGACAAGAAGATTCAAGCTATTGTTCCAGAGGTAATCATCTATATGTGTTTTCTTATGTCAATTTCGAATCATCTATCACACCCCGGCCGATGGCGGAAATGCCGAGCTTGTGTGACGCCATCATGGTTCACAGTAATTGATTACATTGAACAATATAACACAAATTTTATTTTTATATTCAAAATAATTACATATCGTACTAGGCTTTTAGAATACAAGAAACCAAAAATTACTAGTGTTTAATCAGATAAGTACAATATAGATAAAAAGGTGCTCCGACGATTGCATGAAGATTTCCCAAAAGATTGATACGGCCAAAACTTATTTTCCTTAGAATAGATATGGAATAAAAATATCAATATAAAGTTTGTGAGTTCACAGGTTTGTATATTTGTATTAATGTACTTTTTACTTTAAAGAATATTTTTATTGTATATAAGTATTTTCAAACTTATATTTGTATGTGTACTTTATTTCCAAAAGTACTTGTTCTATCGTATATAAGTATTTTCAAACTTATAATTTATTAAAGTACTTGTTCTATTGTATATAAGTATTTTCAAACTTATATTTGCTTGTAGGCATGATTATCAATGTTACATGAGTTCCCATAATCGAGCTACATACAAGTTGTTGCCCCTCACGACGCTTCATCGGACGTCGTAGTGTTTAGACAGTTATCACCCATGACTTGACCATCGATGGTTCTAGCTAGCAACCGCATGTGGGGTGTCAAGCCGTATAGATCTATACACAACTCTCCTGCTCACTAAAAATTTAACGATTATAGTAGGGGACGTTACTAAGTATTACACTTAGGTGATGAATGTGTCTCATGTAAACCCTTGAATGAGTCGCACTAAAAGTTGTAGTTTTATAACTTTACATATTTATGTTTATGGTTTATGTTATATAATTACAAAAAGATTTTTATAATTATATAATTAATAATTTTGTAAAAATTTAAATATGCAGAATAACAACAATGTGTCATAATTTATTTATAGATTAAGAGCAATGCATAATATAATTTTATATTATGTTGACATAATAACAGCAATGCACAATATAGTTTTATATTATGTGGGCATATTAACAGCAATACATAATATAATTTTATATTATGTGGACATAGTACCGACAATGCATAATATAATTTTATAATATGTATACAGTATAACGATTGTGTTTACTAAATTTTATATAGGTAAACGATTGTTTTGACGGTAAATTGTTATAACAATTATGTAACTAGATTATAATCGATATAAAACATTTATGATTTAGATAAATAAATAATATAAAAACATGTATTCTCCCCGAAAAATGATAAAAAATTTAGAATGGAAGCCTAAAACTTACCCTTGAAGCGAAAGTTACCACTATTATCCTTGATTTTTTGCCGTTTTGGAAACAATTATATATGTTTTTTCAAAGTTTTCTTTAAAATTGTCTCATTTAAAAATGTGAGATGTGTTTCTATTAAATTCAATTTTAGGATATTAATTGTCTAGTAATTTCTTAGTTATTTACTACAAATCATAGTTGTCAAAATCGCGATCCTGATCGTAGGATCGTACGATCCTACGATCCTAGGTATGAAAAACGATCCGGATCGTAAAAGGATCGTATTTGGGGTAGGATCGCAGGTAAGATCGTAAGATCGTAGGTAGGATCGTAGGATCGAGATCCGATCCGATCCTACCTTCCTTTGATTTTTTTTTTTTTTTTTTTTTTTTTGCAAATGAATTTTTTTTTACCACTTTATGCCTTTTATCCTTTACCAATCTACCATTTATCATTTTTTATTGTGATTTATGATTAATATTTTGAAGTTTTTATAACTTTTGAATGAAAAACTAAATGTTTGAAATAGTTTTCATGATTAAATATTATAAATTAAAATTATATTCTATTTTGTGGGATCTTAAGATCTCGATCCCGATCTTGCAAACCCAAAATCGATCCTAGGTAGGATCCCGATCTTGACAACCTTGCTACAAATGACCACGTAGCACTTTAAAAATGTATACCATTTCCTTGGCATCCATTTTACCTTCTATTTTCTTATGCTTACACCTGAGTGTTTTGTTACTTATCCAAGATTCCAAAATATATTCTCTATGAGAAATTAAATCATTACGTGTTTTCCCTTATAACTTCATATATTCAGACATTTATATGTCTCACACATATATTATTATTTAAAGTTAACCAAAGTTTCTATAATAGAAATATATATACGTGCCTGATTATTTTAAAATAAATATACAATTGATCAAACTAATAAATCAATAACTTATAAAATATTTAATTATATATATATATATATATATATATATATATATATATATATATATATATATATATATATATATATATATATATATATATATATATATATATATATATATTGTAACCATAAACGAAAAATTACCAAATATATAATAGGTGCCATGTTAAGACATATCTGCAATTAAATAATCGATAACAAATCTTGTATAATATACATGTTTATTATTTATACAAAATTTGTGCTGCTAAATTTTTAACTATTTTGGTGATTTGATTTATATTTCTTAAATATATAATTTTTTTTATACATAATAAATATTGTATTTTTATTACAATTTGTCAAATATTACAAATCAAGCCTAATACATTTGATCTTCGTCGGATTGCGAGTGACGATTGTTGACATATCACATTTTTCTCCTGTTAAAGGAATTCCGTCCCAAAATTTATGTAGTGGAGGGAACATTGTTGAATAGTTGGGGGTATTTACTCTTCATTTGATCTTTTCGCTCACATATAAACTATGGTCCTCGTAAAGAGTTTCATCGAACTTTCACTATGGGAATACGACTTTGTAACCTCTTGATTTCTCGGTCCATGATCTCGACGGGTTCTTTTACGAAATTAAGTTTGGCGATGATTTGGATTTTGTCAAGTGGAATTGCAAGAGCATCATCGGATAAGCACTTCTTGAGGTTGGATACATGGAAAACATGGTGTACATTGTTGAGTTCATGAGGTAATTTGAGTTGGTAGGCTACATGACCAATTGTTGAAAGAATATCAAAAGGTCCTATGTATTTTGGATTAAGCTTTCCTCGTTTTCCGAACCTGGTGACGCCCTTCCAAGGAGAGACTTTTAGCATAACTCGATCTCGTGCATCCTAAATTCTGTCACGTATTTGGATGATTTTCTCGGTCATTTAATGTATGATTTCTGGTCCAGTAAGTAGTGTATCTTCTGCATGTTTGTTTGCTAGTTGGGTATCACCTAATTTTGCCCAACATATTGGTGATCGACACCTGTGTCCATATTGGGCTTCAAATGGTGCAACATTAATATTGGTGTGATAACTGTTATTGTATGAAAACTCAATAAGAGGAAAATGAATATCCCATGTGCTTCCAAAGTTTATCACACACGCTCGGAGCATGTCTTCCATTGTTGATATTAGAGATACTTCCACCTCCATTTCCATTTCCATTTCCATCACCGTTTCCGAATCCAGTATTCTTGTTGGCTTCGTAGTTAGCAATAGCATCTACGACGCGTTGTGTAACGCCCGTAGATCCAGGCTAGTCAATTTAGAGATAATAGGGTTGAAAGTGACTTTTTGAAAAAATATTATTTAGAATAAATAATCTTAACCAAGTTTTTGAATATGTCTCAAGGGTTCCATACATATAAAGAGCGCCAAAATCCAAGTTATAACGAAGAAGTTATGAGTCGTCGAAGTTTAGCAACGAAACCGGCACGACACCGCAAATATATAATTAGTGAATTTATGATAGAGCAGCTTTTAGCCTTATTAATCTAAATGAATGTCTTAGAATATGTTAACCTGAGAACGTCCATAAAAAGAATGCCTAAATCTGACGTTGTATGAGGAAGTTATGATTTTTCGAAGTTTCGGCTTAGCGGTGTACAGCCCCAAGTTCGAGTATTAGATCGAGCGGTTTTTAGCCGACACAACCTAAACGAGAATCGAATATCTCGTTATTAATAGCGTAACAATAAAAAGATAGACGAAAATGGACATCGGATGAAGAAGTTACGAGATTTTAACGGACCAATCCTGTCCAGGCCTGTTAAAAATATAACTTTAAAAATAAAGTTAAATTAGCCAACGGAGTCTAAACGAAAGCTTCAGAGTACATCTCCACCTACACGTGGATATAAAGAACGTCAAAAACGGAGTTCGTATGAACGAGTAACAATTTATAATAGCATATTTACGTATTAAAATAAAGTATAAATCATATATACGTACATATATATATATATATATATATATATATATATATATATATATATATATATATATATATATATATATATATATCATTAGAAAGTATCGACGATGCGGTCATTATAAGACTAATGTTGAGTTGTTTCTACATTAGTTTAGTACAAATATCGTTAAATCTATATAATATAGTAATATAAAGGGTTGTTTAGTTGTTTATATAACTAAAAAGTCATTAAGTAATTATGGAGGGTAGTTTTTGAAAATTCAATTAGTATAAATAAAAGCCTTGGGCTCTCAAATTTCTTGCACCATTCTCTTGATTCAAGAGTCTTTCTCTCCTTATCCCCCGAACATTTCGGTCCCTCGTGCTTCGACTTCTCTTTCTGTAGTTTTAGTATAGTAAGGTGAACGCTGAAGCTTTCTACGCAAATCTTTCTTAGAAAGATTCAGCGATAAAGTTCTGCCCCTGCAAAGCCCGACTCTTAGCTAAAATCCCCTTGTAAGTAAGTTATGCTTACACTATTTAAATATACTTTATATTTAAAATTAGTATTGTTATTCTAAATTTATAATAAATATTTGAGCTATTATTATGACTTATATAAGTGTCGTTATAATATCTTTTTAACTACTCACAGTACGGGGAATCTGGTTTAAAGGGCCGCATAGGGTTGTTGGATTTCAGAAGTGATATACGCCAAAATGGTCCTGCCCTCCGGTGTTTTATGTCTGGCCCCTGTCTGTACATAGTGGTTGGAAAGTATTGTTTAAACGCTTATATAATAATAATAATATGACTAATAATTAGTCACGGTAAATATTAGACTAAAATCTAGCAGTAATAATACTAGGTTTCGTCGAAGGAAATTATTTTAAAGTAAACGAAGCGCTATCCGAGTACCGAGTCACCACCTTCTCAGGTGAGTGCCTAGTTACTTTCATCTTATACATACATATGAAGTATTTTATATAAACTACCTGCTATGTGTGCATATTATCTGAATATTTGTTGTTTATGTTAGATGAACGTTTTTATACATGTTTTAAATGATTTAAACTGTATACGTATTTTATATATATACAAATATGTTGGGCATGACATGGGTAGATGAATGATGAGAGATAAAAGATGATGTGAGTAAATATTGATAGCTATAGACTTAGTGCCTAATGAATAACATCAGCAGCTATGGACTTAGTGCCTATTGGAGAAACACTGGTAGCTATGGACTTAGTACCTGTTAGGAATTGGTAGCTATGGACTTAGTACCTATTAGATAAACACTAGTAGCTATGGATTTAGTACCCGATGAATAAATTATAGCATCTATGGAATTAGTGCTTTACCAACGAGCATTGGCAGCTATGGATTTAGTGCCGGTCCTATAACCCTGGAAACAAGGGACTTCAGAATAAACGAATGCAGGATAGATGACTCTTAGGATAGATCCTTGAGAGTAAAGAAGATAGCGGGGATGGGTAATTGGGTTGATTGTTTGATTGTTTAAACATAATAATTATATTATTTTGGGTTGAAAACCCTATGTACTCACCATGTTTCCCATCCTGACCCACTCACTTTATTTATATCATAGGTGTTGATATGAAGTCACATTACACTGAGAGATTAAAGAGATGTAGATCACTAGTGTAAATAAATGTAAGTTCCATTTATGCTTATGTTTCTGTATTGACGATGACATCCCAAATGTTTTAAAATGAATAAAATACGTTTCTTCGAAAAAATTTTGATAACGTATTTATCGTGTTTTTTTGGGAACAAATTCCGCAACATTTTTATGAAAAGAAGTACTCTGATTTTTATAAAGCATAAACAAAATCGATCTTTTCTCGCCGTGAAAATGGGGATGTCACGCGTTGAGAAACTAATGCTTTAATAGCCGTTGAGTCCAATATTGGCATAGGATCTGGGGTAGGTGTTAGTGTTCTAGGATTACATCTGGTAACTCGTCTCGAAGGCATGCTTTAGTTCTATTAGAGATATTTCAAAGGAAGTATTAGTCATCTAAAGCTTTTTCCTAAGTCATACATATGTGTATAATAATGACTATTTCATTCACAAGAGTTGATGTAAATTTGTAAAAACCCTTAATAGATTAATATGTTGTACTTTACAATACTCGAATAGTTCTTTATTCATATAATATTGTAAGCAGTAACTAGATAAGTTTGTTTGATCATATAAGTTTATCGAATGTCATTGTAATCATTTCCAGAATCTTTACCGATTCCTAAGTTGTTTATGATCAAAAGTCAACTTACCACATTTTAACATACGCATTGTTTTAGTAATAATACTTGCTTCATATATACACATTTCTTTGTACATATACATTGAGTTTTCCCAAAATTTGGTTACAAGAACCACAAAAGTTAGTGTAGTTAGGGGTGGAAAAGTTTGATATACTATCATACAAAAGATGATACTCAAAATTAGGTAGCTAGGTTACTATAAACCAACTTTTCCCCGTACCCCTAACCCAAAATATCCCTGGGCACAACCTGCCCGAATGAGTCTACCATAAACCTAGAAAAGTACCTACTACAGTAACTAAGTGGGTGAGTTGTTCCTATACAGATTCAGCCCTCATCTTAGCCGTATAAGCTCTGGCCTCAGATGCCATCACCCTATGATCCATAACCTGTGCCATAAGCTCCATTCCTGAAATTTGAGCTTCCTAGGTCAGCAGTTGTACTTGGATAGAATCCAGATGATCAAAAATAAGTTGTATGGCTTCCTCATCTAGACTTCGATCCTCTTCTAAGCTTTGAATTTTATCATGATGACCCGTGTAGTTCCCCTTAATAATCCCTATTTCAATAGTGATGAGGCGAACTTGATGAACAAGGCGTGATATGCGAGAAACTAAGATGGGTATAGCAGGATCGGAAGATACCTCATGGGGAGGGGTAGATTGTTGAGCTCGTGATGACTCTCCGACCTCGAATTAGGATGGTATTTCATCCTCAGCTTTCCATTCTAGTAGTCTTGTTACACAGTCTAGATTTGGATATGCTCTTTTTAGGGCTTCTAGAGATGCTGGTGGTGGAGTGACTTGCTTCCGTTTGCGGATAAGTATGGATTTTCGTGGAGTGCATGCTACAGGAGGACCATTATAAGTATGTCGGTAAATCTGGAAGGCTGGTAGAGGTGGGGGGGGGTTGTTGCTCAATGGTTGGTTCAGGCTCCTTGATTATCTGTTTTTCTTCCTCGGGCTCCTCATCCTCCCACTCAGAGTAATCAACTTCTTCCTTCGTGGGGTCTATCTCCTCATTAACCGACTCAGTCACTACATAAACAAACGTAATCTCCTCCTCAACAAGCTCAATCTCTACATCTACATGTTCATCAAAGTCTCTAGCTTGGTTTGAGGGATCGTCCTCTTCATAGGGTTCCCCGTCTGAGGTCAAAGGGGACAATGGTACTGGAACCTCAGGAAGAGGAGAATCCTCGGGCTCAGGTGAGTGGGGCACTACTTGATCCTCCTCTGCCCATGATATCGTCGTCCAATCTACCGGGTCTGCCATAATCCTGCATAAGGAATCAAACATGATAGATGTTTATGAGAAATAGTGTGATGATCTATATACAAATAATCTTCAATTATAAGTATATAATAGATATTACTGGTACTTCCAGTGAATCCTCACAAAGTATATGTCGTATATGTGACTCTAAACTATGTCTCTAATCCAAACAATTCTCAAGAATTTAGATTGCCAAGTAGAGTATCAAAGTATAGTCGTGTGTTGGTCAGACCATAATAAAACTTAGGTGCGCGAGCTAAGTATAGTTAGGTTTGTTCGTTGTACTATACCAACTTAGATAATGTGTTTAGCCTAAACACTTGAGTTTATGTTCCTACGGATTTTTATTGTATGTTACATCTGTCAGTGTAATTGTTTTCATCGAGGGTTATAGTTTATAAATAACTCTATATCTGAAGTTTGTTTGTGTGTTTTGGTAATTTTTTTATTTGGTACTTTAAGATTATCAAGTAAGGATAAGTCAATCAAGAAAAGTCAGAGGGAGAGATTATTTCAGCGTATAGATTTTTTGAAATCCAACAACCCATGACGACAAATCCATCTTAGACATTTCTCCGGTAACTAGTTCATAGTAGTGTAATTAATACTTTTATTATTATGTTTAAGATATACACTGAATTAGAGTAGTGAGTCTAAAGCTATAGTTGTAATTTCCTAAGAAAATACTAGTTCGCTATAGCCAATAGCTCTGATACCAATCTGTCACACCCTGGTCGATGACCAAAATGTCGAGCTTGTGTGACGCCATCATGATTCACAATTATTGATTACATTGAACAGTATAACACAAATTTTATTTTTATATTACAAAATATATTACATATCGTACTAGGTTTTTAGAATACAAGAAATCAAAAATTACAAGTAGTGCTTAATCAGATAAGTACAATACAGATAAAAAGGTACTTCGACGATCCCATGAAGATTTCCGAAAAGATAGATACGGCCGACTCTTATTTTCCTGAGAATACATGTGATTTAAAAATGTCAATATAAAATTGGTGACTTCACATATTTGTATAATTGTATTAACGTACTTTCTACTCCAAAGAGTATTTTTATTGTATATAAGTATTTTCAAACTTATATGTGTATGTGTACTTTATTTCCAAAAGTACTTGTTCTACGTATATAAGTATTTTCAAACTTATATTTGCATGTGTACTTTACTTCCAAAAGTACTTGTTCTATTGTATATAAGTATTTTCAAACTTATATTTGCTTTTAGGCGTGATTATCAATGTTACATGAGTGCCTATAATCGAGCTACAGACAAGTTGTTGCCCCTCACGATGCTTCATCGGACGTCGTAGTGTTTAGACAGTTATCACCCGTGACTTGACCATCGATGGTTGTAGCTAGCAACCGCATGTGGGGTGTCAGCCCATATAGATCTATACATAACTCTCGTTCACTTAAGATTTAACGATTATTGGTAAGGGACTTTACTAAGTATTATACTTAGGTGATGAATGTGTCTCATGTAAACCCTTGAATGAGTAGCACTCAAAGTTGTAGTCTTATAACTTTACATGTTTATGTTTATGGTTTATGTAATATAATTACAAAAAGATTTTTATAATTACACAATTAAATAATTTTGTAAAAATTTAAATAGGCAGAATAACAGCAATGTGTAATAATTTATTTATAAAATAAGGGCAATGTATAATATAATTTTATATTATTTGGACATAATAACGGCAATGTATAATATAGTTTTATATTATGTGGGCATAGTAATGGTAATGCATAATATAATTTTATATTATGTTGACATAGTAACGACAATGCATACTATAATTTTATATTATATTGGCATAGTAATGGCAATGCATAATATAATTTTATATTATGTGGGTAACATAACGATAGTGTTTACTAAATTTTATATAGGTAAACAATTATTTTGATGGTAAATTGTTATAATTATCATTTAACTATATTATAAGCGATATCAACAAATTATATAAATATATAATATAAAACATGTATTCTTCCAGAAAAATGATAAAAAGTTTAAAATGAAACCGTGAAATTCACCTTTGAAGTGAAAGTTCCCACCATTACTCCTTGTAGGGGTGAGCATGGTGCGGTTTTCAGATCAAACCGAACCGCAAACCGCATGGTGCGGTTTTTGCATTCTTAAAACCGTTGGGAGCGGTTTTGCAATGGTTCGGTTTTTCGGTTTTTAAATGCGGTTTCGATTTGTATCGGTGCGGTTTCGGTTTTTAAACCGTGTTAAGAATTTGGTGCAGTTTTTTTTTTTATGTTTTTTTGTGCGGTTTTTTAAAACTGTAAGAACTGAAAACCATGTGCATATAAGCTTGTATTGTGCTGTTTTTTTTTTTAATACATTCATTTTCAGCTCAAAACAAAATTACATAATCAAAAATTGTAAGTCGCTTAAAATACAACTTGTGACCACTCTCACAAACTAACTAATGATTGAAGGTTGGTTGATTTTGACTTAATTTGTTACAAGCTTATTACATGTAATCGATTAGTACGTTTGACTAACAATAGAACATTTCTTTTGCACCCCATATAGTTTTATACAAACACAAAATAAACATATAATAAATATATTATCGTTTATAACTATTTTAAATAGAATGTATATAATATACATTGATTGATTTATTACTATACATGCTTGTGGTGCGGTTCGGTTTTGATGGACCGGTTTTTAGGATAGAAACCGCACCGCACCGTTGACCTTCGGTTTTTTGCAAAAATTAAATCCGCACCATTGGTTTTTGAATCGGTTTCGGTTTTTCGGTTGCGGTTTATTACGATTTTGTCGATTTTTCTTTAGTCGGTTCGGTTTTTGCTCACCCCTAACTCCTTGATCTTTTGCCATTTGCAAACTATTATATATGTTTTCTCAAAGTTTTCTTTAAAATTGTTTCATTTAAAAATGTGAGATGTGTTTCTATTAAATTCATTTTTAGGATATTAATTGTCTAGTACCTAACTTCTTAGTCATTTACTACAAATGACCACGTAACACTTTATAAATGTGAACGTACCCTTTACTTGACATCCATTTTACCTTCTAATTTCTTATTCTTACACTTAAGTATTTTCTTACTTATCCAAGAATCCAAAATATCTTCTCTATGAGAAATTAAATCATTACATGTTTTCCCTTATAACTTCATATATTCATACGGTCCTACAATATATGTCACACACATATTTTATTTAAAGTTAACGAAAGTTTCTATAATATATATATATATATATATATATATATATATATATATATATATATATATATATATATATATATATGGTAAAGTGAATATACCTAACAACCTTATATAAACCTAGGTACCTAACTACATAATACTACATCGGTTTGTATTATATTTACATTGTAATTGCCTAAGGTTCTTAAACTTCAACCCCATAACTTGATTACTTCAAAAATCTTTGGACTTTCAACAATATCTTTCTTTTACATCACGCGTTTCTATCGAATACTACTTAATGAGTTTCATATCCAATCGCTACAAATGAAAGGATGTAGGAGAAATATAAAGATGAATTTCCAAATTTTTTTGAATTAAATCAAGTTTATGGATGAATTTTAAGAACATGGGATGATTGTAATTAAGATTTAATGCAAAATATCGTAGTTTGATGAGGTTAGGTACCTAAGCTTATATAAGGTTGTTAGGTATATTCACTTTACCCATATATATATATATATATATATATATATATATATATATATATATATATATATATATATATATATATATATATGTGTGTGTGTGTGTGTGTGTGTGTTTATGATATTTGAAAATGGAAACTCAAGAACACATAGATCAGGGTTGAGTTCTCTATTCTCCTTCTAATTTTTTTTTTATCATGTAATCTCAAGAAAACACAATTATATTAGGTATGACTTCTCACTTATCTCTCTATGTGTTTCTAATTTCTAGGTTTCTAAACTTCATCTATTTTCTACGTTTAGAAATATCTGGTCTCTCTCTCTCTCTCTCTCTCTATATATATATATATATATATATATATATATATATACATATGTCACAACTAGCACTTTTGGCTAGGAAATTTCTTCCTCAGGTAAGTAAGGACTATTATGAGACTGTGCTAACACTCCTAAGTATTCAATATGAGTTCCTAAGGAGACATATAGTGTTAGAATGCAAATCTCTCCAAGTATGTGAAATCTTCCCAAATCTCTTGAAGTATAGTGAATCTCTCCCAAATCTCCCCAAGTATGTGAAATCTCTCCCAAATCTCTCGAAGTATAGTGAATCTCTCCCAAATATCTCCAAGTATGTGAAATCTCCCCCAAATCTCTCCAAGTATGTGAAATGTCTCCCAAATCTCTCTAAGTATGTGAAATCTCTTCTATAATAGTGAATCTCTCCCAAATCTCTCTAAGTATGCGAAATCTCTCCAAGAATGGTGAATATCTCCCAAATCTCTCTAAGTATGAGATATCTCTCCAAGAATAGTGAATCTCTCTAAGTATGTGAAATCTCTCCAAGAATAGTGAATATCTCCCAAATCTCTCCGAGTATATGAAATATCTTCTAAATCTTTCCACGTATCTTAAATCTCTCTCAAATCTCCCTAAGTACCTTCCTTAGTCGAAAACAGCTCAAAATCGGAAAAGGAAACCCCAAAAGGACCCTCTTGGTCCGGAACCCTCTTGGTCCGGACTCTTCTTGGTCCTGAACCTCTTGGCCGGAACCCTCTTCGTCTAGAACCCTCCTGGTCCGAAACCTCGTAGTTCGAAAGGTCTTCTAAGGAGGCCAAGAGGAAGCTCATCTCGGTAGCCTATCATCCGGATAGGTTCGCAGCTCCAGAAGACTAAGGCTTGCTCTGGAAGGGCCTTGCACTGGACAACTTCGCTTCGCATCCTCGGTCCGGACTTACCTGATCTCGCACTCGACATTGGAAGTGGGCATCGACTTTAGAACTCCGCCTGATGACTCTGGAAAATACTGTTTGCTTCGGAATTTGTCAAGCGGCTTCGGAACCTACCCAGCAGCTTCGAAATTGACCCAATTGACTGCGGATTTTCTTAAGAGGCTCCAGAATTTGAGCTACAACTTCATAAATTGCCATAGAGCTTTGGAATTTACTATTTAGCCCCAGATTTTGGACTATCCCGGACATTTTCTTCATTTTAGGGTATTTTGAGGTCGGGAATCCCATTAAACTCGTGTTTTTCTTAACTAAGACCCCTAAAACCTTTATTTTATGCCAAATTTAATTATTTAAATTATATTTACAAAAAATAAAAAGTTTAGGATTTAGGAAAACCTTATCCTAAATCAAGAAGAGGACAAGGAAGTTAACTTTGTAATTTGATGAAATTCCTCATTTCCTATGAAAATCACGGTATTCCATGCTTTACCCACCAAATATCCATGCATGGACCACCAGATCCCCATGCATCAAAGGTTCCTTTCCTTTTTCCTTATACTCCAAAGCAACGACAAAGAAGGAGTTTAGACTCCACTTTTTCTCTCACTTTTCTCATTTCCTCTCAATACTCATCTTCAAGTAAGAACAGGGGATCTTGCTGAAAGGAAATTTTTCAACTTCTTCCTGGGAAAATTTAAGGTAAACTCCTCCACTCATCCAATATTTTATAATATTTCAAGATGAATCCATATTATTTTATTTATAATAATATGTGATGATCATCCTTAAGAGAACATCCCTCCCAAGGAAGTTCCTTATCTCAGCAAGAGTTTAAGCTTGAGATCTTCACTCCATAACACTAAACAACTCCTCAACCAACTCAAGATGAGCTTCATACACCCACTTTTTTTTTCAACATTTTAATGTTCTTGTGGGAGAGTACAAGTCAAATCTTGCCTAAATACTTGAAAAAATGCTTATATACGTATGATTGTATGTGTGTGTGAAATATTATTAAATTAATATTTTAGTAATATACTTATAGACATAGGAAATCTCAATTTTATAAAGAACAGGGGATACTTTGTGCAAAACAACCTCTCAACTATTGAGTGTGCCCAACTTAACCCCTTTATCTATGCTTTCATGTCGAAAGATAAAAAGTTATAAAAGGGATCTTACTAAGTGGACACCATTTCTAGTGATTTTTCGAAAATAGAAACTTTGTGACTATTTTGCAAACTATCAAGGAGTATTTTATAAATATTCAATATAAAAGTTTGCGTCAAGAAAATATACAAATAAAGCCTTTATGACAGAAACATTTGCATGTAATAAGCTGCTGTCATAAAACTTCCAAGAACATAAGTAATGTTATCTATGTCATAAAACAAAAAATGCATGTCATAACCGGCAGTTATAAATTTATATAAATTATAACTTCACACTTTTTCTATTGACTAAAATGAATTATTTTTCAATAAACGAAAAGGAATGAAAACGAGCACCTAGTTAACGAGCACAGTCAACGATATGGAACGAGAACGATATTTCCATTCAATAAGTACAAGCTTCATTATTTATCTAACAAATAATGAATCTCTAACAATTGCTCAAAACGTTGTTAATATTCTGGTCAGACAAATCTCAAAAGTACCTAAATATAAAAATATTGGTATACGTTTAAGTCCTGTAAGGAGTTATAGCCAGAGTCTCCTGGAGGGAGAGCAGGAATTTGTGTATAGACCTATACGGGGTTGACAACCCGCACATTCGATGTTCGCTACAGCTAGATAGGTCAGTCTAGGGTGACAAATGTCTTTTTCAAACCGAGGGCACCTGAGAAACGCCAAAACAGGCACTCCATCATGATTAGTATGGTCATAACGACTCACTAGAATACGTTATATTACTAGAAATTTATGTAAGGAAAAACCTCATAAATAAATTTTGGCATGTTGTGTTGACTATCCTATACGTGATAGGTGATGGTCCGCATTTTTTGCGTTGACTGTCCTTTCTTTTCACTGTGTAGAATGTCCACAATTGCCATGATTATTTCTCCCAACAAGCATAGAGTCGAAATACTGCTATTTTACAAAGTAAAAAGCGTAGGACTCTATGGAAAACGATTTTCTACAATTTTCGATAACGATAAACTAGAACCCACGAATATTTTATAACATAAAATATAGGATTTTCTGGAGAAAACGATTTCCTACGATTTCAATAACAATAAACCAGAACTTACGATTATTTTATAGCAGAAAATATAGGATTTTTTGGGAAAACGATTTTCTATGATTTCGATAACGATAAACCAGAACTTACGATTATTTTATAGCAGAAAATATAGGATTTTATAGGGAAAACGATTTTCCTACGATTTCAACCATATTTCCTTTTTGAAAATAAGGGATTTTTCTTGAGATGGTTGATTGTTACTACTCAAAGGAACTATTCACGGACACAACTCGCTTTTACAAATCACACTACTTTTCAAAATCACTCCTTATAAGGATGAACAAAAGTAATGTCATGCACACATATATCCACGATTTTCAAGGCAAGACTTCAAATGATTTCATAAAAAATATTGGATTTTCTGAAAGTACAATGAGAAATATTCTAATCAAGTGTAAACGATTTTATACATAAATGCTTATGAACTCACCAACTTTTTAGTTGACGCTTTTTAAAACGACTTGTACTCTCAGGGATCTAGTAAGCAGGTAACAGGGGACGCTGATGCAAGGCTATTCAGCTGCAGTCTGGATTCTTTTCCACTTATGTACCTTTTGCGTAATTAGAAGAACAAATACAATATGTAAACAATGTAAGTTTGTCATCTTAATGTATGATGTTTGGATTGCTCTGTTTCATTTATATACAATTGTTATGATACTGCATAATGAAGTCACCCGCCTCCGGACGTTTCTGCCATCTGGTCCGGGGGTGTGACAATATAGTTTTTGAAACACACAGTGTGTGATATTGCATATGTAAGTTGGTTCTATAACAAACACATAAGATTTCATGAAACTGGTGGTTCATCTTTAGTTTGTAGGTCCAAATGAGTTTCAAGAATATCATGTCTAGATTTAGGTTCAAGTACATATCATGTTTAGAACTGGTTTCAAGAATAAATCCTCAAAACAAATCTGGAAACAAGTTTTTGGAAATGAGCTTCAATAACAAGCATTGAGTCGCTTCACATGCTTCCCGATGAACTTGAATCCCCGAATCAAAACCAGAAATTGAAGAGAAATCAGAGAATGGTCATCGATTTAATCTTTAAAAATGGAGCATCGATTTAATAGCGGTGGTGGAGGAAATCAGACGCCTAAGGTTGCATAAGGTAAAGAACATGGTTTCCTAGCTGATGTTCAAACCATCTCCCGTCAAGACTCCGATCTTGACTTAGCGTACCCTTCATCTCCTTTGTGCCTTAACTGGTTTGTAGGATGTGTTGGTGTATGTTGGTTTAGGAATTTTTTTCCCCAAATCACTAAATAAAACTCCCTTTCTTCTCTTACTTTATCATCGATTTGCAGGTTAATGTTTGGTTATGATGGTTATTGATTGATATGGGTAAAAAAAGTGGAGAAGACGTTGAACAGTAGCCGTCGTCTAGTCGAACCCATATTTCTTCACCTTTCATCGGAAAGTTCCCATGTTTGAGCCCGTATCTTTACTTCATAAGTTATAGTGAACCCTGATTTCTTTTTTGACCTACATTTTTTCACCTTCATTTGTAAAATCAAACCAAAATATCTTAATATTCATATGCAAATCGAACCAACGGAAATGACGAAAAGAATGAGCAAATTAAAGAAGGTGTGAACTTTTTCCAACAATTTCACATAGATGGTGTTTTAAAATCTACACATCGAAGAGATGTATGTCGATCTTAAGTTGAAAACGGATGAGTGAGACACACACATACACACACATTGAGAGAGGGTATTCTTTAATTGTTGTAATAAATGGCAAGTGAAAAATTAAATAATAAGGGGTAAAATTGTCTTTATAAAAAATTCAAACCAAATTAAACAAAACTCGCAAAAAAAAAAAAAAAAAAAGTTTGGACCTCTGGTTCTAGAAAGTAGCATTTTTCAGCTAACCATAAGGACAATTCTTGCAATTTTTTCAACAAAAACAAATCCAAATGCATGGACCAAAATCACCGGAAAGATTTAAATTTTGACCATTGATCCAAGTCCAATTTAAAAAAAAACAATATACAATTTGATGCCAACTGCATAAGTCATCAAAATTTTCTCTTACTAAGGGTGAAAGGGTTAGGTGCAACCTAGCAACAATGGTTTGTGGTACTAACGGTACTATCAAGGCAACGAATCCAATGAGACACCGCTAAACGAAGAAAATTGGTGGTAAACTAACCTACAAACTGTCTCTCTTTCTAATGTCTCTACTTTTTTCATGATTTGTTTTTTTTTTTTCATGCATAAAAAGTTGTACCAAAATATGTTTGTATATTTTTAATTATGATGTGAATTATTTTTTTTATATTTTTAATATATTGTGCATTAGTTTCGTTTGTTTATAGTTAGTTTTTATTTAATTTAAAAAGATGATTTTTTATATCTGAGATGAGATAAAAACGTGGAAGCAAGAAGAAAGAGAAATGTTATATGACAAATAGATTAAAAAAAATTGAGAAAAATATCTTCCACCCTAATATCAATAAATCACATACCAAATTATAAAAACAAAAATAATTATTATTGATATTTATATACGTAACATCCAAAAATTCAAGCCAATTTAAACTTTTCAAAAACAACCCAAATTCATTAAGTTATTACAAAAAGGTTTTCAATACATTTATTAACAGAGTATTCCCATAACCATAAGATAAAACATAAAAATAAGGAGCGGTATGATCACGCCTTTGTCTTGCCACGGTCTCCTGAAATACCTGAAACATTTAAACCACAACTATAAGCCTGAAAGCTTAATGAGATACCCCCAACATACCAACCACATATACCATACACATAACAAGCCATATCATAACTGAACATAGAACAACCATGCACTTCGGGTCTACTGTGTGACTGGTCCGCGGTACCGGGCCTTCAGTCCACCTGGTCCACCCTCCGAGTCTAGCCATATCCATCGAGTCTGCAGTGTGGTTGGTCCACCCGCACCGGGCCTTCAACCCACCTGGTCCACTCTCTGAGTCTACAGTATGACTGGTCCGCCCACACCAAGCCTTCAGTCGGCCTGGTCCACTCTCCGAGCCTCAGCACGTCTGGTCCGCCCTCGTGGGGACTACAGCCTATCCGAACCACTGGCTGGGCCTTCGGGATATCCGGTCCACCCTGGGTATGTTGGCCTACAGCACAAAGCAGGACCCGCCTCAACCCAACCCCAATCAACCAACCATGTGCACAAAAACATATAACCACATAACAATTAATCATCAGTCAACCGATCTAGCAGATCACATACATAGCATATCTAAACAAGATACCGACCTAACCGGTCACTAACATATACCATCCTAACTACCAAGATGCAAACATAGCAAAGCAATAACACAACAACAATACCCAGATTACAATCCGATAAAGGGCCGGCCTTGGTGCCTTAGACCCTGTCGATATAGTGAGGATAACTCACCTCACAACTGTTGACTGAAAAGATAAGATCACGCTGCTCCAACCTCCGATACGAACTCCACCACTAATAATACCAAAATACTAAACTCAATAAATACCAATAATTACCAAATTACCCCTGGAAGTCAACTGGTCAACTCTTGGTCAAATTCAAAGTCCTCAGTCAAAGAGATCTAAGCATAAAACACTCTTAACTAGGGCTTGGGACAAGAAGGAATCACCAACAATTCAAAGATAGGAACTTTATGATCTTCTGGACCATATCAAGTCTAGATCTAAGGTAGAAACCTTAGATCCAACCTCCAAGCCCCAAAAACTCTAGAAATACTCCCAAAAATCCCACAAATGATAGATCTTGATGGATAATAGCTCAAGCAACGAGTCATTACCTCAAGAGAAGACTCCAACAGAAAAATAAGCCAAAACCTTGCAAAGCCCCTTGCTCCAAGCCTCTTAATCTTCAAAGATCTCTTCAACAAACACTCCTTCAAGATCCAAATGCTCTCTAATACTCTCTCAAACGAATATTAGGGTTTCTGGACTTCAAGGGAGGGTAAAGAGACTGGGGAGAGGGTATTATGTTCATTATATAGGGCTCAACCCCCGGGATTAGGGTTTTCTCCACAAAGCACCAACTTGCCGAGTCCAACCACCGACTCGTTGAGTTGGCCACTTAACACGTGACCAGAATCGCGACCTTACTCGCCGAGTCTACCCATGGACTCACCGAGTTGACCATCCACATTTTCACATTGAACCTTGAACTCGGGATGTTACAATTCTCCCCCACTTAAATTAGGCTTCGCCCTCAAAGCCTGCAGCAACACAACTCCAGAAACTACTCCCGCAATGCACCACCTAGCATTAACCAAACCAGGTTCCCTAAAACACTACCACCGAAACCCGATACCCTACTCTTCCCTTGCAGTGTCCTGACCACCACCTCAAGCTGGCCACCGAATTCATCCTCTAATGACCACACTTATCAACCGAGTACCACTCCATGATACTTCACTCGTTCAAGATCAGAACAATCACTTGACTCTTACGAGGTAGATATAACCCTGAACCACCGGAATCCGACCCGGTACCAGTTGCTGGGAATCATCCCGCTTCCCTTTCCGAATCTAATCCGTTCCTTCCCGAGCTGACAGGATGACACATCCTCAGCTCCCGAGCACTCCCAAGAGCTCTCTTCTGCAATCACATAAAAATACTGAACCTGCTCTAACATCCTCGGGCTGGAAAAACCCTACATACTGATGATACCTCCTGACATTCCTAGGATGAATCACCGCTACCTACGCAACTTCCTGATTACAACCATACCAAAAATCCAAGACTCCATCCTTGCATCCTTTCCGAACTCCTCTGGTTCTATACCACCGGAAATTCATCCGCAACCTCAACAGACACCCAATCCGGATGTGCTTCCATACCACTGGTACTTCACAGTGCTTCAACAACCATAATTGAAATACTTTCAATCCTCCATTCTCACTATTGCTTCCACTTCTGTGAACCAGCACTCCTTCCCATAGTTACATATCTTTCCCTTTCCTTATCCAAGGAAATCTACTTGCCAACCTCGCCGCTTCAGACAAGTTCCACGGTGTACACACCCCACTCTACATTATCCCTTGTAGAATAATCGCTACTCCGTGCATCGTACATGCTCTGAATCTACTCGCATGGACTCTCGAGTCCATGCACCACCTCCCACTAACATGATCAATACCAGGGGTCAGACCTACTGGTTGGCATTGCATCGCATCATACTCAATCCATATCCTCACATAGATCTATCAACACTTACCGAGTCTTCAGCATGACTGGACCGCCTTACCAGGCCTTCAACCAATCTGGACCACTCTCAGAACCTTCAGCATGTCTGGACTGCCCTCCAAGGCCTTCAACCTGTCTGGACCGTTCTCCAAGCCTTCGGCCTGACTGGTACGCCCACAGGCCTTCAATCTCCCCGGACCACTCAGACTATCGTATCTCATCCCGAACTATCCTTCCTGGGACTCTCTCCTGAACATACTATTCTATCCCTCAAGGGGTTCCGAACTCTAACTCCATTCCAATCCCGGAATCCTTTCCATGGCCTAACCCAGGCCTCACATCAAACACTATCTACCATGAATCCATGGTCTACTTCCTGCCCCCAGTAGTCTGCCACTTACTCATACCAGCCCACACTCTTGGCTGACTGAAACACCGTCGACTTCCAAACATATAATCAAACTCAAATACTTGTCGATCCTCCTGAGAATTTTCCAACTCTACCCCACTTAGAACATTAACCTCCAAATACCGGTGACTCATCCGGTCTAGAATAATCATCTCTATGCCATACCTTCCTCATCCATAAACTGCTTTCCTCTAAACGAGTAATCTTCACAAAACTGTTCTTCCGACATTACACATCTCGAATCCCAAGGGAGTCCGACTCCCAGCTGAACACTTCTCACATCGCGAATGCTATACCCAACAACAAGACCACACAACCGATCCTGACCATCCATCCCTTGGATACTAACCAGCTACAACTCCTAGCTATAAAACCCTCAACCAAAAGATAACCCAAATGAAAAGGAGAACAATACAACACAATAAATCATGCAAACATGACTAGCATATGCAATACTCCACAACAATCATAAGATAACAAGATATCAAAAAGGAAACATACCCACAGCTGTATCTGGCTCTGCCCTGACCTCCTATGCTATAAGCTGAAAAGCACGCCCCTGAGCCCTCGAGGGCTCTACTCCACCCTGACCTCCACCCGAAATCCTCAAAGAAGTCGGTGCTGGAGCCTGCACCGGTCTTGCAACAAGTTGTGGACAGTTGGCCCGCATGTGACCAACCTGATGACACTGATAGCAAATCCTCATATCCTGGACTGGGGCTGTCTGACGGCACTCCCTTGCGTAATGCCCCTCTCTCCCGCACTTGTGGCATGCACCACAACACCTACAAACTCCAGTGTGACCCTTCCTGCACTTTTCACAAGTGCGGCTACTCTGATCTCCTGACCTAGTATCAAAGGTCTTGGACCGTTTCGGTGCCGGTTGCGACTGTATCGGGGCCTGCCTCTGCTCCCTCAATTGTAGCTCAATCTCCAACTCATACCGTCGAGCGGCCTCCTGCAACTCCAGCAAGTCTCGCACCTCTGCGTAGACACAAACTGCCTGATATCCCTCTTGAGCATACGCAAATATCGGGACATATGAGCCTGCTCTGAAGCAAACTCCGGGCAAAACATCACCCTCTCAGTAAACATCTTGGTTTCGTTACTGACTCTATCCTTCTTTAGCTCTAGGAACTCCTGAGCCAACCTCTCCCTCTCAACTTGTGGAACATAACGGATATTGAACATTTCCCGGAACTGATCCCACGAACCGCAGCTCGTTACGCATTTGAATATGACCCCGTGGTCAATCTCCACCAATCCTTCGTCCCGAGCCTCAACAGGTTCAGAGCACACCTCACTCTCTGCCAGCAGGGCATGAACACGTGAAGAAACACCCCTCCACATCAGACAACCATCTCATAGCAACAATCGGGTCCTGAACTCCATTGAAGGTAGGGGGCTTCATATTATTGAAGTCCCGACACTGAAAACCTCTACCGGATCCTCCCTATGTCGCTGCTACAGCTGTTGTAGCTGCCGCGGCAGCCATCTCTGTAAGATCTGCATAGCGCTCATCAAAATACTCAACCATGGCAGTCTTGATAGACCCAAGCAGTTCCGGCAGGTCGACCCGGAACATAGCAACAACCTCATCATGCAGGATCTCATGGATCCTAGCATCCAACTCGTCTGTGCTCATCTAACTGATAGCCTTGGGTGGTACTGACCCACCCTGATCGCCCTCTCTTGCTCCTGATCCTAACCCGGATCCACCCACAGCATATTTCGTAACCACCATACTAAAAAACACCGCAAACATCGGAAACCTCCCACTAACCCCGGAACCGACTCTCAACCCAGCCCTAGGGGTTGTGACTTCCTTGATACACGTATGGGTCCTATGCTTTCAGTAGTACAAAACCATACTACCTTCCATACCTACCTATATTTATATCAAGTATCACCACAACACCCTAGAGCAGAACAGGCATAACAAGCAGTCAACCATCACTCCTAGAGGAACACTGGAAATCTCATACAGAAATATACCCTAGGCTAGCAGGCATCATAAATCAGGCAACTCTATCAAGCAATTCCTGAAGATCCCTAGCCTAGTACTGTCACACCCCAAAACCGATGACGGCAGAATACGTTTCGGGGTGGATGACGTAGTGTACGGTATCATCACAATTGCATAATAGTAAAAGCAAGAAACATACAACCATTTCATTTACATAGTAAGTGTATTTAAAAGTGTGTTTTGTAATGTTCGACAAACACCAAAAGTAAACAAAAATAAGAGATGGGTCTTGCATGCTCCATCTTCTCCAAAAATGCTGCAGTTGTACCTGTCTATCTTTGACCTGAAGATACAAGTTATTTTGAAAAGAATATCAGCATAAAGCTGGTGAGTTCATAAGAGTTTAGTGTGAGTTCTTATATAAAAAGCATTAGAATCATTAGTATGAAAGCTGAAGTTTTTTAGTCATAAGTAGTGGTAAAACCTAGAAAATCCTATATTTTCCAGAAATGTATAGTAAGTGAAAACCTTTAAGAAATATGATATTTCCATCTTTGAAAAACATTTATCGTAGAAGTATATTAGTGAATCACCAATAAGTAAAGTAGTATGGTAAGTTATACTTGAAGTAAATAATAGTGGTGCAGCTTCCTTTAGTATTAGATACTTATTTACTTCGGGATATTAACTTTATCTTTTGTTTAGTGTTTTAGTACGGTTATAGTGTATTTCTTGTATGTTGCCAATAGTGTGAGTAATAGCGGACCCCCATGACCTTCCCGGTCACGTATAGTGTAGTGGGGTAAAGGCATCCCTGGACCTGTGCGGCTCGGACTGAAATTATCAGTCGGGATGTAATAGCGTCTGCCCCGTATAGATCTATACACATAGTGTCGTCTTCCTATCGGAAAACTTCGGGCGTAGTGTGTAGCGAATAGAGTATCTCACAGTGGGTAAATGAGTTATCTTATGATTTGTACTTTCTCTTGTATTATAGTGGAGTAGTCTTTAGTATAACTTGTATTGTATTCTCTTATTAGTGTTTAGTTTCATAATAGAGAGAATTATAGTAGTGTAGACTAGTAGTTAAAACGAGAGGTAGAGACCTTAACTATACCTATTATAGTTAACTTAGCATGTGTGGTTCTAGTCAAGTTAGTGAGTTAAGCATCTAATGAAATAAGAAATTCTTGTAATCCGTACTAATATACAAGATATATAACTAAGAAATCAACGACATTCGGACGGATAACCACCACCCTAAGCCCACAATCAAACAAGAACAGGAAATAAGGCGAGCTATCGGTCCTTAGTCCTTCAAGTCTTACTTATATAAATATATCAGTGTGGTCACATTTTTATAAAGAGATTCATTAAATAAAAGTATTATACAAAAGAAACATTTAGAACTTGTTTGTTCATCCAAAATATTTTTGAAAACAAATGATTGATTTATAAGGCATAGTGATAAATCACATGTGATTTGAACTACAGGTAGTGAATCACATGTGATTAATTCTGTAATATGAAAAATTGTCTTGTATAACTTTTCATAAACATGTATATTCAACTTGTATCTCCCCCCTAAAACATATAAAACATTTGAAAGGTTCATTAAAGGGGTATGAACTCACCTGAATTCGCGTAAATCGGGTAAATCGGGTAAAAGTGTCAGTCGAGCGTTTTGTTCCAAACAATGACTTGTACACCTTTTAGGACCCTAATATCATATGAAAATATGTGTTTTACAAGAAATTATCATTTTATGCTTTCCGTTTAACTATTGAGGCATTCTAGCATCAATTCGGGGTTTTAGGGCCTAGAAGGGGTTCCCGGGAGTGGTTTAAGGCTAAAAAGGATTTACGGGAGGGTCCATGAGCTCACTCCCTTGGAGTGTACGGCCCAAAGCCCACTCCTTGGGAGTTTACGGCCGTAAGCCCCCTAGGCTTGGCCGTAAACTCATGTGGTCTTCCAAATTGCATGTTTAAGGCCTTATTTCACTTTCTTGATTTAATGGTATGTGTCTTGCAATAATATGGAGGGATTAAATCCTAACTTTGTGACATTTTGGGGAGTTTACGGACAAGACTTGTTCTTGGGCCGTAAACTCCATTTAATCCCTCAAAATGGATGTTTAAATGGTACAACACACACTCATTCACCTTAGGTAAATTCTAGAAGACCTTAGATGGAGTTTTGGGACATTTTGACATGAAAATTGGGGAGTTTACGGCCCAAGAATATCCATAGACGTAAACTCTTCTTTTGGCCTCAAAATGGGAAGTTTAATGGTACAACACACATCCAAGGGCCTTAGCTAAATTCCTTACATGCATTAGATAAGTTTTGGGACTTGTTTGACACAAAAACTTGGGTGTTTACGGCCCAAGCCTAGCATTGGCCATAAACTCCTGTTTTTTCCCTCAAATGATGTTGTTTAATGCATTAAAACATTCTCTAGTGTCAAGACTAAATTACCAAACACCCTAGATGAGTTTTTGGGGCTTTTAACTAGGGTTTGTGGGGTGTTTAGGGTGTTTACGGCCTAAGCATAAGCTTGGGCCATAAACTCCTTTTTAAGCTTAAAATCCTTGTGTTTTAATGTCCAAACTCTCCTAGGTATATGTCTTAATTTGTCCATAAGCTTAAAGGAAGGAAAAATGAGGTCTTTGGCATGTTTTTGGGGGTTTACGGCCTAAGGGGCTTCTTAGGCCGTAAACTCCTTTTTGGTCCTTGTTTTCCATGATTTTGGCTTCTAAATACAGTGAAGTATGTTTAAATTAAGATAGGGAATGAGTCCTTACGTTTGGAAGTTGGAAATTCGCGGATTTGGGGTCGATTTTGGGTCTAGAGAGAGAAAGTAGTGAGAGAGAGGTGAAAGTGTGGTAAAAGAGTTCAATTGTAGTGTTCATTTGTTTTTATATGTCTCAGGTATTGCAACCGATACACGGCTACCCAATGCTAAAGTTTAACGGGTTTAAAACTTTTTACCCGGGTGAAGTGGTTGAAAAGTAATATAACTCTATTTAGTTAAACGAGGTTAATATTTACAAGTTATAATTACTTAGGATAATATTGGAACATATGGATAATTAGATATTTGTTTATTGACGACTCCAAACATTACCGAGAATAACATATAGTGACGCATTCCGTTAGTGAAAATAGAGTTTGTAACGGCAATATATTTGGGGTTGTCACATCATCCCCCCGTTAGGGGAATTTCGTCCCGAAATTTAGAATTCATACAGATAAGAATTACGGTACTACTACGTGAAGAGATGGGGGTATTTGAGTTTCATTTGGTCTTCGCGCTCCCAAGTGAATTCCGGTCCTCGTTTGGCGTTCCACCGAACTTTCACAATTGGGATACGACTTTGTTTCGTTCTTTTTACTTCTCGATCCATAATCTCCGCAGGCTCTTCCACGAAGTTGAGGCTCTCATTGACCTCAATCTCATCAAGGGGAATTACGAGTGTCTCGTCTGATAGGCATTTCTTCAAGTTTGAGACGTGGAAGGTAGGGTGTATGTTGCTTAGTTCGTGAGGTAGGTTGAGTTTATAAGCTACGGGGCTGAATCTGGCGAGAATCTCAAAAGGCCCTATGTACCTTGGGTTCAGCTTTCCATGATTTCCAAAGCGTATCGTGCCAATCCAGGGTGAGACCTTCAACAAGACTCGATCTCCCACCTGGAATTTCAAGGGTTTTCTTCGTTTGTCGGCGTAACTTTTCTGTCGATCCCTAGCGGCTTTTAGTCGTTCATGTATCTGTACAATCTTCTCGGTCATCTCTCGAATGATCTCCGGACCAGTGAGAGACCCGTTAGGAACTCTTCCTCTAGCTAGCTGAGTGTCACCCACCTCAGCCCAGCACAGAGGGGATCTGCACTTAGGGCCGTAAAGGGCTTCGAATGGGGCTGCCTTGATGCTCGTATGATAACTATTATTATAAGAAAACTCCACAAGAGGTAAGTGTGTGTCCCATGATTTGACGAAGTCAATCACACAAGTTCGCAGCATATCTTCTAAGGTTTGGATCGTCCTCTCACTTTGTCCGTCGGTCTGCGGATGGTAGGCTGTACTCATGTCCAGCCTCGTTCCTAGTTCCTCTTGCAACGATTGCCAAAACCTAGAGGTGAATCTGCTATCTCTGTCTGAGATAATAGATATAGGGACACCATGTAGTCGTACTATTTCTTTAATGTATGTTCTAGTGAGTTTCTCCATCTTGTCCGTTTCCTTGATGGGTAGGAAGTGTGCGGACTTGGTCAACTTGTCAACGATGACCCAAATGGTATCTAATCCACCCAATGTCTTGGGTAGTTTGGTTATAAAGTCCATTGTGATCCGCTCCCACTTCCATTCTGGTATCTCGGGTTGTTGGAGGAGTCCTGATGGCTTTTGATATTTGACCTTGACCTTCGCGCAAGTAAGACACTTACTCACAAAGGTGGCGATCTCCGCTTTCATGTTCGGCCACCAGTATAGCTTTTTGAGATTCAGATACATCTTATCTGAACCCGGGTGGACGGAGTAGCGAGTGTTATGTGCTTCTCTCATAATCAAATCTCTAAAACCTCCATGGCGTGGAGTCCAGATTCGTTCCATGAAGTAGTAGGCTCCGTCACCCTTAACCTCCAGATTTTTATCCATTCCGCGCAGAGATTCTCCCATCACGTTCTCGGGCTTTAAGGCTTCTAGCTGAGCCTCTTTGATCTGTGTGGATAGATGTGAATGGATAGTCATCGCCAACGACTTGGTCTTTCAACCAGTATATTCCTTCCTACTCAGTGTGTCTGCTACTACGTTGGCTTTTCCCGGGTGATATCTAATTTCACAATCGTAATCGTTAAGTAGCTCGACCCATCGCCGCTGCCTCATGTTCAGTTCTTTTTGGTTCAGTATGTGTTGAAGGCTTTTATGATCAGTGTACACCACACTCTTCGTCCCATATAAGTAGTGTCTCCAGATTTTTAGTGCAAAGACAACTGCTCCTAATTCAAGGTCGTGAGTAGTGTAGTTCGCCTCATGGGTATTTAGCTGTCTCGAGGCATATGCAATAACCTTACCCCGTTGCATCAAGACACAACCGAGCCCCTGATTGGATTCATCACAGTATACAAAAAAATCTTCTGCCCCTTCGGGAAGGGATAATACTGGTGCGGTGCATAGGGCTCGCTTCAGGGTCTGGAATGCCTTCTCCTGTTTCTCTTCCCAATCGAACGATACGCCTTTCTGTGTCAGCATAGTGAGAGGCTTCGCAATCCGAGAGAAGTTTTGAATGAACCTACGGTAGTAGCCAGCGAGGCCTAGAAATTGACGAATTTCCGTAGGCGTCTTCGGTGCTGACCAGTTCTCAATAGCTTTAATCTTGGAGGGATCCACATGAATTCCTTCTTCACTAACCACGTGACCTAAGAATTCAACTCTTCGGATCCAAAACTCGCACTTAGAGAATTTCGCATATAACTTTTCGGATCGCAACATTTCCAGGACTCGTCGTAAGTGATCCCTGTGTTCTTCCTCGCTCCGAGAGTAAACGAGGATATCGTTAATGAAGACGATGACGAACTGATCCAGGTATGGACGACACACCCTATTCATCAAGTCCATGAAGACTGCGGGGGCGTTAGTCAGTCCAAAGGGCATCACTACGAACTCAAAGTGTCCGTAGCGGGTTCGGAAAGCTCTTCGGAACATCTTCCTCAAGTACCCGTAACTGATGATACCCAGATCTAAGATCAATCTTGGAGAAGTAACTTGCTCCTTGTAGTTGGTCAAATAGATCGTCGATACGAGGGAGAGGGTAGCGATTTTTAACTGTGAGTTTATTGAGTTCCCTATAATCGATGCACATCCGAAACGATCCGTCCTTCTTCTTCACGAACAAGACCAGAGCTCCCCAAGGTGAGAAACTCGGTCTGATAACACCCTTACTGAGCAGTTCGTTTAGTTGACCGGACAGTTCTTGCATCTCAGCGGGCGCTAGACGGTAGGGAGACTTAGCTACGGGGTAGCTCCTGGAATTAGGTCGATTCTGAACTCAACCTGACATTTGGGAGGTAGGCCGGGAAGATCCTCCGGGAAGACATCAGGGAAATCGCATACTACGGGAATGCCTTTTGGATCTTTCGATTTCTGGTTAGTGTCGACGACATGAGCAAGAAAGGCGCGATATTCCTTGCATAAGTATTTCTGAGCCTGAATACTGGAGATGATGCGAAGACTCGTACTCGGCTTATCTCCATATATCAATAGGGTTTCGTGGTTAGGAAGGTTCATGCGAATGGCTTTGTCGTAACATAGGATATCATCGCAATGGAGACTCAACCAATCCATACCAACAATGACATCAAAAATTTTGATTGAGACTGGTATAAGATCGATTGGAAATGAATGATCGTCTAACATGAGAGTGCAACCTGTGTAGATTTCGTTAGAGTTTTCTGTTTTCCCATTAGCCATTTCTACAACGAAGGTTTCTTTTAGTGGTTGAGGGGTTTGTTTGAGTAAGTGTTTAAAGTTATGATTTACGAAGATTCTTTCTGCACCACTATCAAATAAAACACAGGCATAGGAGTTGTTGAGAAGAAATGTACACGTGACTACCGTGGGATCTGCTACCACTTCATTGTGACCGATAGCAAGTAGCCTTCCAGTTCCCCCAGCATTTGTGGTCTTTGGATAGTTTCTCTTAAAATGACCCGCCTCTCCGCAACCATAACAAGTTGGGGTCACTCCCGTACCAGGAACCTGCGTGCTAGGTTTGGGAGGGGCCTTACAAAATCGGACAGTATGGCCCTTTCGACCGCAGTTGGAACACTACAGTTCACGGCAGGGGCGTTGTGGTGGAAAGGGCACTTGGGACACTTGGGCAAGTTTCCACTGTAAGCTTTCGGCGGGGCTGGAGCAGCTGGAGTGGCCGGGGTGGTGGCAGCATGGACCGCCACAATTTGCTGGTCCTTTGAGGAGGTTTGAGTTTTCTTGCCCTTCTTCTTATCCCATCGCTTCCTCTTTCTGTCAGATGAAGCGGGTGGTGTAGTGGTTGTTGTGGTTGCTGTTGCTGGAGTGGAGGAGATTTCGTGGTTGATCAGGCTCTGGGCCAATTCCTTGGCGCTGTCAAAAGTGGTAGGGCGTGAAGCTAGAACATTTCCTCGATACGGAGGCACTAAACCCCATATGTATCGTTCAATCTTCTTGATTTCAGAGGGGATCATATTGGGACACATTGCCGCCAAGTCGCAAAACCTGGCCGTATAAGCCGTTATGTCAGTCCCCTTCATCTTGAGGTTCCACAGTTCTTCCTCAAGTTTCTGAACTTCGCCCCTAGGGCAATACTCTCCTCTCATAAGATCTTTCAGAGTGTCCCAGCCCCTAGCATTGGCTGTGACCAAGGAGAGTGAACTGACATGGCCGTTCCACCATGTCAAGGCCCTGTTAGTAAGGGTAGCAGTGGCGAATTTGATTTTGCTCTCTTCGGGGCAAGAGCACATTTCAAATACAGCTTCGGTTCTTTCGAACCATTGAGATAATGCCAGAATTCCTCCGGTACCGTCGAAGAAGGTAGGTTTAGAATTCATGAAATCCTTATAAGTGCATCCCTGCACCCTATGATGGACTTCGCCGAACCTGGAGTTACCACCGCTCGCATCCCCAGAGTTCATTTGGGCCATGGCTGCTGTCACGGCCGCGGTCACCGCTGTTTGGAACAACACCGGGTCGATCTGTGGAGGAGGAGGTGGTGGAGTAGGGGTTTGAGTTACGGGTCTTCCTCTGCTGGGACGCTTTCGTGGAGGCATCCTTTACTGGAAGAATTATAGAAATGATAGCAATAGTAAGAGCCTATTGCGAATATAACTAGAGTGTTTCGTGGATTAAATCAACATAATCCAAGATCAGGATAAGAGTTATAGCAATAGGGAAATCAACTGCCAATATACTGGTATTAATGATCCAACACAAGTTCATGAAAATTGACCTAGCAGTAGGTCTTACATCATACCCTAGAGAAAATGTTGGCAGTTTAGAGGTTTAACTAGAGTACTTTCCAGCTAGGAATGTTTACAGATAATAGATTTACGGAACATAGAGTGAAAAGGCTAATCCTTTAAAGAAAAGATTGAGGTAACTAGACGCCTTCTACTGGCGACGGTTACTTGTCGGGCGAATCCTCAGATCTGCTAGCTGACACATAACTTCTTGAAGGTGTCGATCATGCATCCTTTGGCGTGTACGAAGTTCCCTAATTTCGGCTCGGGATGCAGCCAGTTGATGCTGCAGAGCCTCGTTGTCCCTCCTTGTCCTGTCCATGGCTTCTTCAAGTTGACGGATGCGAACCGTGTTAAGATTCGAGTTGGCATCCACTTCTACAACTCGACCTATAGCAGCTTGACCTTGCTCGACATTCCTAGCAATCCTTCGGATCATGATGGGCAGAACCCGATCCGCTGATCCTCCTTCGTTTATGTTGTAGAAGTTTCGGTCTCCATCATATGGCATGGGCTGACCCTGCTCCTCGATCCATATGTGCAAGGATATGGCCCACATAGGAGTGGGACTTTGAAATGTCGGACGGGGGTTAGGGTTCGGAGTTCCGGGAGGTAGGTTATTCACTTCTGGCTCGGAGTCGGAGTTATCCGGAAAACCTTCTGCTCGGTGATCATCCAGCAGGATTTGGTGATCGTCGTCCGACTCTTCGCTGAGCCATCCTCCATTGCCCTGGTTTGGGTAGTACGGGTCGCCAGGAGGGTGGAAGCCAGCCATAATATCTAGGCGAGAAAAGGGGAAAGAAGATTAATAGGCGCACAAACCTAAATTAATTATAAGATGATCGTCACGAGTTAGACCAATACTTGCATAATGCATACTAATTACATGTGACTGGGGCAGGATAGTCCGTCGAATAAGTGACCCTAACTCAAAATCCACAACCAAACAAGGAACAGGAAGTAAAGCAAAGATCACAGATTCTAAGTCTATAACGCCCTAGTCACATGTAACCGGAAAGTATCCATTTAGCATCTATTGCTCCATCAGTAACGACCCTTTTTAGTTCTCACAGATGTATGTTTTTAGAGGTACAGAATACTCCTATAGTATTCTAATGTTAACGTTATTGTGGTAGTGTTGGTAAGTTTTAGACTTGTTGTAACACCACAACCAAGCTTAGGCACATGCTAGTCACTCCCAAGAAAACGTAGTTGATCAGGCTACATACCCCTAAATGTGACTATATATCTCTAAGCCCAATTGTGCTATCCAACAATCTTAATACTTCTGTCTTGTTCTAGGATGATACTGACTTCTGTGTTTTATAGTGATGTGTATATATACATATATATACTTAGTTAAATCCTTTAGATACTTACCAGTATATATTCTGGGTCAGAGTCTTTTAGTCCCGAAGTGTTTATAGTTCGTATATCTTTTATAGGTTGATATACTTGATTCACTATAAGCAATGCTCTGATAACAATCTATCACACCCCAAAACCGATGACGGCGGAATACGTTTCGGGGTGGATGACGTAGTGTACGGTATCAGCACAATTGCATAATAGTAAAAGCAAGAAACATACAACTATTTCATTTACATAGTAAGTGTATTTACAAGTGTGTTTTGTAATGTTCGACAAACACCAAAAGTAAACAAAAATAAGAGATGGGTCTTGCATGCTCCATCTTCTCCAAAAATGTTGTAGTTGTACCTGTCTATCTTTGACCTAAAGATACAAGTTATTTTGAAAAGAATATCAGCATAAAGCTGGTAAGTTCATAAGAGTTTAGTGTCAGTTCTTATATAAAAAGCATTAGAATCATTAGTATGAAAGCTGAAGTTTTTTAGTCATAAGTAGTGGTAAAACCTAGAAAATCCTATATTTTCCAAAAATGTATAGTAAGTGAAAACCTTTAAGAAATATGATATTTCCATCTTTGAAAACCATTTATCGTAGAAGTATATTAGTGACTCAACAATAAGTAAAGTAGTATGGTAAGTTATACTTGAAGTAAATAATAGTGGTGCAGCTTCCTTTAGTATTAGATACTTATTTACTTCAGGATATTAACTTTATCTTTTGTTTAGTGTTTTAGTACGGTTATAGTGTATTTCTTGTATGTTGCCAATAGTGTGAGTAATAGCGGACCCCCATGACCTTCCCGGTCACGTATAGTGTAGTGGGGTAAAGGCATCCCTGGACCTGTGCGGCTCGGACTGAAATTATCAATCGGGATGTAATAGCGTCTGCCCCGTATAGATCTATACACATAGTGTCGTCTTCCTATCGGAAAACTTCGGGCGTAGTGTGTAGCGAATAGAGTATCTCGTAGTGGGTAAATGAGTTATCTTATGATTTGTACTTTCTCTTGTATTATAGTGGAGTAGTCTTTAGTATAACTTGTATTGTATTCTCTTATTAGTGTATAGTTTCATAATAGAGAGAATTATAGTAGTGTAGACTAGTATTTAAAACGAGTGGTAGAGACCTTAACTATACCTATTATAGTTAACTTAGCGTGTGTGGTTGTAGTCAAGTTAGTGAGTTAAGCATCTAATGAAATAAGAAATGCTTGTAATCCGTACTAATATACAAGATATATAACTAAGAAATCAACGACATTCGGACGGATAACCACTACCCTAAGCCCACAATCAAACATGAACAGGAAATAAGGCGAGCTATCGGTCCTAAGTCCTTCAAGTCTTACTTAAATAAATATATCAGTGTGGTCACATTTTTATAAAGAGATTCATTAAATAAAAGTATTATACAAAAGAAACATTTAGAACTTGTTTGTTCATCCAAAATAGTTTTGAAAACAAATGATTGATTTATAAGGCATAGTGATAAATCACATGTGATTTGAACTACAGGTAGTGAATCACATGTGATTAATTCTGTAATATGAAAAATTGTCTTGTATAACTTTTCATAAACATGTATATTCAACTTTTATCTCCCCCCTAAAACATATAAAACATTTGAAAGGTTCATTAAAGGGGTATGAACTCACCTGAATTCGCGTAAATCGGGTAAATCGGGTAAAAGTGTCAGTCGAGCGTTTTGTTCCAAACAATGACTTGTACACCTTTTAGGACCCTAATATCATATGAAAATATGTGTTTTACAAGAAATTATCATTTTATGCTTTCCGTTTAACTATTGAGGCATTCTAGCATCAATTCGAGGTTTTAGGGCCTAGAAGGGGTTCCCGGGAGTGGTTTAAGGCTAAGAAGGATTTACGGGAGGGTCCATGAGCTCACTCCCTTGGAGTGTACGGCCCAAAGCCCACTCCTTGGGAGTTTACGGCCGTAAGCCCCCTAGGCTTGGCCGTAAACTCATGTGGTCTTCCAAATTGCATGTTTAAGGCCTTATTTCACTTTCTTGATTTAATGGTATGTGTCTTGCAATAATATGGAGGGATTAAATCCTCACTTTGTGAAATTTTGGGGAGTTTACGGCCAAGACTTGTGCTTGGGCCGTAAACTCCATTTAATCCCTCAAAATGGATGTTTAAATGGTACAACACACACTCATTCACCTTAGGTAAATTCTAGAAGACCTTAGATGGAGTTTTGGGACATTTTGACATGAAAATTGGTGAGTTTACGGCCCAAGAATATCCTTGGCCATAAACTCTTCTTTTGGCCTCAAAATGGGAAGTTTAATGGTACAACACACATCCAAGGGCCTTAGCTAAATTCCTTACATGCATTAGATAAGTTTTGGGACTTGTTTGACCCAAAAACTTGGGTGTTTACGGCCCAAGCTTAGCCTTGGCTGTAAACTCCTCTTTTTGCCCTCAAATGATGTTGTTTAATGCATTAAAACATTCTCTAGTGTCAAGACTAAATTACCAAACACCCTAGATGAGTTTTTGGGGCTTTTAACAAGGGTTTGTGGGGTGTTTAGTGTGTTTACGGCCTAAGCATAAGCTTGGACCATAAACTCCTTTTTAAGCTTAAAATCCTTGTGTTTTAATGTCCAAACTCTCCTAGGTATATGTCTTAATTTGTCCATAAGCTTAAAGGAAGGAAAAATGAGGTCTTTGGCATGTTTTTGGGGGTTTACGGCCTAAGGGGCTTCTTAGGCCGTAAACTCCTTTTTGGTCCTTGTTTTCCATGATTTTGGCTTCTAAATACAGTGAAGTATGTTTAGATTAAGATAGGGAATGAGTCCTTACGTTTGGAAGTTGGAAATTCGCGGATTTGGGGTTGATTTTGGGTCTAGAGAGAGAAAGTAGTGAGAGAGAGGTGAAAGTGTGGTAAAAGAGTTCAATTGTAGTGTTCATTTGTTTTTATATGTCTCAGGTATTGCAACCGATACACGGCTACCCAATGCTAAAGTTTAACGGGTTTAAAACTTTTTACCCGGGTGAAGTGGTTGAAAAGTAATATAACTCTATTTAGTTAAACGAGGTTAATATTTACAAGTTATAATTACTTAGGATAATATTGGAACATATGGATAATTAGATATTTGTTTATTGACGACTCCAAACATTACCGAGAATAACATATAGTGACGCATTCCGTTAGTGAAAATAGAGTTTGTAACGGCAATATATTTGGGGTTATCACAAGTACTAGCATGCTGTTCTATAATATCACATAAACAAATAGCTTGTATGGTAATTTGGGGCTACTTACTGGCTCTGGCTGATCGTACCTCCGCGTCCTCCTTTACTCCTTTTTGAAAACCATTTTAAATTCTCTTTTGAAAACTCTCCTTGATTTGAGACTGGATTCACACGAATGTTCCTCCAATTCACTCAAACCAAGGCTCTGATATCAACTTGTAACATCCAAAATTTCAAGCCAATTAAACTATTTTTTAAAACAACCCAAATTCATTAAGTTATTACAAAAAGGTTTTCAATACATTTATTATCAAAGTATTCCCAGAAGCTTAACATAAAACATAAAAATAAGGAGTGGTACGATCACGCCTTTGCCTTGCCACGGTCTCCTGAAATACCTGAAACATTTAAACCACAACTGTAAGGCCGAAAGCTTAGTGAGATACCCCCAAAATACCAACCACATATGCCATACACATAACAAGCCATATCATAACTGAACATAGAACAACCATGCACCTCGAGTCTACTGTGTGACTGGTCCGCCGCACCGGGCCTTCAGTCCACTTGGTCCAGCCTCCGAGTCTAGCCATATCCATCGAGTCTGCAGTGCGGTTGGTCCACCTGCACTGGGCCTTCAACCCACCAATTCCACTCTCTAAGTCTACAGTATGACTGGTCCGCCCACACCAAGCCTTCAGTCGGCCTGGTCCACTCTCCGAGCCTCAGCACGTCTGGTCCGCCCTCATGGGGCCTACAGCCTATCCGGACCAGTCGCTGGGCCTTCGGGATATCCGGTCTACCCTGGGTATGTTGGCCTACAACATAAAGCAGGACCCGCCTCAACCCAACCCTAGTCAACCAACAATTAATCATAAGTCAACTGATCTAGCAAATCACATACATAGCATACTCTAAACAGGATACCGACCTAACCGGTCACTAACATATACCATCCTAACTACCAGGATGCAAACATAGCAAATCAATAACACAACAACAATACTCGGATTACAATCCGATAAAGGGCCGGCCTTGGTGCCTTAGACCCTGTCGATATAGTGAGGATAACTCACCTCGTAATTGCTGACTGGAAAGATAAGATCACGCTGCTCCAACCTCCGACACGAACTCCACCACTGATAATACCAAAGGACTGAACTCAATAAATACCAATAATTACCAAATTACCCCTGGAAGTCAACTGGTCAACTCTTGGTCAAAGTGGAAGTCCTCAGTCAAAGTCAAACTTCCTGACTGACTCTACTCGCCGAGTCAGCCCGCTGACTCGTCGAGTCCCTATGCTCTGAAAACTCCCATATCGCAACCCAGCTCGCCGAGTCGCCCCAAGACTCGCCGAGTCCCACGAACTTTGAGTCACTTCCTACTCAACTCACCGAGTCGTCCCTCGACTCACCGATTCAAAGCTCAACCAAAAAGGTTAGGACTTCGCAACCAGACTCACCGAGTCCAAGAACAGACTCGTCGAGTCCAAGACAATCTTCAACAGACTCGTCGAGTTGTTCTTCCAACTCGTCGAGTCCCAGCCTATCTTCATCCAACTCGCCAAGTACACCTATGTGACTAGCCGAGTACATCTAGTTCTTAATCCATATAGTTTCTTTCCAAGCCATGTAGGGGCTCCAATCCATAGATCTACCCTTCTACAAGCTATTCCAAAGAGATCTAAGAATAAAACACTCTTGAACTAGGGCTTGGGACAAGAAGGCTTCACCAACAATTCAAAGACAGGAACTTTATGATCTTCTGGACCATCTCAAGTCCAGATCTAAGTTAGCAACCTTAGATCCAACCTCCAAGCCCCAAAAACTCTAGAAATACTCCCAAAAATCCCACAAATGATAGATCTTGATGGATAATAGCTCAAGCAACGAGTCATTATCTCAAGAGAAGACTCCAACAGAAAAATAAGTCAAAACCTTGCAAAGCCCCTTGCTCCAATCCTCTTAATCTTCAAAGATCTCTTCAACAAACACTCCTTCAAGATCCAAATGCTCTCTAATACTCTCTCAAACGAATATTAGGGTTTCTGGACTTCAAGGGATGGTAAAGAGACTGGGGAGAGGGTATTATGTTCTCTATATAGGGATCAACCCTCGGGATTAAGGTTTTCTCCACATAGCACCAACTCGCCGAGTCTAGCCACCGACTCGTCGAGTTGGCCACTTAACACGCGACCAGAATCGCAACCCTACTCGCCGAGTCTACCCATGGACTCGCCGAGTTGACCATCCACATTTTCACTTTGAACCCTGAACTCGCACTCCTGAACTCGAGATGTTACAATATATAAGGTTGGTTATGAGAATAAATCTCTAGATCGTTTAGATCCTTCACAGGTATATTGATAAAGAAAAGACAATTCAATCACAATGCGATTAAGAACATAATATGGAATCAATATGATGCTTATGATCCAAATATAGTCATGCCTCAACTGAGCTCGATAAAGAACATCCACCATAGAGGCGAGCTAAGGTTTACAATACTATTATAATTGAATAATTTCAGTGTTCTTAACAAAGGATTTATGCATGCACCATAAATACTAAAAACCTAGAATAATAAAATCCACGGTTGGACAGACCCAAACCGGCTGCAAAACTGGGCTAAGGACCGAGCCCATGATGCAACACTTATACAACCCAACAATCTCCCCCTTTGCGTCAAATGAGGCGAGAGATTACTTCTGTTGAGTAGCCTTCATAGTCTTTACAACCTTGAATAGACGAGGAATGATAGCAAGAAGAGTCTGTCGAAATTGTATATACCATCTCAGCATGTCAGTAAACATCTTTCTTGTCAGCTGCAGAATTCTGACTACACCTGTGAATGATCTCCAAAATATGCTTCAAGAAAGCAGTTGAGAACAGGTGTTTCTTAACAAGAGCAAACATACATTTTTGACCTTTGCCCCTAACGAACATCATAGTGTGATATTGTGTGTCAATCTTTCCCTTGATCATTGTGTATATATCGCCATCTCTTCCCATTGCTTAGATTGTTGGTTGTTTATGAATGGCAGATCCAATTTCTTGATCCATTTTCGCCACTTAATGAATCTAGCAAACAAGCATTCTCTTGATGTGGTCGATGATCGGCTGATAATCTTGTGGATTGCACAGCAAAATGTTGTTGAGGAGTATCCAGTCGTGAGGATTAAGGTTGGGAAGATCAGCAAGGGAAATGGTATGAACCGAGCTATCTGAGCATCGAGTTACTTTAAATTTGACATTGACAAATTTCCCCGCTGAATAAGGCTTCAATACCTTGACAGTTGTGATCTTCTGTGAGCTCCAAGTCAAGTATTATGGCTGAGAGAATTCCAGATAGAATTCCAACAGATCCCGATCTACCTTTGGGTCCGGAGAAGGAATGACGACATTTGAGTTGAAGCAATGAAATATAAATGCCTTTTGTGTGATTGGCAAATCAAATTGAGCATCCTTCGAGTTCTCAAGGCTGAATGACATGACCGGTTTGAGCCAAAGAGCACTCGGTTCATCTGTAGCTTCTTTCTGGAGCGAATCAATGGTCCATTCTGGAAAAATGGACTTCTTTTTATCCAAAAGCTTCTTTTCTTTTAGCTTTTTCTCCAACTAAGTCGTTTCCTTTGCAATCTTTTCTGCAAGCTCCTTGTCACTGAGTTTTGTTTTCTGAAAGGGCTTAGAGGGATTTTTACGCAAAGTATCTTCAAAATCATCATCATCAATATCAAGTTCACCAATTTTCTTCTTCTTATCCCTTCTGCTAACCGAAGCTTTATATACCTTCGGTGCAGCTGTTCATATGGATTTGGGTCCCTTTTCTCCCCCTTATTTCGGTTGGATAGAAGTCACCGAAACACCCTCTATACGACTAAGAATGGCCAACGCAGGTATGAGTTTGTCAGCAAGATGGCGTCGAATGGATATAATTAGAATGGAGTCGTGGGCGTCAAGAAGATGTAATAGGATGGAATGAACGTCACCCACAGAGTGTGTAAGTAACGAGTACCCTAATAGAGTATCAAAACTGCTTTTCTTAATGGAAAGTTGGCTGAAGATGTTTACATGAGTCAGCCAGAAGGTTTTGTCAGTAATGAGTACCCTAATAGAGTGTGTAAGCTTGAGAAATCCATTTATGGATTAAAGCAAGCACCTCGCAGATGGAATATTTGCTTTGATGAAAAGGTCAAGGAATTTGGCTTTTCTAGGAGTGAAGATGAATATTTTGTGTATGTCAAGGCTAGTGGGAGTATAGTTAGCTTTTTGGTATTGTATGTGGATGACATACTACTCATAGGAAACGACATTCCAACCCTGCAGGAAGTAAAGTCCTGGCTTGGGAAGTGTTTCGCTATGAAGGACCTTGGTGAAGCTGCCTATATTCTAGGGATAAGGATCTTGAGAGGTCAGAATAAAACACTAATTGGACTTAGTCAGAGAACCTACTTGGATAAGGTGCTGAAGATATTCAGCATGCAGGACTCCAAGAAAGGAGAGTTACCCATCCATAGTAACACCAGATTGAGTAAGACACAAAGCGCTAGCACTGAGGCTGAGATAGCAGAAATGAGTCGAATACCTTATGCTTTGGCTGTAGGATCGATCATGTATGCTATGATGTGTACTCGACCTGATGTAGCCTTTGCCTTGAGCATGGTTAGCAGGTATCAGGGGAACCTTGGCAAGGCACACTGGACTGCGGTAAAGAATATCCTCAAGTACCTACGAAGGACTAAGGACTGGGTCCTTACCCTTGGTGGGAGCGATGACTTGAGAGTTGTAGGGTATAGTGATGCTAGCTTCAAGACTGATAGGGATAATTTCCGCTCTCAGTCGGGCTTGGTCTTTACCCGAAATGGAGGAGCAATTTCTTGGAAGAGTTCCAAGCAAGAGACAGTGGCTAATTCAACTTGTGAATCAGACTATATTGCAGCGAGCGAGATGGCAAAGGAGGCTATATGGATAAAGAACTTCATCAGAGACCTTGGAGTTGTACCAGCTATTAAAGAGCCAATGGAAATTTTCTGTGATTGTGAAAGCGTTGTTGCCTTAGCCAAGGAACCAAGGGATCACGAGAGATCCAGGCACATCGACAGAAAATACCATTTCATTAGACATCGAATAGAAGAAGGACTCCTCGTGGCAAAGAGGGTATCATCGGATGAGAACCCAGTAGATCCCCTCACGAAGGGACTGATTCGGGTTAAGCATCTCCAGCATGCTCGGAGCATAGGGCTGAAGGATGATATTAGATTTAGTAGTTAGATGACCTCAAAATTTGTAAAGTGTAATTGACATTAGATGATGAATAAAAGGTGTTTTATTTATGAGTAAGGTGTTACTATCTCTTGTCAATCGTTTACTATATTTCTTTTGCATGTTTTGATTTCCAGAATAATTTTGTTTGGTATAACATATTATTCAAACCTCCACAGTCGGTCATATGTTGGAAGTAGGTATGAATCAAGACTGTCATGATTGGTTGCAGAGGTCTAAGGTGTTAGACAAGGGCTACAACAATCATGAGTGCTCATAAGTTCTAAGCATTGGACTCAACCCACGCTCACTGGAATCACTTCATGGAATTCTATCTCGAGTGATCGTGAGACGGTAATATCATATAAGTCTTCAAACCTAGAGATATGATTTGTTACTTACAAGTTGGTTATGCATTGATTGTACGAAAACGCATTGGTAACTCGATGTTATAAATCGTGCTCTTGTGTGTAATTCAATGAGTGGTAGAACAAACATATGAGTCGGAGTTTATCTGTTCCTTCTTGGATTAGAAGCTGATATCTGGGCCCCTCGATGATTTTGTTTTGACCTATGTACCGGGCCCAGTTAGAACTAAGTTGATGTGTTCAATTAAGTTCATTGTCAAACAAATCGGAAATCGGGAAACAAACTGTTGGACAATAATTAAGACATTGTTCCATGTATTTGTCCGACTGATATCTAGAACAGAGGATTATATGATCACTTATCTTAAATGGCGTACCATCATCTTCTCAGTTCCGAGAAACCTTGAAAAGAGCTACGATTGCCGATCGGTTCCTGAAGTCATACTTGCAGTAATAGTTATTAGACTTATCCAAGTGGGAGACTGTTGGATAAGGTGTCTAAGTCCATAACTATTTATGGTATGTACTTGACCCGACCCGGCATGGTCCATTTGGGTTGCATGGCACCATGCAATTGGATAGACTAAATGAGAGAAATAACACTTGGAGATTATTAATATATTATAAGTTCTAATATATTAATAATATTATTTGATTAGTTTGATCAAGAATTAATTTAGAATTAATTAAGTGGATGCTCCATGGATTAATTTAGAATTAATTATAAGAGGCTCCATGGATTATCAAGTTGGGTTCCACCTATAGGATGCTCCGTGGATGCTCCATCGGAGTTACAAACCCATGGGTCATGGAAATGAAGAATCATGACACATTAGGGTTTACATGGTGTAACCCTAGATGTGTTAACACTATATAAGAATCATATTCTCCACCAAAATCGGCTACACTAAGGAAACAAGGGGGCTTGGCCGATTTCAAGAAGTGTGTGTTCTCTCATAAGTTTTTCCAAGAGCATTTGGTGTTGTGTGAAGCATTTGAGGCATCACACTTGGGGTGCTAGGCTCATAAGGTTTCAAGGAACACAAGCAACAACAAGGTAAGTTATTCTATCTATCATTAAAGTTGAAATTGTTCCTCATGTATGCTAGATAGGAATATAGCCTTGGAATTCAACTTTGCATGATAATTAGACAAACATAGATCCAAGGTTATTAGGGTTGCATGTACACTTAGGAAGTGTTAGAATGCTCAAAACCCATCACTTGTAAGTAACAAATCATATCTCTAGGTTTGAATACTTATATGATATTACCGTCTCACGATCACAGAAGTGATTCTAGTGAGCGTGGGTTGTGTCCAATGCTCAAAACTTATGAGCACTCATGATTGTTGTGGCCTTGTCCAACACCTTAGACCTCTGCAACCAATCATGACAATCTTGATTCATACCTACTTCCGATATATGACCGATTGTGGAGGTTTGCATAATATGTTATACCAAACAAAATTATTCTGGAAGTCAAAACATGCAAAAGAAATATAGTAAACGATTGACAAGAGATAGCAACACTTTACTCATAAATAAAACACCTTTTATTCATCATCTAATGTCAATTACACTTTACAAATTTCGAGGTTATCTAACTACTAAATCTAATATCATCCTTCAGCCCTATGCTCCGAGCATGCTGGAGATGCTTAACCCGAGTCAGTCCCTTCGTGAGGGGATCTGCTGGGTTCTCATCTGATGATACCCTCTTTGCCACGAGGAGTCCTTCTTCTATTCGATGTCTAATATAATGGTATTTTCTGTCGATGTGTCTGGATCTCCCGTGATCCATTTGTTCCTTGGCTAAGGCAACAACACTTTCACAATCATAGAAAATTTCCATTGGCTCTTTAATAGATGGTACAACTCCAAGGTCTCCAATGAAGTTCCTTAGCCAAATAGCCTCCTTTTCCGCCTCGCTCGCTGCAATATAGTCTGATTCACAAGTTGAATTAGCCACTGTCTCTTGCTTGGAACTCTTCCAAGAAATTGCTCCTCCATTTCGGGTAAAGACCCAGCCTGACTGAGAGCGGAAATTATCCCTATCAGTATGGAAGCTAGCATCACTATACCCTACAACTCTCAAGTCATCACTCCCACCGAGGGTAAGGACCCAGTCCTTAGTCCTGCGTAGGTACTTGAGAATATTCTTTACCGCAGTCCAGTGTGCCTTGCCAGGGTTCCCCTGAAACCTGCTAACCATGCTCAAGGCAAAGGCTACATCAGGTCGAGTACACGTCATAGCATACATGATCGAACCAAAAAGCTAACTATACTCCCACTAGCCTTGACATACACACAAGATTCATCTTCACTCCTAGAAAAGCCAAATTCCTTGACCTTTTCATCAAAGCAAAGATTCCATCTGCGAGGTGCTTGCTTTAATCCATAGATGGATTTCTCAAGCTTACACACTCTATTAGGGTACTCGTTGCTAACAAAACCCTCTGGCTGACTCATGTAAACATCTTCAGCCAACTTTCCATTAAGGAAAGCGGTTTTGACATCCATTTGCCATATTCCATAGTCATGAAATGCAGCTATGGCTAACAGAACCCGAATAGACTTAATCTTAGCTACCGGAGAAAAGGTCTCATCATAATCCACTCTAGGAATTTGAGAGAATCCCTTTGCAACCAGTCTAGCCTTATAAGTGTGTACATTACCATCCATGTCGGTCTTCTTCTTGAAGACCCATTTGCACCCTACAGTCTTACGACCTGGTACATTCTCAACCAAGTTCCAAACTCGATTGTCATACATGGATTGTATCTCGCTATCCATAGCCTCTTTCCATTTAGCAGACTTGGGGCCTGCCATGGCTTCCTCGTAGCTGTTAGGGTCATCTTGACTTACTAGTGTCCCATCACTAATAAGTGTCTCACCTTCTGCAGTAATATGGAATCCATAGTAATGCTCAGGTGCACTCCTAACTCTCGTGGAACGTCTCAGAGGTACAGATTCGTCAATTGGCTCAACAGGAGTTTCCTCCTTAAGTTGAGGGCTAGATTTTGAAGTTCCTTCACCACTTGACTCTTGAATTTCTTCAAGATCAATTTGCCTCCCACTGTCTCCTTGGCTTATAAACTCTCTTTCTCGAAAGACTCCTCTTCTTGCTACAAAGACCACATTGTCACTAGGTCTGTAGAAGAGGTAACCAAAGGATTGCTGTGGGTAGCCGATGAAAATACACCTCTCGCTTCGAGGTTCGAGCTTATCATGAGTCTCGCATCTCAGGAAAGCCTCGCAACCCCAAATCTTGATGTGGTCTAGTTTAGGTACTTTACCAGTCCACATCTCGTGAGGAGTTTTGGCAACTTTCTTTGTAGGAACTAGATTAAGGATATGGGCGGAAGTCTCTAAGGCATACTCCTAGAATGAGATTGGTAGCGAAGCTCGACTCATCATGGAACGAACCATGTCTAACAAGGTTTGATTACCCCTCTAAGCCACACCATTCAACTGCGGTGTCCTGGGAGGTATCAATTGTGAGACAATCCCACATTCCCTTAGATAGTCGAGGAACTCTGAACTAAGATACTCACCACCTCGACCGGATCGAAGCATCTTAATGTTCCTGCCCAATTGATTCTCGACTTCCTGTTTGAATTCCTTAAACTTCTCGAAAGTCTCTGACTTATGCTTGATTAAGTAGACATATCCATATCTACTGTAATCATCAGTAAAAGTCAAATAATAACGATTAGCATCCCTTGTGGCATGTTTGAATGGTCCACACACATCCGTGTGTATAAGGTCCAACAAACCTTCACCCCTTTCACACAAACCTGTGAAGGGTGACTTTGTCATTTTTCCAAGTAAGCATGATTCGCAACTATCATCTGACTTTAGGTCAAACGACTCCAAGACTCCATCCTTTTGGAGTTGGCCTATGCGTTTCTTGCTTATATGTCCAAGACGACAATGCCATAATGATGCTTTATCCAAGTTATTATTATTAGGAGAATCAATACACAAAACATTATTTCCTGAGTTATCTACAACAGATACAACTTCATACACACCATCACAAGGTAATGCTTTAAAATAAAGAACATTATTAAAGAAAGCATTAATCGAACCAACTTCATAATCAAATGAAAAGGTGAAACCTTGTTTGTACAATGCATGAAAGGAAATAATATTTCTTGCCATTTCTGGCGAATAACAACTCTTATTCAAATCTAAATTTAACCCACTACTTAGCGATAAAGTATAAACTCCAATCTTGGTGACAGGTGTAACTTTCATATTCCCCATGATTAAGTTTATTCTTCCTTGCTCCACATTCTCACTTCTTCCTAGTCCCTGCAAGTCACAACAAATGTGAATACCACAACTGGTATCAAGGACCCATGATTTCGAATGGGGTGAGTTATTAGAAATGATAGTGTAAATACCTGCATGGTTGGGTTTAACTTTCCCATCCTTCACATCTTGCTAGTATTTTGGGCAGTTCCGCTTCCAATATGATTTTTCATGGCAATAGAAGCATTCAGCCTCTTTTGGGTCAGAAGAAGGAGTGACAAAACCTTTCTTGGTTCCGCTTGAAGAAGAGCCATCAAGGGTCCTAACCTTGGTACCCTTCGAAGAACTCTTTCTCTTCTTCCCTCGACTTTTCCCGATTGCCAAAACCGGAGTGGAGTTTGGAGTAGGAGTGTTAACAACCGACTTCCCCTTAAGACCTGATTCTGCGGTCTTGAGAAGTCCCTGAAGTTTGCTGAGTGTGACCTCTTCCTTATTCATGTGATATGTCATGCGGAATTGATCATAGCACGATGGTAAGGAGCACAAAATTATATCTATTGCAAGCTCCTCAGGGAATTTCACATTAAGCTTCAGCAATCGATCCACATACCTTTGCATTTTCTGCATGTGGCTCGTGACGGAATCCTCATCCTTCATCATGGTTGTTATCATGGAGCAGATGATTTCATACCTCTCTTGTCGTGCACTTTGATGGTATCTTTCCATCAAATCTTGGTGCATTTCATAAGGGTAGAAATCCTCATAGGACTTTTGGAGTTCTGCTGTCATTGTGGCCATCATGATGCATGCTACTTTCGTAGCATCCCTTTCATGTGCCAGAAAGTCAGCGATCTCCAGAGGGGTTGCAGTGGTCTCATCAATCTCCTTAAGCTCCTTGTCGAGGACATATTCTTTGTCCTCGTAGCGGGTAATCATTCTAATGTTTCTGATCCACTCATTGAAGTTGGATCCATCAAAAGTGACTTTCCCACACAAGCTCATAAGAGTAAAGGAGCCATTAGGATTCGAGCCAGAAGCAGCATTGTTTGAAGACATCTGAAGAAAGAGGACAAGATTAGTTTAGATATTAAGAGAGTCCTTAATAAAACACCCAAATGTAATATTAAGGCTAGGATCCAATCACAATATATTATAACTTAGAAGAGGTATGCCGTAATCCAAGCTATAACATATTTGAAAGGTAGGTGAATGACGATTCACCAATTTCCACCACGAAAACCGAAATATTAGATATTAGGTTTTTGGTTGGTTCTTAGAAATTCCTAGATTCTTTGAGATTCAATGAACTTTTCAAAGGCATGTTTCAATCTCGATTGTGCCCTCCAAGTTTTGTGACTGGGATACCGAGGATCACAAAACGAGGTGTGAAGTAACCATGCAAATCACTTGGTACCCTTAAAGTTTATCACTCAATCGATATGCCGGTAAACCACACACGCTCCACCGATACTATAATAAACTTTAAGTCACCCTTTACCTACCTTTTTAAGTCCAAGTTAGTGTGCCGGTTAACCACACACGCTCCACCAACGACTTAGACAAAGTGTAAAGTGTAATTTCATGGATTAGCACCTTATTCACATTTTTCCTAAAGTAATTAAGATTGGGAATTTAATAAAACATTTAGTTACTTTATAATATTCATCATACTTTGAATGAGAATTTATAAGTCCTTGTCTTACCCGTTCGGCTAACGACCCTCCACCAGTCAAGCAAGCGGTGGGTGAGAGTAGACACCCATTAAGTCACCATTTTATAGGCAACAACCTTATACCCACCTTATAGACTGGCTTCGTGAATGAGGCGTACTAGCGGTAAGACGACTTTGTTCTTATACATACATATATATATATATATATATATATATATATATATATATATATATATATATATAATTATTATATCATCATAATATAAGTATAAGGGTTGAATTTTAACTTTTAAAATTCTAGGGGTTGGAACTAAAGTTTTAACTTAACTTTACTTGTTCCAAAACTTGAGGGCAAGTTTTGTAACTTTCAAAACTTTTCATTTCTTGTAACTGATGAGTTTAATAGAGTAATAAAATGAAGAGTCTTCATTTTCTAACTCTTGTGTTCTTTTAATGGTTTTAATTCAAGTATGACTCTTGGTTTTCCATAACTTGAGCACAAGTTATGGACTCCATTAAAACACATTATGATCAAGAATTAATCTACCACATAGGTTACAAAAAATTCCTATGATCATCTAAAACATCATAAGAACAAGAACATGAATATGAACACATTCATAAATCAAAACTACACTTAAAACTTTGTAATTTTGATAACTAGTTGTTGTAAATGAATTACCAAAGACATTACACCATCTAAAACAAGTTTTCAAGTACCAAAACAGTTTAGGGTAATGTTTCTAATTCATTTCCAGCAACTAAATTCGAAATTCTGCAACCTGTCGACCCTACTCGCCGAGTGCATGAACTTACTCGCCGAGTTGGTTGAAGATACACGTGAACTCAACGAGTCCCCCTTATAGACTCGACGAGTCCATTCGTAGACAGCAAGATTTTTGACTTTTTCCAACTTTTAAGCACAAATAAAAAGCAAACAAGCCTAGGCTCTGATACCACTGATGGGTTTTGAGCATTCTAACACTTCCTAAGTGTACATGCAACCCTAATAACCTTGGATCTATGTTTGTCTAATTATCATGCAAAGTTGAATTCCAAGGCTATATTCCTATCTAGCATACATGGGGAACAATTTCAACTTTAATGATAGATAGAATAACTTACCTTGTTGTTGCTTGTGTTCCTTGAAACCTTATGAGCCTAGCACCCCAAGTGTGATGCCTCAAATGCTTCACACAACACCAAATGCTCTTGGAAAAACTTATGAGAGAACACACACTTCTTGAAATCGGCCAAGCCCTCTTGTTTCCTTAGTGTAACCGATTTTGGTGGAGAATATGATTCTTATATAGTGTTGACACATCTAGGGTTACACCATGTAAACCCTAATGTGGCATGACTCTTCATTTCCATGATCCATGGGTTTGTAACTCCCATGGAGCATCCATAGAGCATCCTATGGGTGGAACCCAACTTGATAATCCATGGAGCCTCTTAGTCCACTATACAAGATATGGATGATTTACATAATCAACCCATATATTTAATTAGTTATCTTTTGATCACTTAATTAATTCTTGATCAAACTAATCAAATAATATTATTAATATATTAGAACTTATAATATATTAATAATCTCCAAGTGTTATTTCTCTCATTTAGTCTATCCAATTGCATGGTGCCATGCAACCCAAATGGACCATGTCGGGTCGGGTCAAGTACATACCAGAAATAGTTATGGACTTAGACACCTTATCCAACAACAAGTTGGTTATGCATTGATTGTACGAAAACGCATTGGTAACTCGATGTTATAAAACGTGCTTTTTTGTATAATTCAATGAGTGGTAGAACAAACATATGCATTGAAGTTTATCTGTTCCTTCTTGGATTAGAAGCTGATATTTGGGCCCCTCGATTATTTTGTTTTGACCTATGTACCGGGCCCGGTCAGAACTAAGTTGATGTGTTCAATTAAGTTCTTTGTCAAACAAATCGGAAATCGGGAAACAAACTGCTGGACAATAAGTAAGACATTGTTCCATGTATTTGTCCGAATGATATCTAGAACAGAGGATTATATGATCACTTATCTTAAATGGCATACCATCATCTTCTCAATTCCGAGAAACCTTGAAAAGAGCTACGATTGTCGATCAGTTCCTGAAGTCATACTTGCAGTAGTAGTTATTAGACTTATCCAAGTGGGAGACTGTTGGATAAGGTGTCTAAGTCCATAACTATTTCTGGTATGTACTTGACCTGACCCGGCATGGTCCATTTGGGTTGCATGGCACCATGCAATTGGATATACTAAATGAGATAAATAATATTAATAATATTATTTGATTAGTTTGATCAAGAATTAATTTAGAATTAATTAAGTGATCAAAAGATAACTAATTAAATATATGGGTTGATTATGTAAATCATCCATATCTTGTATAGTGGGCTAGGAGGCTCCATGGATTATCAAGTTGGGTTCCACCCATAGGATGCTCCATGGGAGTTACAAACCCATGGGTCATGGAAATGAAGAGTCATGACATATTAGGGTTTACATGGTGTAACCCTAGATGTGTCAACACTATATAAGAATCCTATACTCCGCCAAAATCGCTTACACACATATGAAACAAGAGGGCTAAGCCGATTTCAAGAAGTGTGCATTCTCTCAAAAGTCTTTCCAAGAGCATTTGGTGTTGTGTGAAGAATTTGAGGCATCACACTTGGGGTGCTAGTCTCACAAGGTTTCAAGAAACATAAGCAATAACAAGGTAAGTTATACTATCTATCATTCAAGTTAAAAATTGTTCCCCATGTATGCTAGATAGGAATATAGCCTTGGAATTCAACTTTGCATGATAATTAGACTAACATAGATCCAAGGTTATTAGGGTTGCATGTAAACTTAGGAAGTGTTAGAATGCTCAAAACCCATCAGTGGTATCAGAGACTAGGCTTGTTTGTTTGTTATTTGTGCTAAAAAGTTGAAAAAAGTCGAAAAACTTGTTGTCTGACTGCTGGACTCGTCGAGTCCATGGGGGGACTCGTCGAGTTCACTTGTATCTTCAACCTACTCGTCGAGTAGGTTTATGCACTCGGCGAGTAGGGTCGACAGAGTGCATATTTTCGACTTTAGTTGCTGGAAATGGATTAGAAACATTACACTAAACTGTTTTGGTACTTGAAAAACTTGTTTTAGATGGTGTAATGCCTTTGCTAATTCATTTACAAACAACTAGTTATCAAAATTACAAAGTTTTAAGTGTATTTTTCATTTATGAATGTGTTCATATTCATGTTCTTGTTCTTATGATGTTTAGATGATCATAGGAATTATTTGTAACCTATGTGGTAGATTAATTCTTGATCGTAATGTGTTTTAATGGAGTCCATAACTTGTCCTCAAGTTATGGAAAACCAAAAGTCACATGAATTAAAACCATTAAAACAACACAAGAGTTAGAAAAATGAAGAGACTTCATTTTTATTACTCTATTAAACTCATAAGTTACAAGAAATGAAAAGTTTTGAAAGTTTACAAAACTTTCCCTCAAGTTTTGGAACAAGTAAAGTCTTGTTAAAACTTTAGTTCCAACCCTTAGAATTTTAAAAGTTAAAATTCAACCCTTATACTTATATTATTAAAATTTAATAATTATATATATGTATAAGAACAAAGTCGTCTTACCGCTAGTACGCCTCATTCACGAAGCGGGTCTATAAGGTGGGTATAAGGTTGTTGCCTATAAAATGGCAACTTAATGGGTGTCCACTCTCACCCACCAATCGCTTGACTGGTGGAGGGTCGTTATTCGAACGGGTAAGACAAGGACTTATAAATTCTCATTAAAAGTATGATGAATATTATAAAGTAACTAAATGTTTTATTAAATTCTCAATCTTAGTTACTTTAGGAAAAATGTGAATAAGGTGCTAATCCATGAAATTACACTTTACACTTTGTTTAAGTCGTTGGTGGAGCATGTGTGGTTAACCGGCACACTAACTTGGACTTAACAAGGTAGGTAAAGGGTGACTTAAGGTTTATTATAGTATCGGTGGAGAGTGTGTGTTTTACCGGCACATCGATTGAGTGATAAACTTTAAGGGTACCAAGTGATTTGCATGGTTACTTCACACCTCGTTTTGTGATCCTTGGTATCCCAGTCACAAAACTTGGAGGGCACACTCGAGATTGAAACATGCCTTTGAAAAGTTCATTGAATCTCAAAGAATCTAGGAATTTCTAAGAACCAACCAAAAACCTAATATCTAATATTTCGGTTTTCGTGGTGGAAATTGGTGAATCGTCATTCACCTAGCTTTCAAATATGTTATTGCTTGGATTACGGCATACGTCTTCTAAGTTATAATATATTGTGATTGGATCCTAGCTTTAATATTACATTTGGGTGTATTATGAAGGACTCTCTTAATATCTAATCTAATCTTGTCCTCTTCCTTCAGATGTCTTCAAACAATGTTGCTTCTGGCTCTAATCCAAATAGCTCCTTTATCCTTATGAACTTGTGTGGGAAAATCACTTTTGATGGATCCAACTTCAATGAGTGGATCACAAACATCAGGATGATTACCCGCTACGAGGACAAAGAATATGTCCTTGACAAGGAGCTTAAGGAGATTGATGAGACCACTGCAACTCCCCAGGAGATCGCTGACTTTCAGGCACATGAAAGGGATGCTACGAAAGTGGCATGCATCATGATGGCCACGATGACAGCGGAACTCCAAATGTCCTATGAGGATTTCTACCCTTATGAAATGCACCAAGATTCGATGGAAAAATACCATCAAAGTGCACGACAAGAGAGGTATGTAATCATTTGCTCCATGATAACAACCATGATGAAGGACGGGGATTCCGTCACGAGCCACATGCAGAAAATGCAAAGGTATGTGGATCGATTGCTGAAGCTTAATGTGAACTTCCCTGAGGATCTTGCAATAGATATAATTTTGTGCTCCTTACCATCATGATATGATCAATTCCGCATGACATATCACATGAATAAGGAAGACGTCACACTCAGCAAACTTCAGGGACTTCTCAAGACCGCAGAATCAGGTCTTAAGTGGAAGTCGGTTGTTAACACTCCTACTCCAAACTCCACTCCGGTTTTGGCAATCGGGAAAAGTCGAGGGAAGAAGAGAAAGAGTTCTTTGAAGGTTACCAAGGTTAGGACCCTCGATGGCTCTTCTTCAAGTGGAACCAAGAAAGGTTTCTTCACTCCTTCTTCTGACCCAAAAGAGGCTGAATGCTTCTATTGCCATGAAAAATCACATTGGAAGCGGAATTGCCCAAAATACCAGCAAGATGTGAAGGATGAGAAAGTTAAACCCAACCATGCAGGTATTTACACTATCATTTCTAATAACTCACCCCATTCTAAATCTTGGGTCCTTAATACTGGTTGTGGTATTCACATTTGTTGTGACTTGCAGGGACTAAGAATAAGTGAGAATGTGGAGCAAGGAAGAATAAACTTAATCATGGGAAATAGGAAAGTTACACCTGTCACCAAGATTGGAGTTTATATTTTATTGCTAAGTAGTGGGTTAGATTTAGATTTGAATAAATGTTGTTATTCGCCAGAAATAGCAAGAAATATTATTTCCTTTCATGCATTGTATAAACAAGGTTTCACCTTTTCATTTGATAATGAAGTTGGTTCGATTAATGCTTTCTTTAATAATGTTCTTTATTTTAAAGCATTACCATGTCATGGTGTGTATGAAGATGTATCTGTTGTAGATAACCTAGGAAATAATGTTTTGTGTATTGATTCTCTTAATAATAATAACTTGGATAAAACATCATTATGGCATTGTCATCTTGGACATATAAGCAAGAAACGCATAGGCCAACTCCAAAAGGATGAGTCTTGGAGTCGTTTGACCTAAAGTCAAATGATAGTTGCGAATCATGCTTACTTGGAAAAATGACAAAGTCACCCTTCACAGGCTCGTGTGAGAGGGGTGAAGGTTTGTTGGACCTTGTACACACGGATGTGTGTGAACCATTCAAACATGCCACAAGGGATGCTAATCGTTATTATTTGACTTTTACTGATGATTATAGTAGATATGGATATGTCTACTTAATCAAGCATAAGTCATAGACTTTCGAAAAGTTTAAGGAATTTAAACAGGAAGTCGAGAATCAATTGGGTAGGAACATTAAGATGCTTCGATCCGATCGAGGTGTTGAGTATCTTAGTTCAGAGTTCCTCGACTATCTAAGGGAATGTGGGATTGTCTCACAATTGACACCTCCCAAGACACCGCAGCTGAATGGTGTGGCTGAGAGGCGTAATTGAACCTTGTTAGACATGGTTCGTTCCATGATGAGTCAAGCTTCGCTACCAATCTCATTATGGGGTATGCCTTAGCGACTTCCGCCCATATCCTTAATCTAGTCCCTACAAAGAAAGTTGCCAAAACTCCTCACGAGATGTGGACTGGTAAAGTACCCAAACTAGACCACATCAAGATTTGGGTTTGCGAGGCTCTCGTGAGACGCAAGACTCATGATAAGCTCGAACCTCGAAGCAAGAGGTGTATTTTCATCGGCTACCCACAGCAATCCTTTGGTTACCTCTTCTATAGACCTAGTGATAATGTGATCTTTGTAGCAAGAAGAGGAGTCTTTCGAGAAAGAGAGTTTATAAGCCAAGGAGACAGTGGGAGGCAAATTGATCTTGAAGAAATTCAAGAGTCAAGTGGTGAAGGAACTTCAAAATCTAGCCCTCAACTTGAGGAGGAAACTCCTATTGAGCCAATTGACGAATCTGTACCTCTGAGACGTTCCACAAGAGTTAGGAGTGCACCTGAGCAATACTATGGATTCCATATTACTGCAGAAGGTGAGACACTTATTAGTGATGGGACACTACTAGGTCTGGATGACCCTAATAGCTACGAGGAAGCCATGGCAGGCCCCGAGTCTGCTAAATAGAAAGAGGCTATGGATAGCAAGATACAATCCATGTTTGACAATCAAGTTTGGAACTTGGTTGAGAATGTACCAGGTCGTAAGACAGTAGGGTGCAAATGGATCTTCAAGAAGAATACCGACATGGATGGTAATGTACACACTTATAAGGCTCGACTCGTTGTAAAGGGCTTCTCTCAAATTCCTGGAGTGGATTATGATGAGACCTTTTCTCCAGTAGCCAAGATTAAGTCTATTAGGGTTATGTTAGCCATAGCTGCATTTCATGACTATGAAATTTGGCAAATGGATGTCAAAACCGCTTTTCTTAATGGAAAGTTGGCTGAAGATGTTTACATGAGTCAGCCAGAAGCTTTTGTCAGTAACGAGTACCCTAATAGAGAGTGTAAGCTTGAGAAATCCATCTATGGATTAAAGCAAGCACCTCGCAGATGGAATCTTTGCTTTGATGAAAAGGTCAAGGAATTTGGCTTTTCTAGGAGTGAAGATGAATCTTGTGTGTATGTCAAGGCTAGTGGGAGTATAGTTAATTTTTTGATATTGTAGGTGGATGACATACTACTCATAGGAAACGACATTCCAACCCTGCATGAAGTAAAGTCCTAGCTTGAAAAGTGTTTCGCTATGAAGGACCTTGGTGAAGTTGCCTATATTCTAGGGATAAGGATCTTGAGAGATTTTAATAAAACACTAATTGGACTTAGTCAGAGAACCTACTTGGATAAAGTGCTGAAGAGATTCAGCATGCAGGACTCCAAGAAAGGAGAGTTACCCATCTAGAGTAACACCAGATTGAGTAAGACACAAAGCCCTAGTACTGAGGCTGAGATAGCATAAATGAGTCGAATACCTTATGCTTTGGTTGTAGGATCGATCATGTATGCTATAAAGTGTACTCGACCTGATGTAGCCTTTGCCCATAGCATGGTTAGCAGGTATCAGGGGAACCCTGGCAAGGCACATTGGACTGCGGTAATGAATATCCTCAAGTACCTACGAAGGACTAAGGACTGGGTCCTTACCCTCGGTGGGAGTGATGACTTGAGAGTTGTAAGGTATAGTGATGCTAGCTTCAAGACTGATAGGGATAATTTTCGCTCTCAGTAGGGCTGGGTCTTTACCCAAAATGGAGGAGCAATTTATTGGAAGAGTTCCAAGCAAGAGACAGTGGCTGATTCAACTTGTGAATCAGAGTATATTGCAGCGAGCGAGGCAGCAAAGGAGGCTATATGGCTAAAGAACTTCATCGGAGACCTTGGAGTTGTACCAACTATTAAAGAGCCAATGGAAATTTTCTGTGATAGTGAAAGCGTTGTTGCCTTAGCCAAGGAACGAAGGGATCACGGGAGATCCCGACACATCGACAGAAAATACCATTTTATTAGACATCGAATAGAAGAAGGACTCCTCGTGGCAAAGAGGGTATCATCAGATGAGAACCCAGCAGATCCCCTCACGAAGGGACTGACTCGGGTTAAGCATCTCCAGCATGCTCGGAGCATAGGGCTAAAGGATGATATTAGATTTAATAGTTAGATAACCTCGAAATTTATAAAGTGTAATTGACATTAGATGATGAATAAAAGGTATTTTATTTATGAGTAAAGTGTTGCTATCTCTTGTCAATCGTTTACTATATTTCTTTAGCATGTTTTGACTTCCAGAATAATTTTGTTTGGTATAACATATTATTTAAACCTCCACAGTCGGTCGATGTTATAAAACGTGCTTTTAAGTATAATTCAATAAGTGGTAGAACAAACATATGAGTTGAAGTTTATCTGTTCCTTCTTGGATTAGAAGCTGATATCTGGGCCCCTCAATGATTTTGTTTTGACCTATGTACTGGGCCCGGTCAGAACTAAGTTGATGTGTTCAATTAAGTTCTTTGTCAAACAAATCGGAAATTGGGAAACAAACTGCTGGACAATAAGTAAGACATTGTTCCATGTATTTGTCCGGCTGATATCTAGAACAGAGGATTATATGATCACTTATCTTAAATGGCATACCATCATCTTCTCAGTTCCGAGAAACCTTGAAAAGAGCAACGATTGCCGATCGGTTTCTGAAGTCATACTTGCAGTAATAGTTATTAGACTTATCCAAGTGGGAGACTGTTGGATAAGGTGTCTAAGTCCATAACTATATCTGGTATGTACTTGACCCGACCCGGCATGGTCCATTTGGGTTGCAGGGCACCATGCAATTGGATAGACTAAATGAGAGAAATAACACTTGGAGATTATTAATATATTGTATGTTTTAATATATTAATAATATTATTTGATTAGTTTGATCAAGAATTAATTTAGAATTTATTAAGTGATCAAAAGACAACTAATTAAATATATGGGTTGATTATGTAAATCATCCATATCTTGTATAGTGGGCTAAGAGGCTTCATGCATTATCAAGTTGGGTTCCACCCATAGGATGCTCCATGGGAGTTACAAACCCATGGGTCATGGAAATGAAGAGTCATGACATATTTGGGTTTACATGGTGTAACCCTAGATGTGTCAACACTATATAAGAATCCTATACTCCAACAAAATCGCTTACACACATATGAAACAAGAGGGCTAGGCCGATTTCAAGAAGTGTGCATTCTCTCAAAAGTATTTCCAAGAGCATTTGGTGTTGTGTGAAGCCTTTGAGGCATCACACATGGGGTGCTAGGCTCACAAGGTTTCAAGGAACATAAGCAACAACAAGGTAAGTTATTCTATCAATCATTCAAGTTAAAAATTGTTCCCCATGTATGCTAGATAGGAATATAGCCTTGGAATTCAACTTTGCATGATAATTAGACAAACATAGATCCAAGGTTATTAGGGTTGCATGTACACTTAGGAAGTGTTAGAATGCTCAAAACCCATCATCATGCTCTTTCACAACCGAAGATAAGATGGCCTTAAGAGCAGCTTCGGAGTAAGCACCAGTGGAAGAGGAAGAAAGTAACTGATCAAGCTTATTAGTAACAACCCTGAGGTGACGCTTGGTAACTAGAGCATCTTTGTCATCATCACTTTGAACAGGGTAAGGACTGAAGTAAGTGGAATCAAACTCCAAATCCTCACCCCCAAGAACAGTGTTGGTTGCGGTAGATGGGGTAGGTGATGGTGGTTCGGTAGTCACTGGAGGTTTGGGTGCTGAAGAACGAGCCCCCGTATCAGATACGTTGGTGCGAACTCCAGTAGTGGTTGTTGTGGTTGCTTCAGTGAAGAGAGGTGTGGGAACGGGAATAGTAGATGTAGGTTGGGATGAAATAACTGGGAAGGTTGCTGGCAATGAAATGGGAATCGAGGCAGTTGGAGAAAAAGGAACTTAGGAACGAACAGATACCTCAGGTGTTGGTGATATATATGGAGTATCACCACGAGTTGAAGCCTCCTCGTCAAAGCTTTCGCTCTCTGATTCTGGTAGAGTAGTAGGTTTCTTACCAGGAGGGACATACTCAGAATCCGAATCGCTAGAGGATTGAAGAATGAATCTCCTGGATGGCTTTTTCAGCCTCTTCTACTTAGGTTGTGAAGGATCAGTTTTGTCGGACTTTCGCTTCTTGGGAGCTTGTCCCTTAGCTGGTTTAGTGACTCTCACCTATTTTGTGTTTTTGGTTTCTTTCCCCTCTTGGCAGGCTTTTCAGCTTCCTCAATAGAGCGAATCATAGCAGGAGTGAGTTCCTTTGGGCCCGAAGAAGGAAGCTTCTTGTATTCTTGAATGACGTTGATTGCCTCAGACACGCAGGCATACATAGTTTTTGGAATCGACCCAATAAAGGAATACTTGGAAGAATCTATGACGATGATCTTCGTTGTGTGAAAGGTTGCAATGGATGAAAGAAGGGAATCTGCCATGATTGGAACGTGAAGATGATCCATTGCCCACTTTGTGATAATGGACCAGTACCTAGCACATGAAATCTCAGAATGTCGAGAAGAAGAAGATAAACTTTTAACCAGTTGTTGCCATCTGACTGCCCCAAAGTCCATAGTAACACCATTATACAACCCATAAGGCCCAGTCATAAATGACTTGCATGCTCTGTCTGAACCGACGCTACATTCTGAGAGACCCTTGAAAACAAGAGTGAAGAGGTCGTTCCATTGTGGGGGAAGGCAAGACTTCTTAAATTTAGTAACGGTGGTTAGGGTTTCTATATACCCCATTTGGTAGAATGTGGAGAACAGTTGACCAATAGTAATGGAGTCGGGGTTTACCAAAGTGGGTTCGTGAGCAAGACCAATTAGGGCACAAAAGCGATTATTGGAGATGGAGGTCTTCTCGTTCTGAATTACAAAGTGAATCCTCTCAGCGACCTTGTCATAATATGCGGTTGAATAGATATCTGAGAGGAAAGACATGGGATCCACTTCCACCTTTATATGAGCAGCAACAAGAGGAGAGTACTTGAGGCATTCGACGATGTACATCATAAAGGAATCATAAATAAACAGTGTATGGTCAATGATGAGGTTTTGTTAGGGCTTAATGGTCAGAAGGGTTGAGTGAACAGAAGTATCTTGAATAGAAGATGATTCCGCCATTGATGAAGCTTGAGAAGAAGATGATGAATAGAGAGAGAGATCACCCTTTTCTTTGTGAGGATTTGTAAGCGATAAAAGAGTAAAGTTGATCCTTAGAACCCCTTTTATACGTGATAGTAGGAGAGAGAAAGATCCGCCAAAAATCTCGTCCTTTTGTGAAACGGCTCTTGCAGTGATGAGGAGTAGACAGTTGGCAACCTCAAAGATGACGCAAGAGAGAGAACAAGTGTTTCACTGTTTACACGCCGCTCCATAAAAAAGTACCTTTTTCAAATCGACACAAAGATTGAATAATGCTAACTCATCCAAGTTCTTTATCCGAAACTTCACCCACACAATCTACATGAAGCGTCATCACCTTTATCGTTATCGATCACCATAATGCTTTTAGAAACCAAGCTATAAAAATTGGCTTATCATTAATAGAACTAGAGTTTTGGAAAATCAAAGATTTCCAAGCATAGAGTATGAATGATAAAGAATTAAAGAAAACTTTTTATGGGAATTTGTGATGTCTGTTTGGACATAAAGCGATTGATTTCGGGCACGAATCTCTTCCTTCAAAGTCAAGAGAGGCTTCAAAGTTCTTGTGTGGCTTCCCGTTAAACAACGATCAAGTACTTGTTAAGAAGTATTGAAAGGCATCTTTTTAATTAAGGCTATAAAGGTTTGCTTTCACTTCAATTCATGATTTTGGTACTTGATATAAGACCAAAACTGAACGAAGTACTTGTGAGACCAATGTGGCCTGTTAAACAAGTAGGCTGGATATACGTTATAGTGACTAAAGAAGTGATAGAAATCCAAAAAAAATAAACTAGATCCTTTTGGGAAGAAAGGCCTTTGTATTAGACGATTTCATAAAGGAACATGCAAAAATAAAAGAGATTTCATTAGGTACTTAGTAAGATCTTGAATACTATAATTCACCATCAATTCAATATAGGTGTTGGATGTAGGGTCTCACTCAGCACGTGGTGTATGTATCTAAGATCATAAACACAGATTTTGTATAACCGTAAACCTCAGTGGTAAGTGCTGAGAGTCTCAAGGGTTACATTAGTGAGATGAAGTGTAATGGAGAAATGTGATAGAGGGGTTGAAGAAGCGAATGTACCTATGCTATACAAAAAGGTGACCAAGCAGAAAACTCTACACTCAATATGACAAGAGTAAGGTGGCTCGTGATTAGAGTGAACGTAACAGCCTAGTTTGGGAAAATATGATTTGTATATATCACATTATTAAGGCTTCACTCAAAATTTGTAGAGGCTTTGGTCAACATGCAGCAGCATGCATCTAGGGACACTTAACTAATTCATAGAAAAGATATTATACATGTTAGAGCTTCACAATCGAGAGTAGCATTTACAAAAATAAAAGCATAAGAAGAGACGAAGTAAAAAGAAATATATTTTTGTATTTTGTGAAAAATTTGCAATGAAACAAAAAAAAACTATTTTTGATTTTATGACAAGAAAAAGAATGAAAGGAAAACATAAAAATGAATATGGAAAAGAATGTAATAATGAATACAACCGAAATCCATTTTAATGAAAAAGAAGCAAACGATTTCAGAGGGACCGAACCCGAAATTGACTGAGCGTTCGGTTCATTTCGGTTCCTGATTGAACCGAACCATAAATAGACCGAGTGTTCGCTCTATTTCGCTTCTTACTTTTAGTGAAGCGAAGGCGATTTTGGTACTGATTTTGCTTCCATCATTCCTAGGCCTTGTAAGATCTTATTGAAACTTGCTTCAGGTAAAGCCTTAGTAAGTGTATCTGCTAATTGATCAGTGGTTCTAATGAAGTGAATTTCCACGTTACCATCTTCCACATGGTCTTTGATGAAGTGATACCGCAATGATATCTGATTAGTCTTCGAGTGTTGCATTGGGTTATGAAAAATCATAATTGAACTTTCAGAGTCGCAATATAGTGGGATTTTCTTCATGTTCAGCTCATAGTCCCTAAGATGACTCTATATGCAAACAACTTGAGATGTGCATGAGGCGGCGGCTATGTATTAAACTTCAGTCGTAGAGAGAGAAACACAGGTTTGTTTCTTTGATTGCCAGCTGACCAATTTACCATCAATAAATTGGCATCCTCCAGTAGTGCTTTTACGATCCAATCCATAGCCACCTAAGTCAGCATCTGAAAAAGCTTGGACAAAGAAACCTAAGTTGGTTGGATACCATAGACAGAAAGAGGAAGTTTGTTTCAGATAGCGAATGATGTTTTTCACAGCAAGCATGTGAGGTTCGCTTGGGTTAGCTTGGAATCGGGCGCAATAGCAGACTGAGAACATGATGTCTGGCCTGCTGGCTATAAGATACATTACTGACCCAATCATCTGACGATAAAGTTTCATGTCAGCTGCAGGCTTCTCCAATGATGGAGTAAGCTTAGTTCCAAAAGCCATTGGGACTTTCACTTTGGAGTCACCTAACATCCCAAACTTGGAAAGTAACATCTTTGTATATGCCTCCTGATTGATAAAAATGTCTTCGGGTCCCTGTCTAATATTTAAGCCAAGGAAAAAGTTAATTGGACCCATTGAGCTCATTTCAAATTTAGTTTCCATCAACTTCCTGAATTCAGCTGTCAAGCTAGGATTCGTGGAGCCGAAGATGATTTCATCAACATAAATTTGGACTATCATAAGGTGGTTACCCTCTCTCTTATGAAAGAAGGTTGGGTCAACCGAACCTTGTTTAAATTTGGACATTTTTAAGAATCGAGTGAGATTTTGATACCATGCTCTAGGAGCCTGCTTCAGGCCATATACTGCTTTGTCTAGAATGTAGCAGTGATATGGATACTTCTCATTCACAAAGCCTGGTAGTTGCTCAACGTACACAGTTTCTTCAAGTTCTCCGTTGAGAAAGGCACACTTTACGTCCATTTGATAGACTTCAAAGTTTTTTTGTGCAACATAAGCAAGAAAGATTCGAACCGACTCTAATCTTGCAACTGGAGCAAAGGTCTCTTCATACTCTATACATTCCTCCTAGCAGTATCCTTTTACAACCAATCGAGCCTTGTTACGAATCACATTCCCCTCCCATCCATCTTATTTCTGAAAACCCATTTGAGACCAACAACCGAAGCGTCCTTTGAAGTTGGAATTAGACGCCATACTTTGTTTCATTTAAACTCGTTCAGCTCGTCTTGCATGGCTTGAACCCAATCAGAATGGTCAAGAGCTGAATTGCCAGTCTTCGGTTCAACTTTGGAGACAAAAGAGTTGAACATGCAAAATTCTACTTGAGAGAATAATGCAGATTGTTTCGCTTTGATCTATGAACGAGTTAGTATTGTTTCTGAAGATCCCCCTATGATTTGACTTTGAGGATGATCTTTGGTCCATTTAATGAGAGGAGGGTAATTTGGATCATAAGAGGGATCCATTTCTGCAGTGACTTGTTCTTCTAATTCTGATTGTGTATCATCATCATTGACATCCGTATTCTCCACCTCGAATGATGACACAAGTTCAATTTCTAGATTGGAACGCTCCCATTTTTTTGGACTTTCGGTTGAGCTAGATGATTGTGACAATGAATTCTCCCCCTGAATTGATGAAACCTGATCATTTGGTAAAGACGAACCCTCCCCCTCGACAGAGAGACAATCACCGGAAGGTTCGCTGAGTCAGGTCTTTCGCTTGCCTTTGGTTGTTCAACCACCATCTTTAGTGCAACATCATTAATAATTTTCTTTAAACTATCAACTTTATTATCTTCAGCTTTGGATTCAGAATCGATAGCCTTTTCAGGTTCATCGAAGAGAAGCATATATTGCTCAAAAAGATTTGAGATAGGCACAGTGACTTGACTAGACTTTGGAAAGATTTCTTGTATTACACCTTCAGTTGTCTTCAACTTCTTGATATAACTGTCATCAAACATGACATAGTATGTCTCTTCAATCTTCTTTGAGTGTTTATTTAGAATTCTATACGCCTTTGAGTGGAAGGAGTAGCCCAAAAATATTCCTTCATCGGCCTTAGCATCAAATTTGTTTCGATTCTCCCTTGAGTTGAAGAAAAAGCATCTTGAACCGAACACATGAAGGAACTTCACATTAGGCTTGCGGTTGTTCAAGATCTCGTAAGGAGTTATTGAGAATCGCTTGTTTAGATACGATCTGTTATGAGTGTAACAAGCAGCATCAATAGCATCATCCTAGAAATATAGAGGCAAGGAGGCGAAGCTTAGCATAGTTCTAGCCGCTTTGCACAGAGATCGGTTTTGCCTTTCGACGATTCCATTTTGATGTGGAGTATATGGAGCCGAAAAGTTGTGAGTCGTTCCCTTCTCAGTTAGAAAGTCTTCAAAATCCTTGTTCTTGAATTCCAAACCATTGTCGCTTCTTATGTTGCGAACCACTTTTCACAGTTGAACCTTTACTTGCTTTATGAAGAGCTTGAGCTTAGGAGTTGCCTCTGATTTTTGCTTCAAGAAAAATACCCATGTGAAGCGAGAGAAGTATTCAACTATGACAAGAATGTATTTGTTCCCACCAATGCTTTCAATGGAGGATGGACCATATAGATCGATATGTAACAGCATCATCTTTGTGTTGATTATAGAAGGATGACTTTGTCGACTATTCTTACCTACTTCACAAGCTGCACATAGATGTTCTTTGTGAAATTTAAGAACTGGAAGACCTCTAACATGATCTCACAATACCAGATTTTTGATATCCTTGAAATTGAGATGAGAGAGCCTTCAATGCCATAACCAGCTTTTGTCTGAGTGAGCCTTTGTTAGCAAACAAACTGTTGGTTTCCATCGAATTGGATTGAGGTTTAAAGGGTATATTCCCCCCCTTTTGCTTCGATTTCAGTAGTATCTTATTTGACTTCTTTTCGACTATATCTAAGCCTTCATCATCAAATGAGACCTTCAATCCGGTCCCAACAACTAGCTGTGATACGCTTATGAGGTTGTGCTGCAATACTTCAACATATGCGACCTTTTTCTATTGAGAAATCACCATTCGTAATCATTTCATAGCCATTGATAGTTCCAAACGAATTGTTGCCATACTTCACTATTCCACCATCCTTGAGAGATCGAAACTCCCTCAGTTCTTCCTTTCGTCCTGTCATGTGACGCGAGCAGCCATTATCAATGTACCATTCTTCGTCAAACTTCTCGTCACGTATAACCTGCAAAGTATTAAGCAGATTTAGGAACCCAAAGTTTCTTGGGTCCTTGTGAGCCTTTTACAGGACAGGGAATAGTAATTGAAATGTCAACCATATAAGTTATTTTAATTAGAGTTGTTTCATCTTTTCTCTTTATTGTAAACACTTTGATTTTGTTTGGCTTAGATTCATTAGACGTAGGATCCGAAATTTTGACATATGCATGCTTTTGGATCTCTTTTGGGCATTTGTTATCTTCTGGAAAGAGCTTTCCATTCGCCTTTGAATCTTTTGAAGGATAAGAATTGGAATGAGAATGAGAAGAATAGGGTTTAAAAGTGGTTTTAGATCGTCGATTATCACTCTTCCTTGGTTGAGAATGGTGTAACATCCCGAAACTCAGGTAAAGCTATTTAACCCTTCCCTTTTGTTAAGTTGTTAAGATTAGTCCTTGGAATGAGTTTTTGTAGTGAACGAGTATGTTGGGCATATTGGGGTGTACGTTGCACGTACTCATGCGCTTAAGTTGGACGCGGACTCGTTTGGATACGTTGGGCGTACCCAAGGTTACACTGGGCGTAGCGGGCCTAGATGCAAACCCTAATATTTGGCTTGTGCACCATATAAAGGATGCTAAGGCTCATTTTTCAGCCTCCATATCAGAGAGTGAAACCCTAAGAGAGCCTTCCATCGTCCTTAGCTTGAGTGTGAGTTTTTTTGAGCTAAAATTGCCTTGGTGTGTTAGTGAAGAAGAAGGAGAGGAGCTTGTGGAGGCTAGGGCTTGAAGTGCAAGTTTGGATCAGGGATATTCAGAAAAAGGAGCTTCATGTAGAGGTATAAAGTTCAAAACTTTCCTCTTTATTTGGTTTGATGTTGCATGGACCATTTCTAGGGTTAAAAGTCCCAAAGGTGGAGACTTTATGAGTGTAACAGACTCCATGGACCTAGATCTGTCCATTTCAGTGATATTTGTGTTATAGATCCATAAAAATCCCAACATGGTCGTTGTTATTGGGTCATGCTTGAGTTATGAGCTTTCTAGGGTTGGGAATGGAATATTATGGGTGTTAGTGACTTGTCCAGCCATGCAAAGGCTTAAAGTCACCAACTTTATGGATTAAGAGGCTTAGGGATGGTCAGATCTAAAAGTTAGACATGTGTCTTAACTGTTTAAGACCGCAAAAGCTAAGGAGTCTGAAACTGGAAGTTACGCGGGGTGTAATCCCAGTACGCACGACGCAAGGGGTCGCGTACCCCGTTTTTGTGAGGACGCCAGGTACGCCCAGCGTACATGTTTGGTACGTGCAGTGTAACCTGGGGAGTTGACTTTTGTTGACTTTTAGGGTTTGGTCAACTTTATGGTCTTTGAGCCATGAGAGGGGTAAAATGGTCTTTTACCCTTCTGAGAGTACTAAGAGAGGGAATATTCTAGCCTTGAGAGACGTATTGATTAAGAGTGTTTATTCCGTATGATTAGGTGGAGGCTAAATTAGATTTTTATAGAGTTCAAGATTACCGAGTTACCTGAGGTGAGTCTTCTCACTATACTTTACATAGAGTGGTAATTAGAGTTATATGACAGAGTATCTTGTATGATATTTATGTGATTATGATGCACTGCATTATTTCTATGTGATTTATGTTGTGTATGTTCTAGAGTTTACAGAGTTAGAACCGGAAGGTTCACAGAGTTAGGACCAGAGGGTCCACAGAGTTATAGCCTCGAGTGGCTAATATGTGTTATATGTGGTATTTTTGGGAACTCACTAAGTATTTATGCTTATAGTGTTGTGTTATGTGTTTCAGGTACCAGTCAGGATTGCGAGAAGGCGCCGGCACACGAGGAGTTTTTATGTATTATGATCTTGGGTTTGTGTTTCTATGGTTGTTATATGATACAATGACATTTTTATAATATTTATGAATGAAAGTATGTTTTTGAAAAATGTAAAAAATGTTTTGAAAAATTTAGGTGTTACAAATGGGAACACTCTTCCCTTCTATTCGTCTGATTGAACTTGGGACTGAACCCATCCTTTCGGCTGCTATTATGTTGAGGACCGAAACCTTCCTTTCGGTTGCTTACTCGTGAGGACCGAAACCTTCCTTTCGGTTGCTTTCATGCTGAGGACTGAAACCTTCCTTTCAATTGCATTCATGCGGAGAACCGAAACCTTTCTTTCGGTTGCTTACCTGCTGTGGAGCGAAACCCTCCTTTTGTTTGCTTACATTCCAAGGACCGAAACCTTCCTTTCGGTTGCTTCTTGATTGTCCTCGTGACTTATGTGTCTTTTCATACCTTACGTAATGAGGATTCTGAGATCGCCAAAACTGTTTTCTTTCTGAGAGATTCTTCTTCTATCTCAGATTTCGTTGATGTTTTTGTTCTGCCACCTGTTTTGGATTTTTATGAATATTGGCCTTTGTCTTCGGTACTTGAGCAAGGCTTTCACTCTTTGACGAACAAGTTTCACTATACGTTATCAATGGTTCGCCCGAAGGTGTTTTGGTTCCACTTGTGCTTGGCACATCATATCTTGTAGGTTTATTAAGTGGCCCCGGCACGTACCTACCCTTTACTCTCCATGAGGTTTTCTATGATAGGCCTTTTGTTTCATCATCATTATCTATTGGTGTTGACCAGAAGAAATCGTCACATCCGTTTGCATTATCTTCTTCTACCATAGCTGTCAGTTCTGCTGTTTGTTGAGGTGTGACTCCCTGAACTGTGTAGACTTGATTTGGAGTGGTTTGAACCTTTTGATATACAACCGCTTTTGTCTTGAGGATTTTGGTCTTGTCTGTCGATGAGCAAGCGAACTCAACTGAGTTTTCAGAGATCAGTTTTTTATTATTTTCAGGTTTGCTTTTGACAAACTCAGAACAGTCCATCACGTCCTCTACAGAGATTTCACTCATGTCATCTTCCTCATTAAGTTCATATGCATTTTCAACATCAATTTTATTTTCTTAACTTAATTTGGCGTTCAACGAGTCAAATTTCTGTACAGTTTCGGTTCTTAACTTCAGTTTATCATTTTCGTCTAACAGATTTTTGAGCATGTCCTTATGGTCTTTTGACTTTATGTAGGACTCTATTTTGTCAAGACCAATTTTTAGGCAGGAGAGACTTCTTCAGAAGATACAACTTTTTCACAGTTGTAAGCTTTGGCATCGACTTCATCCTCCTTTAACTCAAGCAAGGGTAGAATCATGCGATGTATCTTCTTTCCTATTTCACAATCGAGATGCAATTGAGTGATATTAAAATAAAGTCTTTTCGCAATCAAACAAAAAATGTTTCGTTGTTTTAAAAGCTTAAAAGTGTCTCGTTGTAAATATATTGACTCATCCCTAGACCTAATTAACTCTTTCTCCTTCTTCTCAATCCACATCCTCCTCTCCTCACTCTTCGATGGTATCCTACTAATTTGATCAGTCAGGTTAGAGTTTGTGACACAAGTTTGGGTAAGACTACTACTTATACTAGAGAATTTATATTTTAAGCTATTTAGTTCTATTTCATAGATAGTAATAGGGATTTCCAGAGAGGTAAGAATATTTTGTACCTTCCTGATCAACTCATCACATTCGTTGATCTGTGCACTTACAAGTTTCACAGCAAAACTGTGACATCCCTATTTTTCACGGCCAGAAAAGACCGATTTTTTTTATGCTTTGTAAAAAAACCAGAGTACTTCATTTCATAAAAATGTTGCGGAATTTGTTACTAAAAAACGATAAATACGTTATCAAAACATTTTCGAAGAAACGTATTTTATTCATTTTAAAACGTTTGGGATGTCATCATCAATACAGAAATATAAGCATAAACGGAACTTACATTTATTTACACTAGTGATCTACATCTCTTTAATCTCTCGGTATAATGTGACTTCATATCAACACCTGTGATATTAATAAACTGAGTGGGTCAGGTTGGGAAACCTGGTGAGTACATAGGGTTTTCAACCCACAATAATATAATTATTATGTTTAAACAGTCAAACAATCAACCCAATTACCCATCCCCATTATCTTCTTTAGACTTAAGGATCTACCCTAAGAATCAGGTATTCCTCGTTTATTTATTCCTAAGGATCATCCTAAGGAATCGGCACGAAGTCCATCGTTACCAAGGCTTATAGATTATAACTGGTGAACACGTAGTCCATAACATCTTGTAAACACTTAGTTCAAAAGTAACTAGTGAACACACTTAGTTCAAGATACCTAGTGAACACACTGAGTTCAAAATACCTAGTGAACACACTCAGTTCAAAAATACCTAACGAGCACCTAGTTCAAAAACACCTACAGGTTACGAGCCTGCTATCATTCCACTGGACTGTCTAGTATCGTCCATGGTCATCATCTATGCTCCACTAGATGACTGGATCACTGTAAACATTGATGTATTCCATCGTGTTATCACATAACAATTATTTCATCTACCCGTGTTTTAATCCACACATTTTGTAGATATAAAATACATACACAGTTTAAATCATTTAAAACATGTATAAAAAACTTTCACCCTGCATAGGCAACAAATATTTAGACAATATGCACACATAGCACGTAATTTATATTAAAATAATTCATATATATGTGTAAAATGAAAGGGACTATGCACTCACCGGATACGGTGGTGACTTGGTACTCGTACAGCACTTCGTTACTCTTAAAACAATTTCCCTTGACAAAACCTAGTATCCTTACCACTAGGGTTTAGTTCAGTATTTACCGGGACTAATTTAATAGTCTAGCTGTTATTATTATTATATAAGCATTAAAAAAACACTATATAACTCATAATAACAGCCCAAATAATTATTTTAAGGTCCTAATAATGTTACTATAATTAATTAGAAGCTATATTAAAAATAGCGTAGGCGTAGCTCACTTACAGCGGGTTTTATCGAAAATCGGGCTTTGCTGGAGCAGCGTACCCGAGCCGAAAGGCTCCTCCTCTTGGACTTTCCTGGTGCTCCGGGACTTGCTTCTAACACCTTGGAGGTGCTAGGGAAAAACCTTGAAGGTTTGGGGGTATTTCGGAGGAAAGAAATGGAGAGTTGTGAAGAAAATGAGAGATTTCCGCCTCTATTTATAGGCAGCCAGCGCCGAGTACGCCGAGCATACTCAAAAATTACTCTAAGCGTAATGGTTACACTGAATGTAATCAAAATTACGTTAGGCGTAATGTGCCACGTGTCACCATCTGGTGGCTAGCCTTGGGAAGGAAGCAACGGTTGTGATCGTGCCACGTCACCCAAACTCGTACAACACCCTCCCAACTTAGAAAAATCACAACTTTCACATACGAGCTCCATTTTCAACATTATTTATATCCACGCGAAGACGGGAACGTACTCTACAATTTTCGTTTAGTCTCCGTCGGCTAATTTTCGTTTAGAATCCAAATTATGACCTTCAAGTGACAATGTTAATTCTCAGTTTGTTCCGAAATTAAGATAAGTTCTTTTATTACTACAATGGAACGATGTGTCATATTCTAATGACCTATCATTGTATGATGCATTGCTTGGAATTAGGTCGTTTAGAGTCAAATTCCGAAACAGACTATTCCTTCCTTCATGTTCTGACCACATCTTAAAAGGTACCATTTCTAGCAACCGTCACATACTCGTCCCAAGTATTGTCTCGCAGTTTTCAAAGTCATCATGAAAGAAAATCACATAACAGTTTAACACATCAGATACAAAATGAAGGCTTTATTATTTCTCGAAATTATTACATAGGTGTTCAAGTTCACCCTAGACTATGCCTCTAATAGGCTACATCATACGATAATATGGCTACTGCATAACTTGATCTTCAGATATGAAGTCCTCATCCTTGATTCCTCGCATGGTTTTCTGCTTCGTCGAGGATCATGTGGAATGCTCTTGGCCTTGGTGGTGTGTTTGGTCTTGCTTCCTCGTTTTTCTTTGGGCAGTCCCTAGAAATACTCCCTTCTTTGTTACATCCATAGCACACCTTCTTGTTGGATGCACACTTGCTGGCGTAATGCCCTGTTTTTCCACATTTGTAGCAAGTCACATCCTCGCTACATTTTCCAAAGTGTTTCTTCTTGCATTTATCACACCACCTTGCTTCACCTCCTTCTTCTCCTCCAAGATTTGATAATTTCCCCTCCTTGTTGCACCTTGAAGATCCTTCAAACTTTCATTTCTCTTCTGCCTTATCTTTTCCTAGACCTTTTTCTCTTATCTGGGTCTCTACGTTCTTAGCTTCCCTAACAGCTGTTTTCAAGGTAGTTGCCATTTTGACCATTGGGCCAAAGTTAGTGGGCAATCAGTTAGCAAATCTATCAATCTTGGAGAGTTCAGTAGGAACCAAGTAGGTAAATAGCTTCATTCTCTCGATGAATGCGGTGGCGTAATCATCAACACTCATCTTCCCTTTCTTCATGTTCTGAAACTCGTTGTTCAGGTCTATCAGATCTATCTACGAGCAGTACTGCATTTTCAACTGTTCTAAAAACTCTTCCCATGACATCCTTAAGGTTTTTCCTCGTGGCATCGTATCTGCCAATAGCTTCCACCAGCTCAAGACTCCAGTTTTCAGTTGTCTTACAGCGAAGACGGTCTTCTGTTTCTCGCTACAGTCGCAGCTCTTAAACACCATCTCCATCTCAGAGATCCAGTCCATAATCTCAATAGTCTTTGGGCTTCCTGAGAGACTTGGTGGTTTTGCACCCAATAAATTCTTGTACATTCGCCCATCCTTATTGTTTCTCCTCTCCGGGCCATCCCTTCGTTGACCTTGAGTCCCCACTTGACTCACTTGGCGGCTGTAGTTCCCTTCCTCCGATTGCTCAGGAATCAGTTCGGGTTGCTCAATGGGCATAGTAGGTTCGTCCCTATTCAACATCCGTCTCATTTCTTCTCTTTCTTCAGCCAACATATTCCGAATCATGGATTGTACTCCAGCCATGGTGATTGGCTCGGGTACATCTTCTACTACAACAGGTATTTACTAAATCATCGGGGGTTGATTCTTATTCCCATTTGCATTCCCAGCTCCACTGCGGGTTCTTTCCATTTTGATCTATACACCGAATAAGGTGAATCTAGATCTTAATTTAGGATTGACGCCTTAAATCATCCTTATCACTCCAAAACGTTTATATGCTAGTTCTAATATCGTAGTTAAACGCTTAGAATCCAAAACACATAAGGTTTTCCAGATCTGGTCGGCAATAGACCATAGATCTAATCAAGCTATAGCATAAAGCATAACAAATCATTTAGCACATAAGAGAAATTTAGGCATCATTCCTAAAATAAGCTATTGCTCACACCTCACAATCATCACTTAGCATTCTAAGGCATCATCCAGACAATATGCACACATAGCACGTAATTTATATTAAAATACTTCATATATATGTGTAAGATGAATGGGACTATGCACTCACCTGATACGATGGTGACTCGGTACTCGGACAACACTTCGTTAATCTTAAGACAATTTCCCTCGACAAAACCTAGTATCATTACCACTAGGTATTAATTCAGTATTTACCGGGACTAATTTAATAGTTTGGCTGTTATTATTATTATATAAGAGTTAAACAACACTATATAACGCATGATAATAGCCCAAATAATTATTTTAAGGTCCTAATAATGTTAGCATAATTAATTAGAAGATATATTAAAAATAGCGTAGGCATAGCTCACTTACAACGGGTTTTATCAAAAACCCGGCTTTGCGGGAGCAGTGATCCCGAGCCGAAAGGCTCCTCCTCTTGGAGTTTCCCGGTGCTCCAGGACTTGCTTCTAACACCTTGGAGGTGCTAGGGGAAACCTTGAAGGTTTGGGGGTATTTTGGAGGAAAGAAGTGGAGAGGTGTGAAGAAAATGGGAGATTTGCGCCTCTATTTATAGGCTGTCAGCACCGAGTACGCCGAGCGTACTAAAAAATTAAGCTAAGAATAATGGTTACGCAGAGCGTACTCAAAATTATGTTGGGCGTAATGTGCCACGTGTCACCATCTGGTGGCTAGCCTTGGGGAGGAAGCAACGGCTGTGCTCGATCCACATCACCCAAACTCGCACAACACCCTCCCGACTTAGAAAAATCATACCTTTCGCATACGAGCTCCGTTTTAAACGTTCTTTATATTTACGCGAAGGCGGGAACGTACTATACAATTTTCGTTTAGACTCCTTTGGCTAATTTTGAATTTATTTTAAATTTTATATTTTTAACAGGCCGCGACAGAATTGGTCCGTTAAAAATTCATAACTTCTTCATCCAACGTCCGGTTTTGTTTGTATTTTTATCATTATGCTACAAATAATGAGATCTTCAATTCTTTTTTAGGTTGTGTCGGCTAAAACCCGCTCGATCTAATATTCGAATTTCGGGTTGTATACCTGTAAAATCCCGGAATAGCAAGAGTAGAGTTGAAGGGCTAAAAGTGTAAGTTTTGGAGGGCAACTTGGTGAGTCCATGGATGGACTCGGCGAGTAGGGTCGCGACTTTGGTCGCGTGTCAAGTGGCCTACTCGGAGAGTCCAAAGATGGACTCGGCGAGTAGGCGCTGAGTGGAGAAAACCCTAATTCTCGGGGTTGAGCTCTATATAAAGAAAATTATGTTTCCTCCCCAGCCTCTTTGATTCCCCTTGAGCCCTAGAAACCCTAATTTCGTGGAGGAACACCATTGTTGGGCAAATTGGAGCTTGGAGAAGTGCTAGTTGAAGAAATCTTGAAGGAGAAAAGGCTTGGATCAAAGGGTTTTGCTTGGATTCGAGTTTCATTGTTGTTGGGGCATTCTTTGAAGGTAATATCTCGTTCTTGAGCTGCTATTGTCTAGATTCTTCATTTTTGGGGGTGTTGAGATCACATCTATTAGTGTTTTGGAGTCTAGAGGTTAGATCTGAGGTTTGCTACCTCAGATCTGGAATAGAGAAGGGTTGGAATGCCAGAAAGTCCCTATGATTGAGTATGTAGTGAAGCTATCTTGTCCCAAACCTTAGCCCTAATGTTTATAATGCCTAGATCTTCATGGATTCACGTAAAGTTTGCCACTTTATGTGATGGATGGGTTGTAGGAGGCTAGATCTATGTTTTGGATAAATTGCGTGGCCTGGAATGCTTCTGTATGGATTCAGACCGGTGGTACTTGGCGAGTCACAAGGGTGGACTCGACGAGTTTCTTGAAGATGAGCTGGAACTCGACGAGTTGGATGAACAACTCGGCGAGTAGGTTGAAGATACCCTTAGACTCGGCGAGTCTGTTCTTGGACTCGGCGAGTCTTGTCGAAGAGTCCCAATATTTTCTGGTTGAGTCGAGAATCGGTGAGTCAATGGATGACTCGGTGAGTTGGGTGCGAGTGGACTCAGAGTGGTTGGACTCGGCGAGTCTCGGGGTGACTCGGCGAGTAGAGTCAGTCAGGGGTTAACTTTGACCTTGTCCAAGGGTTGACCAGTTGTCTTCTAGGGGTATTTTGGTAAATAAGGGTATATATTGAGTTGAGTGTTTTGGTGTTCAGTGGAGGAATTCGTGCTGGAGTTCGGAGCAGCGGGATGTTATCCTTTCAGCCGGTAGTTTCGAGGTGAGTTATCCTCACTATATCAACAGGGTCTAAGGCACTAAGGCCGGCCCTTTTACCGGATTGAGATCCGGGTGTCTATTGTTATTTTATTGTTTTGATATGTTTGCATCCTGGTAGTTAGGATGGTACTCGTTAGAGACCTGGTTAAGGTCAATATCCTGGTAGATAGGATGATGCTATGCTAGTGACCGGTTAGGTCGGTATCCTGTTAGAGTATGTTGTGTTATGTGATCTGCTAGATCAGTTTGCCTGAATATGAATTGTTATGTGATTGTATGTTTATGTGCACATAGTTGTTTGGATTGGAGTTGGGTTGAGGCGGGTCCTGCTTTGTGTTGTAGGCCAAGATTCCCAGGACGGACCGGTTATTCCGAAGGCCCAGCGAGCGGTCCGGATAGGCTGTAGGCCCCTCGAGGGCGGACCAGACGTGCTGAGGCTCGGAGAGTGGACCAGGTCGACTGCAGGCCCGATGCGGGTGGACCAGTCATACTGTAGACTCAGAGAGTGGACCAGGTGAGTTGAAGGCCCAGTGCGGGCGGACCAACCATACTGCAGACTCAAGGGACATGATTGGACCCGGAGGGAGGACCAGGTGGACTGAAGGCCCTGCAAGGCGGACCAATCCCACAGTAGACCCGATATGCATGGTTGTTCTGTGATTCGTTATGAGATAGAGTGATATGTGTATGGTATACGTGGTTGGTATTTTGGGGGTATCTCACTAAGCTTTCGGGCTTACAGTTGTGGTTTAATGTTTTTCAGGTTCTTCAGGAGACTGTGGCAAGGCGAAGGCGTGATCGTACCGCTCCTCATGATTTTGTAGTAATGTGATTCTGGGAATACACTAAATGATTTGCATTGAAAACCTTTTTGTAATAATTTAATGAAATCGGATTGTTTATGAAAAATTTAAATTTGTTGGATTTTTCGGTTGTTACAATACCGCTAAGCCGAAACTTCGAAATATCATAACTTCTTCATACGAAGTCAGATTTGGGCGTTCTTTTTATGGATGCTCTCAGTTTAACGTATTCTACAACTTACATTTAGATTGCTAAGGCTAAAACTCACTCTATCATAAATTCACTATTTACGCTTCCTGGTGTCGTGCCGGTTCCATCGCGAAACGTCGACGGGTCATAACTTCTTCGTTATAACTCGGATTTCGGCGTTCTTTATATGTACGGAATCCTTGTCACATATAATAAAACTTGGTTCAAATTATTTATTCTAAATAATCTTTTGTCAAAAAGTCGTTTTCGACACTTATTGTCTCTACATTGACTAGCCCGGATCTACGGGTGTTATAGAAACATTTGTCCTCTCGCTCCTTCTCATCTTCCAGTCCACTATCTGTTGTGTATCCTCACATATGTGATACACCTTCCATCACGATGAAGCATTTTCCTGCAACATATTCTTATTTCACTAGCATTGCCTTGCCATGAGTCGGCTTTCTCACTTCTTCATCCTCTAAATTTGTGGACCACACCTGCACTACGCCAAATTCATCATTGTCACATGTATCATGTACAATCAAAGCACTCATGGTGTTATTATTAGTTACAGATTTTCTTTTCGTGATCTCCTCCAATCGTCTCAGGAGGTTCGCTTCCTCATCAACCTTTTCTGCCTTTTTCTTCAGCATGCAGTCTTTGGCAAAGTGATTATTGCCTCCACAATAATGGCAATCAAAGCCTGAGTCACCACCAATCTTTGTCTCCTTCTTGGATTCTTCTGACTTTGAACCCATCTTCGGATCCTCCTTGTGACAACCCGATATTTCGAGACAATGAAATGTAACACCAGTCAAATATAGGTAAAAATTAAACTTTCATAAAATCTTATTTCGGTTAAATAAAGTGGTAGGAATCATATCAATGTTTTCGTGCATATAAAGAACACTAAAATCCGAGTTATAACGAAGAAGTTATAACCAATCTAAGATTCGCAGAAAAAATCGGCAACACTGATAGACGTAAAACGCGAAGTTTCAATACAATAATTTTTAGCCTTAGGTATCTAAAGGAAAGTTTTAGATATCCCAAAACTGTAAGCATACATAAAAAGAATGCCCAAATCTGACTTTATGTGAGGAAGTATGCTTTTTCGAAGTTTCAGACATAGGAGTAGACAGCTAAAAACTCGAAATCGAGATCGAGTGGATTTTTGCCAACATGACCTAAACGAGAATCGAAGATCTCATCAATGGTATTACAATGGTAAAAAGTCCGGCGAAAATAGACAGCGGATGACGGAGTTATGAAATTTTAACGGACTTTTCCTGTCCCGGCCTATTAAAAATATAATATAAAAATAAAGTCAAAATTAGCCGACGGAGTCTAAACGAAAGTTGTATGTCGTAGTCTCACCTACGCGTGGATATAAACAACATCGAAAACGGAGTTGGTATAAGGAAGATATGAATTTTTGAAGTTTACTAAATAATTAAAATATAAATTTAATTAAAATCCGGTATTATCCGAAGGAGGAGTCATCGGACCAATCTAGGTTACGCCCAGCGTACCCTCGTATGCTCCGCGTACTCGGATGCTTGGCCTCAATTCATCCACGTCACTCTGATGTTTCGACCGAGGATGCGGTCATGCGTGATGAATGAGTACGCCCCGCGTACTCATGTACACCCAGCGTACCGAGGACCTCCAGCCCCTATAAATAGAATGCGAGGATGCCGGCCATTTTTGCTCAATTCTTCCCTTTCTCGCACCGAAGCTCTACGTTTCAACCCTCGGAGCCATCCCAAAGTCCCGGTTTTCATATCCAAGTTCGGAAGGAAGTATTACGCTCCCGAGATTCCCGAGAATCCCGAGAAATCTGCTTTCTCGAGTAGAAGTTCTGCTCGGTTTTGGTCACGCTTTCTTCAATCAATCAAGTGAGTTTATAGCCCTACAATCCACACTTTTAAATGTTTTATAAATACTTTTATATGCTTTTAAGGGGGGATACAAGTAAAACACTCGATTATTATCGTGTGGTATACAAAGTTTCATGATACACTTTTTATCAATGGAATCATATGTAATTTATAACTATTATAGGGAAACTTTCATATGCAAAATATACCACGATAACATCTTATCTTTTGAAATAAGAAATGATTTATGTATATTTGTAAATCAAACACTCTCCTTATACTATATGTATGTGTGTCCATCTTTGGCACGAAAAACATCAATCTTTTGCTATAGTTGTTTTTAATTAATCAATCTTATGAGATTTATAACTAGTATACAAATGGATTTACTAAACGTTTAGCAGTTTCACCAAACATAATACTTCAAATGACTTCTTAAACAGTTTTACATGTTTAAAACTCTTTATCACACTATCTTACACACTGTAAGTTCCTTTTAAACTCTGTTACATGGGTGTTTTCAAACAAAGATTTTCCTTATACTTAAACTGCCTTATCAAACAAAATACTTTCGATCGTTTTATAAACTGACATCAAGTCAATCTTTTCTTAGATATTAATCTTTTTCAAAGGGTTTACAAAACTTCTTTTATGCTTTTATATTATCAAATTCATGCCTATATATGTATAGTTACATAAGTAATGTTTAAAGGACTTGGGGAGGCTAACTCATTCTATTTCCTTTTCCTCATTGGGATGTGGCTATAGGATATCGGTTATCCGTTCGAATGTCGTCTAAATATTAGTTATATATATCATATGTACATATGTAGACATAAAAGTTTTCTCAGTTAGTTCGGTACCTTTGGGTAGCAAAGGCATACTTCAGGTTATACACGTACATTACTAGTAACTATAATAGGTATAGTTAGACGATACTATTTACCATTCCAAGTACAAGGAATCACACAAGAGTCAGTTCATTCCTGAGTCTATACAATACGTTACATGCTACATGAATACGATTACATAGATGAGCTTACATGAATACGTTTACATAGATATGCTTAATTGAATCCTCTTACATGGATACTTTTACCTAGATACTATATCATGAGATATTATTACATATTATACATATAGATTAGATATATCTATCCTAGTACAAACAGATACTTTGCGGGGCAAACCATTCCTATAACCTCTGTTAGCTACAGTGGTAAATGCACATCTATGGATGTCTACGGTTGATACCATTATAGGTATACTTGAAGGGACTAACTATTCCTACACCCCGTTCTTAGCAACAGAGGTAAATGTACATTTTTGGATGACTACAGTTAATACTATTCGGTAATTCCTATGCCGTGTTTATCCTAGTACCAAAGGATAATATTTAAGTTATTAGTTCATTTCCTTTACTTTGTTATACATTCGCATAAACGACGAGGTAGACTAATACTTATATAATTATATTACTACCTTTATTTTGTGACACATTTACATAATCGATGAGGTAGATTATAGTTTTATAACAATAGTTAAACAGGGAAAACCTATCACATTTACAGTGATGCGTACTTTCAAAACAGTTAGGTCTTGGTAGAAGACTACTCTTAATACTAATAGAAATCATAGGGATTTGCTAGGGTGTTCAAACGTTTTCAAATACTTTCAAACAGTTCGTACTTATATATACTTTTTCCAAATGTTTACCAGTCTTTACTTTCTAGTTTTGCAAATCAAACACACATTAATACTTATGAATTCACCAGCTTTATTGTTGATACTCGCTTTCAAAATAACTTGTATTCTCAGGTCACAAATAAGACAGGTACGATGACCAGGTTTTGTGAAGACGGAGTAGTCCAGACTCGTCTTATTCTGATTATTCATATTATTGTTGTATATTATGAAAAAACACACTTGTAACTAAAATTATAATATTAATGCAATGGATGATGTTGTTGCTTGTTTACTACTTTACATTGTTGTGATACATTACATGACGTCCTCCGCCCTAGAACGTTTCCGTCGTTCGCAGTTTTGGGGTGTGACAGATTGGTATCAAAGCATTGTTTATAGTGAATTAAGTATATCAACCCATAAAAGATATACTATCTATAAATACAATGGGATTAAAAATACTCTGACCAAGAGTTTATACTTTTTAATAATAAAATACTTGATTGAGTATACGTGCCTGCATTCATACTAAAATCCGTGTCACAATGACAAGAACAAAAGTATTATGATTGTTAAATATCACAGGTAAGCTTGGGGATGTATGGTCAGTCCTGGGAATGGCATAGCCTGATCAACTATGCTGGTCCGAGGAGTGATTAGCACATGCCTAAGAATGGTTGTGATGTGTCAACAAGTCTGAAAACTTACGAACACTACCACAATGAGAACATTATAACAGAACCTAACTCTAAAATACTATAGGAGTATTTTGTGTTACTATAATTACTTATTTGAGAAATAAAAAGGATCTTCATTACTAAGTTGATGGTTGCTAAGTGGATATACTAAGGTTATATGTAACTAGGATGTCATAGACTTAGAATTTGTGAAATTCTGCTTTACGTCGGTCCCTTGTGAATTTGGAGTTGAGGTCACTTATTCGAAGGACTATCCTATTTTGATTACATATAACTGGTATGCACTTTACAAATAATGATGTAACTAATGAAGATTATCTAATAATTATCTAGATAGTTCGTCTAATAATTAGTTCTTTACCCAAATTCTCGTGTAGATAACATGGTTGGACTCCATCCCCACGGCAACCCGTACTTCCCGAACAAAGGCAATGTTGGATGGTTCAAAGAAGAACCAGAGAATGATCATCCCATCCCTTTTTAATGATCACCATGATGAAGACCTTTCGGATGATGATAACTCCGAACTAGAGGATGAGAACCTACCCCCGGTAGCTCCCAATTCAAACCCTAACCCTCGTCCAGCTCTTCATGGCCTGACGCCTCCTTGGGTAGAATGCTTGGAAACATGGAGCGAAGAGCAAAATCAACCTATGTCGTTTAACGGAGACCGAAGCTTTTACAACGTAAACAAAGGGAGCTCAGCAGACAGAGTTCTACAAATCCTAATCCGTAGAGTTACCTGAAACCAAATTCAGGGCAGGATGACTTTTCAAAGTATCAAAGAGGTTAATGCCAATGCAAAAATGCATACCATTCGCACCAATCGCCTTGATCACGAGTGAGAGATCTGAGAGAAACCATGAAACCCTGCTACGAACACTAGCTGAAACCCGAGCCGAAGTCATAGAACTCCAAGTACGCCAGAGGGTTGTACAAGAGATACCTGCTTGATATGGAATGTCAACTAATCGAACTAAGGGTTCACCATAGGGGTGACCGTCACCAGTAGGAGATACCTTACTTCCTTCTTTGTTTTAAAGAACCGTGTTCCTGTCTATGTTATGTGTAGTACTTTCTATGTGACTATCTTGTACTGTTAGTACTTGTAGTTAGGACTTTATGATGTCAAAGACTTTTCTACTCCGAATATGATGTAAGACCTTCTACAAAGTTACTTTTCCCTAACCTATTACCTCTTAAACATAGATTATATGGACAATCGGCTAACTTCCGTGTTACTCTTTGTTCAAATAGCTTCATTATACTATCGTTGGAGTCTATCTGAAACCCCATCTAGTCAAGTTATTGGACTATGGTAATTTAACTTCGGAATCATTTTCAAGCCTCTTTTAAAGGTTGGATCATATTATCCACCAACCTATAATACCTCGGCTTGAACGACAAACGTCTTAAGACCATTCTACAAACATACTTCTACTCTGAACTAGGACTACATCATAGGGATATAGGTCAAACCATCATAAACATACTTCTAATCTGTACTAGGACTGCATCATAGGGATGTAGGTAAAACTTTCAAGAACATACTTCTACTCTTTACTTAAGCGATCGAAGTACATCCAGGTTCAACCATACTCACTCACAAATTCATTTTCTTTCCGTGTAACAGAATCATGTCACCGAAGAAAAACGACCAACCCATCAACCAAACACCAACTCTTTAGATTGATGCAGCTACCTTTCCATCTGCAGTCTCGGCTGTCGTGTCAGCTGTTCTGACCCACCTTAACGCTAACAACGCGAATGTTAGCGGGATTGTTAACAATAATTCCAATCCAAGCAACAATCAAATCCCTCAACGAGAAACAAACTACCACGACACCCCGAATCACGAGCCCAAGAATACCAAATGAAAGTTTTGGGCTAAAGCTAAAGGCAACTCACCCCAAGGGACAAGCAAAAGACAACAAACGGTGGCAGCCTTCGCAGCCACCACATCTGTACCTCCTACTACTATCCCTTCTGGTATACCAATTGCCCCTAACCCAGCCAGATAGTATGTTGGAAACCTACCAAACTGCAATAAGTGCAGCTTCCATCACCTAGGTAGTTGTTGTCTGTTACACTGCAAGACCTGCAACAAGAACGAACACACTACCTACTTCTGCAGGACTCAGATCCAACACATTACTTCAACCACCAATGTCGAAATTTCCCAGATATGCCATCTATGTGGCGTGATGGGACACTTCAAGAGGGACTGCCCAACAGAGAAGAATGACAGTGGAACAGGAGGAGTTTGACCTCATAATGGAAAAAGGCAATGAAGGACCCGACTATAATAGGATTTCACTTCCAATCGTCAGTATTAAGTATGTTGTTAAACACGTTTAAAACTAGTGCAACTCGAGTCTTATCTTTTGTGAGATCCCGTCAGTAAAGGGGACCCTCGTGTTGCGTATACTTGCCTTTTGTAGTATACCTTGTTCGCAGCAATAGTCTTATAGTAAAACTAAAGTATTGTAACTCCTTTAAAAGTTGCATTGTTGTCTTTTGTCTGTAACACCCTTATGATCAAATCTAATGCCTTTATTTCCAAGTTAGTCTGATATCATCATACAGCTTGACTCAATTTGATCCTTACAATACTAGTCTCGTGCACACATCTCTTTCTCTGAAATCGCCTTTCTAAGCAAAGCCATCATTCCAGAACTCCGAGGTACTCATGCATAGAGTCCCTCATGTTTCTTATCCTTCCAAAGAAAAACTCAAAAAACCTCCCTAAAGTACCACTCGTACAGCACGTCAAGTTCAATCCAAAGACTGATACGGTTGATCTATCGCTGAAGAATGTATACATAGGGGTGGTATATAATCAAGGTTCTACAGGTTTAGAATTGATGATTCCACTTTAACTTCTTTTCCTCATTGGGATGTGGGCTTAAAGAAGAATCATTTATTCGACTACCTTTTCAATCTTAATTATATACGACTCGTATACGCGAAACTGTAATTGATGAACTAGGTATGAGTTCTAATATGAACTTCAGGATGGAGACTGCTTAAGACTACAAGTGATCATGCTGCCATGCGAATAAACTTAGAAGCCGAGCACATGCCCTTCCCGCTGATCAGAACAAGAGAGACAGATGGAACAAAAGTACCTATTCTTTTTCCTAAATTCATGAGTAATCATACTTACTTTTAGATCTTCATGACATCTAATCAACCACAAGGTTTTGACTTCATAATCAGTATGAATTGGTTGTGTTCTTATGCAAGAGGAAAGGTCACTGCCTATACCTCAAGAGAGCTTAAGACACAGGAAGTTAACTATACAACACATGATCTTGAGTCAGGAGAAGCGATACTTGCTCTGAAGATCTGGAGACACTACTTGTAGGGTACAAGGTGTACTAATTTCACAGTCCACAAAACATCCAACATACATTCGACCAAGAAGAGTTATCACACCAGTAAGGTAAACGAAAGAAAAGAACTCGTTCCCCGATAGTGAAAAGTTCGTTGGAAGGCCATGCGAGGATCTGAATTCACTTAGGAACGCAAAGATCAAACAAAACTTCTATCCGTAGCGTAGTATCAATTCTGCTTAAACTCTAATTTCGGGACGAAATTTGCCTCTAACGGGGGGATGATGTGACAACCCGATATTTCGAGACAATGAAATGTAACACTAGTCAAATATAGGTAAAAATTTAACTTTCCTAAAATCTTATTTGGGTTAAATAAAGTGGTAGGAATCGTATCAAGGTTTTCGTGCATATAAAGAACACTAAAATCCGAGTTATAACGAAGAAGTTATGACCAATCTAAGATTCGCAGAAAAAATCGGCAACACTGATAGACGTAAAACACGAAGTTTCAATACAATAATTTTTATCCTTAGGTATCTAAATGAAAGTTTTAAATATCGCAAAACTGTAAGCATACATATAAAAAAAATGCCCAAATCTGACTTCATATGAGGAAGTTATGATTTTTCGAAGTTTCAGACATAGTAGTAGACAGCTAAAAACTCAAAATCAAGATTGAGCGGATTTTTGCCAACATGACCTAAACGAAAATCAAAGATCTCATCAATGGTATTACAACGGTAAAAAGTCTGGCGAAAACAGACAACGGATGAAGGAGTTATAAAATTTTAACGGACTTTTCCTGTCCCGACCTATTAAAAATATAATATAAAATATAAAGTCAAAATTAGCCGACGGAGTCTAAAAGAAAGTTGTAGATGGTAGTCTCACCTACGCGTGGATATAAAGAGCGTCAAAAACTGAGTTCGTATAAGGAAGATATGAATTTTTGAAGTTTACTAAATAATTAAAATATAAATTTAATTAAAATCCGATATTATCCGAACGAGGAGTCATCGGACCAATCTAGGTTACGCCCAGCGTACCCTCATACGCTCCGTATACTCAGATGCTCGACCTCAATTCTTCCACGTCGCTCTGATGTTTCGACCGAGGATGCGGTCATGCGTGACGAATGAGTACGCCCAGCGTACCGAGGACCTCCAGCCCCTATAAATAGAATGCGAGGATGCCGGCCATTTTTGCTCAATTCTTCCCTTTCTCGCACCGAAGCTCTACGTTTCAACCCTCGGAGCCATCCCAAAGTCCCGGTTTTCATATCCAAGTTCGGAAGGAAGTATTACGCTCCCGAGATTCCCGAGAATCCCGAGAAATCCGCTTTCTCGAGTAGAAGTTCTACTCGGTTTTCGTCATGCTTTCTTTAATCAATCAAGTGAGTTCATACCCCTACAATCCACACTTTTAAATGTTTTATAAATAATTTTATATTCTTTTAAGGGGGGGGGGGGGGGGAATACAAGTAAAACACTCGATTATTATCGTGTGTTATACAAAGTTTCATTATACACTTTTTATCAGTGGAATCATATGTGATTTATAACTATTATAGGGAAACTTTCATATGCAAAATATACCACGATAACATCTTATCTTTTGAAATAAGAAATGATTTATGTATATATGTAAATCAAACGCTCTGCTTATACTGTATGTATGTGTGTCCATCTTTGACACGAAAAACATCAATCTTTTGCTATAGTTGTTTTTAATTAATCAATCTTATGAGATTTATAACTAGTATACAAATGGATTTACTACATGTTTAGCAGTTTCACCAAACATAATAATTCAAATGACTTCTTAAACGTTTTTACATGTTTAAAACTCTTTATCACACTGTCTTACACACTGTAAGTTCCTTTCAAACTCTGTTACATGGGTGTTTTCAAACAAAGATTTTCCTTATACTTAAACTATCTTATCAAACAAAATACTTTCGATCGTTTTATAAACTGACATCAAGTCGATCTTTACTTAGATATTAATCTTTTTCAAAGGTTTTACAAAACTTCTTTTATGCTTTTATATTATCAAATGCATGCCCATATATGTATAGTTATATAAGTATTATTTAAAGGACTTGGGGAGGCTAACTCATTCTATTTCCTTTTCCTCGTTGGGATGTGGCTATAGGATATCAGTTATCCATCCAAATGTCATCTAAATATTAGTTATATATATCATATGTACATATGTAGACATAAAAGTTTTCCTCAGTTAGTTCGGTACCTTTGGGTAGCAAAGGCATACTTCAGGTTATACACGTACATTACTAGTAACTATAATAGGTATAGTTAGGAGATACTATTTACCATTCCAAGTACAAGGAATCACACAAGAGTCAGTTCATTCCTAAGTCTATACAATACATTACATGCTACATGAATACGATTACATAGATGAGCGTACATGAATACGTTTACATAGATACGCTTACATGAATCCTCTTACATGGATACTTTTACCTAGATACTATATGATGAGATACTATTACATATTATACATATAGATTAGATCTATCTATCCTAGTACAAACAGATACTTTGCGGGGCTAACAATTCCTATAACCTCTATTAGCTACAAAGGTAAATGCACATCTATGGATGTCTACGCTTGATACCATTATAGGTATACTTTAAGGGACTAACTATTCCTACACCCAGTTGTTAGCAACATAGGTAAATGTACATTTTCGGATGACTACAGTTAATACTATTCGGTAATTCCTATGACGTGTTTATGGGAGTACCAAAGTATAATATTTAAGTTATTAGTTCATTTCCTTTACTTTGTTATACATTCGCATAAAAGACGAGGTAGACTAATACTTATATAATTATATTACTACCTTTATTTTGTGACACATTTACATAATTGATGAGGTAGATTATAGTTTTATAAAAATAGTTAAATAGGGAAAACCCATCACATTTACAGTGATGCGTACTTTCAAAACAGTTAGGTCTTGGTAGAAGACTACTCTTTATACTAATAGAAATCATAGGGATTTGCTAGGGTGTTCAAACGTTTTCAACCACTTTCAAACAGTTCATACTTATACATACTTTTTCCAAATGTTTACAAGTCTTTACTTTCTAGTTTTGCAAATCAAAGACACATTAATACTTATGAATTCACCAGCTTTATTGCTGATACTCGCTTTCAAAATAACTTGTATTCTCAGTTCACAAATAAGACTAGTATGATGACCATGTTTTGTGAAGACAGAGTAGTCCAGACTCGTCTTATTCTGATTATTCATATTATTGTTGTATATTATGAAAGAACACACTTGTAACTAAAATTATACTATTAATGCAATGGATGATGTTGTTGCTTGTTTACTACTTTACATTGTTGTGATACATCACATGACGTCCTCCGCCCCAGAACGTTTCCGTCGTTCTCGGTTTTGGGGTGTGACACTCCTTTACCTTTTCAGAACTATAACTTCCCTGCCAGTTTTGGTTCTTGTTGGTTGGGAACTTTCTTTTGATAAAATTTCTTGGATTGGAAACCATCAGGGCATACTCTTCACCGGTCCATCGCACTCTGCAAGATCCAATACTTCTTCTTCTTCACCAGCACCTTTACCTTTCGAAATAAGAGCTAGTGACTCCAAACTAGAAACCACATTCGTTTCCTTTGACACCGCACTTTCGTGGGACTTCAGAATCCCCACAAGTTTCGCCAGAGAGTATGATTTGAATTGTTTGTGTGCCTTCACTGTGGACACAACCGCCATCCATTCGGGTCTCAGACCGTTCATGAAGGTAACATTCTGCTCAATAACCTTCCTTTCGATTTTGTGCTTTATCATCTTACTGAGAAGAGGATTAAACCGATCAAAAGCCTGAATGAGTTTCTCTTTGGGCTTCTGTTTGAAATCACCAAATTCAGAAAGCAGCAAGGTTTGAATCGAATGTTCCATATCTTCATCAGTAGAGTACAATTCCTTTAACCTATCCCATAACTCTTTTGTTGTGGCACATGAACTCACCAATAGAAACGTGTCTGATTGTAGAGCAAACTTAATCACTCTTAAGCCTTTGATGTTGCATTGAAACTTCTCTTTTTCATCTTGAGGAATGTCTTTCACATCAATCACAAGCTGATTGTACTCCTTTTGAGTTTTGACAATCTTTGAAGTGCTTAAGTGAGCAAACGGACAAACTGTGATTGCTTCCCAGATCAAGTACCCATTATCCTCTGAGTCGATTACATAATCTTCGAAGTGGTGCGTCCATACTTCATAATCCTGAGTGTATAATATTGGAATTCTTCTTGTTGATCCAATATTGTTGGAGATGTTGATTGGATTGGATTGAGAATCGTCCATAGACATTGTGACGTTTGATTGATAACCTATTTAAGATCAGACTTGTAATTTATCGTTAGGGTAAGATCGACAATTAATGAGATGTGCCAATTTGGAATGACGGCTCAATGAATACCAATCAATGCGAAAAAACCCTAATAATTTATTCAACAGAAGAGAAGTGTATGCATTACACAGCCTCCTGCTCTGATACCAGTTGATGAGAATAAATCTCTAGATCGTTTAGATCCTTCACATGTATATTGATAAAGAACAAACAATTCAATCACAATACGATTAAGAACACAATATGGAATCAATATGATGCTTATGATTCAAATATAGTCACGCCTTAGCAGAGCTCGATAAAGAACTTCCACTATAGAGGCGAGCTAGAGTTTACAATACTGTTATAAGAGAATAATTTCAACATTTTTATCAAAGGATGCATGCATGCACCTTAAATACTAAACCCCTAGAATAATAAAATGCATGGTTGGACAGGCCCAAACCGGCTGCAAAACTGGCTAAGGATCGAGCCCATGACACAACACTTATACAACCCAACAGTTGGGTATACCTCTTCTTATATTTCATTTTATTTTGTCGCTTCAACGACTTATTTTCTTTTTTGCTTTTCAAAATTCAATAAATGATCACTTTTCATTTCTATTTGTTTTTTAATATTGATAAAAGTATATTTTATATCAATATTATATTATATTTATAGAGAATTATAAACCTTATTGTTTAATTTTTTAATATATATATATATATATATATATATATATATATATATATATATATATATATATATATATATATATATATATATATGGGCATGGTGAATATGTAGCTGTCATGTATACAAGCTTAAATATAGAACCTAATAAAATTACATATTTTCATCCAAAAATCATTTTTGTTTGTTTAGAAATCAATTAAAATCTATTAAAAATTGTTAAAAAATGTATATTAACAATATAAACAATCAAAAAGTAATATCTAACATCACGTCCGGGAGGCTGCAGGTACTATGGATCCTCTGACTCCCAATCGGGTTGCCTTTGCAGACGGCAACATCAATAGATTGACTTTTAAAAATATATACAATGGAGATTTCAATGAGGAAAAAGAAAGTAATTCATTATTATAGGTAATATATACAACAATTTGATATTCAAAATATCAAAAGATTGAAATTGTCATTAATTCCAAATGTGAGTTCCTATGTATTTAATTACGAGGTGTCTTTGGTTCATTTTCATGGTGATGGAGTAGATATAGTTTTTAGAAACTGAATTCTAAAAAATTTAAGAAATGAAGAATCTAAATTGAATGAAATCAAAAATGTGAAAGTTTGAATAGCTTAATGGTGTTAGTTTTAAATCAAAACTACGTCGTTTTTAGTAGTTCTACACCTAATGTTAGATACATAATTCTACACCTAATGTTAGATACATAACAGCCACATATTCACTTTTGCATATATATATATATATATATATATATATATATATATATATATATATATATATATATATATATATATATATATATATATATATATATAAAGGATTAATTATCATATTGAAAAACTAAAAAATAATTTATTCAATAGAAAGAGATAAATACAAATTTATAAAAGTTGATTTTAAAAAATGATTTAATAAACAAAATTTAAAGAGATCATAGATGGTAAAGAAAAAGTTGGGTTGGACGTTGGAGTATAATCTGTTGATGCAAATTTATAAAAGTTGAGGGATCAAAAATATAATTTCTAAAAGTTGATTTAATAAATGAAAGACAAAATTGCAAGAATGGTCCCTATGGTATGTCAAAACTAACACCTTTGGTTCAAAATGGATTTGGCTTGCAAGGATGGTCCAATAGTTTCGTTTTGTTGCAAGTTTGGTCCAATTTCCTATGGACTTTTTTATAATGATGGATTTGACCTTATATTTTAATTTTCCATTTTATTTTATTATCAGTAATTAAAAAGCAATTAAAAATAAAACAAAAATAAAATACTCTCTCTCTCTCTCTCCCCCCCTCTCTCTCTTCCTCTCTCTCTCTCTCTTTCTCTCTCTCTCTCTACAAACAAAATTAATACAAATCTGGTAGTGGATTTGTAAAATGAAGAACCCTAACTTTTATCAATTTTGTTCAATTCATTTTATGAAGTCGAACAGACTAAACACATACACACTCATATATGCATATGAATATCAAGAACACTCGGTTTTTCCTGAGTTCAAGAACAAGAACATCATATTCACAAACTAAGAAATCGATTTCTGATGAACTGCCATCACCACCATCAGAATCAATTTCTTCTATGAATTGCCCAACTCAAACCCATAAGCACACAAACAAATCAATAAACATAAAGACGAAGGTAAACTACACCCCTTTTATCCCCCTCCTTGAATCGCAGACACCGTATACCCTAAATCAGTATAGGTTAAAAAGATTACGATTTATAGATGAAAGGGGTTACGATTTACAACCTAGAAATGTTTGCGTCCTTTCCAATTATTGAATCAAATGCCAATCATGTCCCTCTCTCTTGTTCTTCTCTGAATCGGTGTTTGAATCAAATGCCAATCATATCCCTTTCTCTTGTTCTTCTCGTCACTGCTACATCCCATCACCATGCTCGTCGCCTTTAGATATGTTCAGTCTGTAGCTAGATGATCCGGCGGTGGTGTGGAGATGTAACCCAGATCGATGACCCCCTTGATCGATGACAACCACCTCGTCGGAGGCTTAACAGCCGAGGAAAATTGATCCGAGGTGTCTTCCCCTCGATTTCCAGTTGCGAAACCCTCCATCTGAAAACCATAGCCGCCAAGAAACCCTAATCGTCAAGAAACCCAAACTTCAGATCTCGATCTCCTTTCTCTCGTTGGCATCTGTCTAGGTTCAAAGGGAGGGTAGCAACGATCGAATCGGGTGTTTGGGGTGGTGCTACCTGACCGGAGGGAGGCGAAGGGGCAGCCTAGGCTGGTGACAACCACTCGTTCTTCTTCTTTGGATAGTAGTAAGCAAGAAACGAGAGAGAGAGAGAGAGAGAGAGAGAGAGAGAGAGAGATAGGGTATTTTATTTTATTTTGTTTTGTTTTTAATTGTTGGTAATAAAACAAAAATGAAAAATTAAATAATAAGGGGAAAATCGTCTTTCCAAAAAAATTCAAACCAAATTGGACCAAACTTGCAAGAAAATTAAACTTTTGGACCATTGATGCTAGCCAAAACCGTTTTGACCCAAACATGCTAGTTTTGACATACTACAGGGACATTTTTGCAATTTTGTCTAAATGGAATTATAATATTGGGTAGGTTGTAAAACATAAATAATAAATGAGGGGTGAAAAGTGTAAGTTGGAGTATAATTACATATTAATATAACTTGATGTTTATAAACAAATAGTGTATGAAAAAATGTTGCTGTCCCGTAGGAATCGAACTAGCGTTTATCTCAAAACCACAACGTCCCTCAGCTACCTACACCAAATCAAATTTATGTTTTGTTTTGAATCAAATAATATATATATATATATATATATATATATATATATATATATATATATATATATATATATATATATATATATATATATATATATATATATATATATATATACACACACATATTTGGTAACTTGATAAATTGGCTAAAAATCGGACCCTATTTTTTTCGGGGCCCTATTTTTTTCCGGGCTAGTTAATTTAAAGATAGTAGGGGTTAAAAACAACTTTTCGATAAAAAATTATTTAGAATAAATAATCTTAACCAAGTTGTAGAATATTTCTTAAGGGTTCCGTATATATAAAGAAGACGGAAATCCGAGTTATAACGAAGAAGTTATGACTCGTCGAAGTTTTTCGGCAAAACCGGCACGGCACCGGGAGACGTAAATAGTGAATTTATGTTGGAGGACTTTTTAGCGTTGGTGATCTAAACCAAAGTTGTAGTATACGTTAAACCGAGAACATTCATAAAAAGAACATCCAAATCTGACTTCGTATGAGAAAATTATAATTTTTCTAAGATTCGGTTTAGCAGTGCACGGCCCGAAACTCAAATTTTAGTTCGAGCAGTTTTTGGCTTACACGACCTAAATAAGAGTTGAAGATCTCATTAATAGGAACTCAACGGCAAAAAGATAGACGAAAACGGAGTCCGTATGAAGGAGTTACGAATTCTTCGCGGTCATTTAACAGTCTAAACACCTCCTACTGCTAAATTTGAGATCTGTCAAGAATTAGCAGATGAAGTCTAAATAAAAGTTGTAGATCTTGTTTTTACCTACGCGTGGAAAAAAAGAATGTCGAAAACGGAGCTCGTATGCGAAAGTAACAGGGTTTAGAAGTCGGCAAGGTGTTGCTGTAAAAGGGGTGACCTGGCTGAATATGGGCCAAGGCTTTCTCCCCAAGAAAAGTCATTAGGTGATGACACGTGGCACCGACTCGGTGAGTCCGTGAACCGACTCGGCGAGTCCATCAGGATTTCACCCTATAAATAGAGGTGTGAGGTTCCCTCATTTTTTCACCCCTCAACCCTCTTCTTTCTTTCTCTCTCTCTCTCTCTCTCTCTCTCTCTCTCTCTCTCTCTTTCTCTTTCTAAACTCTCTCTCTAAGCTCCCTAACCCCCCTAAAAGCCTAGGTAAACCCCCTAGCACCCGAAGGAAGCTCCGAGACTCCCAGAGTCCCGAGAAAAGAGCCTTTCGGCTCGGGAACGCCGCTCCAACGAAGCCCGGTTTTTGAGAAAACCCGTTGTAAGTGAGTTATGCCTACCCTATCTTTAGTATAGCTTATGTTTTAATATAGTAATGTTATTAGGACCTTATAAGGAGTATTTTGGATATTATTATGGGTTATATAAGTATTGTTTAACACATATATAATAGTAATAATAGCTAGACTATTAATTAGTCTCGTCAAACGTTAGACTAAACTCTATTGGTAATGATACTAGGTTTCGTCAAGTGATAATTATTTTAAGAGTAACGAAGTGCTGTCTGAGTGTCAAATCACCACCTAACCTGGCAAGTGCATAGTTACTTTCAGCTTACACATAGATATGAAGTATTTTATATAAATTTCGTGCTATTTGTGCATATTATCAAAGTACTTGCTGTCTATGTTGGATGAACGTTTTTATGCGTGTTTTAAATGATTTAAACTGTATACGTATTTTATATATACAAATATGTTGGGGATGATATGGGTAGATGAATGTGACATCCCCAAAATCTCGACCATAAAAGACCGATTTTCATTTATGCATTTAAAATAATTTCAGATTAAATCCTTTTGATTTGAAAGAGTTGCGGAATTTGTTCCCAAAAACAAAACGTGATAAAACAATGTTTACCAAAGCATTTCATAAAAGAAATGTATTTTCATTATATAATCAAAACTCGGGATGTCATGTTCCGATACAGACCATAAAGCATAAACGATAACATTACAAGTCATTCAACAAATATATACATATACAGACTTGTACACAAAACAACTTGATGGTTCATCCATCTTATGCCCTTGCGCCACTTCCTGTAATACAAATAAACTGAGTGGGTCAGGCTTGGGAGCCTGGTAAGCATATAGGGTTTTCAACCCACAATAAATAATTATATTTAATTTCCACCAACCAACAATAACCCGATTACCCATTCTCTTTATTCTCACCTTACGTCCCTAAGACAACTAACATAAGGGACCTAGTCTAAAAATATTTCATCGGGGCGACAACACATGCTTCGGGGGTTCCTCAGCAATATAAGTCAAATAAGGCAACCATGAGGGTGATGGAATACAGCGAATGAACACTCAAGTTCATTAACACCTACAGGTTATGAGCCTGCTAGCGTTCCACTGGACTGTCTAGAAAAGTCCGTGGTCGTCATCTAAATTCTGCTAGATGACTGGATCAAAACAACATCGAGGCCTCTCATCTATTTATTACACACCAACTATCTACCCATGTTCTACCCAGTATATTAGTAGATAAAACATACAGTTTTATACATAGTTTAAAACATGTATATCATTTTCATTCAATACATATTCCACATAACAGATGAGGCACACCCACATAACACGTATTTCATAGAAAGTAAATCAGATCTATGAGATAGAAGAGAGTGAATATACATTCACGCACATAACAACAAAATTATACACATAACATGTATTTCGTATAAAATACTTTATAACTATGCGTTAGAAGAAAGTAACTACACACTCACTTGATCAGAAGATGATCGGACAGCACTACGGCTTGTAGAAGTAGTATTCTTCGGCAGATCTGGAAGATCTTCACAAAAACCGGACTCCTTGCGGGCAGAGCTTCGGCTCGGGAATCTTACTTCTCGGGATCTTCGGGACCTCGGGACTTGCTTCGGGGCTCGGGAATGATACCGGGGCTTCGGGATAATTCTTGCACGAAAAACAATACAAAAACGCGAGAAAAGGGAAGAAATGAGCAAACTACTCGGCTGCCCTCGACACCCTTTTATAGGGGCTGGAAGGTCGAATTACGCTGGGCGTAACTTGAGATTACGCTGGGCGTAACGACAATAAGATCGCTGACTCCCCCCCTTCGGATAATATTAGAATATATATATATATATATATATATATATATAAAATATCGAAAATATTTAATAAACTTCAAAAATTCATAACTTTCTCATACGAACTCCGTTTTCGACGTTCTTTATATCCCCGCGTAGGTGAGACTATGATCTACAACTTGTGTTTAGACTCCGTCAGCTAATTTTTAGTTTATTTTTATTATTTATTTTTAGTAGGCCGGGACAGGAAAACGCCGTTACAAAATCATAGCTTCTTCATCCGACGTCCGTTTTCGCCTATCTTTTTATCGTTTTACTACAATTAATGTGATCTTCGATTCTCATTTAGATTAGATTGTTTCGGCTAAAAACCGCTCGGTCTCAAATCGAGTATTCGGGCTGCATACCGCTAAGTCGAAACTTCGAAAAATCATAACATCCTCATACGAAGTCAGATTTTGGCGTTCTTTTTATGCACGCTCTCGGTTTAACAAACTCTACGACTTTCGTTTAGATCACTAAGGCTAAATATTTCTCTAACATAAATTTCAATTTTTATGTCATTCAGCGTTGTCGGTTCTGTCGCGAAACTTCGACAAGTCATAACTTCTTCGTTATAACTCGGATTTTGGCATTCCTTATATCTCAGGAATCCTTGTTTCGAGCACTACAGCTTTATGTAAAGATATTGAGATTATCCCACACTTCAAATTCGATGCTTATTTTATTCTTAATTCATTAAATTATAATAATTAAGAAAATAAACACATAATTCACATAATACTCAAATATTTCATCATTAATACTTCAAAAAGACTTACATGGGTTAACCTAGACTATTACATCAATGATAATGCCTAGCCTGGCAACGTGAGCGTTACAATTCTCTCCACCATAGAATGATTCCGTCCCCGGAATCACACATCAACAAACAAATGCGGATAGCGACTCAACATGTCACTCTCCGTTTCCCATGTGAGATTTGGCCCATTCAAATGTTTCCAACGAACAAGCACTAATTCGACCATCTTGCGTCGAAGCTTCTTAGTCTTTCGGTCAACAATTGCCTCTAGTTCTTCAATTAACCTCTTGTTTTCATCAATTCTCAATTCAGAAATTGGAATTATATCGGGAGCTTCTCCCGTGAACTTCCTCAAATAACACACATGAAAAAGTGTTGTGAATTCCATTCAGTTCTTCGGGTAATTCGAGCTTGTAAGCTTGGTTCCCAATCCTCTGAAGAACTTTAAACGGTCCAATAAACCTTGGACTTAATTTTCCCCTTTTACCAAATCTTATAAGTCCCTTCCACGGCGAGACTTTAAGCAAAACCGAATCTCCAACCTCAAAAGTCATCGATCTTCGCTTCTTGTCAGCATAGCTCTTTTGACGATCTTGAGCTGCTAACATTCTTTCTCTAATTATTTTCAACTTTTCAGCAGTTTGATGAACCATCTTCGGTCCCATAAACTGCTTTTCCCCAGCCTCAAGCCAACAAGACGGCGTACGACACTTCTGTCCATACAAAGCTTGGTAAGGTGCCATCTATATGCTCGAGTGGAAACTATTATTGTAGGAAAATTCTACCAATGGTAAATGTTCATCCCAATTACCTAGGAATTCCAGGGTACATGCTCTCAGCATATCTTCAAGTGTTTTTATTGTTCTTTCAGTCTGCGGATGGTAAGCTGTACTTAAACATAACTTGGTACCCATTTCCTCTTGTAGACTTTTCCAAAACCTCGAGGTGAAACGGCTATCACGATCTGACACAATCGTTAACGGAACACCGTGAAGCCTCACAATTTCCTTCACGTAAGAATTCGCAAGTTTTTCCATAGACCATTTCTCCTTGGCTGCTATGAAATGCGCACTATTAGTGAATCGATCAACGACCACCCAAATCATGTCGTGACCATTCTTTGTTCTGGGTAGTTTAGTGACAAAATCCATAGCAATGTCTTCCCACTTACCCATAGGCACAAGCAATGGTTCTAAACTCCTGTACGGTTTCTGATGTTGTGTCTTTACTCTCACACAAGTCACACACTCAGCCACATACTTTGCAACATCAAGTTTCATCGTCGGCCACCAGTAGTAGGGTTTTAGGTCCCTATACATTTTAGTGCTACCGGGATGAATCGAGTACATGGTTTTGTGAGCTTCTTCCATAAGAAGATCTCTGACTCCTCCTGTCTTAGGTATCCAAATCCGATCTTGGAACACCTTCAGTCCATGACTGTTTACACCGAACACCAACGTTTTGCCCAAACGTTCCTTCTTTTGGTCATTCTTCTCAGAAGCTTCACTTTGAGCTTTCTTTATACTTTCTAAAATAGTCGAGACAACTTCAATTCTCAACGCTCTTGGCCTTTTTCTTTCAAGATTGACTTTCCGACTGAGAGCATCAGCAACAACATTAGCCTTACCGGGGTGGTAAAGTATCTCACAGTCGTAGTCTTTAAGTAATTCTAGCCAGCGTCGTTGCCTCATATTCAATTCCTTCTGACCAAAGAGATATTGGAGACTCTTATGATCAGTAAAAAGTTTGCACTTCGTTCCATAGAGGTAATGCCTCCCTATTTTCAGAGCGAAAACTACCGCTGCCAACTCCAAATCATGAGTCGGGTAGTTCTTTTCATGCTCTTTCAGCTATCGAGATGCATATGCTATCACCTTTTCTCTTTGGGTCAAAACACAACCCAATCCAACCCCAGACGCATCGCTATAAATAGTAAAGTCTTCAACTCCATCAGGTAGAGAAAGTATCGGTGCCTCGCATAGTTTCTTCTTTAGCTTCTCGAATGCTTCTTTATGCTTATCATTCCAAGCATAAGTAGATCCTTTGTGGGTCAAAGCTATCAACGGAGTAGCAATCAAAGAAAATCCTTGGATACACCTTCGGTAATATCCGGCTAATCCCAAAAAGCTTTGGATCTCCATGGGACTTTTCGGTTGTTCCCACTTCATCACAGCTTCGATCTTCGCTGGATCAACCATTATCCCTTCTTGGTTGACCACGTGACCCAAGAATTGGACTTCACGAATCCAAAAATCACATTTGGAGAACTTAGCATACAACTTCTCCTTCTTCAAGACTTCTAACACTTCTTGCAAGTGTCTGCCATGCTCCTCTTGGCTTTTTGAATAAATCAGAATGTCATCTATGAACACTATCACAGATTTATCAAGGAACGGATTACAAACTCTGTTCATTAAATCCATGAATGTTGCTGGAGCATTGGTTAGTCCAAACGACATAACCAAAAACTCGTAGTGTCCATATCGGGTTCTGAATGCAGTCTTCTCTATATCCTGCTCTCTTACTTTCAGCTGATGATATCCTGACCTTAGGTCGATCTTCGAGAAATAGCTCGAACCTTGTAGTTGATCGAATAGGTCATCAATCCTCGGCAACGGATATCTATTCTTTATTGTTGCCTTATTCAGCTCTTGGTAATCGATGCACATCCTCATGCTTCCATCTTTCTTCTTCACGAATAACACCGGAGCTCCCCAGGGCGATGAACTAGGTCTAATGAAACCTTTGTCCAATAACTCCTGAAGTTGCATCATTAGCTCCTTCATCTCCGTCGGTGCTAATCGATAGGGTGCTTTTGCTATTGGTGTGGTTCCTAGTAACAAGTCAATTCTGAACTCCACTTGTCTATCAGGTGGTAATCCAGGAAGATCTTCGGGAAATACTTCCGGATAATCACACACCACTGGAATACTCTGCATCACCTTCTTTTCCTTCTTAGCATCAATCACGAATGCTAAATATGATGTACATCCCTTGGTCAAACACTTTCTGGCTTTCATTAGGGAAATGATTCCAGAATTCACTCGGCGTTTGTCCCCATACACCATAAACGAATCTTTCCCAGGCGGGTTTACTTTAACTATCTTCTTCTTGCATAAAATTTCGGCATCATTGGCCCTAAGCCAATCCATTCCCAACACGATGTCGAAACCATTAAGTTCGATAGGTAATAAGCCAATCCATTCCCAACACGATGTCGAAACCATTAAGTTCGATAGGTAATAATTCCTCATGAAACTTATTCCCATTAAGGTTGATTAAGATGTTTTTCATACAATGGCTAACAGGTACAAACTTGTCACTAGCAACTTCGACTAATAAAGCATTATCTAGTCTATCAACAGGCAAAGCTAGTTTCCTACCAAACTCATGTGAAATAAAGGAGTAGTTGGCTCCAGAATCAAACAAAATTTGAGCAGGTAATTCGTTTACGAGAAAGGTACCTGAAGCGACATCAGCTTCATCTTTCACGGCCTCAAGTGTCATCTGGAAGGCTCTCGCCTTCGGCTTTGGTGGAATGTTAGGTCTAGCTGCCTCCTTCTTCTTCGGACAGTCTTTCAAAATATGCCCCTCTTCATTACAACCAAAACACATCCTTTGTTGTTCGGACACTCATTGGCAAAATGCCCAACCTTTCCACACTTGTAGCAGGTTACATCCTCGCTACATTTCCCAAAGTGCTTTTTCTTACACTTATCACACCACTTCGCTTTGCCTCCTTTTCCTCCACCAAACTTTTTTGAATCAGATTTCGAAAATTTGCTTTTCTTACCGGAACCAGATGTTCCCTCAAACTTTCTCTTATCACCAACTTCAACCTTGTTGGTGGTTCTCCCCTTAATCATGTTCTCAACAGACTTGGCAGCCCAGATAGCTGCCTCTAGAGTATGTGCCTGACGTACTGGCACCTCGTACTCCCATTGGAGTCCCTTCGCATACCAGTCCACCTTTGTCAGCTCATCTGGAACGATGCGCAAAGCAAACTCCATCTTATCTGTAAAGTTATTAGTGTATTCATCAACTGATATGCTGCCTTTCTTCAATGTTAGAAACTTGTTCTCTAGTTCCAACAGATTTTGAGTCGAGCAGAACTTGCGCTTGAACTGCACCAAGCATTATGCCCATGTCAATTGCAGTGGCTCATTAAGGATTAAAGTCTTCCCTAGAGTGTTCCACCAACGAATGGCTCCACCTCGGAATTAACGCACTGCATAGATAGTCTGCAACTTGCCTTTGCAGCCACAAGTCATGAAGGTCAATTCCATTTCTGAGATCTAATCCATAACTCCAATCGGATCCTCCTTTCCATTGAAGGTCGATGGTTTGCAAGTTAGAAATTCCTTATACTTGCATCCCATTCCATCATTCCTTCCATCATGGTTGTCTTGCCCAACTATCGGTGGGTTGGCTTGACCAACAGACCCACTGAAGTTTCCACCTTCCGAGTGCCCTTCATTTAATTCGGGCTCTTCCACATGAATTGACAGTTCTTCACGATTCTGTTGAAGCAACCGCCTAGTTTCATCTATCTGACGATCCAACATTGTTTGAATCATCATTTGCACACCAGCCATGGTTATTGGCTCAGGTGCTGCTGCTACAACAAGTATTTGTTCAATCACTGGTGGTTGATTCCTGTTTTCATCAGCATTTCCAACTCCACTTCTTGTTCTCACCATTTTTGATCTACACACCAAATAAGGTGAAATTAGATCCTCATTCACGGTAGATATTCAAATCATCCTTATCACTCCGAAACGTTTACATGCTAGTTCTAATATCGTAGACGTACGCTTAGAATCCTACACACATAAAGTTTCTAGATCCGGTCGGCAACAGACCATAGATCCGAACAAATAATATCATATATGGCAACATATAACATTTAGCACATAAAGCATTTTAGGAAACTTTCCTAAAATAAACTAGTGCTCGTGTATAAAATATAACAGACACACATCTCAAAATTCCACTTAGCATTCTAAGTTTAAGTCTAGAAATCCTACAAATTCCTAGTTTGTTTAAACTAATGCTTTGATACCAACTGTGACATCCCCAAAATTCTCAGCCAGAAAAGACCGATTTTCATTTATGCTTTTAAAATTATTTCAGAGTAAATCCTTTTGATTTGAAAGAGTTGCGGAATTTGTTCCCAAAAACAAAACGTGATAAAACAATGTTTACCAAAGCATTTCATAAAAGAAATGTATTTTCATTATATAATCAAAACTCGGGATGTCATGTTCCGATACAGACCATAAAGCATAAACGATAACATTAAAAATCATTCAACAAATATATACGTATACAAACTTGTAAACAAAACAACTTGATGGTTCATCCATCTTATGCCCTTGCGCCACTTCCTGTAATACAAATAAAACTGAGTGGGTCAGGCTTGGGAGTCTGGTGAGCATATAGGGTTTTCAACACACAATAAATAATTATATTTAATTTCCACCAACCAACAATAACCCAATTACTCATTCCCGTTATTCTCACCTTACGTCCCTAAGACAACTAACATAAGGGACCTAGTCTAAGAATATTTCATCGGGGCGACAACACATGCTTCGGGGATTCCTCAACAATATAAGTCAAATAAGGAAACCATGAGGGGGATGGAATCCAGCGAATGAAAACTCAAGTGCATTAACACCTACAGGTTATGAGCCTGCTAGCGTTCCATTGGACTGTCTAGAAAAGTCTGTGGTCATCTTCTAAATTCCGCTAGATGACTGGATCAAAACAACATCGAGGCCTCTCATCTGTTTATTACACCTGTATATCATTTTCATTCAATACATATTCCACACATATTAGTAGATAAAACATACATTTTTATACATAGTTTAAAACCTGTATATCATTTTCATTCAATACATATTCCACACAACAGATGAGGTACACCCACATAACACGTATTTCATAGAAAGTAAATCAGATCTATGAGATAGAAGAGAGTGAATATACATTCACGCACATAACAACAAAATTATACACATAACACGTATTTCGTATAAAATACTTCATAATTATGCGTTAGAAGAAAGTAACTACACATTCAATTGATCAGAAGATGATCGGACAGCACTACGGCTTGCAGAAGTAGTAATTTTCGGCAGATCTAGAAGATCTTGACAAAAACCGGACTCCTTGCGGGCAGAGCTTCGGCTCGGGAATCTTACTTCTCGGGATCTTCGGGACCTTGGGACTTGCTTCGGGGCTCGGGAATGATACCGGGGCTTCGGGATAATTCTTGCACAAAAAACGATACAAACACGCGAGAAAAAGGGAAGAAATGAGCAAACTACTCGGCTGCCCTCGACACCCTTTTATAGGGGCTGGAAGGTCGAATTACGCTGGGCGTAACTTGAGATTACGCTGGGCGTAACGACGATAAGATCGCTGACTCCCCCCCCTTCGGATAATATCGGAATATATATATAAATAAAATATCGAAAATATTTAATAAACTTCAAAAATTCATAACTTCCTCATACGAACTCCGTTTTCGACGTTCTTTATATCCTCGTGTAGTTGAGACTACGATCTACAACTTTCGTTTAGACTCCGTCGGCTAATTTTGACTTTATTTTTATTATTTATTTTTAGTAGGCCGGGACAGGAAAACGCCGTTACAAAATCATAGCTTCTTCATCCGACGTCCGTTTTCGCCTATCTTTTTATCGTTTTACTACAATTAATGAGATCTTCGATTCTTATTTAGATTATTTTGGATAAAAACCGCTCGGTCTCAAATCGAGTATTCGGGCTGCATACCGCTAAGTCGAAACTTCGAAAAATCATAACTTCCTCATACGAAGTCAGATTTTGGCGTTCTTTTTATGTACGCTCTCGGTTTAACAAACTCTATGACTTTTGTTTAGATCACTAAGGCTAAATATTGCTCTAACGTAAATTTCACTTTTTACGTCATTCAGCGTTGTCAGTTCTGTCGCGAAACTTCAACAAGTCATAACTTCTTCGTTATAACTTGGATTTTGGCATTCCTTATATCTCCAGAATCCTTGTTTCGAGCACTACAACTTTATGTAAAGATATTGAGATTATACCACACTTCAAATTCGACGCTTATTTTATTCTTAATTCATTAAATTATAATAATTAAGAAAATAAACACATAATTCACATAATACTCAAATATTTCATCATTAATACTTCAAAATGAGTTACAAGGGTTAACCTAGACTATTACATCAATGATAATGCCTAGCCTGGAAACACGGGCGTTACAATGAATGATTAGAGGGAAAAGATTATGTGAGTAAACATAAGCAGCTATAGACTTAGTACCTAATAAATAACACTGGCAGCTATGGACTTAGTGTCTATTGGACTAACACTGGTAGCTATGGAATTAGTACATGTTAGGACTTGATAACTATGGAATTAGTACCTACTAGATAAACACGGGTAGCAATGAACTTAGTACCTGTTAGGAATTGGTAGCTATGGACTTAGTACCTACTAGATAAACACGAGTAGTTATGCATTTAGTACCCGATGAATAAACTATAGCAGCTATGGAATTAGTGCTTTACGAACGAGCATTGGCAGCTATGGATTTAGTGCCAGTCCTATAACCCTAGAAGCAAGGGACTTCGGAATAAACGAATGCAGGATAGATGACTCTTAGGATAGATCCTTAAGAGTAAAGAAGATAATGAGGATGAGTAATTGGGTTGATTGTTTGATTGTTTAAACATAATAATTATATTATTGTGGGGTTGAAAACCCTATGTACTCACCAGGTTTTCCAACCTGACCCACTCAGTTTATTTATATCACACGTGTTGATATGAAGTCACATTACACTGAGAGATTAAGGAGATAGAGATCACTAGTGATAATAAATGTAAGTTCTATTTATGCTTATGTTTATGTATTAACGATGACATCCCAAATGTTTTAAAATGAATAAAAATATTTTTCCTTGGAAATTCTTTGATAACGTATTTATCATGTTTTACTGGAAACAAATTCTGCAACGTTTTTATTAAAAGAGATACTCTGATTTTTAAAAAGCATAAACAAAAAAAATCGGTCTTTTCTGACCGTGAAAATGGAGATGTCACAATATATATATATATATATATATATATATATATATATATATATATATATATATATATATATATATATATATATATATATATATATATATATATATATATATATATATATGACAAAACTGCAAAAATGGCCCTTGTGGTATGCATCTTTTTGAGATTTTAGTCCAAACCCCGGATTAGTGGTCCTTTTGGACTAGTTTGTATGTGAAATAATCCTTATGAAAATTGAAATGACTATAATACCCTTGGGGTATTTATTTATTTTTCTTTCATTATTTTAAAATTTAATATTTATTTATTTATTTTAACAATTAAAAAAATAATAAAGGACCTCTCTCTCTCTGTCTCGCTCTCTCTCTTTCTCTCTTTCTTTCTTTCTCTCTCTCTCTCTCTCTCTCTCTCTCTCTCTCTCTCTCTCTCTTTCCATTTCCCAGTTCATCTTCTCCAACCAAAGAACATGATTACAGCCCCAAAACTTTGTTATGTATAGATAACAAAGGCAAAAGTGAGTCCTCACAAAGTGGCATAACAACAATAACACCAGTAGAAGAGGAGGTAGAATCGAAATCAGAGATCGGTTCTTCCTCATCCAAGACTGTTGATCGATCGAAAAGGAAAACGACAATAATGAGGGGGAGAATCGGACTTATAGGAGTCGCAAGAGGTGACGGGGCTGTTCGAAGATGACCGTTGGAAGAAGCAGCTGATGACAGCGGTGGTTCAAAACAACATCGACGACGGTAGCAGAGGCTGCTCCGGTGACTTCTGTTGCTTCGTTTTCTCCTTTTTCTGGTGAGCTCGACAAGAGGGAGGGTAGGGAGGAATGAGGGCTATGTTTAGTGGTGATTTTTAATAGAGAGAGAGAGAGAGAGAGAGAGATGTATGAGGTGGGTATCGGTGGTGGTGGGTCCGACATCACACAGTAGTAGCGGCGACAGCTAGGTGAAGGTGGTAACGATGGGCGGCGTTGGCTGCTCTTCTGCTTCTTTTCCTTCCTGTTCCGACGATCACCAGACGAGAAAGGTAGGTCGGAGGAGGTGTTTGGGTGGGCTCTCTTATCCAAAACAGGGGTTATTGGATGGTGGAGATATGGTGGCTCACGGTGGCAGTGGGTGGTTGAGGGTGGTAGTCCTTGACTGCTCTTGATTCCCTCTTTGATCCTTGACATTAATTCAGTGAGAGGGAGGGAAAAGGAGGTGAAGTAGTGAGGTTTCTTTCTTACAATGGTGATGGAATGGTGCTTTATGGCAGCAGCGGGCTTAGTCCAAGAACAAACAACCGTCTCGGTCTCTTTCACTCTTCCAGTATACTACCAATTCGGTTCAGAGGGAAAGGATTTTCTGCACCACTTCAATGGGGAAGTTTTGTTGGATTAGTGTCTAAGTCCATAACTATTTTGGTATGTACTTGACCCGATGGTGCATGATCCTTTTGGGTTGCCTTCACCAAAGCAACTTGATTGGAGAAATAAATAAAGAGAGAGAGAGGTTATTATGATTTATTAATATGTTATAAGAATAATATATTAAAGGAGAAATCATATTTGCTTAATTAATATTGGTCAATAATTAATTAGGAATTAATTTTGTGATCAAATGTAATTAATTAAACTAGAGGGGCTGATTTGTAATTATGTGATAGTTACAAAATAAGGTAAGGATTATCTTAAATATAGGGTGAACGAATTTGAGGTGATAAGGCCTTAGAATTCGACTATGATAAGGATTCAAGGATTATCTTATGGGTTGCTTTGTGGATAAGCAACTAGATAAGGATAATGATTGAAACCCTATCTCTACACCTATATAAACACCCCTTGGCTCATGAATTCGTGTATCCCTTCCTAAGAGGTCCTAAGGAAGAATTCTAACCTCTCTCCTCTCTCTTTATACCTTCTCCATTTGCTCTTGGTGTTTGTAAGTCATTAGAGGAGTGACACTTGTGACTCTAAGCATTCCAAAGTCAATTCAAGGAGGAATTTGGATTGTTATTGCTACATAACAATCAAGGTAATATCTTAAACCTAATTATATGTTAATATCAATTTCATATACTAGAATTAGGGTTTATAGTCTTGGATTCAAAGCATGTACAATAGAGAAACCTAAATCCAAGCATTAGGGTTTGTATGAGCACATAGGATGTCTTATGACCAAAACCCATTAGTGGTATCAGAGCCATTGGTTTGGTTTCAATTGTATGAACTTGATATATTAGGGTTTATTGCCAATAAACCCTAGGAGGCTAGGTTTTTTTAAGATTAGGGTTTGCAAACCCTAATTTGCAAGAGTTTGAATAAGATCTTCAAATCCTTTCCTTAAACCCTTAAATTTCGAAATCTAGGGTTTGTTATAATCCCTTGATTTTCGAAATTTGCCTCCTCCCCAAGATAAGATCCTAATTTTTAGGGATTTGGATTATCCCATATCTTGTAATTATCCTCTAATTGTTATATATGGTAATTCAAGATCTTGCATTATCCATCCATATTTTCGAAATCTATATAGATATTTAAGGGATTATGATAACTTAAATGTATAAATGGTAATTATCCTCATTATTTAGATAATCCCTTATGATTTAATAATTAAATTAATAGTCTAATTTAAGATAATTAATAAATCAAGAGTTTTAATATTTAAAATTTTAAATTTAAATGTCATAAATTCGAAATTTTAAGATAGATTAAAACTAAATTGTTTTGAAATGTTTCAAAACTTGCCCTCAAGTTTTGGAATTTAAAAGTTGATTAGGAATGTTAAATTCTAAAACCCTAGTTTTGAAAAGTTCAAATACACCCTTATGGTTTTATTAATTAATTAAAGAGCATAATCAAAAGAGATTTAATAAATCCATAAAAGTTTAGGTTAACCATTTAATTGAATTAAAAGTGTAATTGTTAAAGTTAACCACATAGTATTTTAAAAGTATAAAATCCACCCTATACTATATATATAACATTAAAAGTCTAACATTATATATATATATGTATGAGTAAAAGTCAGTCTTACCGTTAGTAGGCCTCATTCACGAAGCTGGTCTATAAGGGGTGTTTAAGGAAATTGCCTATAAAATGGCGATTGAATGGGTATCCACTCTTACTCACCGCACTTTTTACTAGTGGAGGGTCGTTAGCCGAACGGGTAGGATAGGACGAAACCTTCCATTATAAGTATAATGAAATACAAAGTAACTAAATGTTTTTCTAATTCTCAATCTTAGTTACTTAGGCAAAAGTGAATTGATGCAATTCCATGAAATTACACTTTGTGCCCTTGCGAAAACGTTAGTGGAGCGTGTGTAGTTTACCGGCACACTAAATGGTTCTAAGCAAAGGTTGCAAAGGGTGACTCAATGTTTGTCATAGTTCGGTGGAGCGTGTGTGGTTTACCGGCACATCGAATAGGTGACTGTAACATGTGAGGGCACCATGTAAGTTTGCATGGTTATTCACACCCGCTTTGTGATCCTCGGCATCCCAGTCACAAACAAGAGGGGCATATCGAGATTTAAACATGACATTGAAAGTTCAATGAATCTCAAAGGATCTAGGAGTTTTCATAGATTTAAAACTTAAATTTCTTTTTCGTTTTTCATGGTGGAAATTAGTGAATCGTCATTCACTTACCTTCAAATATTCTTCAATTAGGGTTACGGCATCCCTCTCCCGAGTTGTAGAATATTGTGTTGGGTCCTAGCCTTAGTATTTCATTTGGGTGATTTACTAAGGACTCAATCTATCGACTAACTTGAATTTGTTTTTCTCCCGTTTTGTAGATGTCAAAGTTCGACAACTATGGTCTTCTCAAATCCCGTGGAACAAGCATTCCACATGAAGATGATATTCCACGATTCGATCGAGGAACAAGAAATCATGCTTCACTTCCTCCTCCTCCTCCAATTATTCTCCCTAACCCACAAGATTGTAAAATTGAAAGGTTCAATATTACTCAAGCCCTGTTGGCAAGTAAACATAAAGAAGGAAAGCCGGTGTGTGCACACGTCTTAGGGATGAAGTCACACATTGATAGGTTAAGAATGATGGGATCCGTTGTCGGTGAAGAGATGGCTGTTGATTGGGTTCTTCAGTCACTTCCTAACTCGTATAGTGAGTTCGTAAGAGAGTACTATATGATGAACCACGACGTAACCCTTATTGATCTCACCTATATGCTTATTGCTGCTGAATCAGCAATGGTTTGGCGCAATAGAAAAGCAAAGTTGATTGGTGAATCTGCCTTCAAGACCTCTATGGATATAGACAATGGCAATGAAAGACATGCAATGATCGAAAAGTTTGATCACAAGAGAAAGGCGATGCCTGAAGTAGTTCCATGTGTTGTTCCAAAAGAGTCAATTTGCTTTTATTGCCAAGAGAAGGGGCATTGGAGACGAAGTTACCCTATTTACCTAAGAGATCTAAGAGATGGGAGAGTCAAAAGTATGACCACGCTTCAGGTAAAATCCACTATCTAACTCCGTTAAGTTCCTATTCATTGATTCTTAATACATGATGTGATAAGATTGCATTTGAATGTTTTAAAGGATCGGTGAAAAGAAAGGAAGCTTGATAAGAGAGCAAGATGAATCTAATCACAAGAGATGGATCTTGATCGCATGGACTTGAAGATTGGATTTTTAGCTTAGATAGTTATGATAGAGTTGTTAGAAATTTTCCTTTTACATAGTTTTTCAATAGATTTTGCATTGTAAGGACAAATGTTTTTCCGCTGCTTTTATAAATAAAATAAATTTTGTTTGACTTATTTATTTATTTGTTTACTTCCTTGCAATGAAATCGTTATGAAAATTGATGTTTGCATATTTCTACAACGAATGGATATGATTCTTAGTTATGTTATTTATGGGAATGTCGAGAATTTACCAAATAAGGAGAGTTTCTCATCGCCCAAAGTTTCAATTGACTGAAATTTGGAATCACGCAACTTGGTTGCATGGTGAATGAGAAATTTCATATTTGGAAATTAGACAAATTCGTTGACAAAGTGTCAAGTGAAGGACTAGGAGATCGAGTACACAAAGTTGTGTGTTGATCAAGTTCACCATAAGAGTAACAAAGATATTCGTCATGATTTACTAAAGGCTTAGTAAATATGATTACACTTACAAGATTAAGTGTGATTCTGAATTGATTAAAGGGTTTAGATCAATAGTAGAACGAATAAGAAGAATCAAGTAGGCAGAAAGATAAGAGTTTCTCCATTCTAAGAAGAAGGGAGAGTAGCTTTTATGCTTTATGATAAGTCTTAATGATTAAGAACCATATCTCAATTGATCCTCTAAGTGAGTCTTAGTACAATTGTATGTTTAAGAAGAGGAATCAAGGATTGAAGAAATGGTTAGATCAAGAAGTCTATCATACTTCGTTCCAATAACAAGTCTTAAAGTTAAGATTGTGACAATGAGTGAAAAGTATTAAAGGTTTATAACATTCATAAAATGTGGAAAGTTGTGATGTCTTGAATAAGACAAAGACCAACTTGGACCAATTTATGAAGTGTTTTGATAAAAGCTACACTAACTCTTGAATATTTGGTTGTCAACAAATGTTTATTGACAAGAGAATCTTATATGTCAAGGAGTCAGTAGGAGTCTTAATGGTCTTGAAAAGTTTCAAGAACAAATCAAATAAACCTTATCGGTTATCACTAGCACACAAGTTGAGTTTTACAACCTATCGTGTTGACGATATTTTGATTCTGTGCTGTTCCAATTGAGTTAATTATGCATGTGAGTCCTATGAGTACTCATTTTGAACGCATAAAAGTCAAAGCACCTTGATCAATGAAAGGTACATTGATAGGAAAAGGGTGAGATGCTTAACTACTTGGAAGACGTGGTGGGCAGCTGTGCTACCATAAGGCAAGAAATCAAGATTAAAAAAGGCTCGGTCCATATAAGTTTGAATTTGTCGTAAACTTTGGTTTTAACAAATTCACATGGATAGGAACAAATACACCATTTAAATCTAAGTGTCATAAGATTTCCTCCTTCATGAAAATGATTGTGAGGAAATGCTTTCACTAAGAAAGATTTTAAGAAGATAGTGATTGTAAAATTGCATTCTCGAATTCGATCATGGTTACGGTATCCCTTTCCATAATTTGAATTGTGAGGTTTGGCAATTAGTCTTAATTGTTGAGACACACATATGAACTATCTAAAGGCAAAGGTGTATAAGTTCAAGAAGCCTTGATAAAAGATTATCAAAGCACTAAGTATTAGAAACATGGACTTAAGAAATTCAATAGGTATTGTCTTTCTGAAAGTTAAGATGTTTATGAATACATGTCGAAGCTAGTGGGAGCATAAGTGTTATGTTTTATAGTAATCATCATGATAGTGGGAGCATAAAAGTTATGATTGTATGATTATTATGGAAAGTATTTCAAGTTGGCAATATTAATTATAGAAAAACAAGAGTTATACCTTGCAAAGTCATAAGGGTTGTAAAGTTGTTTTGCTATAATTAAGGGAGAGAATATTATGCTTCATTTCAAATCTAAAGGATTAGGTTGAGAAATGTTGATAAATTTAGTCAAAGGTACATAGTGTGTTCTTAAAATTTCGATTATGATTACGGCATTCCTCTTCACAATTCGAATTTTGAGAACATAGCAAATAAAACATTATGCGTCGTGTCCCATACGCTTCGGGTATAGGATCGATTGCAAATGCTTTAATGTTTGACCATTCTAAAATTTTCCAAATGTCTAGCGCATTTAGAGGGAAAAAGGACTAGAATTGGTTTTGACTAAAATAATTAAACAACTATCAAAGGACAATCCAAAGTTCGACGAGGATTGGTCGCTTGTGAGTAGTTGGAAGTATAGTATTGGAAAATATGGAAATGTTTCCATATTGGATGGACCATATCGACATCATTACAAATAGAAAAGATTCTATTAAGAATGAGTTGTCATGAGGAAAATATGGAAGCGTGTTCATATTAGGAAGTAAATATTGAAAATCTATGTCTAGATTAGAAACTTTTATGCAAAAGGATGTTCCAAGGAATGTACTGTGAGTGAGAGACATCATATCTAAGGAATTGTCTTGTAACAATCTCCGATAGAGGACTTTGTAATATCATTGGCAATAGTCTTTATGACTTTGGTGCAGTGACATTACGAAAAGATCGTTGCATAACGTGTTAAGATCTAGCATATTCTATAAGTAGCGAGAATTTGATATTCTTACACTTATGAAAATGGATTTGGAGTTGTGAAATGAGAATGATTGGAAATGTGTGCAATTTGTCTATTTCACAAAAGTAAGAACCATAGGTAAACATTGTGTGCATGCTAGGTGCATGGGACAAGTGTAATAATTCAAGTAAGAAGTTGATTATCCGAAACGACAAATAATGAGTAATCAATATGATGATAAATAAAAGGCGTTTTATTTATACTCAAAGGTTTGAGTCTATATGGGATTAGTATTATTCTTGTGTTTCACATTTGCATGTTTTGACTTCCAAAATAATTGAGTTTATTAAGAATAATCGAATTATTCGAACGGGCCACAGTCATTCATATGTTGGAAGTAGATATGAATGAAGACTGTCGTGAATTGGTGTGTGGATTGTCTAGAAGAGTATTAGACATAAGCAAATGTTTGCTGCAACGTTCACGAGTGCTTATGAATATGATTTGAGCATTGGATTAAACCCACGCTCACTTGGATCACTCCATGAATTGTATTACGAGTGATTGGTGAGACGATAACATCTTATATTCTTGAAACTGAGATGTGTGAGTTGTATCTTGCGAATCGGTTGCACATTGATAATATGTAAACGCACTAGTAACTTGGTGTTATAAAACATATTGTTGTGTGTGATTCGGTGAGTGAGTGCAAGCAAGCATTGTATCAAAGTTTATCCATTCCTTTTATTTAAAGAATAAAAGCGATAACTTTGGGCCCTTCGATAGTTTAGTGATGATAAACGTAAATGCTCGGCCGGGCTAGGGCTAATTTGATTTGTTCAATTAGTCTGTCGTCATAAATCGGAAATCGAGAAGTAGTACAAAGAAAATGATTTGAAATCATATCTCATACGATATCTAGAATGGAGGAATATATGATCCCTTATCTAAGGACACGCGTATCTGATAGGATCAGAGTTGATAGAGGCTTTGGAAAGCTACGATTGCAGATCAGGATCTGAAGTCATACGCAAAATAGTTATTAGACTTATCCAAGTGGGAGACTGTTGGATTAGTGTCTAAGTCCATAACTATTTTGGTATGTACTTGACCCGATGGTGCATGGTCCTTTTGGGTTGCCTTCACCAAAGCAACTTGATTGGAGAAATAAATAAAGAGAGAGAGGTTATTATGATTTATTAATATGTTATAAGAATAATATATTAAAGGAGAAATCATATTTGCTTAATTAATATTGGTCAATAATTAATTAGGAATTAATTTTGTGATCAAATGTAATTAATTAAACTAGAGGGGCTGATTTGTAATTATGTGATAGCTACAAAATATGGTAAGGATTATCTTAAATATAGGGTGAACGAATTTGAGGTGATAAGGCCTTAGAATTCGACTATGATAAGGATTCAAGGATTATTTTATTGGTTGCTTTGTGAATAAGCAACTAGATAAGGATAATGACTGAAACCCTATCTCTACACCTATATAAACACCCCTTGGCTCATGAATTCGTGTATCCCTTCCCAAGAGGTCCTAAGGATGAATTCTAACCTCTCTCCTCTCTTTTTATACCTTCTCCATTTGCTCTTGGTGTTTGTAAGGCATTAGAGGAGTGACACTTGTGACTCTAAGCATTCCAAAGTCAATTCAAGGAGGAATTAGGATTGTTATTGCTACACAACAACCAAGGTAATATCTTAAACCTAATTATATGTTAATATCAATTTCATATACTAGAAATAGGGTTTATAGTCTTGGATTCAAAGCATGTACAATAGAGAAACCTAGATCCAAGCATTAGGGTTTGTATGAGCACATAGGATGTCTTATGACCAAAACCCATCAAGTTTGACTTTCACAAGGTCAGAGAGAGAGAGAGAGAAAGAGAGAGAGAGAGAGAGAGAGAGAGAGGCCCTATTTTATTATTAATAAAAAAATAGATTAAATAGAAAAAAAAAATATATCAAGAGGGTAGTTTAGTCATTTTAATTTTCACAGGGACCATTTTTACATACAAACTAGTCCAAAATGACCACTAATCCAAAAAAGTTAGGGTTTAGACTAAAACCACAAAAAAATGCATACCATAGGGACCATTTTTGCAATTCTCTCTCTCTCTCTCTCTCTCTCTATATATATATATATATATATATATATATATATATATATATATATATATATATATATATATATATATATATATATACACACACAGAGAGAGAATGAGAAAGAGATGGGTTCAATTGAGAATATTTCACGTATTTTAAAAAAACAGATTTTTTTTATTATTTTTATTATTTTTTATGTTTTTTAGTTAATTCAAGTTTATTTGAGACTATTCTAATTTTGTGAGACCGTGAGACCAAATCTAAACTAATTTTAAAATGCAAAATAAATGAAAACATGCAAAAATTCTTTTTTTAAATATTATTTTCGGAACTTGAATTAACTAAAAAAAATTAAAAAAAAATTCCGTTTTTTTTTTTGAAAAATAAATGAAGTATTCTAATAAAATATTACACTGACATATTCTAAAAAATAATTTTAAAATGCAGAATAAATGAAAAAATCTAAAAATTCATTTTTTAAATATTATTTTTGGAACTTGAATTAATTAAAAATAAATAAAAATAAATTCTATTTTTTTTTTGAAAAATACTAGAAATATTCTAATAGAATATTACACCGACATATTGTAAAAAATATTTTTAAAATGCAAAATAAATGAAAAAAATCTAAAAAAAAATTTTTTAAATATTATTTTCGGAACTTGAATTAACTAAAAAAAATTTTAAGAAATAAAAAAAATAAAAAAATATATCTCACGGTCTCACATAATTAGGTCGTCTCACATAAACCTAACCTATATATATATATATATATATATATATATATATATATATATATATATATATATATATATATATATATATATATATATATATATATATAAATTAAGAAAAATTACAGCATTAGCCGATAAGAGGCGGAGAAAGAATATGGAGAGGCTACCCCGCATAAAGAAACCATCATCTGTTTGCTTATGTTGTGGTGTTCCTTCTGTCCAAATCAATTATCAAAACACCGTACATAATCGTTTTTTGGATATTGTATGGCCTAATAACTACTTTATTTATACATAAACTTTTAAATTGTAATGTATCGACTATCATATTTCTTGAAATTAAAGGTAACTATTTTAAATTTTAAAAGCATCTTTTATTGGATAGTTGAAAAAATAAAATGAAACTCTCTTAATATGTAACCCACGTATCCCTTCACTTTTCCATTCTTTTATATTCTAAGTATTCCATATTCTATAAGAGAATTATATACCCTCTCATGTTCAAAAGAATCCTTTTTTTTTTTTTAAATTGTATTTTAGATAACCATAACAATTAGTGGAATATTTCATCTTACTCGCGAGTAAAATAATCAATTACTCTATCTCAACAGGTTCATACAAATTGCTTTAATTTTTTTTTAAGATTAAAATTAATTGGAATGCCAATATTGTCCTTGGATAATTTCTTAACCTATAAGTTTAGTTACTAGATTGGTCTCAAATGTTGCCAACACACCTTTTCTATAACTGTCCTACCATTACGTTACTTAGATTGCACCTTCTTTGGCAGTGATATAATATTAAATCTTGATATTTTTTATTTTATATTAAAAAAATGTTGATATATGCATTTATATATTCTCAAATAATTGTGCCTATATTTTAGATATAAATAATCTATTTCAAGAGATGGTTGCTATATTTTTTATTGAATCTAGTAAGAGGTTGGTTTTAATTCGATCAAATTTAGACTGTTTACAAGAATAAAAATTATTGTATTGATCATTTTAAATATTTTGATAATTTTTGATCAAAAGTATTATTCTTCAAAGGGTTAATAATACTTTTTGCAAGCATATGTATCACGCATATTGCACATCTTATATAAATACTTGCATACAAAAGGGTTCAAAAAGCTGTTCTTGATAAACCAATGCAAATTGTGAATGTTAAGGGGGCGTTTGTTTAACATTCTTAAAACTAGAGGTCAAATGTGTTAATATTTATGGTTCCGTTGCATTGGGGGCTTGTGGACCAAAATATTTCGACAGGAAACATAATGAGTAACGAGTCAAGCCAAGTTAGGTTACTACTTAAAAGACGCGTTGCCACGACCCGGCCAATTATAGTGTTTTTTTTTCTTTTTTTTCAACAAACTACCCTTTACTCTAGAAAAGGAGAAAACTCTTATGATTTTTACTTTTATTTGATTATATCCAAATTAAGTGGGTGTTGGATTGCTTTTTAAATTAGTTTATTTCAAAAAAAACCAATAAGTGAAAAAGTGTTTAGGTTGTTTAAAAATGATTTTCAAACAATTTTTTGGATAGGGAAAATAAAAGAATTTTAAAAAGCTAAAAAATTATAATTTTTTTTAATAATTTTTTAGCTTTTTATCTTTTCTTACCAATTCTTACCTTTAAATTTTAAAACCAACTTATTGACTTTTTGTCTAATAATTAGTAACATACATTGAACTAAATATATGTTTATAGGTCTGTTATATTTGTATATTTGTATGTTGCACCAGTAAGCTTTAACATATAATTATATCTCTTTGTATATATTTGTAATAGAATGCAATTTACTTGCATTGTATGAGAGCCTTGATTTTTTCTTTATCATACATTCACTCAATATGATCATGTATTCCTTTTCCTTCCCTTTTGGCTTTGCTCTTACACGGACAATATGTCTAATTTTTCCTTTCTGTCAACTGCATTTTTTCGAAAATTATGTCTATATCAACAACCGAAATTATACAACCGAAAATACTCCACTCATAAATCATTCAACATCACTAACATTTGAACTGATGTCCCACACGCTCTCAACCTTATAGAGATAAATTATGATGCGTGTCTAAATCTTTTTGATGCTTATTACAGTAGATATGGTATCCAATATCACCTTCACGATACCATACCATATTATGCTACCACAAAGTGACAAAAAGTAGGGGTGAAATTAGTATGATACCAGACATTTTTTTTCCTAAACTATGTATCATACCAATAATAGTTAGTATAAACATTTTGCTACTACTATCGTACCAAGTATAATTGGTACCAACTTGTTTAATTACCATTAAGTTTGATCGCTACATATTGGTAATAGCATATACCAACATGCATATGGGTTTTATGATTGACAATTTTGTCTTTTTGAACATTGTGAAACGTGAATGAGCTTCTATGAATGATAGTTTTGTAAATGGGAGAGATTGAAAACTCAATCTAAAATGATTTTATTAATTTCTACCATAAGCTTAAATGTTTAAGTAGTGCAGGAAAATGTGACATGCCAAAATGAGTTTAAAATTATAAAATGTCTTAATTGTGTAGATGGTAATATCAAAGGTCTAGAAATTTTAAACACCAAACACATTTAAATTTAAAATATACGATCTTATATATATATATATATATATATATATATATATATATATATATATATATATATATAAATTACCGTGATATTTAAAAACTTTATGTAATTATCTAACCATGTTTATTGAATTGGTATCGTACTACCAACCAAACATGTTGGCTACCAAATATATTAGTTACCAACATTATTGGTTCGTGAAACGACCCAAAAACACGACCCAAATTTTTTTTTTTGTTTTTCCATATAATCAAAACCATAATATAAGTATCATAACATAAAACATACGCGATGTATCCCCAAAACATAATAAAGTATTGTGCGGAAAACTGTATCATACTACATCAATCCAAAACATCAAGAGACATCCCCAGGATAAAAGTTATGCTGTGGTGTGTGCGATGCTGTCACCCCGAGCTCTTCCCTTTGCTTGCGGAAGTACCTGAAACCAAACTGAAACTATAAGCACGAAGCTTAGTGAGCTCCCCCAAACTACCACATACCATACAATAACATACAAACACATATTGGGCCTTGCCCACTGCATCGGGCCGAAGCCCGGAAACTGCATCGGACCGAAGTCCGGAACTGACTGGGACCTTGTCCCCTGCATCGGACCGAAGTCCGGAACTAACTGCATCGGACCGAAGTCTGGAACTAACTGGGACCTTGTCCCCTGCATCGGACCGAAGTCCGGAACTAACTGCATCGGACCGAAGTCTGGAACTGTCTGACTGAACATGGCATAGCATAACACATCAACTAGCATAACACATATACGACATGCTACATCGGGCCGTGGCCCGGAACACATAATACTTAACACATAAAACATAGCACACAAATCCTGTTCGAACCACGAAGGCATCGAACATACTAACTACTGCATCGGACCTAAATCCGAAAACTACTGCTAACTGAACGGGCCGACATTGTGGCCTTAGACCCGTTCCTACTGGAAGGAGACTCACCTCGTAAGCTGGCTGCTGAGTGTGTGGCTCGGAAAGCTAACGGCGGCTGCTCCTGAATCTCCTCGGCTACAAGTCCATAAACACACTCAATCAAATACTAAACACTGCGCTTGGGGTAAAATGACTCTTTTACCCTCGGTTAAAGTCAATTATCTTTTGGGCTGACTCGCCGAGTTGGGCCACCCAACTCGCCGAGTCCCACTCTCACTTTTCACTCTTACTCACTGCTACTCGTCAAGTCTGGCATCGACTCAACGAGTACCCTCTTGATCCAAGAACTCAGACAATCTTCATCCGACTCGCCGAGCCGGATGAACAAACTCGACGAGTTGTTCTTGATCTTTAAGAAGATTGCGTTGGACTCGCCGAGTTGATGAACAACTCGCCGAGTCCCTCCATCATTGAGTTCACCCTCAACTCGCTGAGTCCACTCTCTAACTCACCTCGTCCACTCAACACTGACAAAACTGAAGAACTCGGGACTCGCGACCCAACTCGTCGAGTCGTTCTTCCGACTCGTCGAGTTGCCGCCATGCAACTGATTTTTACTTGCTTTTGTTTGAATCCAATGCATACAATTGATAGATCTGAGTCCAATAAGTTGTTTTACCACGTAAAGTTTCCGACTTTACGTGCACAACCTCATGAATAAGGGAAATAAGGCTAAAAGATGCACAAAATGGGTAGATCTATGGTTATCATGCAATATAACTCCAAAAAGACAGTAGATCTGGGCTCTACAACACCCCAATATTCAGATCCATAGATATATCGACTTAATAAGACGTTCATGCAAGTGTAAGGCTTGGAACAAGCATCAACTAGCTCTTAGGAGAGCTCTTATGGAAGTTTAAAGCATATAACAAGATGGAACTCCGAAAATACCTCAATTAACTCTGATTTGGCCTTGGATCTTTGCACTACAACACTTCTCCTTGCTTCTTCCTTCTTCTCCTTCTTCACACCTTCACAAAATGGCACCAAAACACATATAAGTTCTTCAAGGGAGGTTTAAGGCTCTATCACTGCGTTCTCAGGGTGAGGGAGGCGAGAATGGGGGCTATAAGGTGGTATAAATAGTGGGCAACCCGGGGAATTTAGGGTTTCACCCAGACAGATGGACTCGCCGAGTCAGGGATATGGACTCGCCGAGTCCCCGGCTCACGCGTGCCCTCAGGCGCGACCCTACTCGGCGAGTCAGGCTAGAACTCGCCGAGTCCCTCCTGAAAAACTCACTATAATTACCAATAAATCAACATACCGGGAACGGGTCGTTACAATTCTCCCCCACTTGTCTTAGACTTCGTCCTCGAAGTCTGCTACGGCTGGATCTACAAATAACTCCGGGTAGTGCGCTCTCATTTCCTCTTCAGCCTCCCACGTCCATTCAGACCCCTTCCGGTGCTGCCACTGCACCTTTACTAGTTGAATTACCTTGTTCCTCAAGGTCTTGGTCTTCCGTTCCAGAATCGCGACCGGCTTCTCGATATAATTTAGGCCGCTATCAACCTGAATGTCCTCTAAGGGAACGACTGCTGTTTCATCCACCAAACACTTCCTCAACTGCGACACGTGGAAGGTGTTGTGTATCTGACTAAGCTCCTCAGGGAGATCTAACCGATAAGCAACCCGACCCACCCGGGCCAAAACCCTGAAAGGACCAATAAATCTGGGGCCCAATTTGCCCCTCTTCCGGAACCTGATGACACCTTTCCAAGGTGAGACTTTCAGAAGAACCATATCCCCCACCCGGAACTCCAAGTCCGAACGCCTCCTGTCGGCGTAGCTCTTCTGCCGACTCTGCGCAGTCTGCAGCCTACTACGGACCTGCTGGATCAATTCCGTCGTCTTGAGCACCACTTCGGTGCTCCCTATAACTCGCTAACCGACCTCGCCCCAACAAATCGGGGTCCTGCACTTCCTGCCATATAACATCTCAAAAAGAGGTCGATCAATACTCGCATGATAACTGTTGTTATACGAGAATTCCGCTAACGGAAGATACGTATCCCAACTGCCCCCAAAATCTAAAACACATGCCCTAAGCATGTCCTCGAGAGTCTGAATCGTCCTCTCGCTCTGCCCGTCAGTCTGAGGATGAAAAGCGGTGCTAAAATGGAGACGAGTACCCATCTCTTCGTGGAATCGCTTCCAGAATCTGGACGTGAAACGAACATCTCAGTCCGACACCACCGATACCGGCACTCCATGACGTGCCACAATCTCTCGCACATAGATATCGGCTAACTTTTCCGCCGATATACTCTCCTGAATCGGAATAAAATGGGCACTCTTCGTCAACCGATCCACTACTACCCATATCGAGTCCACCCCGCGTGCGGTCCTGGGGAGTTTGGTGACAAAATCCATGGTGATATCCTCCCATTTCCACACGGGAATGTCTAACGGCTGCATCTTGCCGTGAGGTCTCTGGTGCTCCGCCTTGACCTTCCGGCAGGTCAAACATCTCTCCACATACCAAGCGACATCTCGCTTCATGCAGGGCCACCAATAACCAGGTCGAAGATCTCGATACATCTTCGTCGCTCCTGGGTGGATAGAAAATCGAGACTTATGAGCCTCGTCCATCAATACTTGCCGTACCCCACCCCAGTACGGTACCCATATCCTACCATGAATCGTCAACAAACCACGACTGTCGTAATCAAATGAAGCTACTCGGCCCACTATCCTCTCACACTTCTGCCTCTCCTCCTTGAGGCCCTCCATCTGAGCCTCCTTGATCCGCTCCAACAACGGAGTGATCACTGTCATCCTCATACACAGATCTCTGATAGGGGCCGTCGACACCTTGCGGCTCAGGGCGTCGGCTACCACATTGGCCTTCCCTGGATGATAAAGGATCTCACAGTCATAGTCCTTCAGCACGTCTAACCATCTCCTCTGCCTCATGTTCAAACTTGGATGATCCATGAGATATCTCAAACTCTTGTGATCCGTGTATATAGTACAGCGGACCCCATAAAGGTAATGTCTCTAAATCTTGAGGGCAAACACAACTGCCCCCAGCTCCAAATCGTGGGTAGGATAATTAGCCTCGTGAGGCTTCAACTGTCTCGAGGCATAAGCTACTACATGGCCTCGCTGCATCAATACTGCTCCCATACCTGTGATCGATGCATCACAATAGACTATGAAATCCTCTACTCCTTCTGGCAAGGTAAGGATCGGAGCTTCGCACAATCTTTGCCTGAGAGTCTCGAACGCCGCCTGCTGCTCAGGCCCCCAACGAAAAACCACCGACTTCTTGGTTAGCCGGGTGAGCGGCACTGCTATCTTGGAGAAGTCCTGAATAAATCTCCGATAATACCCTGCCAACCCCAGGAAGCTCCGAATCTCAGATGGAGGCCTCGGGACCTCCCACTGCATCACGGCCTCAATCTTGGCCGGATCTACCAAAATACCCTTCTGGTTGACGAGATGACCAAGAAACTGCACCTCGCGCAACCAGAACTCACACTTGGAGAACTTTGTGAAAAGTCTCTCCCTCCTTAAAGTCTCCAACACCTCCCGCAGGTGCTCCTCGTGATGCCCCTGTGTCTTGGAATACACCAAGATGTCATCTATAAACACTATCACCGACCGATCCAGCATCGGTCTGCACACGCGGTTCATGAGATCCATGAACGCGGCTGGGGCATTGGTGAGCCCAAATGGCATCACCACGAACTCATAATGACCATACCGGGTCCTGAAAGCAGTCTTCTGTACATCCTCATCTCTAACCCTCATCTGATGATAACCGGAGCGTAGATCGATCTTGGAGAACCAAGACGCTCCCTGAAGCTGATCAAACAAGTCATCTATCCTTGGAAGTGGGTAACGGTTCTTCACCGTTACTTTGTTCAACTCCCGATAATCAATGCACATACGATGCGACCCATCCTTCTTCCTCACAAATAAGATCGGCGCTCCCCAAGGCGAACTGCTCGGCCGAATGAAACCCTTGTCTAACAGCTCCTGAAGCTGTGTAGATAACTCCTGCATCTCAGGGGGAGCAAGTCGATACGGTGCTTTGGCTATTGGAGCCGCACCAGAAACTAGGTCGATCATGAACTCAACCTGCCTCTTTGGAGGTATCCCCGGCAAATCCTCGGGAAACACATCCGGGTAGTCACGAACAATAGGAACATCATCAATCGTCGTCTTGCCCTTCTCCCGGGCATCCAAGACGTAAGCTACAAAACCGACGCAACCCTGCTGAACATAGCGCCTTGCCCTTGCGGCGGAACAAAAGATCGGTCCTCGCTGGGGCCTCTCGCCCTGAATCACTATTTCTCCCCCACTGGGAGTGCGAACCCTCACTAGCTGTAGCTCACAATCAATCACCGCCCCATTGGGGCTCAGCCAATCCATGCCCACAATAACTTTATTCCCACGCAGGGGAATAGGAACCAGGTCCACTGAAAACTGCTCATCAAATATCTGAAGGGAACACCCTCTATGTACTCTGCCGACCCTCACGGTCCTATCATCTGCTATCTCAACCTCTAATGGACAATCCAGCTCCCCTGGAGCTCTGCTAAATCTCTTGCTAAGCGCAAGCGATACAAATGATCGGGTAGCCCCCGAATCGAACAATACCAAAGCAGGGATGCTGTTCACCAAGAACGACCCTAAACAAAACATATCATCAAGTAATATTCAAACGATATTATAACAATTTAAGAGATGAAGGAAAGATTCATACCCGTCACCACATCAGGAGTCGCTCGCGCCTCCTCTGCTGTCATCTGAAATGCCCTGCTCTTCGCCACCGGCGCATCAGCTCGGCCCTGCCGGCCATCCGTAATCCTCAGGGTGGCAGGGGCAGGTGCAACCACCTTCCCTGCTGCAGCTAAACTGGGACACTGGGACCTTTTATGTCCCCTCTGATTGCACTGAAAGCAAATCAGATCTGATGCTGTAACCGTAGTAGCAGGGGCCGTACAATCCCTACTCAAATGCCCAGTCCGACCGCACTTGTAGCAGCCGGAACTCCCTGCCTTGCACGCCCCCTCGTGCAATCTCCCACACTTGCCACACCGACCGTGGCTCTGCTGACCCCTAGACCTGTGATCTGAAACCTTGGGCTTTTTGCCCACACTGCCTGAACCCGAAAACGCCTCCGGTTTCCTCTTCTTCTCCATCTCGAGATCAATCTCCCTCTCTCTAGCTCTGGCAATCATGTCGTCCAGCGTTTTACAACTGGACCGGCTCACAAACATGCGGATGTCACTCCGCAACATCTCATGATAACGGGCCTTCTTCATCTCCTCATCGGCTGCATACTGAGGAACAATAAGGGCCCTCTCCCTGAACTTGGCGGTGATCTCCGCCACTGTCTCTGTAGTCTGGGTAAGGTCCTGAAACTCCCTAGCTAACTGCTGCACCTCAATGACCGGTGCAAACTCCACCCTGAACCTGGTAGAGAAATCAGCCCAGGTCATGGCATCCAATGCCGCATCATCCCCGATGGCATGTCCGACCTCCTCCCACCAATCCCGTGCCCTGTCCTTCAGAAGACAGGACGCCAATCTGACCTTGTCCCCCTCGGGACACCTGCTAGTGCGAAAAGCGTTGGCCACATCCGCCAACCATCTGGTACTCGCTATGGGGTCCCGCGCCCCATGATAGTCTGGAGCCCCGCATGCCCTGAACTCCCTGAACGTAAGTGTGCGCGACCCCATCACGGCCGCCATCTCAGCACGGAAAGTACTCAATCTCTCATCCATCAGCTCTAAAATACCCTCCTTGATCGAACCGAAGATCACAGGAGTCTGCTCTAGTATGATGCGGGTAACCTCAGAAGAAAGGAACTCCCTAGTCTGCTCATCCATCTGCCCGGCCTCCGGGCCTGATCCCGATCCTGATCCCCCTCCGGCATCTGAACTGCCGGCTGCTGGCCTCGGATGCAAAACTACCATTCTGAAACATATCATAACCACATCAGAATACTGAAATATCTCAAGGGATCATGATACTACTACTAGCTTCTTGGTCTTGTCTTGGCCTTCCTTGATTCGAGTACGGATCCTCTGCTTTCAGTAGTATGGGCCCCTACTACCTTCCACATCTATCCGTACTTTCCTCAAGAACTGCCTTGACTCCACCAAGTCACTTCTACCGCTGCTATTCTCTGCTACCCTCATCCTAGGCTTGCCCTAGGGAAACTTCAAGCTCAACGCGACTGGTCCTCAGCTGCTGTAGGTCTCCTCATAATGCCAATTAGCCACCACCTAAACACCATCACATGTGATGAGGATCAGATAATCCTTCAAGTAAAAGATCCGTCCCTACAACGGTTGGACTCAAACAAGAGCTGCGCAGTAGGGCCAGTTCCAGCACTCTGGGATTATTCAAACCTGATCACATGTGGTGTGACGTGTTCACCTAATGGCTAACTCCCACTACTCAGAACCCCACTAAGCACGAAGCAAGCAGCATTCGGACACGGGAAATAGACTCAGGCAAAACTATTCTTATAACAAGAAACTGCACTAGCATAGGATGCTAAGCTCATACTATCAGGCATAACCTAAACAGGCTATCCTACTGCTGTCTACTCAATTCTAGCATGCAATACTCATAAAGCTGTAACACATAAGCAGGCACATAAGGCATTCTCCTAGATCCTTAGCCCTATACTAGCATGCTATTCTACTGAAACTGAAACTGAACAAATAACTTGTATGGGTAATTTGGGAGTACTTACTTGAGCTCGGCTGACCGCAAGCACACACCTCTATCTTGTTAAAAACAATTCTTTCTTTCCAAGTGCTTTCAAAATTCTTTTTGTAAAACATTTTTATTTTACTAAAATCTTTTATTTCCCTTAGTTTGAGTTCAGATACACCCGGAAGTGTATCCGAATCCCTCAAACCAGGGCTCTGATACCAACTTGAAACGACCCAAAAACACGACCCAAATTTTTTTTTTCGTTTTTCCATATAATCAAAACCATAATATAAGTATCATAACATAAAACATACGCGATGTATCCCCAAAACATAATAAAGTATTGTGCGGAAAACTGTATCATACTACATCAATCCAAAACATCAAGAGACATCCCCAGGATAAAAGCTATGCTGTGGTGTGTGCGATGCTGTCACCCTGAGCTCTTCCCTTTGCTTGCGGAAGTACCTGAAACCAAACTGAAACTGTAAGCACGAAGCTTAGTGAGCTCCCCCAAACTACCACATACCATACAATAACATACAAACACATATTGGGCCTTGCCCACTGCATCGGGCCGAAGCCCGGAAACTGCATCAGACCGAAGTCCGGAACTGACTGGGACCTTGTCCCCTGCATCGGACCGAAGTCCGGAACTAACTGCATCGGACCGAAGTTCGGAACTGACTGGGACCTTGTCCCCTGCATCGGACCGAAGTCCGGAACTAACTGCATCGGACCGAAGTCCGGAACTGACTGGGACCTTGTCCCCTGCATCGGACCGAAGTCCGGAACTAACTGCATCGGACCGAAGTCCGGAACTGTCTGACTGAACATGGCATAGCATAACACATCAACTAGCATAACACATATACGACATGCTACATCGGGCCGTGGCCCGGAACACATAATACTTAACACATAAAACATAGCACACAAATCCTGTTCGAACCACGAAGGCATCGAACATACTAACTACTGCATCGGACCTAAATCCGGAAACTACTGCTAACTGAACGGGCTGGCATTGTAGCCTTAGACCCGTTCCTACTGGAAGGAGACTCACCTCGTAAGCTGGCTGCTGAGTGTGTGGCTCGAAAAGCTAACGGCGGCTGCTCCTGAATCTCCTCGGCTACAAGTCCATAAACACACTCAATCAAATACTAAACACTGCGCTTGGGGTAAAATGACTCTTTTACCCTCGGTTAAAGTCAATTATCTTTTGGGCTGACTCGCCGAGTTGGGCCACCCAACTCGCCGAGTCCCACTCTCACTTTTCACTCTTACTCACTGCTACTCGTCGAGTCTGGCATCGACTCGACGAGTACCCTCTTGATCCAAGAACTCAGACAATCTTCATCCGCCTCGCCGAGCCGGATGAACAAACTCGACGAGTTGTTCTTGATCTTTAAGAAGATTGCCTTGGACTCGCCGAGTTGATGAACAACTCGCCGAGTCCCTCCATCATTGAGTTCACCCTCAACTCGCTGAGTCCACTCTCTAACTCACCTCGTCCACTCAACACTGACAAAACTGAAGAACTCGGGACTCGCGACCCAACTCGTCGAGTCGTTCTTCCGACTCGCCGAGTTGCCGCCATGCAACTGATTTTTACTTGCTTTTGTTTGAATCCAATGCATACAATTGATAGATCTGAGTCCAATAAGCTGTTTTACCACGTAAAGTTTCCGACTTTACGTGCACAACCTCATGAATAAGGGAAATAAGGCTAAAAGATGCACAAAATGGGTAGATCTATGGTTATCATGCAATATAACTCCAAAAAGACAGTAGATCTGGGCTCTACAACACCCCAATATTCAGATCCATAGATATATCGACTTAATAAGACGTTCATGCAAGTGTAAGGCTTGGAACAAGCATCAACTAGCTCTTAGGAGAGCTCTTATGGAAGTTTAAAGCATATAACAAGATGGAACTCCGAAAATACCTCAATTAACTCTGATTTGGCCTTGGATCTTTGCACTACAACACTTCTCCTTGCTTCTTCCTTCTTCTCCTTCTTCACACCTTCACAAAATGGCACCAAAACACATATAAGTTCTTCAAGGGAGGTTTAAGGCTCTATCACTGCGTTCTCAGGGTGAGGGAGGCGAGAATGGGGGCTATAAGGTGGTATAAATAGTGGGCAACCCGGGGAATTTAGGGTTTCACCCAGACAGATGGACTCGCCGAGTTAGGGATATGGACTCGCCGAGTCCCCGGCTCACGCGTGCCCTCAGGCGCGACCCTACTCGGCGACTCAGGCTAGAACTCGCCGAGTCCCTCCTGAAAAACTCACTATAATTACCAATAAATCAACATACCGGGAACGGGTCGTTACAGTTCGGTTGATAACACGTTGTTGGTTTTTTGTGGTATATATTTTCCAACCCTAGATAAAAGCTTGACTATTTTGTCAAACTTTGGGGTCTATGACATTATGCACATTAGTATCCTACAAATGATTCTCAATAAAGGTATGATTGTCAACCGTGTATTGAAGAGCATTGAGAACCTCTTCTGTGATAAGAAAAAATATTTGTGTCATGTAACTCGTCAATTAACTCTGTTCCATTGAAATAGGTCATCCTTTTTGCTACCATTTATTATCAACGCATCAATGTCTTGTTCAGTCTCTTTACCAACATCGAAAAAACGGACCCAATGAAAAAACCTATATATCCACACTTGATTAATCAATTGGTGACAAATAGGGGTGTAACTGAGCTGAGCTACTTAGGATCGATTCGTTAAAAGCTCGACTCGAGATCGAATAAAACGAGTCAGAGCCGAGCTCGAGCCTAAATGTGAGGCTCATTTATTAAACGAGCTCGAGCCGAGCTTCAATTAATAGGCTCGCGAGCCTAAACAAGCCTACATACATACATATATACACCGCTATATATATATACATACATATATACACCCCTATATATATATATATATATATATATATATATATATATATATATATATATATGGAGGCTCGTTTAGGCTCGCGAGCCCACTAAATTGTTCACGAGCCGAGCTCGAGCTTCCTTAAAATTAAACGAGCCAAGCTCGAGCTTGGTCAGGATCGGGCTCGGTTCGGCACATTTACACTCTAGTGATAAATTTGATCAAGTGGTAACTATTATATGTCACAAGTCCTCGACATCGTCATTTTTAAAGTGCATTCGATGCTCCTTCTCTAGGAAACTTGGGTGCTGTTTGATTTTCTGAAGTCAAAATGTATGCAGCTGCGAACCACATCTGCAAGCCTCTTCAGCAGAAGAGGTGGACAAAACGCTTGCACTCTGCAATAAGAAGACTATTTGTTTTTTAACGTCTGTAGGCTGCTGAAACGAACTGAATTTTAAATAAAATGATTTTACAAACTTAAAATGATTTTTCAACACCAAAATTTTAATAATAATAGTTGTATAACACTGAAAATAAAATTCATAAAACTAAATTAATCATAATATATATATATATATATATATATATATATATATATATATATATATATATATATATATATATATATATATATACACTCACACACACATACACACACGTTTTATCCAAATTCAGTTGAAGTAAAAATAGATAATAATTTTTATCTACATTGTCTATATATATATATATATATCTATATATATATATATATATATATATATATATATATATATATATATATATATATATATATATATCATAAAGGGCTTAGTTTTTTTTATGAATGTACATATCGAGAAAGTTTTATTAATTGCACTAAATATATAGCCTGGGACAATGGAGCCGGAAAAAAAATGGGCGCTGCTTTTTTTTAGGTTAAAACACTTCACAGACTTTAGAAGAGGTTGGCCCATGTCTGTGTGGTGAAGATTTCGTGCAGACCTTTTTATGTCTGCGGACTTCAAAAAAACAAACGCACTGCAAACCTTTATGTCTGCGCGTGGTCTGCGCTGCGCAGACAGAAGAGATCACATAGATCTGCGGAGAAAAAACAAACACCCTCTTGGTTATCTCGCTCACAACCTTAAGATAATGCCTCAACTCTATCCTTTCTTCAATTCGATACCTTCGAAAATAGTCATGCTAAATAAATAAGAAGCTAGTCCTCTTCTCCTCCATTCATTTGAATAAAAATGACATTAAGAAATAGGAGAAACCATGTCTATTTTGATCATTTGAGAAGGACTTGCAGCTGTTCTTGAAGAGGTGGTTTTGGATTTAGTTGAGTTAGAAACATTGAGAAGATACAGTACTTCATTACACTTTTCTAAAAATTGATCTTGAATTTGGAAAAATCTCAAAATCCAAAAATCTTAAATTTATTATAGATGTTGTAGTGATTCAAGTTATATTTAGTCACTAAATCACCAACACACTTTCATTCTTCTTTTTGATAGCTTTATTTTAGTATAATTATGGTGTGTTTGACACAAAGCGTTTGGAAGCTTCTAACTTTTAACTTTGGCAAGATGCGTGTGTGTGTGTGTGTGTGTGTGTGTGTGTGTGTGTGTGTGTATATATATATATATATATATATATATATATATATATATATATATAAACAATTGATCTTTTATGTAATTTTATATATTTCAAATGATTCAAACTACTTTTGTCAAATACGCATATAACAAATAAAAACTACAACTTCTAACTAATAACTACCCGTTATCAGCTACTTGTGACAACCCGATATTTAAACTCTTTGTAATGGCCTAATAGGTCAAGTATTTTAACCATTTTTTGAGTTAATAAAATTTACGTTGATAATAAAATGTCCAAAAAGTTTCTATTTAACTACCTACTATGTTTTATATCATTAAACCGGGATCGTACGTAAAAAGAATGCCCAAACCCGGCTTCGTATATGGAAGTTAAGATTTTTCCAAATTTTGGCTCAGCATCAGACAGCTAAAAACTCGAATCAAAGATCGAGCGACTTTTGGCCGGAATGACCTAAACGAGAATCGAAGGTCTCAACAATGGTTTTTCAGCGGTAAAAAGTCTGGCAAAAACCGACGTCAGATAAAGAAGTTATGAATTTTTAAAGAAATTCCTTAATCACGTCATTTTAATAAATAAATAATAAAAATAATTTCGGAATTTGCCGACAGAATCTAAACGAAAGTTGTAGATCTTAGTCTCACCTACGCGTGGATATAAATAATGTCGAAAACGAAGTTCGTATGAAGGAGATATGAATTTTTGAAGTTTGATAAATAATTTATACATATTTTTAATTATAAACTCTTGGTATTATCCGAAGGAGTCAGCAGATAGGGCCGAAGTACGCGCCGCGTACCCTCGTACGCCCCGCATACTCAAGGCCAAGGCCTCGGATCGTCCACGTCCCGGTCTATGCGAAGCTAGCCTGTCCCATCCGAAGTCCGAGGCAGTCGAGGACTCGGTCGTGCGTGACGTACGCGTACGCCCCGCGTACCGAGGCGGTTCCAGCCTCCTATAAATAGGATGCGAGGGTTCCCGGAAAAATTGCTCATTCTCTCTCACATTTCTTGCATTTTACCTCATTTTCCGTGCCCGCACTACCCTGAAACCCTGGTCATTTTGTGCAAGTCCCGAAGGTCGATTTTAATCCTGAGAAAACTCCGTTTCCGGAGACGAAACTCTGCCCGGTTTTCCATCTCGCTATCTTCAAACTTTCAAGTGAGTTCATACCCCTTAATCAACCATTTTAATATTCTAAACTCTTTTATATGCTTTCTATGGGGGGGGGGGGGGGGAAGACAAGTAAAAGACACGACTACTATCTGGTGTTATATATATAAAGAGTATTATACACTTTTATTAAGTGGGATCATGTGTGATTTATAAACTTTATAGGGAACTCCCGTATATAAAATATATTACAATAGCATTCTATCTTTAAAACTATAAATGGTTGTAATGCATGTATAAACTAAACATTTTCTTAGATTTAAAGTGTATATGTGTCTATCTTAGACTCTACGAAAATCTATGCTTTCATAACAAGTGATTCTTTTTCTAGATATTCTAAAACAAACGAGGCACACTTTTATGAAACTATAATATGTATAGTTTTATGAGGATATTGCTAACTTTTACATACTAGAAACACGATTTTCAAGAAATCACTTTCATGTACAATAACAAACGAATATTTCAACACGTAAATCTGTTTTTATACTACGGTTCTGTGAGACATTTACTTCACGTACGTTCGAGTACACATTTCAAGTCCTGTATTATATACCAGAATCCCTTGGAGGGGGAGCATGGTGTTTGTGTATAGATCTATACGGGCTTGACAACCCGCGCCCTGACTGTTAGCTACAGTCCACCGTTTGGGGTGACAAACGTCATAACATTCCAATGCCTGAAGAACGTTGTGTATAGGCATTCCGAGTCAATAGTAGGGTTATAAAGCTCACATGAGGTATTAAAAATACATTGATTTACGATGTTTTCAAACATATTGGTTACTTTTACACTTACATACATTTTGGAAACAAACTTTGGTCTGGAAGGAAGACTACTTTTATACTAGTAGAAAATACAGGATTTTCTAAACACAAACAAACAAGGACAAGATATTTCGTTTCATACAAACATTGTCATTAAATACTTATGAAACTCACCAGCTTAAATGCTGATCTACTCTTTCAAAATTACTTGTATGTCCCAGGGATTCAGTAACTACAGGTATCATTATGCTTTTGATGAAGAGATGCTGCGGCGCCAGTTTAACTCTCATATTTTGACATCATATTTGTAATTGGTTTTGAACATGTAACTTTTGACAAATGTAAACTTTCAATTATATATATATATATGATGGTTGTATTGCTTTCTTTACTATGTATTCACTTGTTATGTTACCACATGAATTCATCCCGCCCCCGAACGTTTCCGTCGTTCAGGTTTGGGGGTGTGACAGATTGGTATCAGAGCAATGTTTATAGTGAATTAAGTATATCGAACCACATAAGATATACAAACTATAAATGCTTAAGGGACTAATACTCTCTGACAAAACGATTTTATTTACGCCTAAGCCGCGTTTCGTATAACTTAAAAATGTTAGTGCATTCAAATACAAATATACAACACATTATTTTCATGTTTATTAACTATACAACAAGTATTTAGACAAGTTGGACACTACGATTAAGACTCGATATATGTAATCAGATTTGGGACAAATATAGCGTGATCAACTATATTTGCCCGAAATCGGACCAATGTATATCGAGGAACGCTCGTAGTGAGCAACAAGTCAAAACTTACCAAAAACATCACAAAGATCAAACACAAGAATTTAAATACTATAGGAGTATTTGGTGCATACACTAGATAAATTATTATTACATGTCTCGAGTTTTATTCAAATCTTATAACCTTATTGTCGTATAGTCAAATGGATGGATTTCACCCGCATGGAGACCCCTACTACCCACAACAAGGCAACGGAGGATGGATTGAAGAGGATCCGGAGGAGGACGAAGGGCCCATTGAGTTGGATGGCGGGGACGACTCGGGGACAGACTCAGAACCGGAAATAGTCAACCCTCAACCCATTAGGAGAAAACTTTCAAGGACCGACTCCCGTCTGGGGAAGTCACCTCGTCCACTGGAGCCAACAACAAAGTATACGCTCTCCTTACGGCATGTGCCGAGATTTCTACGATGTCCGAGGTGGAGGTTCAGCCGATCGGGCACTCCCGGTCATGGTAGGAAAACTCGCAAACCAGTCCTACCAATCGGGGGTTCAAGCAAACCGAATCTGAGAGGTTAACATGGAAGTACAAATCCACACGGCCGATATCAACCGCCTAGAGATGTTGCAGAACGACATCCACGTTCGCGCCGAAGCATTCCAAGCACAAGCGAATGCAGCCTTCGCAGAATTGAGGGAACAACAAGCCGCCCTTGATAGGCGTCTTATGGAGTCGAAGCAATCAGATGCAGAATAGAGCTCCAAGCGCAACACACGTCGCAAGTAGTACTTGTGAAAACCTCAAATTTTGTTATAACTTAGGACCTCGGCTAAAAGTCTTTAAATTTCTCGAACTTTGTAATCGGAGACCCTTATAAGGGTCAAATTTTCATGATCGTTGTATCAACTTTTATATTAATATAAATGACACTATTATTACTACGTTGAGTATTTCGTTCAAACCTTGAAAAGTCATCGAGAAACCAAATACTTGTTTCATACTTTCAGTGTTACAAACAACTTTCATTTTTCTATGCTATCATCTGTTGATTGAACCATGGCAATTTGGTTCATGAGACACATTCATTTGTCACTTATTCTTATCCATATCATCATCTTTTAAACGTATAGTTAAAGATGCCGCCACGCAGGAATACCAGACGTAACCCTATCAATGAAACACCAATACCACCACCACCTTCACCTCCTTAATTTGATGCTGTCATGTTCCAAGCAGCAGTCACCGCAGCGGTAGCAGCTGCCATGTCACAGCTCAATAACTCGAGTACTAATGACTCGAGAACTAGCACACACCTATCCAACCATGGCGAGAGTCATGGGCAACCCCAAGAATGCACTTATAAGGACTTTACTAATGCCAAACCCCGTATGTTTTATGGAACTGGTGGTGTGATGGCTCTGAGACAGTGGATTGAAAGGATAGAATCAGTCTTTGAGATCTGCTCCTGCCCCGAGCACAGCAAGGTCAAATTTGCAACCTTCACACTCATTGATAGAGCTTTAACATGGTGGAATGGCCACGTTAAAGTACTTACTCTAATAGTGGCAAACTCCATAAGCTGGGAGAGCCTCAAAGCCATGATGATGAGAGAATACTACCCAAGGGGAGAGATTCAAAGGCTCGAACATGAACTCTGGACTCTCGGAATGGTTGGTACTGACATCGCAACATATACCAACAGATTAAGTGAGCTGGCAATCCTTTGCCCAGATATGATTGCTCCTGAGAGTAAGAAAATAGATAGGTACATATGGGGACTAACGACCCAAATACGGTCAAGCGTGTTAGCTTCCAAACCTGACACCTTTGAAAGTGCTAAGGAACTGGCACAATCTCTGATTGACTATGGAGGCCATCGGAACTCAACCGTTTCTGCACCAGAACCACAGAGAGGAAACAACAACAACAGCAGCAACAACAACAACAACAACAACAACAACAACAGGAAGAGAGTATGGAATTAAGGGAAGGGTGGGTCTTCCCAAGAATCCGCAAAGAAACAACTAGTTTCGGTGAATGCTGCCACGGTACCTACTACAACTTCTACAAATACCTACCCAACAAAGCCTTATGAAGGTAACCGTCCAAAGTGCACCAAATGCACTTACCACCACCATGGACCTTGTCGGGAAATGCAGTGCGCCATCTGCAACAGAAAGGGACACACAACCCGTTTCTGCAAGGAGCCCGCAAGGCCGATCACTCAAGTCCCCAGTGCAGGTATAGGCCAGACTTGCTACGGTTGTGGCGAGGTGGGCCACTACAGGAGGAACTGCCCTAAGGCAGCAGGCACCAGCGGTGTGGGACGAGTTTTGACTATAGGCCACGACGAAGCTATAGCTGACCCAACTGTAGTTGCTGGTACGTTTCTCCTCGATAATTCATATGCATGCATATTATTCGATAGTGGAGCGGAGAGAAGCTTCGTGAGTCAAAACTTTATTCACTTACTTAAACCTAAACCTAGCAAACTAGAAAAATCATTCACTGTAGAGATGACCAACGGAAAAACCGAAAACACTAACTACATATACAAGGACTGTACGTTAAATTTAGATGGTCATTCTTTCCCAATCATTCTCATGCCAGTTCCTATTAAGAGTTTCGATGTCATAGTCGGCATGGATTGGTTAAGTCTTCTTCGCGCCGATATCATGTGTTTTGAAAAAGCAGTTCGTCTTAATCTCCCTAACAACGAAACATTAGTGATTTACGGAGACAAATCAAGTACGAACCTTCGTATCATTTCGTGCATCCAGGCTCGAAAGTGTTTACGGAAGGATTTTCGAGCATTCCTAGCGCACATCGTCGATACAAGCCAGGAACTGAAGGACATCAAGAACATTCCAGAAGTACGCGACTTTCCCGATATCTTTCCAGAAGAACTACCAGGATTACCACCACAACGCCAAGTCGAATTCAGAATCGAATTAGCTCCAGGGGCTACCCCAGTAGCGAAATCGCCTTATCATCTAGCACCAGCAGAGATGCAAGAACTGTCCAGTCAACTTAATGAACTCCTGCAAAAAGGATTCATAAGACCAAGTTTCTCACCTTGGGGAGCACCGATCTTGTTCGTAAAGAAGAAGGACGGATCGTTCCGTATGTGCATCGACTATAGAGAGCTGAACAAACTTACTGTCAAGAACCGTTATCCTCTACCCCGCATTGACGATTTGTTTGATCAACTTCAAGGAGAAAACTACTTCTCGGAGATAGATCTACGATCTGGATATCACCAATTACGAGTACTTGAGGGGGATATTCCCAAGACAACTTTCTGAACTCGTTATGGGCACTACGAATTTGTAGTAATGCCATTTGGATTAACCAACACACCAGCAGTATTTATGGACCTAATGAATAGGGTATGCCATCCCTACTTAGATCAGTTCGTCATCGTCTTTATCGATGATATACGTATCTACTCCCGAAGTAAGGAAGAGCATAGTCAACATCTACGAAAAGTCTTAGAAACACTGCGATCAGAGAAACTGTATGCGAAGTTCTCTAAATGCGAATTTTGAATTCGAAGAGTCAAATTTTTGGGCCACGTTGTTAGCGAGAAAGGGATGCACGTGGACCCCTACAAAATCAAGGCCATCGAAAACTGGTCGGCACCAAAGACACCTACAGAAATTCGTCAATTTCTAGGTCTCGCTCGCAGATTCATAAAGAACTTCTCTAGCATTGCAAAACCTCTTACTACATTAACCTAGAAAGGCGTGGCCTTTGATTGGGAAGTGAAACAAGACAAGGCGTTCCAAACACTGAAACAGGCCTTGTGTACCGCACCGATACTATCCCTCCCCGAAGGGATAGAAGATTTCGTAGTGTATTGCGATGCATCAAACCAAGGACTTGGTTGTGTTCTTATGCAAAGAGGGAAAGTTATTGCTTATGCCTCCCGACAGCTTAAGACGCACGAAGTGAACTATACGACACACGATCTTGAGTTAGGAGCAGTAGTATTTGCTCTGAAGATTTGGAGACACTACTTATACGGAACAAAGAGCACTATTTTCACCGATCACAAGAGCCTTCAACACATTTTTTATCAGAAGGAACTCAACATGCGGCAACGACGATGGGTTGAGTTACTCAATGACTACGAATGTGAAATTCGTTATCATCCTGGCAAGGCCAACGTGGTAGCTGATGCCCTCAGTCAAAAGGAATACACTGGACGGAGGGTCAGATCTCTAACTATGACTATCCATTCCCACTTATCCACACAAATTAAAGAGGCACAAATGGAACCTTTGCAACCTGAAAATTTGGCGGGTGAATCCCTGCGGGGAATGGAAAAGAATCTAGAAGTCAAGGGTGGCGGAGCATATTATCTTATGAACCGAATATGGACGCCGAAACATGGTGGGTTTAGAGACGTAGTAATGACTGAAGCACACAAAACAAGGTATTCCGTTCACCCGGGTTCAGATAAGATGTATCTGGATCTTAAGAACTTGTACTGGTGGCCTAACATGAAAGCAGAAATTGCTACCTTCGTAAGTAAATGCCTTACTTGCGCTAAGGTTAAGGTCGAGTATCAGAAACCTTCAGGATTACTACAACAACCGGAGATACCAGAATGGAAATGGGAACGGATTACTATGGACTTCATAACCAAGTTTCCCAAGACGATGGGTGGACTCGATACCATATGGGTCATTGTCGACAGGTTGACCAAATCCGCGCATTTCCTACCCATCAAGGAGACTGACAAAATGGAAAAGCTTACAAGAACTTACTTAAGGGAAGTAGTGCGACTGCATGGTGTTCTGATATCCATTATCTCCTACCGAGATAGTAGATTCACTTCAAGATTCTGGCAGTCACTACAAGGTTCCCTGGGGCCTAAGTTAGACATGAGTACAGCCTACCACCCACAAACAGACGGGCAGAGTGAGAGAACGATACAGACTTTAGAAGATATGCTGAGAGCCTGTGTGATTGACTTTGGAAAGGCATGGGATATCCATTTACCCCTTGTTGAATTTTCATACAACAATAGTTATCATATAAGCATAAAGGCTGCTCCGTTCCGAAGCCCTCTATGGTCGAAAGTGCAGATCCCCTCTGTGCTGGACTGAAGTTGGCGATACCCAGTTAGCTAAAGGAAGAGTTCCCGAAATCACTCTCACCGGTCCGGAAATCATACGAGAAACAACAGAGAAGATCGTTCAGATTCGTGAACGATTGAAAGCCTCTAGAGACCGACAGAAAAGCTACGCTAACCAAAGGAGGAAACCTTTGGAATTCCAGGTAGGAGACCACGTTTTATTAAAGGTCTCACTGTGGAAGGGTTTAATACGCTTTGGAAAGCGGGGGAAACTAAATCCAAGATACATAGGGCCTTTCGAGATTCTTGCCAGAATCGGCCCTGTGGCTTACAAGCTTAACCTATCGCGTGAACTTAGTAACATACATCCAACCTTCCACGTCTCAAACTTGAAAAAGTGTCTGTCTGATGAGACTCTTGCTATTCCACTTGACGAAATTGAGATCAACGAGAGCCTCAACTTTGTGGAAGAACCAGTAGAAATCATGGACCGAGAGGTAAAACAAACAAAACAAAGTCGCATACCCATCGTGAAGGTTCGCTGGAACGCCAAGCGGGGACCTGACTTCACATGGGAACGCGAAGATCAGATGAAACAAAAATAACCTCATCTCTTTCATGTTCACTAGTGTCTTTACTACTTTAAATTTCGGGACGAAATTCCCTCTAACGGGGGGATGATGTGACAACCCAATATTTCAACTCTTTGTAATGGCCTAATAGGTCAAGTATTTTAACCATTTTTGAGTTAATAAAATTTACGTTGATAATAAAATGTCCAAAAAGTTTCTATTTAACTACCTACTATGTTTTATATCATTAAACCGGGATCGTACGTAAAAAGAATGCCCAAACCCGGCTTCGTATATGGAAGTTAAGATTTTTCCAAATTTCAGCTCAGCATCAGACAGCTAAAAACTCGAATCGGAGATCGAGCGACTTTTGGCCGAAATGACCTAAACGAGAATCGAAGGTCTCGACAATGGTTTTTCAGCGGTAAAAAGTCTGGCAAAAACCGACGTCAGATAAAGAAGTTATGAATTTTTAAAGAAATTCCTTAATCATGTCATTTTAATAAATAAATAATAAAAATAATTTCGGAATTTGCCGACAGAATCTAAACGAAAGTTGTAGATCTTAGTCTCACCTACGCGTGGATATAAATAACATCGAAAACGAAGTTCGTATGAAGGAGATATGAATTTTTGAAGTTTGATAAATAATTTATACATATTTTTAATTATAAACTCTTGGTATTATCCGAAGGAGTCAGCAGATAGGGCCGAAGTACGCGCCGCGTACCCTCGTACGCCCCGCATACTCAAGGCCAAGGCCTCGGATCGTCCACGTCCCGGTCTATGCGAAGCTAGCCTGTCCCATCCGAAGTCCGAGGCAGTCGAGGACTCGGTCGTGCGTGACGTACGCGTACGCCCCGCGTACCGAGGCGGTTCCAGCCTCCTATAAATAGGATGCGAGGGTTCCCGGAAAAATTGCTCATTCTCTCTCACATTTCTTGCATTTTACCTCATTTTCCGTGCCCGCACTACCCTGAAACCCTGGTCATTTTGTGCAAGTCCCGAAGGTCGATTTTAATCCTGAGAAAACTCCGTTTCTCGAGACGAAACTCTGCCCGGTTTTCCATCTCGCTATCTTCAAACTTTCAAGTGAGTTCATACCCCTTCATCAACCCTTTTAATATTCTAAACTCTTTTATATGCTTTCTATGGGGGGGGGGGGGGGGGGGGGAAGACAAGTAAAACACACGACTACTATCTGGTGTTATATATAAAGAGTATTATACACTTTTATTAAGTGGAATCATGTGTGATTTATAAACTTTATAGGGAACTCCCGTATATAAAATATATTACAATAGCATTCTATCTTTAAAACTATAAATGGTTGTAATGCATGTATAAACTAAACATTTTTTTAGATTTAAAGTGTATATGTGTCTATCTTAGACTCTACAAAAATCTATGCTTTCATAACAAGTGATTCTTTTTCTAGATATTCTAAAACAAACGAGGCACACTTTTAGAAAACTATAATATGTATAGTTTTATGAGGATACTGCTAACTTTTACATACTAGAAACACGATTTTCAAGAAATCACTTTCATGTACAATAACAAATGAACATTTCAACACGTAAATCTATTTTTATACTACGGTTCTGTGAGACATTTACTTCACGTACGTTCGAGTACACATTTCAAGTCCTGTATTATATACCAGAATCCCTTGGAGGGGGAGCATGGTGTTTGTGTATAGATCTATACGGGCTTGACAACCCGCGCCCTGACTGTTAGCTACAGTCCACCGTTTGGGGTGACAAACGTCATAACATTCCAACGCCTGAAGAACGTTGTGTATAGGCATTCCGAGTCAATAGTATGGTTATAAAGCTCACATGAGGTATTAAAAATACATTGATTTACGAGGTTTTCAAACATATTGGTTACTTTTACACTTACATACATTTTGGAAACAAACTTTGGTCTGGAAGGAAGACTACTTTTATACTAGTAGAAAATACAGGATTTTCTAAACACAAACAAACAAGGACAAGATATTTCATTTCATACAAACATTGTCATTAAATACTTATGAAACTCACCAGCTTAAATGCTGATCTACTCTTTCAAAATTACTTGTATGTCCCAGGGATTCAGTAACTACAGGTATCATTATGCTTTTGATGAAGAGATGCTGCGGCGCCAGTTTAACTCTCATATTTTGACATCATATTTGTAATTGGTTTTGAACATGTAACTTTTGACAAATGTAAACTTTCAATTATATATATATATATATATATATATATATATATATATATATATATATATATATATATATATATATATATATGATGGTTGTATTGCTTTCTTTACTATGTATTCACTTGTTATGTTACCACATGAAGTCATCCGCCCCCGAACGTTTCTGCCGTTCAGGTTTGGGGGTGTGACACTACTCGCTACCAGGTTCTAGCTAACAACTATTTTTGTCAAACATGCTTTTAAAATTTTAAAAGTTTCAAAGTTCTACCGGTGGAATCCAAATTTAGATTTGTTCTTGTGAAAGTGATGTTGTTTCTAAGTTTACTTTAATGTTTCTAAACCTTATTTAAGCTAATCATTTCTTAGCAGCAATATGCCAATTGATTTAACTTTAATGGAGGTTTACAACTTATATGGCTTCAATGGAGTTTTCATGCTTTTCATTATGGTTTGATATATTTACCGAACCATTAAATCTCAGGAAAATGTTTTAATTTTAAACCATTAAGTTAAAAAGAAATTAAATATCCTTCTATTTTTTGTTCCTACATATTCTTCTACCCAATAAAATGGTAATATGTGTAACATTTAATGTTCATCTAATGATATTTTAGGATAGTAATATAACACATATCATTATTTATATTTAAATGAATAGTAGGATTGGTATGAACAAAATATAAAAGAATATTTAATTTCTTTAAGTTAAACTAAAACACAATTGTTGATGATAAATAGTTATGTATTACATTGGAACTCACAGAACTTTAACCGAGAGCAACCAATTTTTATATGTTAACAATTTAATGCAACATCACTTTTGTACGTTGATCTTAGTATAATTATATTTTTAAAGGTTAATAAATATTCTTTCCATCTCAAAAAAAAAAAAAAACCCTCATATATTTAGAAAACATTAATTATCATTAATTTTATTAAATAAAATGATAATTATACTATTTTATTGAATTTAATTTAATGATAGTTGCATTTAATTTTATGGTAGTTTAACCAATAATGAAGATATTTTGATAAAAGTGATATTTATTTTTAAAAATAAATTATTGTTTTAAAACAAACAAAAAACAAAAACTATTAATATGTTTGGAATATTTAGAAGGTCACTCTTGAACGAACTTTTCTGATTTGCTTGTATACACTTTTACTAAAAATTTACAACTTACATAAATTTGACACCTAATTTTCGCATTAACTCTAAATGTTTTCAAAATAACTGTTAAATGGTTAAATGTTTTCAAAAGAGCTAAAAACACAAGATTTTGTTGAAAAAAAAAAAAACAAGTTTGGGTCAAACATGAAAAAACTGAAAACCCATTCCAAGGGTAATTTTGTAAAATCCCAAAACATTCCTTTGGAACCCCAAATATATATAGATACAATATTTGTAAAGGAAAAGAGAAAAGAAGGGTGGGGTAGAAGACAAGAGAAACGGCTTCCTTGTAGAGTGTGTATGTGCACAACTGCCATCCATTAAAACCAGACACAAATACACACAAGCCTTTTATTCAGAGAGAGAGTGCTCAAGAACACCTCACGACAGCCTATTCCATATCCCCTATGCTCTTTTAATCTCTCTTGTTTCATTCATTCCTTCTGGATTTTAGTTTATAATTCATAACTGCAACGATCTACGCTTATCAAATCTTCAATTTCTCTCATTCGATTTGAAATCGACAAGACTGGGAAGGACTGGTTCGTTTCCACGATTTGGCGCTGATCTGTTTCTTGGGAATTAGGCATTCGAATGACGATGATCAGCTTATCAAAATTTCTCGATAAAGTTTATTTGATGGCAGAAGGTGGATCTCGTTACTGTTCTAAAAAGTCCGATGATATATGCGGTGATGTTTGCGATGAGGTAATTTGATTCGTTCTTAAATTCTCCCTTTTCAGTTTCTCAGTAAGCATTGCGAATCTACGTTTTATCCTGGTTTTGTTGCTTTGGATTCAAAATTGGTTTTGTAATGCTTTTTCTGTCTAATTTTTCCCCAAATTCAATTTTTCATCCAAAACTTTGGTGTCATGTCTAATTTCCTACTCACAGTGTGTCCCAAATTTTGTCAAAATTAGGGCTCTTTCTGTAGTCTATTTGCTTCGACTTTTATTGAAAGATTCAAAAACCAGTAAAATGTTGCATTTTATTTACTTTCCGCTTATGTGAACTCCGAATTCAAAACGCGTTTCTCAATTATTTCTCTATCAATCAAAAGAAACTTCGATCCAGCAAAACAATAAAACCCAGGATTGACGAAATCAACACATTAATTGCAAATTAACCCGTTTGACTGTTCTTCTCTTCCCCACTCATCATGTTCTGTTTCAAATCGATACTTTTTTCCGATCATCTATTTCATAAAAATCTTATCAAACATACATTTAATTCGCAGGATTCAGGAAGATCTTCAACAATATCAAGAGTCCGTTGCATTCTTCGCGGAATAGAATTAAAAACACTCGTCTTCCTGTTCGTCTTAGTCCCAACTGTAATCCTCGGTTTATACATTCATGGTCAAAAAATCTCCTACTTCTTACGCCCATTATGGGAATCCCCACCAAAACCCTTCCACGAAATCCCACATTACTACCACGAAAACGTCTCCATCCAGAATCTCTGCAGACTCCATGGATGGGGAACTCGCGAGTTCCCAAGGCGTGTTTTTGACGCAGTCTTATTCAGCAACGAAGTCGACCTTCTCACAATCCGATGGCATGAATTATACCCTTACGTTACAGAATTCGTCCTCCTTGAATCCAACTCGACTTTCACCGGATTACCAAAACCCCTAGTTTTCGACTCCCTTCGTGAACAATTCAAATTCGTTGAACCCCGATTAACATACGGAAAAATCCCTGGAAGATTTCGCAAAGGTGAAAACCCTTTTGTTGAAGAAGCGTATCAAAGACTTGCATTGGATTATCTTTTAAGAAAAGCTGGAATTCAAGACGACGATTTATTGATCATGTCAGATGTTGACGAAATTCCAAGTAGACACACGATTAATCTATTACGATGGTGTGATGACATACCTTCAATTCTTCATCTTCGATTAAAAAACTATCTTTATTCCTTTGAGTTTTTTCTTGATAACAATAGTTGGAGGGCTTCTATTCATAGATATAAATCCGGGACAACAAGATACGCCCATTATCGACAATCAGATGTTGTGCTGGCGGATGCCGGGTGGCATTGCAGCTTTTGTTTTCGCCACATCAGCGAGTTTGTTTTCAAAATGAAAGCTTACAGTCATTTCGACAGAGTCAGATTCAGTAACTTTCTGAACCCGAAACGGGTTCAGAAAGTTATCTGTAAAGGGGCAGATTTGTTTGATATGTTACCCGAAGAGTATACATTTAAGGAAATTATCGGGAAAATGGGACCCATTCCTCATTCGTATTCAGCTGTTCATCTGCCAGCTCATCTTCTTGAAAATGCTGACAAGTACAGGTTTCTTTTACCAGGGAACTGTTTAAGAGAAAGTGAGTAAAAAAAAATGGTAATTTCAGTGTAAAGATTGATAAAGATTGGATCTTTGAAGCTTTTATACAAAACCCATAAAGGGTTTGACCAAAAAGATAGTTGACCTGAGGGTGATAATGTACATAATCTTCTTCTTCTTCTTCAATGGAAACATATTTTTCAAGATTTCATCTTCCCTTTTGGCTCAAGGTAAAAAAGCTTTAAGATTTCTATTGGGTTTTAGGAAATTTTGAGGTGATATGAATCTTTTTTTTAAATATTATTAAATTCAATTTGTTTTTATATATATATTTAATTTATGATTTGTGTAACTTGGGGTTTGGCGTATTGATGATGATGATATTTAGAGAGGATTGTTGCTAGCAATGCTTGTGTTGTTTGTTTTGTATACAGCTATGATGAATATATTAATAAAACCTTAGCATAAAGAATTATTTCAAGAATAAAGAATCTGATTCTTTTGTTGATAATATTCATTATTGTTTGAGGTTGGCATGTCTTAGATATATATATATATATATATATATATATATATATATATATATATATATATATATATATATATATATATATATATATCAATTTATGTATCTATTTATATATTTGGTAATACAGCTAATAGTTTATTTTGAAAGAAATTGAAAGTGCTTGCAAAGTGACAGCAAACATGTTCTTTTGTTCCATGATTATTGCCTTTAAAAAGTCGGAACATGACATTTGGTGTTCTTTTTAATTATTGAGTATGTTTGGTATCAATTATTGGTTTTGTTTGGTAAAATAAGTTTGGTTGGTTTAGATAATTTCATGGTGTTGATACGTTGGATGTTCGACTTAAAAGGAAGGACCCATGTGACTTCCTTTTTATTAAAGTGTTTGTAAAAGTTGATAAAATATTATAACGGAAAATGCCATAAATTGCAAGACTCTTGTGGTTAGGGTTGGTTTAAAATAATCTTGAAAACATCATATAAATAGGTTTGCAAAATAATATATGGAAAAAGTCTCGAACTTGAAAATCTTGTAACAAACAAAAAGTAAGTTGTTAACCAAGTCTAACGATTTCAAACATAGCAAATAGTCTTCCAAAAAATCCTTACAAGTTCCTCAATCTCCACGATATTAGTATAAAACCCTTCTAACATGAGCACTTGCCAAAAACCCTTTTAACATAAGCACTTAAGGTACATGGACTAAACCTTATAAACAAGTATATGAATAAACACAAGATTTATATAGAAAATAATAACCATATACTTCGTGAAAACTTCTTTAAACCGACAAAAGCTTAAGTTTTGGGGAAAAACATTGTATAGAATAAGTACTCTCTAATAAAACTTTAGTTTTGGGGAAAACATTGTAAAGAATAAGCACTCTCTAATAACACCATAATCAAACTTCGTGGAACATCATAAGAGGTAAACAATGTATAAATGTAATGCAATATATAAAACAATGTGCCTAAAATCCCTATGTGAGTTTTGTATCATCAAAACTCACATTGTCAAATGTCAATGTCTCTTATCTTTCAAGGGACTCTATGAGGTAACTAGAAGGGAAAGATGGTCTAATGAAATATAAGTACGAAATAGCACATATCACATTAAGTAGATAGGGCCTCAACTTTGTTACTTCCTCATACAAAGTTACATGTGACCCATCACACACTAACCATATGAAGGGTTTGGAGTGTTCCATATTAATAGTGGATATCCAAGGTCCTTGTTAAGTGTATGGACGTCACAAGTATGAAAGTTCACCCAATGTATGGATATACTTGATAATGATTTAGAAAAAATAAATCATAAATACCTTAAAATGATAAAGGAACATAAAAGACGTCTTCAGTTAAAAATTTAACTTCATAAATATCAACTTAAAATGAATGCACATGTAGTATGCATAGTATTACAAGCAAGGTGTTTATATATATAATAATGCAAGCACAAGAAACTCAAAAGTACAATGTCATAACAGGGGAAGCTCAACTGGTAATAATGTACTCACCTAAATGCTTAAGATGCCCTATAAGGAGCTTCTCTTTTGTGTAAGAAGGGTTATAGAACATTTACAACGTAATTGAGCCAAAGTACTAACATTTAGGGTCGGCCCACACAAGTTATTAACTTTAGGCCCTAAATTAGTAAACTCAACAAAGTATAAAAATGTTTCTTTCTTTTTTAATTTTTAAAATGTAGTAAGCAATAAGTTTTTGTTCATAATAAAATAAAAAAGAAAAAAAAATCTTATTTCTATTTGAAGATTATCATCCTTTTAGCATTCGGTAAGATAAAGCCTTTTAATTACGTCTTTTTTTTTGGAATCGGTGGAAATATTATTAAGCCACTACCTAAAAGAAGAAGGTAGAACAAAAACAGAAAATAAAGATACAAGTTACAAAATGTTGAAGGGGGAACAACACCAATTCTCCTATTTACAAACACCAAAGTTACCCCTATGTGTAACCCATTCGAACACCATGCTAAAAACATTATCCATCAAATTATCGAAAGATGTCCAAACATCATTAAACCTCTTCGTGTTTGTCGCCTTTCATGTGCACCAAATAAAACCATAACATAAAGTAGTCATAATTTTCTCCCCCAAGTTGTTGCAAACTTTACAAGGTCACAAACAGTGTTCACGGGAGAGCCATGAACGCTACACCAATTGAAAATCCACCTTAAAGCATCTTGCGCTATTGAAAATTCACAATAATGTGATACACCTCATCACTCCCAACATTACACAACAAGCAAGAGGAAGAGTTAGAGTTGATACCTCTACGCGCCAACACAATGGAAGTGGGAACATGCTCCAAGAAAGCACGCCACAAAACGTAGAAACCTTCAAAGGGACAATTTTGGTCCATACCGTAGGATTGATGGCGGGAGTTGTAACCAAGATTCGAGTCCGGAGATCTCGAACACAAAAGTCACCTTCAGAGGAAAGGTTGGACTTCCAGCTGTCCTGCCCATTAGATAACATGGATTGCCCAATAAGCCCCGTTAACTTGTAACATCCCAAAAATCAAGGTAAAATTTTAATTTTCCAAAACCAACCCAAACCTATAAATATTTACAAAACATAGTTTCCAAAAGGTCAAAATCACAAATCAGGGTATCCCAAAATCAAATCTCATAAAATCCGAAGGACATGTACGATTAAGGCTTCGTCTTGCCCCAATCATCTGAAGTACCCGAAACATAACACTTAAACTGTAAGTCACAGCTTAGTGAGTCCCCCAAGGTACCACACACAACTGTACAGATAACAACATGCCTACATGAGCCGTCAGTATGATTGGACCGCCTCGCACGACCTACAACCTATCTGGATCGCTCACCGAACCTTCGGCTTGACTAGACTACCTCGTCGGGCCTACAATGTATCTGGACCGTGCTACGGGTATCTTGGCATTTAGCACAAAATAGGACCACCTCAACCCATTACCCATAACATGTCAACATATATAATAACAATCAATAACCATTAAGTACATGTAATCATACAAATCTACAAATCTAATACATACTCAACAAACATTGGTAATCATACAGATCAACCAGTCTAATTGTAATGTCCCAAAAATTAAAATCAAAACTTTTTTTTTTTTTTTTTTTTTTTTTTTTTTTTTTTTTTTTTTGTAATAATAAAACCATCAGCCAAACATTGTTTATAGAAATCGTAAAGGAAATAAGAGTATATCAACAATCATCCAAAAATACATCAGAGTCGAGTAGAGCGGAAAATCATGGTGTGTGCATTGCGATCATCCCGAGCTCTTCCCCTTCGAATCGGAAGTACCTGAAACATAAAATGAAAACTGTTAGCATAAAGCTTAGTGATTTCCCCAAAATACCGCATACCATACATATATGTCATCTCAAGGTTGTACAGGGTCTATTTCACCCCCGAGTCTATATCAACTCATATGCTAGCACAAGATTGTACCGGGTCTATTTCAACCCTAAGTCTATCTCAACTCAATCGGTATTTTTCAACGCCCGGGTCTATTCACCCCACATACATATAGCAAACAGGCACATAGGCATACATGCATATAACTGTTGGATAAGGTGTCTAAGTCCATAACTATTTCTGGTATGTACTTGAACCGACCCGGCATGGTCCATTTGGGTTGCATGGCACCATGCAATTGGATAGACTAAATGAGAGAAATAACATTTGGAGATTATTAATATATTATAAGTTCTAATATATTAATAATATTATTTGATTAGTTTGATCAAGAATTAATTTAGAATTAATTAAGTGATCAAAAGATAACTAATTAAATATATGGGTTGATTATGTAAATCATCCATATCTTGTATATTGGCTAAGAGGCTCCATGGATTATCAAGTTGGGTTCCACCCATAGGATGCTCTATGGATGCTCCATGGGAGTTACAAACCCATGGGTCATGGAAATGAAGAGTCATGACACATTAGGGTTTACATGGTGTAACCATAGATGTGTCAACACTATATAAGGATCCTATACTCCACCAAAATCGGCTACACATATTTAACAAGAGGGCTAGGCCGATTTCAAGAAGTGTGTATTCTCTCAAAAGTCTTTCCAAGAGCATTTAGTGTTGTGTGAAGCATTTGAGGCATCACACTTGGGGTGCTAGGCTCACAAGGTTTCAAGGAACATAAGCAACAACAAGGTAAGTTATTCTATCTATCATTCAAGTTAAAAATTGTTCCCCATGTATGCTAGATAGGAATATAGCCTTGGAATTCAACTTTGCATGATAATTAGACAAACATAGATCCAAGGTTATTAGGGTTGCATGTACACTTAGGAAGTGTTAGAATGCTCAAAACCCAACAGTGGTATCAGAGCCTAGGCTTGTTTGTTTGTTATTTGTGCTAAAAAGTTGAAAAAAGTCGAAAAACTTGCTGTCTGACTGGTGGACTCGTCGAGTTCACTTGTATCCTCAACCTACTCGTCGAGTAGGTTCATGCACTCAGCGAGTAGGGTCGACAGACTGTAGATTTTCGACTTTAGTTGCTGAAAATGGATTAGAAACATTACCTTAAACTTTTTTGGTACTTGAAAACTTGTTTTAGATGGTGTAATGTCTTTCCTAATTCATTTACAACAACTAGTTATCAAAATTACAAAGTGTAATTTTGATTTATGAAAGTGTTCATATTCATGTTCTTGTTCTTATGATGTTTAGATGATCATAGGAATTATTTGTAACCTATGTGGTAGATTAATTCATGATCATAATGTGTTTTAATGGAGTCCATAACTTGTCCTCAAGTTATGGAAAACCAAAAGTCACTTGAATTAAAACCATTAAAAGAACACAAGAGTTAGAAAAATGAAGAGTTTTCATTTTATTACTCTATTAAACTCATAAGTTACAAGAAATGAAAAGTTTTGAAAGTTTAGAAAACTTGCCCTCAAGTTTTGGAACAAGTAAAGTCTTGTTAAAACTTTAGTTCCAACCCTTAGAATTTTAAAAGTTAAAATTCAACCCTTATACTTATATTATTATAATTTAATAATTATATATATATATATATATATATATATATATATATATATATATATATATATATATATATATATGTATGTATAAGAACAAAGTCGTCTTACCGCTAGTACGCCTCATTCACGAAGCCGGTCTATAAGGTGGGTATAAGGTTGTTGCCTATAAAATGGCAACTTAATGGGTGTCCACTCTCACCCATCGCTCGCTTGACTGGTGGGGGGTCGTTAGCCGAACGGGTAAGACAAGGACTTAAAAATCTCATTAAAAGTATGATGAATATTATAAAGTAACTATATGTTTTATTATATTCCCAATCTTAGTTACTTTAGGAAAAATGTGAATAAGGTGCTAATCCATAAAATTACACTTTACACTTTGTTTAAGTCGTTGGTGGAGCGTGTGTGGTTAACCATCACACTAACTTGGACTTAACAAGGTAGGTAAAGGGTGACTTAAGGTTTATTATAGTATCGATGGAGCGTGTGTGGTTTACCGGCACATCGATTGAGTGATAAACTTTAAGGGTACCAAGTGATTTGCATGGTTACTTCACACCTCGTTTTGTGATCCTCGGTATCCCAATCACAAAACTTGGAGGGCACACTCGAGATTGAAACATGCCTTTGAAAAGTTCATTGAATCTCAAAGAATCTAGGAATTTATAAGAACCAATCAAAACCTAATATCTAATATTTCGGTTTTTGTGGTGGAAATTGGTGAATCGTCATTCACCTACCTTTCAAATATGTTATAGCTTGGATTACGGCATACCTCTTCTAAGTTATAATATATTGTGATTGGATCCTAGCCTTAATATTACATTTGGGTGTTTTATTAAGGACTCTCCATATCTAAACTTATTTTGTCCTCTTCCTTCAGATGTCTTCAAACAATGCTGCTTCTGGCTCTAATCCTAATGACTCCTTTACCCTTATGAACTTGTGCGGGAAAGTCACTTTTGATGGATCCAACTTGAATGAGTGGATCAGAAACATCAAGATGATTACCCGCTACGAGGACAAATAATATGTCCTTGACAAGGAGCTTAAGGAGATTGATGAGACCACAGCAACTCCTCAGGAGATCGCTGACTTTCAGGCACATGAAAGGGATGCTACGAAAGTGGCATGTATCATGATGGCCACGATGACAGCGGAACTCCAAAAGTCCTATGAAGATTGCTACCCTTATGAAATGCACCAAGATTTGATGGAAAGATACCATCAAAGTGAACGACAAGAGAGGTATGAAATGATCTGCTCCATGATAACAACCATGATGAAGGACGGGGATTCCATCATGAACCACATGCAGAAAATGCAAAAGTATGTGGATCGATTGCTGAAGCTTAATGTGAACCTCCCTGAGGAGCTTGCAATAGATATAATTTTGCGCTCCTTACCATCGTGCTATGATTAATTCCGCATGACATATCACATGAATAAGGAAAAGGTCACACTCAGCAAACTTCAGGGACTTCTCAAGACCGCTGAATCAGGTCTTAAGGGGAAGTCGGTTGTTAACACTCATACTCCAAACTCCACTCCTGTTTTGGCAATTGGGAAAAGTCGAGGGAAGAAGAGAAAGAGTTCTTTGAAGGGTACCAAGGTTAGGACCCTTGATGGCTCTTCTTTAAGTGGAACCAAGAAAGGTTTCGTCACTCCTTCTTCTGACCCAAAAGAGTCTTAATGCTTCTATTGTCACAAAAAATCACATTGGAAGCGGAACTGCCCAAAATACCAGCAAGATGTGAAGGATGGGAAAGTTAAACCCAACTATGCAGGTATTTACACTATCATTTCAAATAACTCACCCCATTCTAAATTTTGGGTCCTTGATACCGGTTGTGGTATTCACATTTGTTGTGACTTGCAGGGACTAAGAAGAAGTGAGAATGTGGAGCAAGGAAGAATAAACTTAATCATGGGAAATAGGAAAGTTACACCTGTCACCAAGATTGGAGTTTATACTTTATGGCTAAGTAGTGGGTTATTTGAATAAATGTTGTTATTCGCCAGAAATGGCAAGAAATATTATTTCCTTTCATGCATTGTATAAACAAGGTTTCACCTTTTCATTTGATAATGAAGTTGGTTCGATTAATGCTTTTTTTAATAATGTTCTTTATTTTAAAGCATTACCTTGTGATGGTGTGTATGAAGCTGTATCTGTTGTAGATAATTTAGGAAATAATGTTTTCTGTATTGATTCTCCTAATAATAATAACTTGGATAAAGCATCATTATGGCATTGTCGTCTTGGACATATAATCAAGAAACGCATAGGCCAACTCCAAAAGGATGGAGTCTTGGAGTCATTTGACCTAAAGTCAGATGATAGTTGCGAATCATGCTTACTTGGAAAAATGAAAAAGTCACCCTTCACAGGCTGGTGTGAGAGGGGTGAAGGTTTGTTGGACCTTGTACACACGGATGTGTGTGGACCATTCAAACATGCCACAAGGGATGCTAATCGTTATTATTTGAATTTTACTGATGATTACAGTAGATATGAATATGTCAACTTAATCAAGCATAAGTCAGAGACTTTCGAAAGGTTTAAGGAATTTAAACAGGAAGTCGAGAATCAATTAGGCAGGAACATTAAGATGCTTCGATCCGATCGAGGAGGTGAGTATCTTAGTTCAGAGTTCCTTGACTATCTAAAAGAATGTGGGATTGTCTCACAATTGACACCTCCGAGGACACCGCAGCTGAATGGTGTGGCTGAGAGGCATAATCGAACCTTGTTAGACATGGTTCGTTCCATGATGAGTCGAGCTTCGCTACCAATATCATTCTAGGGGTATGCCTTAGAGACTGCCACCCATATCCTTAATTTAGTCCCTACTCATAGGAAACGACATCCCAACCTAGCAGGAAGTAAAGTCCTGGCTTGGGAGGTGTTTCGCTATGAAGGACCTTGGTGAAGCTGCCTATATTCTAGGGATAAGGATCTTGAGAGATCGGAGTAAAAGACTAATTGGACTTAGTCAGAGTACTTACTTGGATAAGGTGCTGAAGAGATTCATCATGTAGGACTCCAAGAAAGGAGAGTTACCCATCCATGGTAACGCCAGATTGAGTAAGACACAAAGCCCTAGCACTGAGGCTGAGATAGCAGAAATGAGTCGAATACCATATGCTTCGGGTGTAGCATCGATCATGTATGCTATGACGCGTACTCGACCTGATGTAGCCTTTGCCCTGAGCATGGTTAACAGGTTTCAGGGGAACCCTGGCAAGGCGCACTGGACTGCGGTAAAGAATATCCTCAAGTACCTACGAAGGACTAAGGACTGGGTCCTTACCCTCGGTGGGAGTGATGACTTGAGAGTTGTAAGGTATAGTGATGCTAGCTTCCAGACTGACAGGGATAATTTCCGCTCTCAGTCGGGCTGGGTCTTTACCCTAAACGGAGGAGCAATTTCTTGGAAAAGTTCCAAGCAAGATACAGTGGCTGATTCAACTTGTGAATCAGAGTATATTGCAGCGAGCGAGGCGGCAAAGGAGGCTATATGGCTAAAGAACTTCATCGGAGACCTTGGAGTTGTACCAGCTATTAAATAGCCAATGGAAATTTTATGTGATAGTGAAAGTGCTGTTGCCTTAGCCAAGGAACCAAGGGATCACGGGAGATCCAGACACATCGACAGAAAATACCATTTCATTAGACATTGAATAGAAGAAGGACTTCTCGTGGCAAAGAGGGTATCATCGGATGAGAACCCAGCAGATCCCCTCACGAAGGGACTGACTCGGGTTAACCATCTCCAGCATGCTAGGAGCATAGGGCTGAAGGATGATATTAGATTTAGTAGTTAGATAACCTCGAAATTTGTAAAGTGTAATTGACATTAGATGATGAATAAAATGTGTTTTATTTATGAGTAAAGTGTTGCTATCTCTTGTCAATCGTTTACTATATTTCTTTTGCATGTTTTGACTTCCAGAATAATTTTGTTTGGTATAACATATTATTCAAACCTCCACAGTCGGTCATATGTCGGAAGTAGGTATGAATCAAGACTGTCATGATTGGTTGCAGAGGTCTAAGGTGTTGGACAAGGCTACAACAATCATGAGTGCTCATAAGTTCTGAGTATTGGACCCAACCCACGCTCACTGGAATCACTTCATGGAATTCTATCTCGAGTGATCGTGAGACGGTAATATCATATAAGTCTTCAAACCTAGAGATATGATTTGTTACTTACAAGTTGGTTATGCATTGATTGTACGAAAACGAATTGGTAACTCGATGTTATAAAACGTGCTTTTATGTATATTTTCAATGAGTGGTAGAACAAATATATGAGTCGAAGTTTATCTGTTCCTTCTTGGATTAGAAGATGATATCTGGGTCCCTCGATGATTTTGTTTTGACCTATGTACCGGGCCTGGTCAGAACTAAGTTGATGTGTTCAATTAAGTTCTTTGTCAAACAAATCGGATATCGGGAAACAAACTGTTGGACAATAAGTAAGACATTGTTCCATGTATTTGTCCGGCTGATATCTAGAACAGAGGATTATATGATCACTTATCTTAAATGGCATACCATCATCTTCTCAGTTCCGAGAAACCTTGAAAAGAGCTACGATTGCCGATTGGTTCCTGAAGTCATACTTGCAGTAATAGTTATTAGACTTATCCAAGTGGGTGACTGTTGGATAAGGTGTCTAAGTCCATAACTATTTCTGGTATGTACTTGAACCGACCCGGCATGGTCCATTTGGGTTGCATGGCACCATGCAATTGGATAGACTAAATGAGAGAAATAACATTTGGAGATTATTAATATATTATAAGTTCTAATATATTAATAATATTATTTGATTAGTTTGATCAAGAATTAATTTAGAATTAATTAAGTGATCCAAAGATAACTAATTAAATATATGGGTTGATTATGTAAATCATCCATATCTTGTATAGTGGGCTAAGAGGCTCCATGGGTTATCAAGTTGGGTTCCACCCATAGGATGCTCCATGGGAGTTACAAACCCATGGGTCATGGAAATGAAGAGTCATGACACATTAGGGTTTACATGGTGTAACCCTAGATGTGTTAACACTATATAAGGATCCTATACTCCACCAAAATCGGCTACACATATGAAACAAGAGGGCTAGGCCGATTTCAAGAAGTGTGTATTCTCTCAAAAGTCTTTCCAAGAGCATTTGGTGTTGTGTGAAGCATTTGAGGCATCACACTTGGGGTGCTAGGCTCACAAGGTTTCATGGAACATAAGCAACAACAAGGTAAGTTATTCTATCTATCATTCAAGTTAAAAATTGTTCCCCATGTATGCTAGATAGGAATATAGCCTTGGAATTCAACTTTGCATGATAATTAGACAAAAATAGATCCAAGGTTATTAGGGTTGCATGTACACTTAGGAAGTGTTAGAATGCTCAAAACCTAATAATAACGTGAGTCACAAAGACTACACACACATATAATCCTTAGTATCCTACAGTATAATGAGCAAACTCACCTCGATCCACTGCTAAACAAATAGATGCTTAGGCTATTGAACCGGAGAATCCCCATGCTAACTAATCAAATACAACCTTAATTAATAATTAGGTCATAAACCATAATTAGGACTTTAATTTACTAACCCCGAATCCTAGGGTAAAAGACTATTTTACCCTTCCCCTTAATTAACCAAAAACTATCGAAGCCCACAAATGGGCTAAATCCATAAAGGCCTAAGGCCTAACAATGAATTGACTCAATACAAATTTTGGCCTAACAGAATCCCAAATACCTGGAGTCTAAAAGTGGCCCAAAACGAAAAGCCCAAAATGCCCCCCTGATGAGTACGCTTAACCTACTACCTGGGTACGCCCAACATACAACTCCGCAACCAAGGACTTAAGAGCCTCAGCTGCGTACGATGGAGGACGCCCGATATACACCTCTGCTTGCCAAAACTTCATTAAGCACTAAATACTTTAATTCCAAACATCCATTTTGCAGATCCATACCTTGGGTAATGTCTTAAACGATAAAGTTGCCAACTTGATGCCTTTGCATGGCTCAAAGAGACTCAAACCCTAGATTTAGCATTCTACTTTCACCAAATGAGCATTAACCCATGCATGGTTGATCTACACCTGTCAAGATGCAAACTTTATGGGCTAAGGACCTCAGAAACATCAAGAAGAGCAACTCAAAACTTATGGAATGACATTTACTCACTAGAACTCATTCATGGGACCAAAATATGACCAAAACTCCACTAGATCTATATCTAAGCATAAAATAACCAAGGTCATGACTTTATACCTATATAAAGCTGAGGAAGGTGAATAAACCTTGGATCTACAAGCTCCAACTTGATCAATGCTCCTTCACCAGGCTTCTTCTTCTTCAAGATTCACTAAAAACCCACCAAACACACATAAGGATCAAATCTCTCTAAAATGGGTTAGGGTTTCGGAATGAGGCTTAAAGGGGAAATGGAGACTAGTAATGAGAGAACCTTAGGGCATAAGGTTGTTTAAATAGGGTTTGACCCCTGACCACGTATGCCCAACGTACTCACACAACCTCCAAATTTTCATTTAATGCCACAAGGGACCAATTTTGCAAACAATTTTCATATCCAAGGGTCAAAATGTAAAATACCTTGAATCAAGTGTTACAATTCTCCCATACTTGAATTAGACTTTGTCCTCGAAGTCCACTGCCGAAAATAACTCCGGATAATCTTCCCTTATCTCATCCTCAGGCTCCCATGTCCACTCTGAACCCTTTCGATGCCGCCACTACACTTTCATGACATCCACAACCTTGTTTCGCAAAGTCTTCGTCCTCCTATCAAGGATCGCCACTAGTCTGTCCATATAATTCAGGAGATCATCCACCTGAATGTCCTCCAATGGAACTACTTCGGAATTCTCAACCAATCATTTCCACAACTGTGAAACATGAAATGTGTTATGAATCTGATTGAGTTCCTCGGGTAGACCTAAATGATACACAACCCTGCCCACCTGGGCTAAACCCTTGAACGTACCAATGTACCTGGGCCTAGCTTACACCGTTTCCTGAATCAGATGACACCTGTCCAAGGTTACACCTTCAGGAGTACCATGTCTCCAACTTGGAACTCTAAGTCTGACCGACGCCTATCGACATAACTCTTCTATCGACTCTGCGATGTACGAAGTCTGCCATGAACCTGCTGAATCAGTTTCGTCATTTTAAGTACCACTTCCGTACTCCACATAACCTACTGACTGATCTCACTGTAACATATTGGGGTCCTACACTTCCTTCCATAGAGCATCTTAAAAGGAGGTTGATCAATGCTAGCGTGATAACTGTTACTATACGGAGACTCTACCAAAGGGAGATACGTATCCCAACTCTCGCCAAAATCCAATACACATACACATAGCATGTCCTCCAATGTCTGGATAATCTGATCGCTCTGACAATCAGTCTGGGGTGGAAGCCATAGTGAAATGCATATGAGTGCCCAAGTCTTCATGAAATATCTTCTAGAACCTGGAAGTAAATCGAAAATCCCTATCAAAAACCACTGAAACTAGCACCCCATGTCATGCCAAAACCTACCGAATATAGATGTCAGCCAGTTTTTCAGTCGATACTCTCGTAAATCGGAATAATGAGTGAGCTCTTGGTCAATCGATCCACGATGACCCATATCGAATCCACTCCATACACCGCCCGTGGAAACTTCGTGATAAAATCCATTGTAATGTCTTCCCATTTCAAAATTAGAACACCCAACAACTCCATTTTATGGTGTGGTTGCTGATGCTCGGCCTTAACTTTCCTGCAAGTCAAGCACCCCTCCACATACCAGGCCACATCCTGCTTGATGCATGGCCACCAATAGTCAGATCGGAGATCTCTGTACATCTTTGTTGCCCCCGGATGAATAGAAAGCCTCAAATTATGTGCTTCTCCTATCAAGACCTTCCGCACAACCCCACAGTATGGAACCCATATCCTATGATAAAGGGTAAATAATCCCCGACTCTCATAATCAAAAGAAGAAACCTAATACGCCAACTCTTTTGGCGTTCTTCCTTCATAGCCTCAACCTGAGCCTCTCGAATCTGTTCTAAGATTGGTGTAATCATGGTCATACTCAAAGACACATCCTTGATCAGGGCAATAACATCATTGCGACTAAGAGCATCAGCCACCATGTTGGCCTTCCCTGGGTGATAAAGGATCTCACAATCATAATCCTTCACTACACATCTACGCCTCATTATGTTTAGATTTAACTGATCCATCAGATACCTTATACTCTTGTGATCCATGTAAATAGTACAATGGAACCCATAGAGGTAATGTTGCCAAATATTAAGGGTAAAAACCATAGCCCCTAACTCCAAATCATGCGTAGGGTAGTTCACCTTTGAGGCTTCAACTGCCTTGAAGCATAAGCAATCACATGGCCCCACTGCATTAACATTGCACCCAAACCCATGGCAGACGCATCAAAATATAGCATAAAATACACAACACTCTCACACAGGGTCAGAATCGACGCCTCACACAATCTTTGCCTCAGATTCTCAAAAGATGCTTGCTACTTAGGCCCCCGATGGAAGGTGGAAGTCTTCTTCGTCAACCGGGTCAAAGGAACTGCTAACTTGGAGAAATCCTAAATGAATCTCCGATAGGAACCCACCTATCCAAGAAAAATTTGAATCTCGGATGGAGACCTCGGAACCTCCCATCTCATCACTGTCTCAACCTTGGCCGAATCGACGAAGATACAATGCTGGTTGACAAGGTGTCGCAGAAACTACACCTCGCGCAACCAAAAGTCACACTTAGAGAACATCACAAATAACTTCTCTCTCCTCAAAGTATCCAACACCTCTCTCAGATGCTCCTTATGTTGTTCCTGAGTTTTGGAATAGACCTAGATGTCATCAATAAACACAATCATAGACCGCTCCAACATAGACATGTATATGTGATTCGTGAGATCCATGAATGCGGCTGGAGAATTGGTGAGACCAAAGGGCATCACCATGAAGTCATAATGACCATAACGAGTTCGGAAGGACGTCTTCTACGTATCCTACTATCTGCCCTGATATGGTGATATCTTGAATGCAGATCCATTTTGGAAAACCAAGATGCAACCTAAAGATGGTCAAATAAATCATCGATCTCCAGGAGTAGGTAACGGGTCTTCACCGTTAGCTTATTCAGCTCTTAGTAATAAATACACATCTGATGCGACCCATCCTTTTTCTTCACAAACAAGATCAGCATTCCATATGGTGAACTACTCGGCCTAATAAATCTATTGTCTAAGGGCTCTTGCAACTGTGTAGATAACTCCTGCATCTCTGTAGGTGCTAACTGATAAGGTGCTCTGGTTATCGGAGCTGCACCTGGAATCAAGTCAATCCAAAACTCCACCTACCTCTTCTAAGGCCCTCCAGGAAAATCCTCTGAAAAATCATCTGGGTATTCCTAAACAATTGTACATCAACCATGATCACCTTAACCTCATCCTGGGTATCCATCACATAAGCCACAAAATCTGAAACAACCTTGCTGAAGATAACGTATTGCCCTTGCTACCGAACAGAGATTCAGTCCACGTTGAACACACTCTTTATGAATCACCAACTTTCCCTCAATTGGGTCCGAATATATACCAAATGAGGCTCGTAATCAATCATTTCCCCACTGTGGCTTAATCAATCCGTCCCCACAATAACCTTGCTCTCATACAGGGGAATGGGAACTAAATCGATCAAGAAACGCTTGCTGAACAACTCCAAGGTGAATCCCTAGTGAATCCTCGATAATCGAACAGGATTAGGGCTAAGGATCGCATGCTATATTAGGGCTAAGGATTTGCTTAGGTTGCATGATAGAATGCTAGGAGAGATGCCTTTATATGCCTATCGTATGAGCTTGTAGACGTGCATGCTAGTACTGAGCAGTCAGTAATAGGATGACCTATTTAGGTTATGCCTTGATTCCGATTACTCAATGCTCAGATGCAGCTTGCTTTTTGCTATTAGGAGTTCCCATTAACATAAGCTAACTAGTAAGCAAATATGTTAAGTTACATATTACTGAGACTAGTTAATTTTATAAGGTTAGGTTTTAACTCTATTGTGCAGATCTTGTTTGAGTCCAACCGTTGTAGTGTGAGACCTTTCATTTGAATTATTTGGTGTCGGTGATATGTAATTGTATTCGTGAGCTAGTTAGAGGGAGTTCATTCTGGTGTTAATGGAAGAGAGTGGTGAGGTTGTATCCCTAGGAAAATCTAGGAGGTGATTCGGTGCCAAGAGCCTCGTTTTGACGAGGGTTGTTTGGATTTATAGGTAAGTAACTTGGGGGATTCAAGGCGATCCTTGAGGAAAGTACGAATAGATATGGAAGGTAGTATGGGCCCATACTACTTGAAGTAGAGGATATATACTTGAGTCAAGGAAAACCATGATGATACAAGGGAGCTTGTAGAGTGTGGGATTTTTCTTCAAGTATGTTTTGATGGTTTATATGGTTTATATTTTAGTATGGTGGTCACACAAAATAGATGTGAAAACTGCATTCTTCAATGGTGACTTGGATGAGGAAATATACATGAAACAACCTGAAGGGTTTGTGATGCCTGGAAATGAACACAAAGCGTGCAGGCTGAAGAAATCATTATATGGTTTGAAACAAGCACCAAAACAATGACATCAAAAGTTTGATGATGTTATCTTGTCTAATGGTTTTGCATTGAACAAAGTTGGCAAGTGTGTATATAACAAATTTGATACTTCTGGTAAAGGAGTTATGATTTGTCTATATATGGATGATATGTTGATTTTTGGTATTGATTTTAAAGAAGTTGATAAAACCAATAAATTCTTATAATTTTGTTTTGAAATGAAAGACCCGAGGGGAGGCTGAGGTAATTCTTGGTGTAATAATTAAACAAGGAAACAATGAAATTTCAATTTCTCAATCTCATTAAATTGAGAAGATAATGAAAAAGTTTAACTTTGAGATTTGTTCTCCTGTTAGCACTCTATAGATCCTAGTCTCAAGTTTCTACCTAATAAAGGATCTCCAGTCTTTCAACTTGAATATTCAAGGTATATTGGTTGTCTAATGTATGTCATGATTAGTACTAGGCCTGATATAGCATATGTTATGAGAAGGCTTAGTATAGTAATCCTAGTACACATCATTGGCAAGCTATAAGTAGAGTATTCAAGTACTTGAAAGGGCGTAATGTCCCAATCTTCAGGTATGAATTTAAAACTTTATATTTATATTTTCAGGGCAACTTGACGAGTTGGAAGGCTCCAACTAGTCATGTAGAGTATTTAATCCCCTCGTATCTTTCAATGTCCAATCGATGAGTTGGAAGGCCCCAACTCGACGAGTTGAAGGTTGAACATGAAAACCCTAATTTTTAGGGTTTGCACCCTATTTAAAGGCCTTAACTCTCATTGTTGGCTTCCCTCATAGCCTCCTTGTCCAAATAAAATCCATAGTTCGTGCTTTTTCTCTCATTGTGTGCATGTGTGAGCTTAGAGAGTGATTTTTTGTGATTTATTAGAAGGAACAAGAAGCTTGAAGAAGTTGGCTGAAGCGAGAGGTTGTAGATCCGATGTTTACTCTATTGTGGGAAGCATTTGGAGGTATAAAGTTGATACCTTGGTTATTTATTTGCTATATTTATTCATTTAAGTGTTTATGGTAACTATTAGCTTATATTGGGGTCATTCTTGGATTTGATCATGTCATGTAGCCATGACTTCAGATCTGGACATTTCATGGCCTCATTTAACATAAAGTTGTCATCTTTATAAAGTCTTGGCCTTCTTCCATGCCCTAAACCCATTATTAAGCTATGTATGGGTGTTTTATCCCTTTGATGCCATGCGTGGACATAAAGTTAGCAACTTTAAGTGGTATCTCAGTCCTAGGGGACTAGATCTATAGTTTGGAGCATTAGAATTGCTTGGGAGATGGCTGAATGAGTTAAGACAAGGAAAACTCGACGAGTTGCTCTACCAACTTGGCGAGTTGGCCTGGGGTTTCCTCGATCTTCTGGACACTATACGAACTCGATGAGTTGTCTTGATGACTTGGCGAGTTGACCTGGGTTTTCGTGGTTTTCCGAGTCCTGAAGGAACTCGACGAGTAAGTAGATGCACTCAATGAGTTGGGTCAACATGGACTATTGACCTTGACTGTTGACTTTGAGTTTGACCAAGGTTGATCAAGTTTGACAATAAGGGTATTTTTGATAATTTGGGGTTTTAATGGAGTTAGTCACATGGTGGTTGTAGGTGGTTGAGTTCGGAGTTGTGATTTGAGAGTTGGATCTTGTCAGTCAGTGCTACTTGTTAGGTGAGTTGTCCTTACTATACTAACAGGGTTGAAGGCACCAAGGTCGGCCCTTTTGGATTGTTATCCTAGTTATCACATGATGCTATGTGTAGTGATTTGTTAGATCCATATCCTAGTGTATAGGATGATGCTATGATTAATGATCTATTAGGCATGTATGATTATTATATGTGCTAGCTAGCATTTGATATCTATGTGATGATTGTGTGATTGTGGGTGGGTTGAGGCGATCCTGCTTTGTGCTCTAGGCCAATAGAATCAGGGCCGTCCGGATACACTGAAGGCCCATTAGGGCGTACCACTCAGGCCGAAGGCCCAGAGAACGGTCCAGGAAGGCTGAAAGCCCGGTGAGGCGGTCCAGACATGCTGCAGGTTCTGAGAGTGGGCCAAATAGAATGAAGGCCCTGTGAGGCGGTCCAGTCATGCTAAAGACTCTATATGCATACTATTTGTTTATGATATTGTTCTGTTATATGGCGTTCGTATTTTTGGGGAACTCACTAAGCTTCGGGCTTACAGTTGTGTATTTTGTTTCAGGTACTTCGGATGACCGCGAGAAGGCGAATGCTTGATCGTGCACCTCCTCACATTTTATGTCATGATTTTTGGGATTCTCTGATGTTAAATTATTTTGAAAACAATTTGTAAACAATGAATGTTTTGGCATAATTAAAAAGTGTATATTTTTCATGAATTTTAAAAATGTTACAAGTGGACTATGAATTATGGTTTAACTTATGGTGGATATCCTTCTTTTTAGGAAGGTTATTCTGATGCCGGCTAGATTAACAACATAAAGGGTCACTCATCTACAAGTGGTTGGGTGTTTCTTCTTGGAGGAGGTGCCATTACTTGGGCATCCAAGAAACTGTTGGATTAGTGTCTAAGTCCACAACTATAATTGGTAAGACTTGACACGACTTGACATGGTCCATTTGGGTTGCATGGCATCACGCATTCGGATTGACTATAATGATAGAAATAACATTTAAGGTTTGTTAATATATTATAAGTTGTAATATATTAATAATAATATTTAATTAGTATTGATCAAGAATTAATCTGGAATTAATTAAGTGATCACAAGAAGACTAATTAAATATATGGGTTGATTGTGTAAATCATTCACACTTGTATAGTGGGATAATGCTCCGTGGATTGTCAAGTTGGGCTAAAACCCATAAGATGCTCCATGGATGCTCTGTAGTATATTTGATCCCATGGATCCAAGGAAATGGAAAGCCTTGACAGTTATGGTTTACCCTAATTGTCACTAATTATATAAGCATCTTATTGTTGACAAAATCGGCCACTAGAATATGTGTGAAAGGGCTAGCCGATTTTCATGAAGTGTGTATATTCTCTCAAGTCATTCCAAGTGTATTTGATGTTGTGTGAACCATTTGAGGTGTCACACTTGGGGAATTAGGCACTCAAGCTTCATGAAGACATTCTACATCAAAGAGGTATGTAATTCTATCTTGAAATATTCATATGAATCAATGTTATTATGCTAGGTAGGATGAATACCTTGGAAAGTTCATATTTGCATGTATAATAGAGAAAACATTGATCCAAGGTATTTAGGGTTGCATGTACACTTAGGAGTGTTAGAATGCTCAAAACCCATTAGTGGTATCAGAGCCATGAGTTGTTTTCTGTTATCAAAAACTATATTATTTGTAAAATTTGAATCATTTTCTATATAAGTTGAATTAGGTCAAATTTAGTAAAAGATAAAATGATATGATTATTTTATTAGTTTTAAAAGTTTGATCTAAAGAGTATTTTTTGAAACCTCCATAAGTTATGGATATGAAAAGATTTTAGAAAAATTGATTCAAAGTTTTTATGGAGTTACAAAATTTGGTGTTAATGTTTTAAAAGAATTCCATAACTTATTCTTAAGTTATGGAACATGAAAAGTTTCATCATAAAACTAGCATTTAACTCCATAAGTTATGGATTACCAAAGGTTTTTATGTTTCCTTGATTTATGAGTTAGTTTAGATTAATGAAAACAAATTATGTTTTAGTTGTTTTTAATCCTAATTAATCTAGATGTAGTTCATAAAATGTGTTTTTGTAACTTTTCCTCAAGTTACACAAAAGGTCACATTTATGAATCTTAAAACTCATAAAAGTGTCATAGGTTACATAAAAAATGAAGAGACTTTTTCATTAAATAGTATTATGACTCCATAACGTGCCTCAAGTTATGGATGTTTACGAGTCACTTCTTTAAAAGTGTTATTAAAGAATAAGAGGTTACATAAAAAATGAAGAGTCTTCATGTTAATGAACCATTAAACTCATAAGTTATGAAATGAAAAGTTTTGAATAGTTTCAAAAACTTACCCTCAAGTTTTGGAATCTATAAAGTTTTCCCATGAATACTTTAATTCCAAGTTAAGCCCTTAGAATTTTAAAAGTTAAAATTCAACCCTTATACTTTATAATATTATAAGTTAATAATATTTATATATATGTATAAGAGCAAATCGTCTTACCATTAGTAGGCCTCATTCACGAAGCTAGTCTATAAGGGGGGTATAAGGTTACTGCCTATAAAATGGCAGTTTAATGGGTGTCCACTCTCACCCACCGTTTCCTTGACTGGTGGAGGGTCGTTAGCCGAACGGGTAGGACAAGGACTATAATTCTCGCTTCATTAAAAGTATTAATGATAAATACTAAGTAACTAAACACTTATTAATACCCAATCTTAGTTACTTAGGAAAATGTGAATTTGGTGCTAATCCATGAAATTACACTTTGCACTTTGTTTAAGTCGGTTAATGGAGCGTGTGTGGTTAACCAGCACACTAAGTCATATTTAACAAGGTAGGAAAAGGGTAACTTAATGTGTAACGACCCAAAATTTTAGACCAAAAATTTCTTTTAATAAAACATTACTTTAAGCAAAGTCATCATTCCAAAACATAATCTGAGTATAAGTTTTCAAAACACATGTTCATTATCAGAGTAAACATTCCCATGTTGTCTAATCTATGGTCTGTGCCATGCGATCACCCCGAGCTGTTCCCTCCGCTACCGGAAGTACCTGAAACCAAAACTGAAAATCGTAAGCACGAAGCTTAATGAGTTCCCCACCCTACCACATACCATGCATAACCACATACTGCATATACTGGGCCATACCCGCTATCTTGGGCCTTGCCCCCTACCTCGGGCCTCGCCCGCTACAATGGCCCCGCCGCTCCGGGCCCCGCCTGGCTTCGAGCCTCGCTCAGATACATATCTATTTTACACAGGCCTCGCCTGTCACAGGGCCCCGCCCGCCAACAAATAATATCACATAAACATGTCACAACACATAAGCTAACTCATACGACTGATCTTGTCCTAAGGCCTCGCCTATCCTGGGCCTCACCCTTGTCCTGCTACTGATGATTCATGGAACCCTATCCACGCTCCTACTGGTAGTGAGATATGGGCCCAACCCACTCTCACTCCTTTTCTAGCTTGGGCCTCACCCCTGTTCTGCTACTCATGATATATGGAACCCCATCCACACTCTGCTATTGGTGAGATACGAGACCTCGCCCACACTCACCTCCCTACCAGGCACATACATGTATCACACAGACAACAAGTATAAACTATCATATAAACAAATCCTTGGGAACCCGCCCGCTATTACTGGACCTCGTCCTGAATATCATAGTAGCATACTATGCCTAGGGCTAACCCCCGGGTCTTCTACTCATAACTACATGGGCCGGCATTGTGGTCTTAGACCCATTCACACAAAAGGGAAACTCACCTGCACTAGCTGAACTTGTTGATGATCTCACTAGCTGCTGCCCGACAACTCACTGAACTCCTGCTCCTCTTGCTCCCCGAACTACCAATATCAAAGCAACATTGAGCCTAACTGACCCTCGAAAGACAACCAAATCAACTCTGGTCAAAGTCAAAGTCCTGGTCAAAGTCAACCTTCCAGGTCAACCCTACTCGCCGAGTCACCCTACTGACTCGCCGAGTCTACCGATTTCTGAGTCCTGACTTGTGCAACTCACTGAGTCTCCACCCGACTCACTGATTCGAGTCTTAACTCGAAGTGTTTGGGGTTTCGCAACCTGACTCGCCGGGTCCAAGAACAGACTCGCCGAGTACAAGGCAATCTTCATCTGACTCGACGAGCTGTTCATCCCATTCGTCGAGTTGCTCCTCACCTTCATGCTACTCACCGAGTCCACTCAAAGGACTCGTCGAGTCCATTCAAATCCCTTTACATGCAGAAGGCTTTTGAGTCATGCAGGGGTTCCAACTCATAGATCCATACTCCCAAAGCTCAATCCTCACGTAAAGTTGCAAACTTTACGTATAACTAAAGAGATCTAGGCTCAAAACACTATAGGGCTAGGTTTTGGGACAAAAGGGCTTCACCAACTCCTCATCTTTTGATGCTTTATGACATATTAGACCATCCCAATACTAGATCTGAAGTGGCAACAACATATCTAGGCCCCAAACTCGAATTGGGTCTCAAACAACCATAAAACCCCCAAATCTTATAACAAAAGTAGATCTAGATGTAAAGGAGGGAAGATAGCAGCTTGTTACCTCCAAGATGAACACAACTGAAGTAGATCTCGGATCTACACCTCCTCCTTTGAAGCAACCTTCTTGATCTTCAAGTTCCTTTCCAAAGTTTCCTTCCTCCAAGCTATTTCTCTCAAATGATGGAAGCTCACACGAAATCAAGGGTTTACTGGTTCTCTAGGATGATATGGGGGCTGAGGGAGGGACATAACACCCTTTAAATAGGATACAACTCCCAGGATTAAGGTTTTCCTCGTTCAGACCAGACTTGCCGAGTCACCTTGGCCGACTCGCTGAGTCGGTCACTTACTCCTCGACCCGGATCCCGCTCGGACTCGCTGAGTTCCCCATTAGACTTGCCGAATCGCCCCTTAAAATTAGGGTTTTCTTTCCTTTCTTGGCCTTCCAAACTTTGGGTGTTACATAATGTTTATCATAGTATCGGTGGAGCGTGTGTGGTTAACCGACACGTCAATTGAGGGGTAAACACTTAACGGTACCAAGTAATTTGCATGGGTACTTCACACCTTGTTTTGTGATCCTCAGCATCCCATTCACAAAACCTGAAGGGCACACTCAAGATTGAAACATGCCATTAAACAGTTCAATGAATCTCAAAAGATCTAGGAGTTTCAAATCCAAGTAAAACCTAATTAAATTATTTCATTTTCATGGTGGAAATTGGCAAATCTTCAGTCACCTACCTTCAAATATCCTATAGCTTGGATTACGACATCCCTTTTCCAAGTTATAAAATATTGTGTTGGGTCCTAGCCTTAATATTTCATATTGGGTGTTATATTAAGGACTTTAAATCAATTATCTTGAATATCTCCCAAAAGATGTCTAGTTCAGACATTTGTGATCTTCCCAAATCTCTTGGAACTTCACTTTCTCTACCTCCTCCAATTATTCCCCTAACCCACAAATTCGAGGTCACTCAAGCCCTATTGGCTAGCAAAGTCTATGTGTGCTCACATCTTGGAGATGAAGTCACATGTTGACAAGCCGGGAGAGTTGGGTGTTAAAGTCTTAAGACAGTTGGATGTTCATTTACTTTATAAGTCACATAGTGAATTAACTTTGGGACTACTATGAAATAGACTATGACATGAACCTTAATGATCTTATCTGTTTGCTAGGTACTGCTGAATCAACAATGATTTGGAGCTTTGGTAAAGAAAATTTTATTAGTATATCAACTTCCCAAACCTTCAATGGATATTGACAATGGTTGCATTGGATACCCAGTAAAAAGCTTTCTCTTCCTAATTGAAAAGGATTGGCCATAGTCAAGTCAGTTGACCAAATGCTAAAGAGAAAGGCTAAGTCTGAGATTATCCCATGTACCATTCTCAAAGGGTCCATATGGTTCTATTTCCAAAAGGAAAGTGAATTGGTTGCGAAGCTGCCAAATTTACCTGAAAGATCATAAGGCTGGTAAAGTCAATAAGTTTGACTCTACTTCAGGTAAATCCACTATCTAACTCAATTAAGTTTCTATTATGAGATTTTTATTACATGATGTGATTGGGTCACATGTTGATATTTTAAGAATCAAAGGAAAAGTGACGGAAACTTAAAGAAAGAGTATGCTGAATCTAATCGCGAAGATGGATTTCTATCGCTTGATTAAAGATCGAATTCTTGAGATACTCTTAGGAGTTATAATAGATTGCTAGGAAACATGAAATAGCATCGTTTTCATTTAAATTTGCATTGTAAGGAAAAGCTTTTTTTTTTTTTTTTTCGCATTTTATAAATAAATAAAAGTTTGTTTTACTTTATTTTATATCTCCTTGCAATGGCATCTATGAAAAACTTGATGTTTGTATGTTTCTAGCAATATTGAAATTATGAATTTGATTCTTTCTTTTGTGGTAGTGTCTAAATTTACCAAATAAGGAAAGATTCTCATCGCCCAAGGTTTGATTTGGACAGAAACTTGGAAATCATACAAGCTGTATAGTATGATGAATGAGAACTTCCAGCTTTGGAAAATTAAGACTAGTTCCTTGTTCACATTTAGTGAAGGACTAAGGGATCGAGTACACATTCTTGTGCAATGATCAAGTGCACCACAAAAGACCTATAAGACTATTCATCATGATTTACTAAAGCTTAGTAAATATGGTTACACATACAAGTTTAAGTGTAATTTTGATACATTGAAAATCAAATTAGGCAGAAGGATAAAAGCCTCTCAAATCTGAAAAGATGAGAGAGTACTTTAGTATCATGTTATATGATAATCTTAATGATTAAGATACCTTATCATAATTCATCCTCTAAGTGCATTCTGATAGCTAAGAAGAGGAGCTATAAATAGTTGAAGTGGTCAAATAAATAAGATGATTTATACCTCGTTCCAAAAACAATTCTTAGAGTCATACTCCAAGATTGTAACTTGAGTGACATATCTTAAAGGAAGGTTTCTTAACACTAGTCAAATGTAAGAGTAAAAGTATCCTACTCTTGTACATTTGAAATTGGTAAGTTGTGATGTTTTGGATAAAACAAAGACCAACTAAGACCAATTGTGTGAAGTATTTGTATTGATAAAGAATCCAAGCTGTGACACCGTAAAATTTAAAACAAATTTTCACATTTTTAAACACATTTTACAAAACACATTTAACAATAAAATCCCATTGTATCATAACTTTGGTTCACAAAAATATTTCCCAAGATCAAAATACATAAAAATCCATGTGTGTGTATGAATCATGTCGACGCCTTCCCGCGATCATCACTGGTACTTGAAACACATAACACATAACACTGTAAGCATAAAGGTTAGTGAGTTCCCCAAAATACCATACATAACACATGCTAGCCACTCGAGGCTATAACTCTGTGGGCCCGTGGGCCCTAACTCTGTGGACCTTCTAGTCCTAAGTCAGTGAACCTTTCGGTTCTAACTCTGATATACTCTGATATAAATCACATAGAAACAATGCAGTACAACTCATCACATAATAACATACGATAACTCTGGCACATAACACTGGTTACCACTCCAGGTAAAGTTTAGTGAGAACACTCACCTCAGATGTCCTGGTAAATCACTGACTCGGTAGAAATATGATCTAGCCTCCGCCTAAACACATAAAGTAATACTCTCATAAATATAACTCTCAGAACTAGACTCCACTCTCTCTAGGCACCCTCAGAAGGGTAAAAGACCATTTTACCCCTCCTTTGGCTCAAAGGCCCTCATTGTTGACCAACCCTAAAAGTCTACCAAAGTCAACGGTCAAACTTTAACCCAACTCAGCGAGTGCACTTGGGCAACTCGGCGAGTCCACCTATGTCCACTTAACTCTTTAGTCCTATTTAACACTTCGAGTCCCTCCCTTTACTTGACGAGTCCCCAGGTAAGAATCGTGGGGCCACCCTGACTCAACTTGCTGAGTCTCAAGAACAACTCGGTGACTACATGCCATGCACTAACTCCATTGGCCTCCTAAGGTCAGATATGTTCCTCTAATCCATAGATCTGGCCTTCCCAAGCATAATAATCACGTAAAGTCCAGACCTTGAGACCCATATATCATCTAGATGGTTTCATTTGGTGAGCTCCATGCCGCGAGACCACACATCTCGATCCGAGACAATCGAGATTGGAACTCCATGCCGCGAGACCACCTCTCTCACATACAACTCTGCCAGTCTCTCCGTAGACGAGCTCTCGCTAATAGCAAGGAAGTGAGCACTCTTCGCCAACTGGTCTACAATCACCCAAATTACATCGACACCCCTCGCAATCCTTGGAAATTTGGTGATAAAGTCCATAGTAATCTGTTCCACTTCCACTCGGGAACCTCTAATGGCTGCAACTTACCATGCGGTCTCTGGTGCTCGGCCTTAACCCGACGACCGGTTAGGCACCTCTCAACGAACCATGCAACATCCCTCTTCATACTGGGCCACCAATACTCCCTCTTTAGGTCCAAATACATCTTAGTGGCCCCGGGATGGATCGAGAACTTCGATCGATGTGCCTCTTCCATCAAAATGGTATGCGTCCCACCCATAAACGGTACCTAAATCGGACCCTGAAATGTCATAAGTCCCCGACTATCGGTAATGAACTCCGATACCTGCCTGAGAACTCGCTCCCTCTTTTGGTTTTCTGGTCTCACAGCCTCGGCCTGGGCCCCTCGAATGGTGTCCAACGCTGGAGTCATCACTTTCAATCTCATACAAACGTCTCGCATCGGGATGCTCTCCGTCCTATGGCTCAGGGCATCGGCTACCATGTTAGCCTTACCCGGGTGGTACAGGATCTCACAATCATAATCTTTTACCACATCCAACCATCTCCTCTACTGCATGTTCAGACTGGGCTGATCCATCAAGTACTTCAAGCTCTTATGATCCGTGTATATGGTACACCGGACCCCATACAGATAGTGATGCCAGATCTTGAGGGCGAACACCACTACCCCTAACTCTAAATCGTGGGTGGGATACCTTGCCTCATGAGGCTTCAGCTGCCTCGATGCATATGATATCACGTGCCCCGTCTGCATAAGCATCGCTCCCAACCCTGATATCGATGCATCGGAATATACCACAAAGTCCTCCATTCCCTCCGGAAGGGATAACACTGGGGCTTCTCATAACCTCTGACGAAGTGTCTCCAAGGAGGCCTGCTGCTCTGGGACCCATGAGAAAGCAACGCCCTTCCGGGTCAACTTGGTGAGTGGCACGGCGATCTTGGATAAATCCCTGATAAATCTCCAATAATAGCCTGCCAATACTAGGAAACTCCTGATCTCTGTAGGTGACCTCGGCACCTCCCAACTCATCACCTCCTCAATCTTGGCCAGATCGACCAATATCCCTTTCTGGTTAACAAGATGCCCTAGGAACTGGATCTCTCGTAACTAAAAATCACACTTGAATTTGGCGTAAAGCCTCTCCGATCTCAAAACTCCGAGGATCTCTCTCAGATGTTCCTCATGATGTTCTTTGGATCTCGAATACACCAATATGTTGTCAATGAACATGATCACCGAGCGATCCAACACCAGCCTACATACTCTGTTCATGAGGTCCATGAACACCGCCGGCGCATTGGTAAGCCCGAAAGGCATCACCACAAACTCGTAATGCCTGTAACTAGTCCTGAATGATGTCTTTTGGATGTCCTCATCTCGCACCCTCACCTGATGGTATCCCGACCTCAAATCGATCTTGCAGAGCCAAGATGCTCCCTGTAACTGATCGAACAAATCATCGATCCTCGGCAATGGGTAACGGTTCTTGACCGTCAGCTTGTTCAATTCCCTATAATTAATGCACATTCGATGTGAGCCATCCTTCTTCTGAACAAAAAGGATAGGTGCTCCCCATGGCGAACTGCTCGGCCGAATAAACCCCTTCCCCAGCAGCTCCTGAAGCTGCGAGGATAACTCCTGCATATCTAGAGGTGCAAGGAGATAAGGTGCCTTGGCGATAGGTGCAACTCCTGGAACCAAATCGATGTTGAACTCAACCTGCCTCTCGGGAGGCACACTTGGTAACTCTTCCGGAAATACATCCGGGAACTCACGCACTATCGGTACCTCATCAACTGACCTCGGTCTCTCTGAATCAACCCTCGTATCCATCACATATGCTACAAACCCCTTATAGCCCTGCTGTAGACTCTGTATTGCTCTAGCGGCTGAAGAAAATGCCGACCCAGAACACGTACCCTCGCCGTGCATGGTAAGAACTCCCCCACTAGGGTCTCGTATGGTCACCAGTTGCCTCTCGTAGTCGATAACTGCTCCAAACTTGCTCAACCAGTCCATGCCCATGATGACACAGACATCTCCCATCGCAATAGGAACTAGATCAATCGGAAACTTGACGCCGAAAATATCGAGTACACATCCTCGGATCACCTCGGTGGCATACACCGCTCTCTCGTCAGCCATGGAAACTCTCAGAGGTCGACTCATCACCTCTCGACTAATACTGATGTGCTGACTAAAAGTTAAAGATACAAAAGACCGACTCGCACCCAAGTCAAATAACACCAAGGTAGGTACATAATTCACAAGAAAAGCACCTACACATATCATAATATAAGCATAATATCTCAACATAAAAGTAAATATACGAAAGAATACATACCATCCACGACATCGGGTGCTACGCGGACCTCCTTCGCGGTCAACTGGAAGGCTCTCCCTCGCGCCTTCGGTACCTTAGCCTTCAATGGAAGGCTCTCAGTAGCTCTGATAGCAGCAGGGGAAGATCCCTGAGGTTCTCCCTGGGTAGTCCCTCGTAAATGTGGACACTCTGCCTTGCGGTGTCCGGTCTGGTTGCAATGAAAGCATACTGCAAACCCCTTGGGGCAATCCCTGTCCATATGCCCCTCTTTGCTACATTTGTAGCAAGACCCCGCTCTGCACACCCCCTCATGGCTCTTGCTGCACTTGCCACAAGTGCGGCCCTTCTGACCCCAGATCGCGAATCAGCGGGCTTGGCCCGCTTGGCTGCCGGCTGAGACTATGCCGGTCGCCGATCCCTCGCCTGAGACTCAACCTCCTCCCTAGCCTGGGTCTCCAGCTCTATCTCCCTCTTCCGGGAATTTTCCTGAAGCTCAGCAAATGTACGATACGTCGAGTTCGCCACGAACTCCCGTATATCCCTCCTCAAGATGCTCAGATAGCGGCTCATACGTGCCTGATCGGAGGACACGTGCTCTGGGAAAAACATCGCCCGCTCATGGAATGTCCTCGTAATCACTGTGACAAAATCAGTACCCTGGGCCAAATGTTCCCTTTCCACCTGGGGAACGTACTCATATCAGAACATAGCAGTGAACCTCTCCCAAGTCACTGCAGCAAGCTCAGCAGGAAAATAATGCACCGTCACAAACTTCCACCAGTCCTTCGCTCCCAAGCGAAGCTCGTTCAGCGCGAACCGGACCCTCAAATTCTCAGGAGATGAGCAAGTAAAGAAACATCCCTCTATGTCTGATATCCACCTCATCGCCGCAATCAGGTCCCGTGTCCGATCAAAGTCCGATGTATTTGTGTTGCTGAACTCCTGGAAAAGCAACACATCACCACCCTACGGTTTAGCCGCTAGCTATAGTTGCAGTGGCCGCAACAACAGTAGCCTCAGAAAGAGTAGCGTATCTCTCATCGAATGTCTCTATCAGGGTGGTCTTAATAGACCCGAACATCTCTAGAATCTCATCGCGGATGGCAACAGCCACCTCATCATGAATCATCTGGCGGAGCTCGTCATCGCTCACACCCCCTCCACTGGTCCCTGGTCTGTGACGTGTCCCTACCATGATGCCTCTCTGAAATACAACATAAGATATCAATAATTTTCTCGGATGTACACACACTCGATATCCCAACCCTACTTGACATCCGGTGCCCTAAGGATCCTTACTTCGGTTTTGCACTGACCCGGTGAATTCGATAGTACGGGCCCAATACTACCGACCACACTGACTCAACATTCACACCAAGTCCTCCTCCCAGAGCCCCAAATCCCAAGTACGCTATTCTCTCTAATCAAGTGCCACTCACTAGCAAATCTCTCACAAGCTCCTTGCTGCTATCTCAACACTCTCAAGCATTCCTAATAGCAAAATCCCTAGACTAAGGAATCATATATCAGGCCACTCTAGTCCTAATAAGAATACCTAGTCTTACTCTAGCATGCATAATATAATTCATATAGCATAGCATAACATTTCTTTTACAACTTATTGTAAGGGAATTTTGGGAAATCACCGTTCGGGCGCTGGCTGATCGTACACACGACTCTGCTCTGTCTGTTTCAAAACTCTTTTTAATCTTTTTTAAAAAAATTTACTTTATTATCAAATTTTTCCTTAAATCCTTAGTTTGAGTTCAGATACGCCCAAAGATGCATCCGAATCCCTCAAACCAAGGCTCTGATACCAAATTGTAACACCATAAAATTTAAAACAAATTTTCACATTTTTAAACACATTTTACCAAACACATTTAACAACAAAATCCCATTGTATCATAACTTTGGTTCACAAAAATATTTCCCAAGATCAAAATACATAAAAATCCATGCGTGTGTACGAATCATGTCGACACCTTCCCACGATCATCACTGGTACCTGAAACACATAACACATAACACTGAAAGCATAAAGCTTAGTGAGTTCCCCAAAATACCATACATAACACATGCTATCCACTCGAGGCAATAACTCCGTGGGCCCTAACTCTGTGGATCCTCTGGTCCTAACTCCGTGAATCTTTCGGTTCTAAATCTGATATACTATGATATAAATCACATAGAAACAATGCAGTACAACTCATTACATAATAGCATACGATAACTCTGGCACATAAACTCTAGTTACCACTCCAGGTAAAGTATAGTGAGAAGACTCACGTCAGATGTCCTGGTAAATCACTTACTCAGTAGAAATACGATCTAGCCTCCTCCTAAACACATAAAGTAATACTCTCATAAATATAACTCTCAGAACTAGACTCCACTCTCTTTAGGCACCCTCAGAAGGGTAAAAGACCATTTTACCCCTCCTTTGGCTCAAAAGCCCTCATTGTTGACCAACCGTAAAAGTCAACGGTCAAACTTTGACCCGACTCGGCGAGTGCATTTGGGCAACTCAGTGAGTCCACCTGTGTCCACTTAACTCTTTAGTCCCATTTAACATGTCGAGTCCCTCCCTTTACTCGACGAGTCCCTAGATAAGAATCGCGGGGCCACCCCGACTCAACTCGCTGAGTCTCAAGAACAACTCGGCGAGTACATGCCATGCACAAACTCCATTGGCCTCCTGAGGTCAGATCTGTTCCTCTAATCCATAGATTTGGCCTTCCCAAGCATAATAATCGCATAAAGTACAGACCTTGACACCCATATATCATCTAGATGGTTTCATTTGGTGATTTAGCCCCAAAAATGACATTTTAAGCTCATGACTCCCAAGATAATTCTTAAAGCTCCAAGGGATAAGGTCTCTGGACCTCTTTGAGTCTAGATCCGAAGCATAAACTCGATAAGGGACCAATTGCTCCACATAATCATCGTCAAAAGAGGTTAGAAAGCCCTAACTCTAAGAATCAATACCAAAACTGAAGAAGGTCGGAATAAATACCTCAAGTTGAAGTCTCTGGACTCTGAAACCACTAGAATCACACCTCCTTTAGTCTCCTCTTGCTCTTGATCACATTCTTCTTGCTAAACCAAAGATAGAAAGATCAAATATGGCTTCTCTTTCCTCCCAAACGATCTAGCTCACTTAGGGTGCTCTCAAGGGACTGGTAGCCACAATGGGAGGCTAAGAGTGCCCTTAAATAGGCTCCAACCCCGGAGGATTAGGGTTTCATTAAACAACGTGGACTCGCCGAGTCCAAACACGAACCCGGATGATAATCCGTGACCCTACTCGGCGAGTCTAAGCATCAACTCTCCGAGTTCCTTCACAAATTCCAAAAATAAAATATTAGAATAATATACCTGGGAATCTGAATGTTACACAAACTATCTCTTGAATATTTGGCAAGTGAGTCTTATGTGTCAAGAGGATAGTGGGAGTCTTAAAGATCCTGAAAAGAATTTCAAGATCTAATCAAGAATAAAAACCTGTAGTTTACACTAGCACACGACGTGAGGTTTATAACCTATCGTGTTGACATATTTCTATTTCTGTTCCCATTCCAGTTAAAGTTGGCTTTGCATATGAGTTCTTAGAGTTCTCAATTGGTTGCATAACAACTTGGAAGCAATGGCAGGCCCTTGAGCTGCCAGGTGGAAAGAAATTAAGATTGAGTTCAGTCCATATGAGTTTGGATTTGTCATTAACCATCTCTTGTGATGATGGTTTTGACAAATTCACATGGATACGAACACATACGCCATAAAATCTACGGGTCATAAGGTTTCTCTCCGATTCATAAGGTCTAAATAATTGAGACTATGATTACAACATCCCTTTTCATAGTTCTAAAATATTTTAGACACACCTGTGAGCTATCTAAGATAAGATGTATGATTTTGATAAAGTCTTATCAAGGCAATCTCGTCTTAGAAATTTGAACTTTGGTAAGCAAGTCAGTAAAGTATTGACTTCTATTAGTCCAACTGATTTATGAGTACATGTCAATGCTAGTGGGAGCATAAGTGTTATGCTAATAATTATCATGTTAGTGGAAGCATTATAATTATGATAAAGGTTGCAAGTTAACAATGTTAATTATAGTAAACAAAGGTTTCAATTCGTGGAGTTGCAGGGGTTGAAAAGTTGTTTTGCTATAATTAAGGGAGAGGAATATATACTTCATTTCAATGCTAAAAGCTTAGATTGTGGTTTTAATCATCTTTAGTCAAGGATATACATGATTTTTGTGTTGGAATGGCTCAACATAATGAAATTCTATATATGGGTCTATTATTTGAGTTCTAAAATTCGATTATGATTACGACATCCCTTTTCATAATCTGAATTATGAGAACCTGGCAAATAGAAATATTATAGCGAAAGGACTGGTCTAGAATCATGTATTTATGTGAGACATCATGAATCGTGTCCCATATGCTTCGAATATAGGATCGATTGCATGTGCTATAATATTCATCCTTTCTAAATTTTCCAAATGCCTGAGGCATTAAGAGGGAGAAGGTCAAGAATTGGATATGACTAAAATGATTAAGTAATTGTCAAGGATAATCTATGGTTTACCAAAGATTGGTTGATCAGGAACAGTTGGAAGTATAATGTTAATTTTTGTAAGGACCATATTGACATATTCTGAAAAGAGGCAACTCTTGTTCAGAAGTGATAGTCAAAATGGGAATATGGAAATGTTTCCCTAGGTGGAAGTGATTCAATTTGTGTAAGATTAGAAAAAACTTAATGCAAGAAGGATGTTTCCCATGGAATTGATCTCCATTGGAATACTATGTAATTTCTTTTGACAAGTCTTTATGACTTTGTGCATAATCATTACAAGAGGATCAATGCATATAAGTTTAAAATCTAACAAATTTCAATAAATGATAGGAATTAGGAATTCTTACATTTTCGATAAGGATTTGGGAGTGTGAAATTAGAATCATTGAAATTATGTTCAATTGGTTTATTTTATAAAGTAAAGATCTTAGACAAAAATAGAGTGCATACTTAGTGTATGGCAAAGCTATTGTTTAAAAAACATAGTGTACATGCTTGGAGCATGGGACAACTTGTGTTTTAATTCAAGTATTAAGTTGATAAAACTGAAACAATGAATAATGAGTAATCAGTATGGTTATAAATAAAAGGTGTTTTATTTATATTCATAGGTTTTGATACCATATCAGATTCAATTATTCTTGTGTTTCATCTTACATGTTTTGACTTCCAGAATAAACTAGTTAATCTTCCTGAAAGACTAAGTTATTCAAACCATCCACAGTTGGTCATATGTTGGAAATAGATATGAATCAAGACTATCATGGGTTGGCTTGTAGAGGTCTAAGATGTTGGACAAAGTGGTGCTATAGCACTCATGAGTGTTCATAAGTTATGAGTATTGTATTCAATGCGCGTTCATTGGAATCACTTCATGGATTTTATCACGAGTGATCATGAGATGATAATTTCTTATATTCTTCAAACCTAGATATATGAGTTGTTACTATGAGTTGATTATACATTGATTGCATGAAACCGCATTGGTAACTCGATGTTATAAAATGTGCCTTTGTGTATGATTCAACAAGTAGTATAACAAGCCATATGAGTTGAAGTTTATCCATTCCTTTTACCTTCGGGATAAAAGTGATATCTGTGGGCCCCTCGATGATTTGGTGATGAAAAATGTAAGTGCTCGGCCGGGCTTGGACTGATTTGATTTGTTCAATTAGTCAGTCGTCATAAATTGGAAATCAGGAAACAACAAATGGATAGAGAGAATGATTATAATCCATGTCTCAGTCCATATGATATCTAGAATGGAGGAATATACGATCCCTTATCTAATGGACAAGTCATTGACAAAGGTCAAAGATCATCGGCAAGGTCAGAGTTCAACATAAGCTTTTGAGAGATATGATTGCCAGTCGGTTCTTAAAGTCATACTTGCAATAATAGTTTTAGACTTATCCAAGTGGGAGACTGTTGGATTAATGTCTAAGTCCATAACTATAATTGGTAAGACTTGACCCGACCCGACATGGACCATTTGGGGTGCATGGCATCATGCATTTGGATTGACTATAATGAGAGAAATAACACTTAAGTTTGTTAATATATTATAAGTTCTAATATATTAATAAGATTATTTAATTAGTATTATCAAGAGTTAATCTAGGATTAATTAAGTGATAAAAAGAAGACTAATTAAATATATGGGTTGATTGTATAAATCATCCATACTTGTATAGTGGGCTAATGCTCCACGGATTGTCAAGCTGGGCTAAAATGCATAAGATGCTCCATGGATGCTCCGTGGTATATTTGAACCCATGGATCCAAGGAAATGGAAAGCCATGACAATTAGGGTTTACCCTAATTGTCACTAACTATATAAGCATCTTATTGTTGACAAAATCGGCCTCAAATCGTAGCTCTCAAAAGCTAGCCATTTTCATGAAGTGTGTATATTCTCTCAAGTCATTCCAAGTGTATTTGATGTTGTGTGAACCATTTGAGGTGTCAAACTTGGGGCACTAGGCACTCAAGCTTCATGAAGACATTCTACATCAAAGAGGTATGTAATTCTAACTTGAAATATTCATATGAATCAATGTTATTATGCTAGTTAGGATGAATACCTTGGAAAGTTCATATTTGCATGTATAATAGAGAAAACATAGATCCAAAGTATTTAGGTTTGCTTGTAGACTTAGGAATGTTAGAATGCTCAAAACCTATCAGAAACAAGCTTGTATCACTAACTCAAACATGTAATCTGAGTTTGTTACATTATCTGTTGCTGGTCAAGAAGTTGAGTGGCTAAGGAATTGGATTTATGAAATTCCACTATGGCTAAATCGATATCTACCATTTATATCTAGTGTGATAGTGCTGCAACTTTGGCTAAGGCTTATATTGAAGTGTATAATGGGAAGTCTAGACATTTAGGTGTTAGACATAGCATCTTTCGTGAGCTCATCGTGACTGGTGTGATATTTTTGGAGTTTTTGAGAACTCAGTTGAACTTAGCCAATCATTTAACCAAAGGGTTAGCTAGAGATCATGTGCACAAGGCGGATGTTGGGATGGGATTAAAGTCCACCTAAAATATTTTATATTAAGATACCTAATTCCCATCTAATGCAATATTAGATGCTGAATTTCAATGTGGAAAGATTGATATTTGAAGATTAGAACACATTATTATCATAATCACAAGGTATGTGTTCCGTACTGCAAGTTAAGGAGGTTGGAATTTTATTTCTTAGTAGTTCTTTGAAAAATTGCGTTTGCAGGTGCAAGAACAAAAGAACTACCTATATAAGCATGAAGTTTAGTTGCTTCAAGAAGTTAGGACTTGACTTTGATATGCATACTGAAGGATGGGACACAAGTTAGTAAAATATAGTATCAAGTTAGAACTTTGAGAATGTAAACTATTTTGTATATTATTTTCAAGTATTCACTTAGAATAGAAAGGGTTTAATCCTTAGTGACACTCTGATATTCGAATATTTGGAATGAGTAATATACTAATGTGAAATTCAATCATCACGATAGTTCATTTATGCATCAGTTTGTTGTTGTTATGATTTTAGTTTTAAGTTTATCAATATTACACTTAAATGGGGAGGTTTGTTGGTGATTTTGTATCACAAATATTATTTAAGTGTAATGGGGATAATTTGTTGATCAATGTCACTTTGACAATTATTGAACAAATTGGTATGGTGCGGAGTGCATATTTGTTTAATCTTGTCTTTGTTGAAAGTATACCGCTATTTAGGGGAGAAGCCCTTGAACTGACGAGGTCCTAGGGCAGCACCCCTGGGAGCGGGGTCCAAGGGGTGGCAGCCCCTAGCAGTGTCCAAAGGCAGAGCCCCTGGCTGGGGTTGATTTATAGACGCATTTATATGATCCACATTTTCTGTAAATACACTTCGTTTTGTGATTCATTTATAAACCCGTTTTTATGTTAGGTTGTGATAGTTTTTGGACAAGAAGTTGTTTTCCTATAACTACCATATGACAGTTTTAAGACAGGAAGTTAGACCTTTTATATGATCAATTTCAAAATCTTTTTGGGTACCGATTTTCATGACGTCTTCTTCATTTTTCATTCTAGTAAACGAGTTTCATCCGATTAGAGATTTTCGAATGTACCCTTGAAATGCTTTAGTCTGAAAGTGTTTCACAACTCTCATTGATTCAAGTATATCTATACTCTGATTTTCTAACATTAAGTCATGCAAATTGATAAAGTTGCCAACTTTACGTGTTAGAACCCTAAAATGATGTAACACTCAAAAAATCGAAGAAATTTCAAAATTTCAAAATAAACCATGTAACTACATTGTTTACAAAAGAAGCCATTATTTCAAAATCAGATTTTTTGGAAGACCCAATGACATAAAACAAGAAGCGGTGCACAATCACGCCTTTGCTCACCCATGATCCTCTGAAATGCCTCAAACCATAAACAAAAACTGTAGACCAAAGCTTAGTGATTTTCCCCAAAGTACCACATCTCAAAAATATAATTAAATACATAACAAGTCCATAACCTCTTGGTTGGATTACCCTTGGCCCACAGCCTTTTGGTTGGAATGCCTCGACCCACAACCTTTGAGATGGCTTGCCCAATATATAATGGGTACACAACCTCCTAGTTGGATTACTCTTGGCCCACAACCTTTCAGTTGGAATTGTTGGTTGGCTTGCCTAACACATAATGGGTTCATAACCTCCTGGTTGGATTACCCCCGACCCACAACCTATCGGTTGGAATGCCCTAGTCTTTTAACTAACAACACAAAGCAGTACAGTCTCAACCCCATAATATCATGTCGACATATACTTAACAAACAAAATATATCCATCAATAAATGATCGTATAACCAGGTAGCAGACAAACAAGTAGATCTACAGATGCCTACCGTATAGCAACATCCTACATACCAGGATACAAATCTAAGAGATCACTACAACATAACAACATTCGATATACATGATACACGATCTAGTGGATCGACATTGGTGCCTTCAACCCACGAGTACAGTAAGGAAAACTCACCTCAAGCTGCTGAATCACTCGGATAAAATGTCGTCTGTAGATCCGGAAAACCCAACGCAAACACCATCAAAAGCCTAACAATGTAAAACCTTCCAGTTGGGCTAAAAACCCATCATGGGCCTAATACAAGAAGGCCTAAAGCCTTTATAATTCCCCAATATCAAAAGACTATTGTCCCAACAAAGGCCAAACCCTAATAGTCCAGAAATATAGCCCAATAGGTGAATGTTGACAAAAGTTAATGGAAGTCAAATGACTGAGTACGCCCTGCATACTCAGTCTACGCCCAACACACTACACCCTTGACCAGTACATGCTACGTACAAGCTGGGTATGCCCAACTTAATCTTCTACAACCCATTCTCCTTGTTAAGTGCTTAAATGGTTAAACCACAAAGTCCATTTATCAGATCTGATCCTAATCAAAGTCTTAATGCGTAAAGTTGGCATCTTTTCTCCTTTGCATTTCTTAGTGGTACCCAAACTTGTTTTTATCCAAACTAGGAATCACCAACTTTAGAATGCTTCAACAGAAACCCTCAAGATGGCATTTTTATGACTTAATAACCTCAACAAAGGCCAAATATGGGGCTCAAAAGTTCTGGAGTAACTTCTACTCATAATACCATAACGTTGAGACCAAAACATGATAAAGTACCACTCAAAACTAGATCTATAAAATATGCTACCAAGATTGAGACTTTATACCTCCAGAAGATAGATCAAGATGTACAAACTCAAGCAATCCAACAGTCCCTGAAGAAGGTCCTTCTTCTTGAATAAGCACCAAAACATAAGAAATCACCCTAAGAACTCAATAACCACTCAAATGGGGGCTAGGATTTCGTATCAAGGGTTTAATGGGGTGGAGGTTGAAGGTAGTAAGTTTTGGAGTTGAGTTAAGGCCATTAAATAGGTTCTAAGGCCCTAAATTAGGGTTTGGATTTGATTGGAGTACACCCTGCGTACTCCAGGTACACCCAACGTACTCAAGAGGGCATCCACAATTATCCTGTCTAGCATGCCCACATACTAGGCTTAGTCCTAAACCACCAAGATTTCGATGGCCATAACTTCCTCATTCTACTTCCATTTTTGAGAATCCTTATATCCCCCAAAAGGTAATGAGAATCTCTATACTTCTACCAACTCTCCCTTGCCTTAAAACTTACCAAACATAAACCTAAAATTCATAAAGGCCCAGACTATCGCTTTACCGATATACCCTTGGGCTTCGAAACACAAATCGAACTCCTGGCTCATCCAATCTATATTTTCACATCCAAAGGGGGGGGGGGGGTGTCTAAGACTCTCAACTCGAAGCGCCCTAAGCCTTATGATAACCGATCTTCGGGTCACAGCCCCGAATTATGAAACAATTCAAAACAGGGCGTTCAATTTATCCCCCACTTAAATCAAATTTCATCCTCGAAGTCCGCTGCTGCAACTTGCCCTGGGGTGTTCCCACATCTCAACCTCTGGCCACTCAAATGGTCCTCCCTGGAAGCAAATCCAAAATACGATCATTAAGGAGACTACCCTCCGATACTATCCTTAACCTAATCTTAATGAAACTCATGCACCCCGACCAATAACGAATCCTTGACCCGCTAACTCTTACCACTGAGGAAAACCATCACCATTCTCCTAACCTCCGGAAATCCAATACCTTGACTAACCGTCAACCAAACAAGCTATCTCGGGACATAGTTATTACATCTTCTCTTTACAATTCGAATCATAAAGATCTCTTCCGATCCTGAATTACCTTGGTGATACCACTGGGAAACAGGACTCCTTACCATTCACTGTTGTTGAACCCTTGATCAGAAAACAAGGCAATTCCCAACACGATCATCATCTAGATAACCACTGTAGAAAAACAAGCAGAATGAAGTACTCAAAATATATTTATCACAAATTTCAACCAATTCCAAATCCATAAGATATACTAAAAACCTTAAATAAACCCTTGAATTCCTAACACGTCATTACCAACCACTGCTCCTACGAGCAAAGATGATCAACCCAAGAATTCTCACATTGCATCCAACCCCTATTAGATTAGGTGTAACCCCACCTAGCTAATCACTCGATACATTCAAAATGAACATCATGACTCGAGACTGCATAACCGATACCTAAACTTGGTTACCAAACCCCAAATAACAGTTCGCGAACAAACAAGATTTATATTGCAAACACTTTGCAAGAGACCTTCTGAGGCACAAATGATACTCCTAACACCCTTAAATACTCACTTTATGCAAACTAGTTGGTTTTTGAGTCTTCTGACTCCCAACAATGTGCCAACACTGAAAGTACCACATGTAGAAGAAATAAACAATCATGATCACTATGCCGACAACCTATTTCCGAAACGCTCTCGGTATCACGCCGATCTTGTCAACATTCCATCACTCGCCTGAAAAATACGACCAGTGCCTTGGGGCCTAAAGATACTCAACCTCAATCCACTATCATGCAAGAACCCAATCAATGTCCCTCTCAACGCTAACCGAGCACATTAGTGCCATACTCTTTTATCACACACAATTACTTTCACAAAACAAGCTGCTACCAACGCAAAATCTGATGGAAACATGGTCACACACGAACTGAGAGTAGGATAAGCGGTCACACTCTTGTTCAAATTGAAAGGATATAACCAACATAAGAACCATGCATATAATTTGAACCAAGTGCTCCATTGTTATCTTGTCCAACCCACATACGACACTCATGGCAATATCTAATGAACTTACCACACTACACATCCTTAGAGAACCCATAACCTTACCCAAAGGGGCGCATTACCAAAGTTATAACGAAGTGACGAACCTTAATCATTAACAGAATACATCCTCGTGAACGATCGAAACAAAACGCCATACCTTGATTGAGACTGAATAGATCCCATCAATAAGTAACTATCCTGATAAAACTTTTAAGGTTATCCAGAAATGTTGCTAAGACTCTAGTCGGATCCATCCAAATACTAACCCTGCCAGCACGACATGCCCAAACTAGATTACGCACAGATCTAATGTCTCGTCTGGAAAATTGAGCATCACCACCTTAAATTCTAGACTCCAATTAATCAAGGACTTCCTCTAACTTGAGTTGAACTTGATGATAGGTTGATGAATCTGTTAAACTTCAACCGATATAGCTCAAAACTTCCGAAAAGTCTCCGCTTTGATGATGCATGAAATGACCAATGATCAAGAATGCATTGACACCTAATCCAGTGAACCAAAACCCATGCGGAGCTGAACATAACCATCTCTAAAGCTAATTTACCGATCAAAAACTGCCTAATCTAGACTGTAAATAACAATCCGTACAACAAGCTAAAAAGTCTGTCAACAACCGATACTCAACCTGAGTGATCACAATGAATCCTTATCTATTGATTGACATCCCACAAAGGAACCAATGGCTACAACGAGCTCCTTGAACAACTACTTCCTGCTACGAGACTATTTGTGTATTTCCTGAAGACGTACATCCGATAGCCACTTGCTCTACACCCCTGACTTGACCAAATCTCAAACCGAAATCCCGCATACCCATACCATAAATCCCTATGAAGCATTCTTACGACACCACAAACTCAAATAGATCGATGGTCCTACAAGCAACATGCCTAGTTCTCCACCACTTCCCACTAGTGTTGCAACCAAACAATATCTTAAACCTGATCAACTATGTATAGTCCGTCCCTCAGTATTGGAATGTATGACATGTGCATCATGATCTTCCAAATAAGGACCAAGCAAACCCTAAGAGATTATGAATCTCAGATGAAGACCTGAAAAACTTCCAATCATAACCACCTTTAACATTAAGGATTTCGTGAAAATGCTTAAGCAAAACACCAAGTCACTATCTAAAAACATACACTCCTCACCTGCAATCCCAACCATCAATTCATCGTGAAATCATTTATAAATACCAAAAGGAATCATTCTCATATTTAGGATACATCAGAGACAACAAAAGTTGTGGCTCCAAATTCGCCTGAAACCCTAAGCTAGCACCTAACGTTAGAAATAAGGGATGAATAGATGGTTTGGATTCTCTGAAAGTCGTGATTCACTATCAAATTGATGTATTTCGATGGTACAGACTGAACACTCAATTGGATGAAATTCAGAGAATGAAATCTGAGAATGTATATGAAAAATGTTCTTCTATATGTACCAGAATATTGACCAAAAAACGGATATATCAATCCTGTCTGAAAACTATCAACAGACAGTTGCAAACTGTCATAAAACTACCAAACTGTCATTAAACGGATCTCAGGGAAAAATGGTCAACTTTTTAATATGGTCAACTTTCGATCCCAGCCAGGGGCTCTACCCCTTGGACCCCGCCAGGGGCTGCCGCCCCTGGGATCCCGCTCCCAGGGGCGCTGCCCCCGGATCCCCGTTCGTTTAGGGACTTCTCCCCTAAATAACAATGTACTTTAAATCTTGAAAAACTTGAACAAGTGTGCACTCCTACACCATCCTAACTTGTTCAATATTCAACAAGATCACTTTTGGTCACCAAATTTAATCCTATTTCACTTAAATAATATTTGATGATATAATATCACCAACAAACCTCCCCCATTTAAGTGTAATCCTGATTAAACTTAAAACAAAACATAAACAATAACAAACTGATACATCAATGAAATGTCGTGACGATTGAATTTCATATTAGTATATTAATCAATCCAAATATTCAAATATCAGGGTGTCTCTAAGGATTGAACCCTTTCTATTTAAGGTGAATACATGAAGATAATACACACACCAGTTTACATTCTCATAATTTCTAACTTGACACTATATTTTACTAGCTTGTGTCCCATCCTTCAATAAGCATATCAAAGCCAAGTCCCAAGTTTTTGAAGCAGCTAAACTTCATGCTTATATAGGTAGTTCTTTTATTCTTGCACCTGCAAATGCAATTTTTCAAAGAACTATTAAGAAATAAATTTTCAACTTCCTTAACTTGCAGTACTGAACACATATCTTGGGATGATCATAAAAATGTGTTCCAATCTTCAAGTATCAAGCTTTCCACATTGAATTCAACATCTAATATTGCATTAGATGGGAATTGGGTATCTTAATATAAAATATTTTAAGTGGACTTTAAACCCATCCGTATAGGCGCCTTGTGCACAAGATCTCTTGCTAACCATTTGGTTAGATGATCGGCTAAATTCAACTGAGCTCTTACAAACTCCACAGATATCACACCAGTCATGATGAGCTCACGAATCATACTATGCCTAACACCTAAATGTCTAAACTTTCCATTGTACACTTGACTATAAGCCTTAGCCAAGGTTGCAGCACTATCACATCTGATAGAAATGGTAGATATCGGTTTGGGGCTCTGCCCCTTGGACCCCACCAGGGGCTGCTGCCCCCGGACCCCCGTTCTTTTAGGGGCTTCACCCCTAAATAACAATGTGCTTTAAATCTTGAAAAACTTGAACAAGTGTGCACTCCTACACCATCCTAACATGTTGAATATTCAACAAGATCACTTTTGGTCACCAAATTTAATCCTATTACACTTAAATAATATTTGATGATATAAAATCACCAACACCTAACATACCTATATCATAGGAAGAAGACTCTTGGTCTCATCACGAGGCATCCATATGATAATAATCCTTCCACGCATTCCCAAGGTGTCATATAACCGCCAAACACTATAGCCAACTAGCCTCATGCTGGGTTTACATCCCAACTTTGAAATTCAGAAGCTTGCCTACTCCTCCAAACTCGAAAAACTAGAAAGAAAAAACCCTTGCCATAGATAGTGATATTTCAATCCGTTTTCCTATCACTCATCCTCCGGCCGAAATTCTCAGTCCGCTCCTGAAAATCGCTTCCTTCTTGAGTCCTACGACCCAACTGGCACTACTTGAGCAAGGCTCCTGAGACTTCAAAATCAACTAACTCACTTAGGTCTGCAACATTCAAAGCCAAACTGACACGTACACTAAAGCACAACAATCACCAGACCCATCCTTAGAATGAACAACCATAACCAAAAGATTGAATGATACAGAAACTCTGCCACGAGTCATGGTTATTCAACCATGCTATCTACCCTCAACCAGCTCCTTAGAATCCTCATGACTACCTTGATTCGAGTATGGATCATGTGCTTCCAATAGTACGGACCCAATACTACCTTCCACAACTATACATACTTTCCTCAAGAATCATTGTTGGAAATATTTTTATGTGATTGTCACTTGAAATAAGTTGAGTATTGATTAAAATTTTCTAACAAACATTATTAGAAAGTTTCAGGTTGGAAAGATCCTAAAGATTCAACAAGTGTTTGAAGAATTAGATGTTGGAGCACTTGAAGTTCACTTGGAGCACTTGCTGTTCACTTGGAGCACTTAAAGTTCACTTGGAGCGCTTGCAGTTCACATGTAGCACTTGTTGAACATGGAGCACTTGCAGCTTACATGGAGCACCTATTGAAATGAAGTTGGATCATCATGATCTCAGGTGGCACATCTAGATCATATGTGGAGCATGAAGATACTGGTGGGTCATTTGGAATATCGATGTCTCATTAGAAACATTATTGGCTCATCCATAAATCTAGGGCTCAACAAGACATTGATAGATTAACATGCATATTTTATGGCTCAAATCAAGTCAATGGATCAACATTATCACATTGATGGCTTAACAAGGTTGCACATGAATCAACATGTGTAATGAAGGCATGTCCAAATGCTCAAAGGAACATGAATATCATCCATGGTCCATCTTGAACACACAACTTGATCAACAACACTTCTGGAAGTTGATGACATCTTAGAAGACACTTGAGCAATATGATGCTCATATCATTAGCTTTTCCAAAGCCTATAAATAGACCCCTTGGTATCTATTATAAAGTTGCTCTTCCTGGCTCTTCCTTGCGCATTCCAGATCATTTTGCACAATTGCTACTTAGACTAGCTTTATGTGAGCCATTTAAGTGTTTTAGCTTGTGTATCATTCAAACACTTGTAACTGATTCTTGATGAATATGAGCAACTTTTGAATCATTGATATTGAACATTTAAAAATGTTTTTATCATTAACATGGTGATTTACAACTCTTTATTTACCGTATTACTTTCCACTTGACAAATTCTGAAACTCCGTTTCAGTATTTTCAATACTTGGACTATTCTAGTCTAGGTTTACTGAATTATTCTCATTTCATCAGTTGGTAACAGAGCTCGAGTGATCGAATTTGAGATTTAGAAAACTTTTCAAAAAAATATTTTTTTTCATGTTTCAAACTAGTATCACATGTTCTAAATGGCAAGTGTGAATCAAAACCAAAATGTTCTCTATTCAGTTTCAATTGCAAATAATCTTTGCGTAGGAAATCGTGCACCTATCCTTCTACCCAGTGAATATACTTCATGGGTAGGTCGCATCAAGTACTAACTGGAAGGTCACGACTCTAACATCTGGATGTTCATCTCCACTCGGAAACATACTGCAAAATTTCTGAAGGGCATCAGAGTTCCTGAAGTTGATGTCTCTCCTGAAACCTACAAAGTTATCTCTGGATCTGTTTCCTCTACTGCTCAACTTTGTGAGAGGAAAATCAAGAAGTTTGAGGCTAAGGAAATGCAAGATCTTTTATTTGGAACTCCTCATGACATCTATGAGAAACTTCCTGATGAAGACAAGAGTTCACCCTTCAACGTCTGGAACGCACTCAAGAAAGAGTTTGAGGGAACTGACAAAATCCTTGCAAATAGGAAGAAATCCGCATTAACAGACATGGAGAACTTCAAGATGTTACCTTATGAAACTCTCTTTGATGCATATTCTAGGTACATCATTGTTGTCAACAGGGTGAAGAAGCTCATAGGTGAAAGATCGCAAGAGCATTTCAATATATAATTGTTGAATAGTCTATGTCCTAAATGGGATACAGTGTACATGATCATACTGCAAACTACAACCAATCTAGACACCATGTATCTGCTTGATCTGTATGCTGAATGTGATCGAGGTCGTTGTCTTAATCAAAAATAATATCAAAAAACCACTAGATAGCTAAGGTAACTAAAGGTCGAATCCACAAGGAGTTTGTGGTTAAACCTTGTGTTAAAATAGTCAAATGGAAAAACTAATGCTTGCAATTGTCATGAATTCAAATTAAACTAAAATAAACTAAACAACTAGAAACTTTATGTTGAAAAAGTTTGTTAAAACAAATACTACGAATGAGAAAACAAGGTACTTCCGGTTTAGTTGTTCAGATGGTTAGACATACACATTTTTCTTCCCTTAAAATCCAGTTTAATTACCTAGACATAATTAAGGTTGATTAACATGCAACAAATAATTTTGAGCACACAGTATGTTATCCCAATTAGCTGTCGTACTCTCTATGTCTAATTGGATTAGGAACAACTAGTGCTTTGGAAATAATGTGTCTTACTATTACCTATTACAATGTTTAGTATATAATACTATAAATTCAGTATAATGTATGTGGGTTCAACTGATCATCTTAGTTCCTAAACTACTTAAATTCAGAATGATTAGTGAATTAACAATACACTATCTTAGTTGTAATATCACACAATAAGAAAACCCAACTCCAATCAATATAAGTAAAAATCATAACTTTAAGAATGAAACAATAACTTAAATTGACTAGAATAAAAGTAATGATCAAAATGTGTTCATCCTAACATCCTACAACGTTCCTGGAAGTAACCTAGGTGGTTTAGTCTTCCATAACAATAAAAAACCACACAAATTGAATAAAAACAATGGAATTCATATAAAATTCATAAACAAACTTGAAATCATAAAACTAATAAAGTCTAATGATCAATCAATCATGGAACAATGAAACCTTGGAGAAGAAGTAACCAAATCTGGAGTTTGATGGAATTGGTGATGATTCGTCGGTTGAACGATCTTCAATCCTTAAATGATGGTGAACTTGATGATTCGTAGCCTCGGATTTGGAAATTTATGATCAAGAAGGAATTTAGAAAAGGTTTGGAACCCTCCAAAACTGGTGAAAATCGCAGGGGAGAAGTCCAATTTCGATTAAGGTTAAGTCTCCATTATATAGGTGCTGAAAAACTGATTTTCGGAGATGTTTTACGCGTCGACATCATAGTGGGCGTCTTAGTTGTCATATAGGATGTGCGAGCGTACTTCGTGGCGTTTTACAGGCTTTCTATCATCCTTGATTTGCACTTGAAAATGGCTTAAAACGGTTAGGCATCCTAGGTGGCGTCTTGGACGCGTTCTAGGATGTCCCTAATCTTTGTTGCCCCTTTTTGGTGATGAAAAAGGTAGAATCAGTAAAAACACAAAACATGAAAGTTGTAGGAAATTTTTTCTAGTTTATAGAACTTGTTCGTTCATGTCAATTGGAGCCGTAGATCATTAGTTATGATCAAAACATTTAAGAGTGGTCAAATTTCGCAGCACCCTTTTTCTTCATTCTTTTAGCAATTCGTCTCTCATACTTGTTAGCTTCATTTTTCTCATTTTTCTTGCGGGTTCCGCACACTTTTAGTACAATATATTGACCTGCATATGAATTCCAACAACTCATCAAAGTAGTTCCATTCTTGGACAATTATTCATCAATTCAACAGATTTATGACAATTTAGTACATTGATAAAATACACTTATCAAACCTCCTAACTTTATTCCAAACTCTTTCCGAGATTGGCCTGAAATATCAGCGTAGGCTTAATCTCTCATCCTAAGAAAAACTCAATGGAATCACGTATTCCATACATTTTATCACAAGTTTTTGATAGCACAATATATTGATTTTGAGGATTATTCATTTCTTATCTGCACTTTTAAACTCCAAACACATGTTATGATTATTTTATTTTGTTGTTTGAAACTCTCCACTTTTTGAACCCTTTCCAATAATCAACCTCAGGAGTAATCGGTTGAACTCGTTGCCAAAGTCCCGTTTTCAAGGTTCACTAACATAGTTAGCGCGGCCAGTAACACCTAATGGACCAACCCATACACTCCCACTATCGAGGGGCCAAATATTGTTTCACACAATGTCTTCAACTTGAACTTTTCTTCATATTTTTCAAGTTCTTTGATGGCTTCATCGAATTTGATCATCTTTGTGTTTGACTGGAGCTTGAATATAGATACTTTAAAGTTATTCAAGGTCTTTAATACTTTTTGGTTGTGTAAAAACAATAATAGTCCCCTCTTAACCCCAAAGGCACATAAGTAAGTAAGACCAAGTACTCAGAGCATGATGGCACATATTGTTCGGTTGGGTCCTCAATAGAAAGATCGTAGGCTCGAGCCAAAAACCTTCATTTTTCAAACACTTAGGTATTTCACAAAACAATTTTTAAATAAATATAAATATTTCCAAACCAACTGAGCAACCCACAAAATTCATATTAAATATATATTATGACTCGATGTATGAAACTCCTATCATTTTCCATCTTGATGAGTTACATTCAAGATATAGAGAAGCTACTAACTCATCACATATTTCATGGTGACCAACTTCAGGATAAGATAATTAAAGATAGAGTTTAAGATAGTAGTACATTCATCCTAAGTTGATTATCCAAAATAAAATTCATCAAAGTTAATGTAAAATAAATTAAAATATGGAGGACGACACACCTGATGGTACTGATAGTAGAAGCGTTTTTTATTTCCAAAAAACTTCACTAGTTGGAGGTATTTGCATAATGTTTTGTTATGCCCGAATAAACATCAAGGAATTATGATTTTTATTTAAAATGACTTTTTCTTCAATCCTCTGTCTTTTTCTTGTGTACACCTCTCCCCAACTTTAAGTCTTGCATCGTCCTTGATGCATCAAAAGATAAATTTCTAAAATAATAATAGAAAAAAAACTACAAGCACACAAATAAAATCAAATATAAAATAAACTAAACTAACTACCCCCTAAATTTCGTCGGGTCCATCCTTTTAAACCTCTAGGTTACCCCTAGTGGATGAGTGAAGTCTCGTGAGGGTTTGCAGTGAACACACCCACAAAGTTCCAAAATTTCCAAGTTTAACATCGTTAGAGGGACAAGTCACCTCGACCAATGACTATGGAGGATCATATGTTCGTTGACTTCCTTGAAAGCCAACCATGAGGTTGCTCACCTTACTTTGAGGAACCAAATCATGTGGCAAGCCTTTTTTGGCCTTGTGTAAATCAACTATTTTGCGTTTAATCTTTCCACGATGACGCTTAAACCTTGATTTGAACAGCCAAGCATAACTTTTATTAATGGACTTCTTGAATTGATGTTTGGTATCATGAAACATCTTCATGTTTGATTTGTAGGAAAGCATGCCATCATGTTTCATGGTCCATAATTTTCTCTTCACTTGTTGACACGCGATCTCATTCAACTCTATTAACCTGTGACAAGGTAAAGGTTTCTCCAAATCGTGGGTGGTGTCATAGAGCATATTTGCGGTATCCTCGTACACATAATCATCAACAGTATTGATTACAAACAAGTCATTACTTATTGGAGGATCATTAGTAGGTCCATATAACAGGAGTCTCAATTTATGTTTTCCAAATATCATATCAATTGCATCTTCCCGACAATGAATCAGAGCATAGATGGTTTCCAAAAGGGAAGATCAATGATTACATTTGTGTGTTTGTATTTGCAAATTTTTTAAGAATCTATTGCAACTTTGGACACTTCCAACTCATGGAAATCTTCATTATACTTATCTAATTCAATTTCAACTTCTTTAATTTTAGAAATACTTTCAGTCTCTTGATCATTTAAAGATACATAATCCTCCACCACAAGCTCTAGTTCGGGTGGTGTAAGTTTATGCACTTTGTTATCAAATAATTTATGACTACATGGAAAAGTTACCTCATTCACCAACGTAGTGTCTGAAAGATTGTCTGAAAATTGTTGATTTAGTTTCTCGGCTATATGTTCTAATTGTTTCTCAATAACTGAAATTGACTTCAAGTTGTATTCTTCTTTGTTGAAGGTTTCATTCAACATGTCCAACATTTGATCCAATTTCTTGCTAAACGAAGATTCAATTGATTATTGGTCCTCTAGAAATAAGGTGATTCATGGTGTTGGCTTTAAGTTAAATCGTCAGCCCACCAACAATCATCATCATATGGATTAGCATTATGTGACTCATAGTAGATATCATTATAATATTGATATTGGCCTGAATTTTCTCTCTCCCACCACATATCTTGATTCATGTAAATGTATTCCTCCATTCACGACTGTCCCTACAAAAAAAAAAAACAATAAAAGAGTGAAGATTCTGAACTAGAAATAAAACAAGACAAAAAAAATGTAATGACTACTTCAACACAATTGTTTAAGTGCACAATCTCCTTGGCAACGACGCCTAATTTTGATCGAGATCGTTGTCTCAATAAAAAATAACCTCAAAAACCACTAGATAGCTAGGGTAAGTAAGGGTCGAATCCACAAGGAGTTTTTGGTTAAACCTTGTGTTAAAGTAGTCAAATGGAAAAACTAATGCTTGAAATTGTCACGAATTCAAATTAAACTAAAATAAACTAAACAAGTAGAAACTTTATGTTGCAAAAGTTTGTTAAAACAAATACTACGAATGAGAAAACAAGGTACTTCCGGTTCAGTTGTTAAGATGGTTAGACTTACACGTTTTTCTTCCCTTAAATTTCAGTTTAATTACCTAGACATAATTAAGGTTGATTAACATGCAACAAATAATTTTGAGCACACAGTATGTTATCCCAACTAGCTATCGTACTCTCTGTGTCTAATTGGATTAGGAACAACTAGTGGTTTGGTAATAGTGTGTCTTATGATTACCTATTACAATGTTTAGTATATAATACTACAAATTCAGAATAATGTATGTGGGTTCAACTGATCATCTTAGTTCCTAAACTACTTGAATTCAGAATGATTAGTGAATTAACAATACACTATCTTAGTTGGAATATCACACAATAAGAAAACCCAACTCCGATCAATGTAAGTAAAAATCATAACTTTAAGAATGAAACAATAACTTAAATTGACTAGAATAAAAGTAATAATCAAAATGTGTTCATCCTAACATCCTACAACATTCCCGGAAGTAACCTAGGTGGTTTAGTCTACCATAAAAATCAAAAACCACACAAATTGAATAAATAGAATGGAATTCATATCAAATTCATAAAAAAAACTTGAAATCATAAAAATAATAAAGTCTAATGATAAATCAATCATGGAACGATGAAACCTTGGAGAAGAAGTAACCAAATCTGGAGTTTGATGCAATTGGTGATGATTCGTTGGTTGAACGATCTTCAATCGTTAAATGATGATGAACTTGATGATTCGTAGCCTCTTATTTGGAAATTTATGATCATGAACGAACTTAGAGAAGGTTTGGAAGTGTTTGGAACCCTCCAAAACTGGTGAAAATCTCAAGGGAGAAGTCCAATTTTGATTAAGGTTAAATCTCTTTTAAATAGGCGCTGAAAAACTGATTTTCGGAGTTGTTTTACACGTCAACGTCATAGTGGGCGTCTTCGACGTCATATAGGACGTCCGAGCATCCTTCGTGGCATTTTACAGGCTTTCTGTCATCCTTGATTTGCACTTGAAAATGGCTTAAAACGGTTAGGCATCCTAGGGGGTGTCTTAGACGTATTCTAGGACGTCCCTAATCTTTGTTTCCCCTTTTTCGTGACGAAAACGGTAGAATCAGTAAAAATGCAAAAGATGAAAGTTGTAGGAAATGTTGTCTAGTTTCCAAAACTTCTTCGTTCATGTCAATTGGATCCCTAGATCATGAGTTATGATCAAAACATTGTAGAGTGGTCAAATTTCTCAACACCATTTTTCTTCATTCTTTTAGCAATTCGTCTCTCATACTTGTTAGCTTCATTTAGCTCGTTTTTCTTTCGGGTTCTGCATACTTTTAGTATAATATATTTACCTGCATATGAATTCCAACAACTCATCAAAGTAGTGCCATTCTTGGACAGTTATACATAAATTCAACAGATTTATAACAATTTAGTACATTCTTAAAATAGACTTATTAGAACTGCAACAACGTGAGCCAAAAGTTAACAAGCTAGATCAAGTAACTCCATGATAATCAAGGAATTGCCTTGGGTAATTCAACATCTATGGAAAATCATTCTCAAAACTTGATTGCACATCATAATCCAATTCTAAACCACGTTGCTGATCAGTTTACCAACCAAAGATATGGAGTGTATCCTTATCAAAGTTCAAGTATGGCTCAATTATACAATCAGAATCCTTACATACCAACTCAACAAAATCTTCTGATAGCAAATGGGTACATGGCAAATCATCAAGCTTTCATTAGCATCACAATGGAATCTCCTCAAATCAATGAGGAAAAGGAGTATGAAGAATGTATGGAACTCCTGACAAAGTTCAATCCAAAATTCAAGAAGTTTATTAACAAGCCAACTGGGAACTTCAGAGCACAAAGTTATCAGCTACCCTAACACTATCATCAGAACTCTAGAAACTTCCAAGGAGGAAGCATAGTAAAAAAATCATCAACTCTCAAAATTCAAATTCTAAAAGTTACAACTCTTAGAGGACGAAAACAAGGGTGGAAGATAACAAGTCAATGTCCTTTGATGATAATGAAGCGATCAGGTGCCACAACTGTGAAGGTGAAAATCATTTCGCAAATGATTTCAAAATGAAGACCACGAAGGTTAAAGATGAAACATAATACCCTCAAAAGGCAGAACAAATCAAGAACCAGTCAAAAGATAGTTTTCATGGTCATGGAACCTCCAAATGTGGAAGTCTAGGAAACAAGAGATGAAGTGGATCAGGCAGAAGAAACAGGAGGCCTACAAAAACTACTTCATCTTTATGGTAGATTATGACAAATAGCCTTCTCGTCTTCATCAACAAGTTTTTGAAAATGTACACTTTGTGCTTCGTAATAATCATTTAACTAATAAGCCTTTTCTTGATTACATTGACCATATTTTTGAAATACTTATGTCACCAATGTTGAATATTGTGTCAGTTACTACAAAGTTAAACTAACCGAAACTCAGTTTAGACTTGAAGAATTGAGATGTAGTATGGCTAAGTTAGAAAATGACCATGCAATCAAAACTGGGGCACATCTTACATCAGTTGAATAGTATGAATTTTTTTTGAATCAACATGACATTATTGCAAACGGCAATCATGAGATGTACGCCCAAATCAATACAAAAATCAATAGTTATAAGGCATCCAAAACCCTTATTGAACATAACTCACATGCCATTCTTAAGGGACTAAAACCATCATGGATCAATATATGGTCTTGGTTATGATGAAATGAACAAGGAAATCATGGATCTCAGTAATCAACCAGAGTTGTTACCATGTGATCCAAGTCACTTCAATGGAGACAATAAGGATCAAGAAGAGGTGGTAACTTGCAGTCCTGATGTAATTGCCAGTTCATTTCTCTTGAATGTCCCACCATTGAAAGTTTCAATTCAGAAGATGACACTTCTGAAAAATCAAATATCCCTGACTCAACATCTAGTGATAAATGCCCAAATCATGAGTTAAGAGGATATTGCAAGATTGAACCCATTGAATTCCTCAGTCAAGAAACATTTCAATCATTTAATGCTTTTATTTTTGGAACAAATGACTTAGGATTTAAATATTCTAAGAAGGAACAGAATGGGAAGTCTCCAATTCAAGCCAACAAGGATGAAACCTTAAAGACTATGAGTAATGAGGTTTTTTTTGAGATACTCAAGAGATCTTCTGTTCCAATAAAAATCACCTTACCCAGTCCTAAACAGCAAGAGACAAATGTAAATACAACTAATGTCTCCAAAGATAAGGGAAAAGAGAAAATTGATGTCTCTAAAAAACAAGGTCCAACTGTAGTCCATCCTTCAAAATCCAAAGTGGTTAAGGATACAGATAATGACATGGATAGGAAAACCAAGAGTGTACCTAAGCATAAGCCAAGCCAAGGGAAGAATACACATACAAGTCCTCCCAAAACATCAAGGACTCAAAGAACCTCTCCTTCCAATCATTGTTTCTCAAATTCTTGATTTCCAAACCAAACTGGAATTCACTATCAGAATAATTTCAAGACTAACAATATTATGAATTTGTCTGAAATGATGAGACCAAGACCTATTCAAACCAACCCTTTCATGTATCAGAATAGTAATTACCCTATGAGTTCTATTCTTCATCCATATTGTGATTATTCTCCATCCATAGCATGGAATCACAGGATGGAATCACAAATGTAAATACAACTAATGTCTCCAAAGATAAGGGAAAAGAGAAAATTGATGTCTCTAAAAAACAAGGTCCAACTGTAGTCCATCCTTCAAAATCCAAAGTGGTTAAGAATACAGATAATGACATGGATATGAAGACCAAGAGTGTACCTAAGCATAAGCCAAGCCAAGGGAAGAATAGACATACAAGTCCTCCCAAAACATCAAGGACTCAAAGAACCTCTCCTTCCAATCATTGTTTCTCAAATTCTTGATTTCCAAACCAAACTGGAATTCACTATCAGAATAATTTCAAGCCTAAGAATATTCTGAATTTGTCTGAAATGATGAGACCAAGACCTGTTCAAACCAACCCTTTCATGTATCAGAATAGTAATTACCATATGAGTTCTATTCTTCATCCATATTGTGGTTATTCTCCATCCATAGGATGGAATCACATGTGTGGGGGAAACTCTAGGTTTCCAATGATTAATCAGTTTAGGCAGAATACCCAGTTTCCCATGTTCGATTAATTGGAATACATGTGAACTTTCGATTTCCTTCTCTGGGAATTCCTACTCATTTCACCAACCCACACTCTTTCCCACAAACCTTACCTCAAAAGCAGTCTTCTATTAAATTTAAAACCAAGGTCACTAAAAACAAGCAAAACCCAAAGAGGTTAACGCAAAACATGAAAAGACTTTCCCAACTCCCACAAGTCCGAAGGAAGCTAGCACTCAAGGACCCAAACAAACATGGGTACATAAACTTTCTCTCTAATTGCAGGCTTTTGTGCTGGGGTACCGTACAAACATACATGGTACATTGACATCAGATTCTCCAGGGAGATGATCGGGCACAAAGGATATCTTAGAGATTTCAAGATCACAACGCCAGGTAAGTATGTTACCTTTGGAAACGACATGAAGATAGAAGTTATGGGAGATGGAAACATATCAAACAAGAACTTTACCGTTGAGCGTGTAGCATATGTAGATGGTATTAAACATAACGTTATCAGTGTTTCACAATTATGTGACAGTGACCAAGAGGTTTTGTTCACCAAAAACATGAGTTTGATTATGGATACCAACAAGCGCATTTTTGTTGATTCCCAACGAAATGGGAACATGTATCCACTGGATATTGAACTAATTGAGGGAACCCGTGATATTTGTCTTCTTTCCAAAACTGCCTCTGACATCAGTTAGTTGTGGCATAAAAGAATCTCTTACCTCATCTTTGGTTATATCAACAAACTCATTGGAAAGGATCTTGTGAGAGGACTATCATTGTTAAAACTTTACAACGATATACTTTGTACTGCCTATCAACTAGGAAAATTTTCCAAATCTCTGCACAAAAGTATAACAGAACACAGGGTATCTTAGCCTCTTCAACTTATACATATCGATCTGTATAGTCCCACTATAGTTCCTAGATTAAGTGGTAAGAAATGTATCCTTGTGAATGTTGATTATCACACCAAATTCACTTGGGTGTACTTTTTACGAAACAAATCTAAAACCACCAATGAGCTAATCAACTTCATTCACTACATAGAAGTTAAGGTAGGCAAGCCACTTAGAAGACTGAAAAGTGACAATGGCGGCGAATTAAAGAAAAATGCCTTAGATAGCTTTCTTGTATCCAAAGGCAACGAGCACAATTTTTTTGCACACTACACTCTACAACAGAATTGTGTAGTTGAAAGAAAAGACACGAAACTATGTGAAGCTGCTCGATCAATGTTAATCTTTGCCAACCTACCGCAATACTTCTGGGCTGAAGCCAATGCAGTTGTTTGTTTCACTCAAAAATAGATCCCTAATCAGCAATAGGCTTGAAGTCACTCCCTATGAAGCAATGAACAAGAGGAAGCCGCACTTCAAATTCTTTCATATCAGAATAATTTCAAACCTAACAAGCTGATTTCTCTGAAATGATGAGACCAAGACTTGTTTAAACTAACACTTTGATGTATTTGAATAGAAATTACCCTATGACGTCTATTCTTTGTCCATATTTTGGTTATTCTCCATCCATAGGAGGTAACCACGTGTTTGAGGTAAACTCTAGGTTTCAAATGATCAATCAGTTCAGGGGAATACCCAGTTTCCCATGTTTGATCAATTTGGAATGCCTATGAACTTTGGATTTCATTATGTGGTAATTCTTACTCATTTCACCAACGCACCTTCTTTCCCTCAAACCAAACCTCAAAAGAAGGCCTCTAAGAAATCTGAAACCAAGGTCACTAAAACAAGAAAATCCTAAAGAGGTTAATGCAAAATATGAAAAGATTGTCCCAACTCCCACAAGTTCGAAGGAAGCTAACACTCAAGGACCCAAACAAACATTGGGTACCTAAACCTTCTCTCTAAATGCAGGATTTTGTGCCGGGGTACCACACAAAGATACATGGTACATTGACATCGGATGCTCCAGGGAGATGATTGGGAACAAAGGATATCTTAAAGATTTCAAGATCACAATGCCAGGTCAGTATGTTACTTTTGGAAACAACATGAAGGGAGAAGTTATGGGAGATGGAAACATATCAAACAGGAACTTTACCCTTAAGCATGTAGCATATGTAGATGCTTTAAAACATAACCTTACCAGTGTTGCACAACTGTGTGATGATGACCAAAAGGTTTTGTTCACCAAAAATAACGGGTTTGATTATGGATATCAACAAGCGCATTCTTGTTAATTCCCAATGAAATAGGAACATGTATCTCTTGATATTGAACTAATTGAGGGATCCTTTGATATTTGTCTTCTTTCCAAAGCTGCTTCTGACATCAGTTGGTTGTGGCGTAGAAGACTCACTTACCTCAACTTTGGTATATCAACAAACTCATTGGAAAGGATCTTGTGAGAGGACTATAATTGTTAAAACTTGACAATGATATACTTTGTACTGCACATGAACAAGGCAAAATTTCCAAATCTCTGCATAAAATTATAAAAGAACACAGTGTATCTGAACCTCTTCAACTTATACATATCGATCTGTGTGGTCCCATTATAATTCCTAGCTTAAGTGGTAAGAAATATATCCTTGTGAATGTTGATGATCACACCAAATTCACTTTGGTGTACTTTTTGTGAAACAAATCTTAAACCACCAATGAGCTAATTAACTTCATTTGCTACATAGAAGTTAAGGTAGGCAAGCCACTTAGAAGACTGAGAAGTGACAATGGTGGTGAATTCAAGAAAAATGCCTTAGACAACTTTCATGTATCCAAAGGCATCGAGCTCAAATTTTTGCACCCTATACTCTACAACAGAATGGTGTAGTTGAAAGAAAAGACATTAAGCTATGTGAATCTGCTCGATCAATGTTGATCTTTTCCAACCTACCACAATACTTCTGGGCTGAAGCCAATGCAGCCGCCTGTTTCACTCAAAAACAGATCACTAATCAACAATAGGCTTGAAGTCACTCCTTATGAAGCAGTGAAAAAGAGGAGGCCCAACTTCAAATTCTTTCATATCAGAATAATTTTTTACCTAACGATATTCCTTATTTGTCTGTAATGATGAGACAAGGTCCTATTCAAACCAACCCTTTGATGTATCTGAATAGTAATTACCTTATGAATTCTATTCTTCGTCCATATTATAGTTATTCTCCATCCATAGGAGACAATCCCATGTTTGGGAAAACTCGGGGTTTCAAATGATCAATCAGTTCAGAGGAAATATCCAGTTCCCCATGTTTGATCAATTTGGAATGCCTGTGAACTTTGGATTTCCTTCTCTGGGAATTCATACTTATTTCACTAATGCACCTTCTTTCCCACCAACCAATCCTCAAAACAAGGCCTCTAAAAATCTAAAACCAAGGTCACTAAAAAACAAGCAAAACCCAAAGAGGTTAATGCAAAACATGAAAAGACTGTCCCAACTCCCATAAGTTCGAAGGAAGCTAACACTCAAGGGCCCAAACAAACATGGGTACCTAAACCTTCTCTCTATTTGCAGGCTTTTGTGTCGGGGTACAACACGAAGATACATGGTACATTGACAGTGGATGCTCCAGGGACATGACCGGGCACAAATGATATCTCACAGATTCAGGATCACAACGCCAGGTCAGTATGTTACTTTTGGAAACAAAATGAAGGGAGAAGTTATGGGAGATGGAAACATATCAAACAGGAAGTTTACCATTAAGCGTGTAGCATATGTAGATGCTCTAAAACATAACCTTATCAGTGTTGCACAACTATGTGACAATGACCAAGAGGTTTTGTTCACCAAAAAGAAGAGTTTGATTATGGATTCGACAAGTGCATTCTTGTTGATTCCCAACGAAATGGGAACATGTATTCTCTTGATATTGGACTAATTGAGGGAACCCCTGATATCTGTCTTCTTTCCAAAGTTGCTTCTGACATCAGTTGGTTGTGGCATAGAAGACTCTCTTACCTCAACTTTGGTATATCAACAAACTCATTGGAAAGGATCTTGTGAGAGGACTATCATTGTTAAAACTTTACAATGATATACTTTGTACTGCCCGTGAACAAGGAAAAATTTCAAAATCTCCGCATAAAAGTATAACAAAACACAGTGTATCTAAACCTCTTCAACTTATACATATCGATATGCGTGGTCCCATTATAGCTCGTAGCATAAGTGGTAAGAAATATATCCTTGTGAATGTTGATGATCACACCAAATTCATTTGGGTGTACTTTCTGCGAAACAAATCTGAAATGACCAATGAGCTAATTAACTTCATTCGCTACATAGAAGTTAAGGTAGGCAAGCCACTTAGAAGACTGAGAAGTGACAATGGTGGCGAATTCAAGAACAATGCCTTAGATGACTTTTTTGTATCCAAAAGGCATCGAGCCTAATTTTTTTGCACACTACACTCTACAATAGAATTGTGTAGTTAAAAGAAAAGAAACGACACTATGTGAAGCTGCTCGATCAATGTTGATCTTTGCCAACCTACTATAATACTTCTGGGCTGAAGCCAATGCAACTGTTTGTTTCACTCAAAATAGATCCCTAATCAGCAACAGACTTGATGTCACTCCCTATGAAGAAATGAACAAGAGGAAGCCCAATTTCCAATTCTTTCATATCTTTGGGTGTCTTCATTAAATCAAGAACAACAGGGATCAACTAGGAAAATTCGCACCTAAGGCTGATGAAAGCATCTTTCTTGGATATTGCCTTCATGCTGCAACATGTAGAGTTCTGAACAAGCAAACCAGGGTGATTGAGGAAAGAAGTAATGATACATTTGATGAAAGTTATGTGAGGGTTCTAGATCCAAACAACTTTGTCCTCAAATGGAAGTACCTGTTGATAAAATGAATCAACCACACCTGCTAACAATTATACTCTAGTCCATGCTATTAAAGTAGATTTTGAATTCATCTTTCCATCTCAACCCTCTACCCTGGAAGAAGAAAAGATCAGAAAAACAACTTCTCCAAATGTCTCTCAGCCTCATCTACCATCAAAAGACTCTAGTTCCACCAAATCTACGGTTAAGGGGGAACTATCGTTGAATGATTCTATCCCTAAAAGTCCTTTAGAATCTTTTGAACCTTCTACTCCAACCTCCCATCATCAACATGGACCAGTCATAAAACTAGTCATTGCATCTTTTAAAGGGGAACGAACCTTGAATGGTTCCATTCTTAAAGGTACTTTACAATCCTCCTGAACATCCAGTCGTTGATTTCAGGGGGAACCCCACTTAACTGGTTCTAGTTCTTCAAGTTCCTTCACTCCACTCCATCTGTTGAATTCAAGCATGCAAAAGTTGAGGGTGAACCACCTGTTTTAGGTAGTTCTCGACTCTTTCAAGACCATCTTTTTGAAGGAACATTCACTTTTGACTACCTTCTTCGTCCAAGAGAACAATATGAGGTAGCTTGCACTCCTCAAATCTTTAAGGAAGCTCGCCTCACAAAATAAACAGAGGATCGTCCAGCCAATCAAATCAAAGGTGATCTAGATTCTGGAGTAGTGACTCATTCAACAAACAAGAATGAATGTTTATATGCAAGCTTTCTATCCATGACCGGGCCTAAAGAAATCAAAGAGGCTATACAAGATGCATATTGGGTAATAGGAATGCATGAAGAGTTAGCTGATTTCAAATGCAAAATGTGTTGGACTTAGTGCAAACACCAAAAGGAGTATCAGTTGTTGGTTCAAGATGAGTATATAAAAACAAAAGTGATGAAGATGGTGTCATCATCAGGAAAAAATCCAAATAGGTTGTCAAAAGCTACTCGTAACAAGAAGGCATAGACTATGACCAAACGTTTGCACATGTTGCAAGAATAAAAGCCATTAGGATTCTCTTGGCATTTGTTGCACACAAGAACTTTAAAGTCTACCAAATGGATGTGAAGTGTGCATTCTTGAATGGTGAAATTGATAGGGATGTCTATGTTCAACAACCTCCTAGATTCGAAGATCCAAAGTTCCCCAACCATTTCTATAAGCTTCAAAAAGTTGTCTATTTGAAGCAAGCCCCAAGAGCATTGTATGGAACACTGTCCAAACTTTTTCGAAGACTCCAAATTTCAAATATGTTCTATCATGTGGCCAGAAAAGTCCGATTTGTTTATGTTTTTTTTTTTTTTTTTTTTTTTTTTTTTTTTTTTTTTTTTTTTTTTTTTAAATCAGAGTGATCTTTTAAAGAAAACAATTGCAGAATTTATTCCCAAAACAAAATATGATAAGAATTTATCAAAGCATTTCTTTAAAGAAATGTATTTTTGTTATATAAAAAAATCTCAAGATGTCATGTTCAATACAGACCAAAAGCATAAACAAAACAAAAATAAACCTTACAACAGTTATGTCAGCCAACTTATGCTCTTCTGCCATAACCTCTAATCCAACATCTCACGTTATGTCAGCCAACTTATGCTCTTGTACCATAACCTGTAATACAAAGAAAACTGAGAGGGTCAGGCTTCAGAGCCTGGTGAGCATATACGGTTTTCAACCCACAATAATATAATTATCAAACAATCAACCCAATTACCATCCGCATTATCTTCTTTAATTCTTAATGTTTTACCCTAAGAATCAACTATCCTTCAATAATTCATTCCTAAGGATTGACCTAAGGAATTCGCATAAAATCCATCGCTACATAAGGCGCATCTGCCAAGGTTGTCCTTTAAGCGCCTCTTCCCGGATTACAACATACACTATTAGGCGCATATGCCGACATTATGACATTCTATTTTAGGTACATTTGTCGACATTATCCTTTAAGCGCATCTGCCAAGATTACGACATTCACTATTAGGCACATCTGCCAATATTATCCTTAAGCACATCTACTAGTATTATGACATTCTCTATTTGGTGCATCTGCCAAAATAATTCCTAAGCGCTTCTGCTAGTATTATTACATTCACTATTTGTGCATCTGCCAATATTATTCTTAATCATCTTTCGCACCTCATCATTTATCTACCTATGTTTTCCCCAACATAATAGTAGATATAAAACACATATACAGTTTAACTTATTTAAAACCTGTACCAAACATTGCATTCAACACCAATCTCAAATAAACAAACAACTTATTAACACATACCATGTATTTTATAGTCAATACTTCGTATTCAACACTCATCTCAGATAAACATAGAACTTATTAAAACATAACACGTATTTCATAGAAAATACTTAATATTTATGTGTTATAAGAAAGTAACTATACACTCACTTGATAAGATGATGATCGGACAATGCCTCGTTTCTTAAAATAATCTTTTGCGATGCAACCGGGATGTTTTCCTCCAAAACCGGGCTTCACGCGGGCAGAGCTTCGGCTCGGGAATCTTTCTTATCGGGATCTTCGGGGCTTTGGGACTTACTTCGGGTCTCGGGGATGATACCGGGGCTTCGGGATATTTCTTGCACGAAAAACGAGGTAAAACGTGAGAGAGAGAAGGGATTTTGGAAAAAGAAGCCAACTGCCCTCACATGCCATTTATAGAGGCTGAGTCCAGTGTAATGCTCCGGTACGCGGGGCGTACACCGTATCAGACCTCCAGTTGGTGACGTTTCGGTGGTGCTACACGTATCTTCTTCGGACCACACAAAACCAAAGTATGCTGGATGTACTTAAAGGTTACGCGGGGCGTACCCTTCGGATAGGATCGATGACTCCTCCTCCTTCGGATAATATCCGATTTTTCATTAAAATTTAATATCTTAATTACTTAATAAACTTCTAAAATTCATACCATCCTCATACGAACTCCATTTTCAACGTTCTTTATATCCACAAGTAGGTGAAATTATGCTCTATAACTTTCGTTTAGACTCGGTCGACTAAGTTTGACTTTATTTTTTATTATTTATTTTTAGTCGGCCGGGACAGGAAAACTCCGTTATAAATTCATAACTTCTTCGTGTGATGTCCGTTTTTGTCTGTCTTTTTATAGTTGCACTACTAATGTCGAGAACTTTGATTCTCATTTAGATTGTTTCGGCTAAAAATCACTCGATCTCAGATTCGAGTTTCGGGTTGCATACTACTGAGCTGAAATTTTAGAAAATCATAACTTCCTCATACGAAGTCAGATTTTAGGCGTTCTTTTTATGTGCGCTCTCGGTTTAACGAACACTACAACTTTTGTTTAGATCACTAAGGCTAAAAAGTAATTTATTGTAAATTCATTATTTATGCCGCGCTGTGTCGTGCCGGTTGTGTCGCGAAACTTCGACAAGTCATAACTTTTTTGTTATAACTCGGATTTCAACATTCTTTATATGTACGGAATCCTTGTAACATATACTACAACTTAGTTAAGATTATTCATTCTAAACAATCTCCTAACAAAAACTCATTTTTGACGCTTAACGTCTCTAAGTTGACTAGCCCGGATCTACGCGCGTTACAATTATCCCCCCCTTAGGATGATTACGTCCCGGAATCATCAACGAAAATAGGGTTGGATAATGATTCCTTACGTTACCTCTTCATCCTAAGTAATAATCGTAACTTCCATGTTTCCTCGAATGGGTATTTAACTCTAGGGCTTCTTGATTGTAGATGATGCTTAATCTTGCATCTGCTTTTCGTACTATGTTGTACTTTCAATCGTAACTTCCGAGTTACCAAATAAGCCCTTATTGTGGACTCTTTCTTCTTCTTAGGATAAATACTTTCCTTTATCTATTGTAACAGACCGATGGGTCGTGCTCTGTTGACATCTCATCGCATGATGCGACGCTTAGACTCAGTTTTTTAGAGTTAAATTCCAAAATAGAATATGCCTTCCTTCATATTCTAATGTGATATAATCACATTTCAGCATGTAGCATTTCTACTTGCAAACTTCTTTTGACAACGAGCACGATACACATTGATCACATTAATTTCAACCTTCTGACTTAAGTCAGATGTTACATCTAACTTGGTCCTCTAGACCACGTGACATACTCATCGCAGTCGAACTCAAATTTATATGACCACTAGGGTCGAAACAACAACCATCTTACTAGTCATTACTGAAACAAGGGTAATGATATATCTGAATAAAACGGAAGCAATCACTAGCTTCTTGGTAACCTTGTGACTTTCCTTGATCCAAGTGCAAGTCCTGTGCTTCCGGTAGTATATGCATATACTACCTTTCACACCTACTCATACTCGTCCCAAGTATTGTATTGCAGTCCCCAAGTCTTAAAATCACAAAACAATTTAACACATACGAATGTGTCCAAATAATCATAAACAATTTCCCTAGACTCTACTAGGACTTCTTCATTGCTCAATCTTCAATCATCAACTCTACTTCAACTCAGTTGGTGATGGAAATACTAGACGATGAGAGAACTTCAAGAATTTCACCAATCGTTCCATCATCCTGCCAATCGAAGGCATACTTTAGATGTACCATGCTCCTCTAAACGTACTGTTATTTTATAAGACATCATCTAAAGGCAAGATACCATTCTTACGATATCTTCCGAAAGGTGTCATTTACTATCATAAGCCTTTTCATTTCCTCCATTTGCTCAATTCTATACGAGTCTTCACGATGACCTTTCGTGCACCCAAGCAGACGTTCGACGTACCAAGCGAGAATTTAAGATAGGAAGCTTTATTTACGATAAACGTATAAATCTCCTTATCACTTCAAAACTTTTACATGATAGTTCTAATATCGAAGTCATACGCTTAGTATTCTAAACACATAAGGTTTCCAGATCCGGTCGGCAACAGACCATAGACTTGAACAAATAATAGCATCAATATAGCTATCACACAAGACATTTAGCACATAAAACCATTTTAGGCGTCATTCCTCAAATAAACTAGTGCTCGTGTCCATTTAGGTGTACTACCTAACATAATTTAGACACACTCCTCACAATCATTACTTAGCATTCTAAGGTTAAGTCTAGAAATTTCCTACAAATTCCTAGTTCGCTTAAACTGATGCTCTGATACCAACTGTGACATCCCCAATTCCACGGACAGAAAAGACCGATTTGTTTATGCTTTATTTTTTTTTTAAATCAAAGTTATCTTTTAAAGAAAACAATTTTGGAATTTGTTCCCAAAACAAAATATGATAAGAATTTATCAAAGCATTTCTTTAAAGAAATGTATTTTAGTTATATAACAAAATCTCGGGATGTCATGTTCAATACAGACCAAAGGCATAAACAGAAAAAAATAGACCTTAGAACAGTTATTCATAACTACTGGCCTATAATCCAAAATATATCGTTATGTCAGCCAACTTATGCTCTCGTACCATAACTTGTAATATAAAGAAAACTGAGAGGGCCAGGCTTGGGAGCCTGGTGAGCATATAGGGTTTTCGACCCACAATAATATAATTATTATACTCAATTATCAAACAATCAACCCAATTACCCATCTCCATTACCTGCTTTAATTTTTAATGTTTTACCCTAAGAATCAACAATCCTTCAATCATTCATTCCTAAGGATTGACCTAAGGAATTGGCACAAAATCCATCTCTACATAAGGCGCAGCTGCCAAGGTTATCCTTTAAGCGCCTCAGCCCGGATTACAACATACACCATTAGGCGCATCTGCCGACATTATGACATTCTATTTTAGGTACATTTGTCGACATTATCCTTTAAGCGCATCTGCCAATATTATTCTTAAGCGCATCTGCTAGTATTATGACATTCTCTATTTGGTGCATCTGCCAAAATAATTCCTAAGTGCATCTGCTAGTATTATTACATTCACTATTTGTGCATCTGCCAATATTATTCTTAATCATCTTTCGCACCTCATCATTTATCTATCTATGTTTTCCCCAACATAATAGTAGATATAAAACACATATACAATTTAACTTATTTAAAACCTGTACCAAACATTGCATTCAACACCAATCTCAAATAAACAAACAACTTATTAACACATATCACGTATTTTATAGTCAATACTTCGTATTGAACAATCATCACCGATAAACAAAGAACTTATTAACAAATAGCACATATTTCATAGCAAATACTTAATATTTATGTGTTAGAAGAAAGTAACTATACACTCACTTGATAAGACGATGACCGGACAACGCCTCGTTTCTTAAAATAATATTTTGCGATGAAACCGGGATGTTTTCCTCCAAAACCAGGCTTCACGCGGGCAGAGCTTCGGCTCGGGAATCTTTCTTATTGGGATCTTCAGGGCTTCCGGACTTACTTCGAGTCTCGGGGATGATACCGGGGCTTCGGGATATTTCTTGCACGAAAAACGAGGTAAAACATGAGAGAGAGAGAAGAGATTTTGGCAAAAGTAGTCGGCTGTCTTCATATGCCTTTTATAGAGGCTGAGTCCTTGCATTACGCTGGGCGTAATGCTCTGGTACGCGGGGCGTACACCAGATTAGACCTCCCGATGGCGACGTTTCGGTGGTGCTACGCGTATCTTCTTTGGACCACACAAAACCGAAGTACGCTAGACGTACTTAAAGGTTACGCGGGGCGTACCCTTTGGATAGGATCGATGACTCCTCCTCCTTCGGATAATATCCAAATATTTATTAAAATTTAATATCTTAATTATTTAATAAACTTCAAAAATTCATATCTTCCTCATACGAACTCCATTTTTGACGTTCTTTATATCCACGAGTAGGTGAGACTATGCTCTATAACTTTTGTTTAGACTCCGTCGGCTAATTTTGAATTTATTTTTTATTATTTATTTTTAGTAGGCCGGGACAGGAAACTCCGTTATAAATTAATAACTTCTTCATCTGATGTCCGTTTTCGTCAGTCTTGTTATCGTTGCACTACTAATGACGAGAACTTTGATTCTCATTTAGATTTTTTTGGCTAAAAATCACTCGATCTCAAATTCGAGTTTCGGGCTGCATACTACTGAGCTGAAATTTCAGAAAATCATAACTTCCTCATAAGAAGTCAGATTTGGGCGTTATTTTTATGCGCGCTCTCGGTTTAACGAACTCTACAACTTTCATTTAGATCACTAAGGCTAAAAATCACTTTATCGTAAATTCATTATTTACGTCGCGCTGCGTCGTGCCGGTTCTGTCGCGAAACTTCGACAAGTCATAACTTTTTCGTTATAACTCGGAGTTCAACGTTCTTTATATGTACCGAATCTTTGTAACATATACTACAGCTTAGTTAAGATTATTTATTCTATATAATCTCCTATCAAAATGTCATTTTTGACGCTTAACGTCTCTAAATTGACTAGCCCGGATCTACTGGCGTTACATATCGATCCCACTCTCTTTAGGAAAATCCACAACAACCATTTGATCGTTGTACAAATCTATGTCAATGACATCATATTCAATTCAACCAAAAAGGACCTTAGTGATATGTTTGCTGAGTTGATGAAAAACAAACTTAGAATGAGTATGATGGGTGAGCTCAACTACTTCCTTGGTCTACAAGTTCATCAATCTTCTGAAGGAACCTTCATTGATCAAGAGAAGTTCATAAAAAATCTATGGAAGAGATACTCGATGGAGAATGCATCAACTACAAAGATACCAATGTCTACTTCTTACAAGCTTGATTAAGAACTTGATGGAAAATCTGTAGATCAGAAATACTATAGAGGAATGATGGGCTCATTACTGTACCTTACAGCTAGTCGACCAGAAATCATGTTTTCAACATGTCTGTGTGCACGCTTTCAAGACAATCCAAAAGAATAACACCTTATAGTAGTCAAAAGAATTTTCAAATGTTTGAAATGAACTGCTTCTCTGGGTCTATTATATCCTGCTAAAGGTAACTTCTATCTCAAATCCTTTACTGACTCAAATATGGAGTATGCAAGCTCGATAAAAAGAGCACCTATGGTAGTTATATATTCTTGGGAGGTAGATTGGTCAGTTGGACTTCAAAGAAGCAAACATATGTTTCAACCTCTACTGCTGAAGCTGAGTACGTTGTTGCCGCCAGTTGTTGTTCTCAAGTGCTCTGGATGCAAACAAAAATTAGAGATTATGGATTCAAAATTTAATAGATCCCCATTTATTGTGACTCTAAGAGTGCAATTGCAATCTCTCACAATCCAATCAACCACTCAATGACCAATCAGATTGATATTAAGTATCACTTTCTAAAAGATAATATTCAGAAAGGTCATATTGAGCTTCATTTTGTTCCTACAGAAGAAGAGACTGTAGATGCGTTCACGAAAGCTCTAGATGAATCCAAGTTCTTACACTTTCTAGGAGGACTTGGCATGCTTAATCCAGATTCTCTAGGCATTTGATTTTTTTTTTTCAATTTTTTTTAAGAAAACTCCAAAAACATTTTGTTTTTACTTTATTTTTTTATACAAAAGGAAAACTCCAAAAAGATTTTGCTTTCATTTTTACTTTACATAAGAGAAAACTACAAAAAGATTTTATTTTCTGTCTTTTTCTTTAATTTAATCAAAATAAAAATACCATAAAAGATTTTATTTTTACTTTTGTTAGGAAAAAGCAAGTTGTTATCACAATCTTGAAAATGAAGAAGGTTCGTTGCTCCACACTTTAATTAATTTTCAAAATACTAAATTTTGTGGTTCTTCAATTTGCTTCAGTAGACAGCTAATATTGGTACTTTACTGATCATTAACAAGCTTCATTCTGATACTCTACCTAGAGCTATAACATACATCAAGTACTAATGTTATGTGGGATAATTTTAGGTGAACTCTACGTTTTAGTTTAGCAAATGTGTTATTGTATATTTGTGGTGTCCCTGTCCTAATGAACTCATGAGACAAAAACGCAAACTTGTGTAGTTTAATGGACATAAAAAGTTTTGCTTTGTGAATATATGTACCCAATAAAAATATTTTTAGTTAAAACAAAGTGATTTAAGTTCCAAGTTTATCATTTTAATTTCTGCACTTTCAGTCTAGTTATATATTCAATAAAATATAGTTTAGGAGTGGAGTCAATCTGTGACCTATGAGACCTGATAAGTATTCCCCTAGAGATATATTTATATCTATCCACCAAATTATAAAAGACTGGATGGATGGGAAGAAATATTATTTAAAAGGGTTTCATAGAAAGTCATGGACTCCATTAGTGATCTAAGCGATTCCGAGAACTCCAATGAGTATCTTAGAAAGTAACGAACTATAGTACAAACAGAAGTAAAGCGAGGAATTATTTGCCTATGTACTTTTTCAAAGTTAGTGTTATAAGAAAAGAATAAAAAAAATTAAAAAAAAATCAGAAATAAAAAAACAAAATAAATCAAAAAAAGGAGTCTCGTTATATTTTTAGGTCAATTATTATATATAGTGTTTTTCTTCTAAAAGTCGTGTCACTTGGATGTTGGCGATACATTTTGTAACGAAAAAGGGGTCAATAAAAAGGTATAGATGGTAGGAATGCCAAAAATGAATGTTGTTCAAACTAAGCAAAGAACGTTTATGAGGGTTGTCAGTATTTTGGGTTTGGTAAGTAACTAGGACTTAGACACAAATATACGCATTGTGGTGACACATAATTAATGAGTTCAAATCGGGTTATTCTGTTTGATGTTAAGAAATACAAACATAATTATCAACAAAGGAAATTGTTTACAATGCAAAGTGAAGGATCATACACATAGTTTAGTTGCTTGATAAATCTGTAAGTGACAACAATATAATCCACAACGCTTATAAATCAGTCATCCTTCTAAGTTTAATGTTTCCTTAAGATTATTTATTCCACATGAACACACTTCACCACATTTTACTATTCCATTCTCATATTCTCTATCCACATGCACACACATCAGCTTTAATGATAGATTACTTAGTGTTTTCATTTTCATACTTAATGTTTTACTCATGCCTTAGAATCTAGGTAAAGCAGCTGAGTCAGATAGAGAATACCACTTACTTGATCATGGAACATCCTTAGCCTATTGGATCATCTTATTACAATGGACCATCCTCTTAAAGAAAACCATATGTGCCTGTCTTGGTTCATGGAGCATCCTCGTATGTAGTGAAAAAATAACATATCAAAAGCTTTCAAGAACCATCTTGGACCAGATGGAAGCATCTTGAAGCAACTTGATGCTCATAGACCAACATGGAACAACTTCATGTACATGGACCAAATTTGGAGAAACTAAATTTAACTTGGATTATCTTATATTCTCTTGGAGCAACTTCATCAACTTGGAGCAACTTCATCAACTTGGAGCAACTTGAAGTACTTTGGAGCAACTAGATGATCTTGATCACTTGGACCATCTTCAACCAACTTAGAGAAACTGCATTCTCTTGGACCATCTTGGACAATCTCCTATTCTTTGGACCAACTAGATGAATGAATGAAACATTGTCATTCATCTTGATCATCTTGATGCATCTTGTACCATCTTGGACAATCTCCTATTCTTTGGACTAACTAGATAAATGAATGAAGCATCGTCATTCATCTTGATCATCTTGGACCATCTTCCTCAACTTGATCACTTGGATCATAATGGACCATCTCTACTACCTTGGATCAACTGCAAGTCACTCGGACCATCTTGGAGCATCTTCAATCACTTGGAGCATCTCCAAGCACTGAGAGCACGTTCAAGAACTTGGAACATCTTTAATCCCACTTGCTACATCACATCCGGATGGATCTTCAAGTCCACATGCACGTTTTGAATAGGCCATACACATATTTAATGAGCCATGCACATCTCATGTAGTCCATGCACATTTCAAGTAAGTCATGCAAGTCTCAAGTAGGTCATGAACATTCCTTAGGTGCCATACAATTCTCTAAGATAACATTCATGCATGCGCCACCTTTTCTTTCTTGATTCTCAAGGCATCATTCTCATGATCGCAACTCAAGTTGGCATTCTCCTATTTATACTTGAGTACCATCCAAGTCTTCTGGGCCTACAAGTTGGCTGATGCAAGACCTATCTCAGCCATTGAGAAATCCTAGAAACCTTCACCTATAAATACTTCACTTCTATTTCTTATTATTTCTTTTTCACTATCTCATAAATTCTTCCTCTCATACTCACGTGAAACACATCGAATTTCATTTTGGAGAAACAAGGCTTCATGAGTAACAAGGCTTCATGAGCAACAAGGCTTCGTGAGAAATAAGGCTTCATGAGCAACAAGGATTCATGAGAAAGAAGGCTTCGTGAGCAACAAGGCTTCATGCGCAACAAGGATTCATGAGCAACAAGGATTCGTGAGCAACAACCTCCTGAGCAATAGCCTCGTGAGCAACATTCTTTGTGAGAAACCTCCTCGTGAGCAAAATTCTTCATGAGAAACAGCCTCGTGAGCAACAGTCTTCATGAGTAATAGCCTCGTGAGCAATAGTCTTCATGAGTAACAGCCTCATGAGCAACAGTCTTCGTGAGAAACAACCTCGTAAGCAATAGTCATCATGAGCAACAAGTCTTCATGAGCAACAAGTTTTCGTGACCATCATCACCCTCTGAAGCAACATCTCTAAGTATAAAAAAATCTACTTTTGGCGCATCTCCTATCGATGATCATGAAATCACAACACATTTTTTGGCGCAACAATAAAATCCTTCCCCCCTGTTGCGCCATTACTCGTTTTAATATTTTCTCTTGTGCCAATCTTCCTTGTCGATCCAATTTGTTTTTTGCACCATACACCTCTTGAGCATCATCTAAGTCGACTTAGGCTACTTGCACCATTCCCTACTTGCTCTAAAATTTCACTTCTTGTGCCGGGAACCTTTCTTGTGCAATATGTGTTCACAAAAACACTTCTTGCACCATATATATATACATACATACATATATACATACAATATATATATATATATATATATATATATATATATATATATATATATTCATGTGCAACATCACTTGGCACATCTGATCATGTACGATCACCACCCACCATGTTTGTCGATGCACATCCATCATCTTATCTAGAAGCATCACAAATTTCATTTCTATCTTCTCTTGGCACATCACCCCGAAATTGAGACTACCCCACTCTTGCACCAACCCTACTATAGATTATCTGACCTTGGCGATGTTGGATTAATGTGTAAGTCCATAACTATATTTGGTATGTACTTGACCAGACCCAACATGGTACATTTGGGTTGCACTTAACCAACACAATTTATATGGATAACCTTTTGAGAATAGTATATTTATGATTAATATTAATATATTATAAGTTCTAATATATTAATAAGGAATCATATTATTTAATTAGTATTGATCAAGAATTAATTTAGAATTAATTAAGTGATCAAAATGAACTAATTAAATATGGACTCTTATATATATGGAATGGGCCAAGTTCATTTAGGTTGGGCTAAGCTCTCATGGATATTCCATGGAGTGTTTAACCCATGGATCATATGAAATGAAAGGTCATGGGTTTAACCCTAGTCTCCATACTATATAAAGATGTCATTGGTTGGTGAAATTGGCACTAGTGTGGTACACAAAGAAGGGCTAGCCGATTTCACTAGAGAGAACCAAGTATCCATATTATCTAAAGTCTTCCAAGGTATTTTGGTGATTTGTGATTCCACTTGAGGCTTCCACACTATTGGGGCTAAGCTCTTAAAGCTTGAAGACATCAAGCTACATCAAAAGGTATGTTATCTAACTAGTACTTTGTAGTATAAGAACTTCATAATATGCTAGTTAGGATTAAAGCCTTCGAAAGATCTTATTTGCATGTATAATAGAGAAAACATAGATCCATGGTATTTAGGGTTGCATATACACTTAGGAGTATTAGAATGCTCAACACCCAATAGGCGCAACGTAAGGTCTTTGGTGCAACATCTCTAGGAATTCTCCTTGGTGCATCTTCTGCTCATCTTGCGCCATACTCTACCTTGTGCGCCACTCTATGGCTCACCGATCAACTCATGTGATCCATCTCTTATCTACATCATTTTATCAATCCTAACCTAATGCACCATCTATAAACCCTACAACAACTTTTACTTATTAGCTAAACTTCCCTTCACATACCCTACTTGCGTCATTACCAATCGTGAGCAACTTAAATCTGTGGAAGCAACTGCTATCTCGTGAGCAGCTTCTCCTTAGCACATTTGATCATGACAACAATCTAAAGCACTCCATCAGAACATCCTTGGAGATTGGAGGTACATCAGAATTGTTTTTAGGTGCAACCTCATCTCGTTTTCAACGCGATGTATCCTTTGTTCGGTTCAACATCCATTAGCGCATCTACTTCTACCGAAAACACCTACTTGCACCACCTGTTGCTCATCGACCTCTTGTAGCAACATCATCTTGGTGAAACATCATGTGAACATGATCAGACTTGTCTCACCCATCGAGTTATTGTAACATCTCGGGAATTATAATATTCATATGGCATGCATAAGCTTGAATCGAGTATGGAGGTTCTTTAAGCCTAGGACTTTAATTGCTAGATTGGTGTTGGAGGCAAGGCTTGAACATGGGGCATTCATATCTTAAACTCTCAACATTCAGTGCATAGAGTTGGATGCGGAGGCCAAGATGAACGTGGGACATTCCAGGGAGGAACGCAACACGTTCGATGTCTGCACTCAAAAACCCTAAGTGTGCACTATTTATGCAACTTAAGGACCAAGGCTCTTCATTCTTTCAGCCTCCACTGTGCCTTAAGCCTCTTTTCGAAAACCTAACCCTAATTGTGAGCGTGTGAGCTTGGAACACCATCTTTGAGTGTATTTTGGAGTTCTTGAAGAAGAGTGACCACCTTGGAGTTCCATTGATCAAGGAAGAGCTTTTGGATCTAGGTTCTTCAACTTATTTGCAAGCCTCAGAAGGTATAAAGTTTCTATCCTACTATCTCATAACTTAAGATCTAGATTAGGGCTTGTTTTTTATTTCTTATGATCATATGGATGCTCTTGGGGAGTTTGAGCTACTCTAAGGGCCTAGGATTAAAGATACTCACGTTTCTAAGATGTTAGAGTCATAATAATGGTAACTTGATGGTTGAGGACCAACCATGCAAAGGTTTTGGGTCGTGGTTTATGGATTAGAAGCTTTCATGGATGCTTGGGTTCTTTTTGGGCCATGCAAAGGTGCCAAGTCAAGGAATTTATGGATTAAGACTATGATAGGAAGCTATTGTGAAGATTTAAGCTTTGGACTTAAAGTATTAAGTCATTTGCGTGTTTTTGGTTTCTGGTCGGGAATGTCGTGCATAAGGATAGGGAACGCCGCATGTTCTGGCATAGTGTCCCGATGGATGATTCGGTGATGAACACCCATCGCTCCACAAGGGAACGGCCAACGTTCGTGTCACCAGATGACTTTTGGGCTTTTGGTCTTGGACTTGGTTTTGAGGTTTGGGCTCTCTGCTTTGGTCCATGAGTGGACTAATCTAATTGAATTTCCCATTTTTGGCCTAAGGAGTTAGGGTTGGGCCTTTATGGGCCCAGTTTGGATTTGAGCCTTAAAGGGCCTAGTTAGTAGTTGGACTTAATGACCCTAATGGGCTTACACCTTGGGCCATCAGATAATTATTATTACTAGATAATGAATCATGGGGCTTTTGGGTAAGGCCCATATGGGGTTTGGCCCAATTTAGAAAATTGAGCCATTGGTGGACCATTAGTAGGCGTGGGAAGTCTACCTAGTATTGGGCCTTCCATGTTATCGATTTGGGCCTAGGTCATGGTCCAAGTTAGATCATGGGTAAAATGGTCATATACCCTAAGAAGGATTAATGGATTTTGACTAAGTGTTATTTTGGTAATTATAGCTCGGGGAGTCGTCGGGGCAGCCATTAGAGATTCCTTACCATGAGATTTTGCATTCAGCTTTGCGAGGTGAGTTTCCTCCTGTTTGAACGGGTCGAAGGCACCAATGCTGGGTTGTATTTATGTTATGTGTTTCCGGATTACAATATGATGTCGTGCGGAGATGGAGGAATGTTTATATGTATGATTCCGGACTACAGTTTGATGTCGGGTGGTACCCGATGACTATGTGCATGTTTAGTTATACTTGTTATCTTTGTGATACTTGTATGTGCCTGGTAGGGAGGTGAGTGTGGGTAGGTTCATGTATCTCATTACTATTTGAGTATGGGTGCGATTCCATATCTCCTCATTAGCAGAGTAAGGGCGGGGCCCACGATAGGCAAGGCCTTAGGAATGAAACATATAGTACTGTGTATGATTCTTTACATGCTAGCATGATTATATGATATTGTTTGTATGTGTATAGTAGGTGGGGCTAGATGACAGGCGGGACCTGGGAGAAACAGATATGTATACCGAGCGCAGCTCGATGCCAAACGGTGCATGGTGTCTGACATTGTCCAATGCCAGGCGGGGCCTGATGAAGGGGCAAGGGCCCAGTTTTTGTGATTATGTGTAGGTATGTGGTAGTTTGGGGAGACTCACTAAGCTTCGTGCTTACGGTTTTCAGTTTTGGTTGCAGATGTTTCTAGTTGAAAAGAGAAGGGATCAAGATGGTTGTATTGCACTCACCATGATGTTTAGCTTGGGATGTTTACTCTGTTGTTTTAATTTGGAAACTTTGATAACAATGTTTTGAAATACTTATACTCATGATTTGACGGAATGGTTTTATAACTATAGTTTTATTTAATGTTTTAAAAAGAAATTGTTGGTCATGAATTTTTGGGATGTTACAGTTTTCCTCAAACTCGAAACAATAATAATCATAAAACCTCATCATAAGCATCATCTTCTGTTCGATTACTTGCTTCCTATGATTTTGTTGCGCCACAACTCACCATCAAAACGTGTTTTTTTGTGAACATTACCTTGGTGCATTATCTCGCACTCTCCCTTGGCACATAGTCGACCGAACTCAAATCCTTGTTTGATCAGTTGGTGAATTCACCCAAGTGAATGCTTCAATGTTCAGATTTCCTTCTCTTGGATCATCACTTACGAACCAGGTATGCCATTCTCGCTTCGTGCATCCTCTCGATCAAAATTATAGAAGCATCACCATCAAACCTATTGTGATAAGGAAACCTCAACTTGCTCATCTGTGATTGTTGTCTTTCTCAAGCTCTTGATAACTCTTGCGAGCATCTTTCTCTGACCATCAACATCCACACTCTCCCACCAAGAAACCCACAACATGTTGTGAAGAACCAGAGTTCACAAAGTTTTTTTTTGTGACACTTGAAGTTTTTTTGTGACACTTTAACAAATGAACAAGGCCTTCATTTGTGACAACCTTAGTGTCACAAAAGGATCACCATAAGAAACTCAGATTACATGTGTCATACAATTTATTTTTTTCACACACATACATTTTTTTTTCTAGTTATTTTTTTTTCTTTTCTCAAAAATACAAAATAATAACTGAATATGTTTACTTTTTATTATTTTTATTTTATTAATTTATTCAAGCTTTAATTGATATTTCTTGGACTTAGAACCAACAAACCTTATCATTTACCCCTTTTCAAATTTCAAAGATTTATCTTTCATTTGGGTTTTTAGTTTTTATCATATTCAATAAATATTCAACACACACACACACACACACACACACACACACATATATATATATATATATATATATATATATATATATATAAAAGTTATTTTATATTTTTTATCCAAACATATTTCAAACATATCATTTATGATAATAAAAATTTATTTTTTGTTATTTATTTTATTTGATACGCTATGGTCCTATAAGGCCTAGACCTAACAACTTTGTTTTATTATAACACTCGTTGATATGCTTTAACAGAATATCAAAGTTATTATTACTATTATTATTTTTGTTTGTAGAAATAGATCAAGTCTTTCATTTTTATTTAACACTTGCTTTTTCTTCAAACTTTAGGCCAAAATAAAACACAAAACGAGTTTATAAGTTATTCCTTTCTGTCACTTTACTTTCTTATCTTCATAAAAAAAATGCCTAGATCATGCAAATTCGAATATTTTTTTTATTCAACTTCTATTTTTTTTTTCAATTGTCATATCGACAGTTGAATTTTCTTTAACAAAATCTTTCAAGTTCGAGGAACATATTTTCCCGAAATATTTTCAAATTTTTTGGTTTATGTCTATCTGCTTCAAAAGAAAATTCCATTGAAGTAGATGGGGAAAATGTTAAATTAATATTTTTCCTTTTGAACACTTTTTACAACTCCTTATTTTAGTAACCATCACATAAGGGGAAACTGCTGGAAATATTTTTATGTGATTGTCACTTGAAATAATTTGAGTATTGATTTCAATTTTCTAACAAACAATCATAATGTTTTAGGTTGGAAAGATCGAAGATTCAACTAGTGGTTGAAGAATCAAATGTTGGAGCACTTGAAGATCACTTAGAGCACATTCTATTCACTTGGAACACTTGCAGTTGACACAGAGCACTTGCTAAACATGGAGCACTTGCCGCATACATGGAGTACATGTTGAAAGCAAGTTGGATCATCATGATTTCATATGGCATATCTAGATCATATGTGGAGCATGAAGATATTAGTGGATCATTAGGAATATTGATGGCTCATCAGATATATTGTTGGCTCATCCACAACTCTATGGATCAATAAGACATTGATGGATCAACATGAATATTTGGTGGCTCAACTCAATTCAATGGATCAACATTATCACATTGATGGCTCAACAAGGTTGCACATGACTCATCGTGTACAATGAAGGCATGTCCAAATGCTCAAAGAAACATGAACTTCATCCATGGTCCATCTTGATCAACACACATTCCAACATTCAAGAAACAACTCAACTTGATCAACAACACTTTTGGAAGTTGATGTAATATTAGATGACAATTGAGCAATATGATGCTCATGTTGCTCATCACATTTTCAATGTCGATCAAGAAGGTTCAAGACACATTCCAACATTCAAGAAACAACTTAACTTGATCAACAACACTTTTGGAAGTTGATGACATATTAGAAGACAATTGAGCAATATGATGCTCGTGTTGCTTATCACATTCTCAATGTTGATCAAGAAGGCTCAAGAATTATGAAGACTGATAATTTCGATGGAACCCTAACAGAATACTAATGAAATTGGAATATTCCATCCATTCTTTGTTAAGTAGGAAAAATGTCTCAACTAATGACTAAGTTATGATGACGTGTCAACACTTGATTGGTTAAGCCATGTCATAGCCTTTTCCAAAGCCTATAAATGGGTCCCTTGGGATCCATTATAAAGTTGATCTTCTTGGCTCTTTCTCGCTCATTCCAGATCATTCTGCACAATTGCTTATTAGACTAGTTTGCAGAGAGCCATTTAAGTGTTTTAGCTTGTCTATCATTCAAACACTACTAACTGATTCTTGATGAATATGAGACACTTTTGAATCATTGATATTGAAAATTTAAAAACGTTTTTATCATTAACTTGGTGATTCACAAATCTTTATTTTCCACATTACGTGCCACGTGACGATTCTGAATCTCTGTTTCAATATTTTCAATACTTGGACAATTCTAGTCTAGGTTTACTGAAATTTCTCATTTCATGAATCATCCCGATTCCTATAAGTTACTTACTCATAATAGTACTTCTAACACCCGCTAAACAACATAACAACCACACTAAAACACTTCCTAGGCTCTCATGGGATCCACACCTCACTCTACCATCAACAACCAAATGACCCCCATTGGTACCAGTTAACTAATGCATGAATATAATCACATGCAACATAACTTAAATAATTTTAGATTAAAATATTCAATACCTACAAGAGCTGGACTCAAAAAAAAGCTATGTAGTACGACCAAATCCTTTACCCAAAAATTATTTAACGTATGCAACATGTGACTTAACTTATTCAATTAATAGTTAGTTCACACCCAAAGAAGTCATACAACAAATAACAAGAAAACTCTATGGGAAATAAGACATCATGTATCAGGCAATTATATCATGAAATTCTTGGAGATCTATATCCTAAAACTAGCATGTTATTCTAGCATAAACACGATATCAAATAACAGTGTGGTAACTTGGGGTATACTTTCTTGCTCCTGCTGATCGTACACATCACATCCTTCCTTGGTTGTTTTTGAAAAAAAAATGAAAACCATTTAAAAAATTTTGCAGTTCCGTAGTTTGAGACTGTATTCACACGAATTTTCATCCAATTCTCTCAAACCAAGACTCTATTACTAACTTGTAACGCTCCAAAAATCAAAGAAATTAAAAATATTCAAAATAAACCATATAACATATTTTTTACAAAAGAAGTCATTGTTTCAAAAACATTATTCAAAATTAGAGTTTTCCCAAGACCTAGTGACATAAAACAGGAAACTGTGCACGATCACGCCTTCTCTTTCCCACGATCCTTTAAAATACCTGAAACAATAGACTAAAATTCTAAGGCAAAGCTTAGTGACTTTCCCCATAGTACCACCACACAAACATATAACGGGTCCACAACCTCCTAGTTGGATTACCCCTTGCGCACAACCTTTCAGTTGGAATGCCCCAGCCCAAAAACCTTCGGTTCTCTTACCCAATGCATAACGGGTCCATAACCTCTTAGTTGGATTACCTCCAGCCCACAACCTTTCGGTTGGCTTGCCCAATACATAATGGGTACATAACCTCCTAGTTGGATTACCCCCCGGCCCACAACCTTTCGGTTGGAATGCCTCAGTCTTTTGTTTGACAGCAAAAATCAGTACAGTCTCAAACCCACCATACCATGTCTACATATACATAAAAAATATCATATATCCAACAAAAGTAATCATATTACCAATCAATAGACAAACAAGTAGATCTATAAATCTCTAGCACATAAAAACATCCTATATACCAGGATACAGATCTAATATGTCACTACAACATAACAACATTCTATATACCATGATACATGATCTAGTGGGCCGACATTGGTGCATTCGACCCACGAGTATAGTAAGGAAAACTCACCTCAAACTGCTGAATCTCTTGGATAAAATCTTGTATGCAGATCCAGAAAAACCCCGCACTAACACCATCAAAGAATATCCAATTAATAATTGGTCCACAATTCATAATTAAAATCCTGGTCCGATGTCTAACCCTCAGGGTAAAAGTCCAATTTAACCTCTCCTCACTTGGTATAAAATCTAAGGCCCAATCTGATTTCCCTAAAAGCCCAATAAGGCCTAACCGCACAATTGGGCCCAAAACCCATCATGGGCCTAATACAAGAAGGTCCAAAACCTTTTAATGCCTTAATATCAAAAGACTATTGGCTCCACAAGACGCAAACCCTAAAAGTCCAAACATATAGCCTAATACATGAAAGTCAACAAAAGTCAACGGAAGTCGAATGACTGACTAGGCTTTACGTACTCAGTCTACGTCCAACGTGCTCCACCCTTGACCAGTACGTGCTACTTACAAGTTAGGTATCCCCAACAACCCATTTTCCTTATTAAATGCTTAAATGGTTTAGCCACTAAGTTTACTTCTCAGATCTGATCCAAATCAAAGCCTTAACATGTAAAGTTGGCAACTTTACTCCTTTTTATGCCTTAATAGGACCCAAACTTGTTTTTTTATCCAAACTAAGAATCACCAAATTTGGCATGCTTCAACAAAAACCCTCAAGATGACATGTTTATGAGTTAATAATCTCAACAATGGCTAAATATGGGGCTCAAAGGTTCTGGAGTAACTTCTACTCACAAGAACCACAACCTTGGGACCAAAACATGATAAAGTACCACTCAAAATTAGATCTATACAAATAAGCTACCAATATTGAGACTTTATACCTCCAGAAGATAGATCAAGATGCACAAAGTTAGGATCCAAAACCTTCAAGCAATCCAACACTTCTTGAAGAAGCTCCTTCTTCTTAAATAAACACCCAAACACAAGAAATCACCCCAAAAAATCAAGAACCACTCAAATTGGGGATACAATTTCTATCTAGGGTTTAATGGGGTGGACGTTGAAGCTAGGAAGGTTTGGAGGTTAGTTAAGGCCATTAAATAGGGTCCAAGACCATAAATTAGAGTTTGGATCTAACTGGAGTATGTCCAACATACTCCTGGTATGCGCATTGTACTCAAGGTGGCATCCACGATCATCCTGCCTAGTACTCCCTACGTACTAGTCTTAGCCCTAAACCACTAAGATTCCGAAGGCCGTAACTTCTTCGTTCTAAGTCCGCTTTTGATGATCCTTATATCCCTGAAAGATAATGTGAATCTCTACACTTATACCAACTCTCCCTTGCCTTAAAACTTCCCAAACTTAAACCCAAATTTTATAAAAATATCGAACTATGACTTTACCGATCTACCCTTAGGCTTCAAAACACAAGTCGAACTCCCGGGTCATCCAATCTACATTTCGACACCCAAAGGGGGGGGGGGGGAGGTCTATGACTCTCATCATCAAGGGCTCCAAGCCTTATGATAACCAATATTCGGGTTACATCCTGGAATTATGAAACGATTCTTAATAAGGTGTTACAAATAATGTAGATCTGACGTTTGGATGTTAAGGTCTTAAGGGATTAAGAACCTTGATTAGCCTTTGGGACTTTGACCAGTACATTGGGTGTACTCCTTACTACGCTACACATACTGTGTCATCCACCCATTTCTTGATCAACTTCGAGTGCGCAGGGCATATGTATGGGGTACACGGGGCATACACCATGCAGTGAGCTTTCTTTGGTTTTGGGCCTTATTGGACTTGGACTTCTTTTGAGCTTTGGGCCTTAGCTGGATTTTGGGCCTTGTGTCTATTTGGCCATAGTTGGACCTTAGGTTGTGATTTGGGCTATTTGTGGGTCTTAGACCACTATAGGGTTATCGGGCCAAGCTAGTTGGGCCCTGTAAGGAAAAGGTAAACTACTCTTTTACCCTAGTGATTGAGGATGATGAGTTGGGACCTCGGTTATGGGTTATGACCTAATTATTAATTAGGGTATTGTTTGATGGTATTTAGTGTAGAGATTTTCCGGATTAGCATTCTTGTCATTTATCTGTTTGTTTCAACAGTTTGAGGTGAGTCTCCTCTCAGTGATTAGCAGGTGCAAGGCACCAATACCGAACCATGTATTATGGTTATCTGTATGCTAGTTGCCTATGTGAACATGCATGTGTATATGTGGTGGCGGGGTCTAATGACAGAGTTGGGCGAGGCCCATCACATGGTACAGACATATCTGTTCCAAGCGAGGCTCGAAGTCGGGTGGGGCCCGACGGTTGTGGGGGCATAGCCTATTGTATGTTTAATATGTATGGTGTGAGGTATTTTGGGTAACTCACTAAGCTTTGTGCTTATGGTTTTCTATTTATGTTTCAGGTACTTCTGGATCAAAGTGGAAGAGCTCGGGGTGATCGCATCACACACACCATGATTTCTGCCTGATTTAACTTTGATGTATTGAGAAGACTGATTGACATACTCTGCGTTTCCTTTATGGTTTTATGAACACGTTTGGTTGATGGTTTTTATTGTTATGAAAATGAAAATTTTGTTTGAATTTTGGGATGTTACATATAGCATCCTACTTCTTTTTTGTTTTTAGTTTTAGAATTGTACTTTTATTATAGCATTTATTTATAGAATTTTACTTATTTTTGTTTTTAAATTATGGCATTGTACTTTAAATGACATTGTGAATTATAGCATCCTACTTTTTTTGTTTTTTCAATTATAAAATCATACTTTACATATCGTATAGTTTTGAAGCTTACCTAATTAAGTCACAACAAATTAACACATCTCTAAGCCTATAAATATTTCACATACATTTTGCACACATATACATACTTTATACATACATATAGTGTAACATCCGTGTTTCTCACTAGGCATTAATGAAATGATGCAATTGTAACGGTCAACAATTGTAACCTTTTATGAAATAAATAAAGTGAATTATTTGATCATTATGTGATTTATAATTAACTATGTGGAATATCCGTGCTTATAGCGATATATTAAAATAGGAATAAAATATGTGTCTTGAATAGAATAGTAATTAGTCTGAATACCTTGACGAAAGATGTAGTAGTCATGATGAGGATTCTGAAGATATAAGGAATGCTCAAATCGGTGTTAGAACAAAGAAGTTGTAACACACTGAAGTGTTGCGTTTGACCCGATACGACACCGTGCATTGTAAAAAGTGAAAACGGACGTCAGACCAGAGTGTTATGAATTTTTAACAGACTGTAATAATCTAAGTCTGTTAAAAATATAAATTTAAAAATAAATCCAAAATTAGCGGACAGAGTCTAAATAAAAGTTGTAGATCCCATCGATAGCTACGTGTGGATATAAAGAACGTCAAAAATAGAGTTCGTATGAAGAAGTTACGAAATTTTGAAGTTTCTTGAGATGAACCCGTGCAAAAAGAGCACGACGCACATCTTCTAGAACCTGCCATGTCGCACCAGCTAATGTCGGACTCGTGTCATGCTCTGAGAGGAAAACTTTCCGAACAAGGCTACATATGAAGTGCATTTGGTCCATATGTGGCATGCATACCAATTTTCCTACCTATAAATAACATTTAGTTATATGTCCATTTCCCTCATCCCTATAACCTTTCTCTCTCGATAATCTTCGACTTTTATCCCAATTTCCCTTAGTTTCAGTCTTTAGCGAATCCCTGCAATCCCTTAAGTAGTAGTAGCTAGTAAGTAGAAGCTCTGCTAGTGTAACTTATTGAAGTTTATCAGTAATTCCATGTCGTTATACTAATTAATCTACTTACGGGAGAGGTTCCTAGAATGGTCATGTTGGCTTGGTTGTATTTCAGAAAGGCTATACACCAAAATATTCCTGCCTCCCGACTTTCCTACAAGGTTGATCTTTATTTGATAGAACTCTCAGTATACATTGGGATTGTTGAGGAATCTAGACTATTAATTAGTCATAATAAATATTAAACTAAGACCTAGTAATAATTTAAGCTAGGTCACGTCAAAGGAATGACTAAGTGGTGAGTTGAAACGTTGCCCAACTTTCCAATCATCACTTGAACAAGTGAGTGCTTAGTTACTTTTAGCTTATACATGGATATAAAGTATCTAGATGATTAATTGCTATGTGTGTTTGTTATTTGAATTGCTTGATATCTGTTTGAGATAAATTATATGATTTTTACTTAATTTAATCGTATATATATTTTCATATATAAAATATATATTTCATAGTGATGGGTGATGGAAATAATGAGATGACGATGTGAGGACTTGACTGTTGATGAACTAGTCATCTAGTCCAGTGGAAATGCTACCAGGCTCGCAACCTGTAGGTGTTAGTGAACTATACATTTATTGATGTACTCTATCCTCCCATGGTTTCCTTAATTACACATATTGCTAAAGGAATCCCCCAAACAGTATTGTCTACCCGTTGATGATGATGATCCTTAGGATATGTCGCTTTGAGATCAATACTTTAGGATCAGCATGTGAGATTAAAGGGTATGGGTAATCGGGTAAATTATTTGACGTTAATTATATAATTAAAAGCACTTAATTATTATGGGCTAAAAACCCTATGTACTTATCCGGCCTTCAAGCCTAACCCAGTCAATTACTTTTTATGACCGATAATGATACAAAGAGACTTGGATGTTGAGTGATTTGAGGATTGTGTAGGCCACTAATACAATAAGATGTTGTAAGGCCTATTAAGACTTATCTATGTTTATGTATCTGTATTCACGATGACATCCCATGGTTTTAAATATAAATGAAATACATTTCATTGGAAATGCTTTTAAAATGATATTATCATGTTTTAGGAACAAATTTCGCATTAAGTTTTATACTATGAAATAAATAAATCTTAAATAAAACGTTTTAAATTAGCCGTGAAAATGGAGATGTCACATATAGCATTATACTCTATACATACATACATTCTTGATTGCATACATATATCTAAGACTATGATTATTTCACATAAATTTTACACCCATATACATGTTTTATACACACATACAATCTTGATTGCATACAAATACACATATACATACAACATACATATACATATATACACAACATATACAAATACACATATACTAAATATACATACACACATACTAAGTACAGATACACATACAATGAACACATAAACATATACAAAATACACTCATAAACATATAAATACACATAGAATATATACAAATACACATATACCAAATATACATACAATGAACACATAAACACATACAAAATACACTCATAAACAAAATTAAACAAAATCACTTATCTGAACTCAGTGAGAAGCACCTATGGTGATGGCAGTCGCCGGAGCAACAACTAAGGTGGTGGTATCGCCGAAGACCAGAAGGTAGTCGCTGAGGTAGACCTAAAACACAATTTTCTTCCAATTTAACATTGTTTCTTTGGTCAGAAGAGAAAAAGAGAGAAATGACGAACAAAATTACTAAATTTTTTGGTGTTGTGATTGATACATCGCTGTAAAAACACCCTTCGTCGATTGTAAATAACACCTTCGATGGTTATTGTCACGAATAATGGTGGAAAAGGTGTCGATCTACTTGCAGGGCCTTTTGTGGCGACAAGATTTAGTGGCGACAGACATTAGTCGTGACAACATGTAGTGGTAAAAGGAGGGAAATTTTCGTGGTTATTTTTCGGGCATTAGTGGTGACAATGTTGCCGCTATTGATATTTTCACTATTATCTTAGTACGAAAAATTGAGGTTGACCATAGGATTATGTTATGAGATCGGCGGATGGGGTGTTACTTGGGATCATCACACAAATCATGGTTGGCTATCAATACCGACTACAATTTCATTGGTCGTCGGTAATGGTACCACAGATATTACTTAGGTTACTTGTACTATGGTTTTGTGTTATGTTTGCGATCTCGGGCTAGTAGTGGGGGCTTGGTCCAACGTAGTTATCTCTATCTATCAATTACATGATAGTTGTACTCTTTATGTTTCATTTATACATATAGTTTTGTGGGATGTGGTTGACACATGGTTTTGGATTGAGTTAGTATGGGAATACATTATTAATTAAATTTTCACTTTCCTAGATTATGCGCTTTTCAAACAATCATCTGGGGTTGGTGATAGACTTTGGGATATCTTACGGTTGGAGATTTTCTTGGCGTTGACATATTAAAGGAGGAGTTAAATCCTTGCAACTCCAAATTTTATGTTGATTTTGGATCTGGGTCGGTTGCAATCGAAATCTGATAGGCAAGGATGAGAGCTAGATTCTTCTAGAGGTTTTACATTACGTTGTGTCAGATTTCATATCGATGATAGCGAACTTCCTGTGCTATTGTTACTCAATGGATAAGTGGTTTAATGCCTTTATTTGGAGGTTATGTTGGATCATAATCCTAAGTCAAAAGAAACTTAAACACAAGAAATCACAACATCAACAGTTCTTATTTATTAAGAACCACAAGGTTTTCAAGTATACTTACATAACAAACCTCTATACAAATCACTCCTCTCATTACAAATGAACCTCACTACAGATTCTCTCATCTAATCTACTCTCATACAACTATATGAATCAAGACAAGAATTGAAGCAAGAAATCAGGCTCTATGAACAGATGAAGACAATATGAACTGAGAAGAGGATTGACTCGTATCTATCACACTCTCATACATAACCGAATATATATGATATACAGACTATACGGGTCATCAAGTATCCAAATAGATCCGCGTGTTAAACCATTTTGATATACTACTATTTCAGTCCAATAGATTCACAAAATGTTCAAGATATATCCTCCTGCACAAACACTAATATATACAAAAAATATATATAAACAAATGAATAATCAATTATTAACAAAAAAGGATACTTAGAAAGGATATAATTATAAGTTTGAAACATTCACTCTTATAATTCAACACCCCTCCTCAAACTTATAATTCAAATAAGTTCAATACTTATTCTGAAACGGATCAACAAGACCCAATCCTTTACAAATCCATTCATGCTGAGCAACCCCCAAAGGTTTAGTAAAAATGTCTGCCAGATTAAAATCTGAACTCACCTTATGTACTTCAGTTACTCCTTTTGATACCTTATCTCTTATAAAATGAGTATCGACATCAAAATGTTTTGTTTTCTCATGAAAAACTGGATTATGTACAAGTTTTATTGTTGACTCATTGTCACAGAAAATTGAAACAGGAGTTAAGTCTTTTAACCCAATATCAAACAATATTTTTAAAATCCACATAATTTCACAAGAAATAACACCAAGTGCCCTATATTCTGATTCGGTAGAAGATCTAGAAACAGTTTCTTGTTTCTTACTTTTCCAAGAAACAATTGTATTTCCAAGAAATACAACATATCCTATAACTGACCTTCTAGATACTAAACACTTAGCCCAATCAGCATCAACAAAACTTTTTAAATTTAGATTTCCCTTTGTAATTGAAAAACCCCTTCCACGATTTAACTTCAAATATCTAAGTAATCTTACATCAACTTTAAAATGAGATTTTCTTGGAGAATGCATAAACTGACTCAAAACTTGAACAACATATGAAATATCTGGACGAGTAATAGTCAAATAAATGAGTTTTCCAACCAACTTTTGAAAAAGAACAATATTTTGTACCAATGTATCATTAGCATCAATTCCTTCTCCTCTAACTACAACATTACAGTATAGAGGAGTTTTCACAAGTTTACAACCTAACATACCAAATTCATGCAATAATTCCATACAATATTTTCTCTGACTTAAACAAACACCTTTATTAATGTCTATTACTTCAATTCCTAAAAAATACTTTAATTTTCCCAAATCCTTGATTAAAAATTTAGATTTTAAAAAATCTTTTATTTATTTATTTCTTTATCACAATTACCACTCAAAATTATATCATCAACATAAACAAGTAATATAACAATATTACCATTAGAAGCCTTTATAAATAATGAGAAATCATTTACACTTTGAACAAAACCAAATTCAAGTAAAAAACCACATAATTTTTCATTCCACTTCCTAGGATCCTGCTTTAACCCATATAATGATTTCAACAACTTACAAACTTTGTTACTATTATTTTTATTATTGTAACCAAGTGGCAATGTCATATAAACATCCTCATCCAATTCTCCATTAAGAAAAGCATTATTTATGTCTAGTTGAAACAAATTCCAATCAAAATTAATTGCAAGTGAAATAACAATTCTGATAGACACCATTTTTGCAACAGGTGAAAATGTCTCATCAAAATCTATACCTTCTCTTTGATTATATCCCTTAGCTACAAGCCTTGCCTTAAATCTCTCTATTTCACCATTAGACTTGTACTTTATTTTATATACCCATTTACAGCCAATAGGTTTCCTATCAGCAGGTAAATCACAGATTTCCCAAGTATTATTTCTATATAAAGCTTCAATTTCTTCATTCATAGCATTTATCCAATTAGGATCCAAAGATGCTTGATAATAAGATTGTGGTTCAACAGATTTATTTAATTGTGTTGCAAAACATTTATTATCTTGACTAAGAAAAGAATAATTAACAGATCTTTCAATCCCATATTTATACTTTCCTTCTACAACAAAATCATTGAATTTTTGAGGAAATCTAGACTCACGATTAGATTTTCTAACACCTAGCAACAGAGAATCATGAGTTACAACATTATTATCTAAATTTTCCTCAGAACTATTAGTGGGAATGGATACAACAATATCTGGTTGCGAATCAGATGTTTCACAACCATGAGTACCCTCCTGATTAGATGTTGTTGCATCTAAACTATAACTACCATCCACATCAAAATTAGTTGCACCAGATGGTTGATCAACAACTGTAGCACCATCCTGATTATTACACCCTAATTCACCACTATTTTGATTTTTATCAAATTTTTCAGAAATTAATAGCTCATCATTGGAAAATGGATCATGATTATTAAAAACAGTTCTCTCAAAGAATTGAGAATCTTCATTTGATTTAGAAGCCAACTTAAAAGGATAGACAGATTCATAAAATTTTACATCCCTGGAAAAGAAACAAAAACCATTATCAAGACTATATAATTTGTAACCTTTTTTAACATTCGAATACCCAATAAGAACACATTTCTCACAATGTTCAGAAAATTTATTAGTATTGTTTAACTTGGTTGCAAAAGCTAAACAACCAAACACACGAATTTTGTCATAAACTGGAACACGATTGTAGATTAATTCAAACGGAGTTTTACCATTTAAAACAGATGAAGGAGTTCTATTTATTAAAAAAGCTGCAGTTAAAATAGAATATCCCCAAAAAAATTTAGGCAAGCCAGCTTGAAACAACAAAGACCTAGCAACATTCAATAAATGCCTATGCTTCCGCTCTACACTCCATTTTGTTGTGGAGTGTGAACACAAGAAGTCTGATGAACAACTCCTTTGGCTTTAAGAAAACTATTCATTTTTTGATTAACAAATTCTGTTCCATTATCAGATCTAATAACTTTTAGACTAACATTAAATTGATTTTCCAATATCATAACAAACTCATGAAAACAATCAAATACTTCATCCTTAGATTTCATCAAATAAACCCATGTAGCTCTAGTGAAATCATCTACAATAGTAAGAAAAAATTTAAAACCACCAATAGCAGCAACTTTATATGGACCCCAAACATCTAAATGAACAAGTTCTCCTAGACAAAAAGACTTATGTTCACTTAAAGGAAAAGGTTCTCTAGTTTGTTAAGCCTTATGGAAAACCTCACATGGCATAACTGATTCATTATCAAAATTTAAAATCGATTTTAAAGTACTTAGAGCTTTATCAGCAGGATGTCCCATCCTATTATGCCATGTTAATTTTGATATAAAACACTTATGAAAATTAACAACAGAATTTGACCTACCTAACAACTGATTTTCCAAATAATACAGACCTCTAGATTCTTTACCAGTCATCACAGTCTCCATTGACAGTGTATCCTGAACATAACAGTTATTTTCATCAAAAACAACTCTGCACTTATTTTCTTTACATATCTTGTGAACTGACAAAAGATTAACATGAAAATCGGGTATAACAAAGACATCTGACATGCTAATAGAATCAGAAAGAATAATGTTTCCAATCTTATCTATTTTAGCAGTTGAACCATTAGGATGATCAACTCTTAGATTTAGTTTGGAAACATCCACAACATCTGAAAATTGTGAATCAGTTGCAGTCATATGTTGACTAGCTCCTGAATCAACAACCCATTTTATTTTATTTAAAAAAACATTATTACAAGATATACCTGCCATATTAGCATTAGCAGATACACCTTCTGACAACTTTTTTTTCATGTAGAAGAGACATCAACTTTGAGTATTGATCACTTGTTAAACAATGATGACCAGACTTATCAGAAGAAACAACTGAAGCATTAGTATTTGTACTTTCAATAACATGAGAAGAAGTACCAGTCACAGCTGGTGACTTATTAAACTCATACTTGGGTTTAAAATCCTTAGGATACCCAATAAGCTTATAACATTTCTCAATAGTATGACCCTTTATCCCACAATTTTTACATATTAAATTCTGATTTCTTCCTTTAAACTTCTTGTTATCGGCAATTTTACCAGCAAAAGCAGAAGAATTTTGAATTTTAGTGGATAACACAGAAACACTTCCATGCTTCTGATTAGACTCTTCTCTAGAAACAATTGAAAAAGCAGTTTTAACACCAGGTAAAGGTTCCATTATTAGAATATGACTTTTAACTGGGTTATATGAATCATCAAGACCATTGAGAAATTGCATAAGAGTCATGAGCATTGAATGATTTTTAGTATGAGTAGCAGCTTCAAGAGTGCAATCTGGACACTTTGTTAAGCCATCAAACTCTTTCCATAAACCATCCAACTTATTAAAATAATCTGAAACAGACATGTTCCCTTGTGTGAAACCATTAATTTGTTGATGAATGTTAAAAACAACAGAACCATCAGCCTTAAAATAAGTTTCACAAAGTTCATTCCAAACATCTAAAGCAAACTCAGAACAAGCATGCCCAGTGTAAATAGATTCAGAAAGTGAGTTAAGAATCCAAGAACATACAATAGCATTAACTATGTCCCATTTTAGAGATTTAATTGCATCCTTATTATCTTTTAATTCAGTACCTTCTATAAAACCTTGTTTGTTTCTGGCTTTAAGTGCCCTAGTCATCGAACTTTTCCAAACCCTAAAGTTTTCAGTACCAAGTAATTTGACTCTTATAATAGTTGTTACAGAATGATCCGATGGATGCAAATAAAGAGGATCATCAAAATCAACATCAGTTTTACTAGATGATTCTGGTGGTGTATCACCCATGATCAAACAAACAAATAACAAATCAAAAAATCGAATATGTTCAGAAAACCAATAAGATCAGACAGAAAGAAACTGATCTATCAAGAGTTAAAGACTAGAAGGCGTGCGAAACTTACAGTGATCCTCAAAAACAAGCTCAGCAAGCGGCAATGTAGTTCCAATGAATCTGAAACGCAGATTCACCGCTGAACACCGAATTGGGCATTCAAATGCCAGAACCAACCTGATTTAGTACCTTGTTCGCACAATCTTAATGTTGACCGTCAAGATAGCGTTGACCGTTAAGATTAACACAATGTTAACCCTAAACGTTTACTACTATCTTGATCGTTTACTCTTAAGACGTGACAAGAGAACCACCAAGTTGATGATTTCTTCATAATTTTACGATCTAAGCAGATCTAAACAAACCCTAGATCTGTTCAGATCTAACAACCACCAGATGAAGAATAAACCAAATCAGAACCAGATCTAGATCAAAGATCTGAAACCCTAACTTGATCTAAGCTAAATAACCTGAAACCCTAACTCGATCTAGATGACAACAGATCACGAACCAACGGAACCAGGCTTTGATACCATCAAAAGAAACATAAACACAAGAAATCACAACATCAACAGTTCTTATTTATTAAGAACCAGAAGGTTTTCAAGTATACTTACATAACAAACCTCTCTACAAATCACTCCTCTCATTACAAATGAACCTCACTACAGATTCTCTCATCTAATCTACTCTCATACAACTATATGAATCAAGACAAGAACTGAAGCAAGAAATCAGACTCTATAAACAGATGAAGACAATATGAACTAAGAAGAGGATTAACTCGTATCTATCACACTCTCATACATAACCGAATATATATGATATACAGACTATACGGGTCATCAAGTATCCAAATAGATCTGCGTGTTAAACCATTTTGATATACTACTATTTCAGTCCAATAGATTCACAAAATGTTCAAGATATATCCTCCTGCACAAACACTAATATATACAAACAATATATATAAACAAATGAATAATCAATTATTAACAAAAAAGGATACTTAGAAAGGATATAATTATAAGTTTGCAACATTCACTCTTATAATTCAACACTAAGCATTGAAATCTTGATAGAAGATGTATTGATCTTGGCTCTCTTCTATGCCTAGTTTGTAGAGAGGATCTTCAAGATGTTGTCCACTTATTCTTTTAGTGTTTCTTGGCTAAGGAGGTGTGGGATCATATACATGCTTGGGTAGACATTATTATTCCTATTATGTTGTGGAGATGGTTCAACAAATTGATGGTCATTTTGTTGCTCAAATGGAAAGGTTGATTCTGGATTCGGTTTTCATGAGAGTTACTTGGGTTTTTTGGATGTATCGGAATACGTCGTTTTTTTTTTTGTTTGGCTAAGTATCAGAAACATTATATTTTTATAACATCGTTCCACTTTATCTTGGTTTCTTTTTGAAACGTTAAGACTAGAAAATTTTAGCATGTGTGGATGCAAAAGTTTTGTCTTAATTTGTATTGTGGTTTATGCTAGTGTCTAGCTAGCTTCCCTTTCTGATTTTGCGGTTCCAAAAAAAAAAAAGACAATTCTATTTTTAGAAACACTAACATTAAGTTATTTTCCTTCTTGAAAAAAAAAAAAAAACCATACACTTAAACAAATATTAGGCTTTTGTGAACCCATATGCAGACTCGACTCAAACCGAATATACGTAACTGACATAGACTTAAATCAAACGTTTCAAATAAAACTATATCACTTCTAGAAAAAAAAAATTCAAAGATTGCTAACAAAACTAAAGCTACCGTGCTTTTTACTTATCTAAAGGTTTGGCAGCCGCGAAACCTGATCATATTATACCCTCTAAAATGCATGGTTAAGGATGATCAGCTGTCTACTCAACAAAAGCATCCTGTATTAATTAATATATAAGAATTATAATATATGAACTTATATAATCCAAATAAAGCAAAGTGATTGAGAATCGGATTCGATGAAAGTTTCATCCCTTGATCTTACCAAACAAACATGTGCAAAATCGTATATAAATATAAGTTCGAGGATGATCAACTAAAATATAAACCATCAACAGAACATTTGTAGCTAAAACACCAAATATGTCGAAGACCCACAGTGCAACCGCTCATCACCACCACCATCATGAATCATCAAAGAAGAAGCATAAAGAAACACCACACAAGTTACTAGACACGCCTCCATATTCTAACATCTACTTTATGGGTGATGGATTCCAAAGACTCTCCCCCCAACCTCAAGCAAATGTTACAGTCACAAACTATTATGACGAGAAGAAGAAATATGGGTTCACACAAAATGAAGAGAATATAGACAAGAATGTGGATGCACAAGCCGCATATTTTATTGAATCAAGGCACAAGAATTTTTAACTTGGCAAAACAATTATTATTATGGAAGGTTAACTATAACTATGTCATATAAACATTTTTATTGTGTTTGATCGTGTATGTGCTGAGCAATCTCTGTTAAATAATGTGATTTGGGAACATATATTTTTATTTTATGATATAAAAAAATAATCCACTTTCAAATTATTGTTTTTTAAGAAGTTGTATTTTGTTAAATTTTGTTATATTTTCATAAATTGATTGGGTTGGGTTTGGTCAAAAGGTAACAATGGCCTAATAATGGATTTCGAGTTCTATGGTTCGTGTACAAGATAAACATGTTGTTGATCACTGGTACAGGGTGCGTAGAATGACATGCAAATGATGAATTTCCATATATTGTTCATGTGATTCTTTTATAGTGATCAACCAGTACTGGATTACGTGGGCTTATATGCATGCAGGTCCGACCTAATAAGGAGAGCAAGTTGAGCAACGGCTCTAGGCCTCGTTATGGTTTAGGGCCCCAAAATCAATAATATGGTATATATATATTTAGTCTTTAGAAACTAATGAAAGTTTTAATAGCAAACTGGTTATGCGCAAAACTTAGTAAGAGATCGGCGTTCGACATATTCAATAACCAATTTTTTTTTAATTACTTTCTTCGAATTTATTGAATTGGAATTTAAATCACAAAAACAGCCCTTATATATATATATATATATATATATATATATATATATATATATATATATATATATATATATATATATATATATATATATATATATATATATATATATATATATATATAAGGAAAAGTGAATATACCCTTAAGGGTATATAAGCTTAGGTACCCAAACTCACAATAATACGTCATTTTATATATATATATATATATATATATATATATATATATATATATATATATATATATATATATATATATATATATATATATATATATATATATATATATATAAGGAAAAGTGAATATACCCTTAAGGGTATATAAGCTTAGGTACCCAAACTCACAATAATACGTCATTTTGTTTGATATATTTATTATAATGCTCTTCAACTTCAATCCTTAACTTGATTTACTTTCAATGTTTTCAAAATTTCATTATTATCTTCCTCTTACATCACATATTTTTGACGAACATCAATTAGGCAATATATATTATAGTTGAAAATGAAAATTATGTAAAAGGAAAATAAATGTAATATTTATAAAAATCTTTGAATGAAATCAAGTTAGAAGTTGAATTATAAGAACATTAAACAATTACAACGTATATATATGATACAAAACGACGTAGTATTGTGAATTTGGGTACCTAAGCTTATATACCCTTAAGGGTATATTCATTTTTCCTATATATATATATATATATATATATATATATATATATATATATATATATATATATATATATATATATATATAGAGTGAGAGAGAGAGAGAGAGAGAGAGAGATGTGAGTTCAATTGAGAAAATAAAAAAGGTTGAGAATGAGAGAATCATTCTCAGCCACTCATTTTATTCAAGCATAAAAAGACACGGTGGCAAACTTGTAAATATGAGAACAACCTTTAATATCAAATACGTATCTGTAGTTCAAACCCATTTATCGTTCATCATCCAAATTTCTTTTCCATCTTTCAACAATTATCCAGATTTCTTCGATTAAACCATCATCAATCCATTTTTTTTTATTGGGTAAAGCCGTAAAGGGGATACGAAGCAGATGATGGCGAGAGGAAAACAAGAAGCGAATCGATGAACGAACACAGCGGGCTTTGCAGCAACCCTTCATTCACCTCCCGTCGTCGGCAACAAAGGAGACCAAGGTGAAGATTCTCCAGTGCTCGTCTTCGTCTGATTAAGGGGGAGAAGCACGGAGGTTCGTCGCCCGACTTACAAACAGAGATGGTCTCCGTGGTTTTGACTAGACCAAAGGAGAAGGTGTTTGGTTTTGCTAGGAGATTGCGATCGGAAAGAAGCCAGAAGCGAGGGTTTGGTTTTGCTAGGAGATTGGGTCGGACGTCCGTTGCCTCTCATTTGCTTCCTGACGGCGAGAAATGAAGAGAGAGGGAGGCAAAGCAAGATGGCATCGGTGTTAGTGGGTCAACGAGCCAAGGCATAAAGGGAAACTGAGGTTCCAATCGACGGAAATAGTCTAGAAGATGGTGGCTTTTGGCTGTGGTAATCGACGGTAAGTGCTGAAGGATCTGGATGGGGCAGTTGTTGCTTCAATTGGTACGGTCCTCTTCTCGTTTCTTTTATTTTGATTGTAAATCAGTTAGGTGGGTGTTTGGGTGATCGATGTTCAACGGGTGAGTAGATGGGGGAAAAAGATTTGATCAGGTTTGGTGTGTTCATCATGAACAGATGGAGAAAGGGGTTTGACTGGAAATCAACGATAACGAAGGGAGTTTGGTTTGTTTCATTTGACAGGAAAGAAAACAGATGACAATGATTTCATGGATGTTTGTTTGCTATTGTTTAATCTTGTTTGGATAGAAATGTATGGTGTGTTTGGTTGGATCATTTGACAGGAAAGTTTGTATGTTATTCATATGTGAATAACATATAAAAACTATATATATTTGCGAAAATACATTATAATATTCATATGTGAATATACTGTCTAATATTCATATGTGAATATACTGTGTAATCTTCATATGTAAATATACTGTGTAATATTCATAAGTGAATATATCATCTAATATTCACAAATGAATATATTATGTAATATTCAAATGTGATATACCACGTAATACTCTGTAATATTCAGATATAAAAATATTATCTAATATTCATAAGTGAATATACCATCTAATATTCACAAGTGAATATACTATGTAATATTCATAAGTAAATGCATCGTCTAATATTTAAATATGAATATACTATGTTTATTATATGCTATATTCATATATGAATGATACTTCAATTTAAAAAAGAAAAAAAAAATTATCATAGTTTTTATTCATAACTGAATAACGAATGTACTGTAGCAAAAATCTGATTTATTTTTATTTTATCATAAAACTATATCAATACGGATATCTATTTGTAGAGAATAAAAAATCATGAATTTTGGTATATTTAAAATCATTTTTTGATAAAAATAGCTTATAAAAATTAAAAAAAAAAACGAAAAAAACTATGTTTTTATATATATTAAGGTAATGATTACATAGTTTAACGAAATATGTTATGTTGGAAAACACATGTGCATTCGTTTCCATTTCCGCCGGTACGTTGGAGCCTTTTGCGACAAAAATAAATGATTGGCTGAGAATGATTCCCACATTCTCAACCTTTTTTTTCTCAATTGAACCCTCCCCTATATATATATATATATATATATATATATATATATATATATATATATATATATATATATATATATATATATATATATATATATATATATATATATATATATATATATATATATATATATATATATATATATTCACAAAAACATCAAAATTTAATTTTGATGTTTTTATAGTCAATTACCGTGTATAGTTTTTGTGTTTATATAAGAGATTTTTCAATCTTGCATGGCCTTTTAATGTATACTATCTAACATATTTAGATTTGTTAACAAAAATATGGCAACCTCCTAGTTAGAAGAAATGATAAATTTTAGTTTTTATTTTATAGTTTATCACCAATATAAAAAAAAATGTTTTTTTCTCCAAACACATATATTTTGTTTTTTTTCAAACATCAACACCACGGTTTTTCAAAATGATTCGGTTGTTCGATTGATCGTTTTTTATATTGTTTTGTCAATGATTTTTTTTAAATAACATCCTTGCAACACACTCCAATCTCTCTCTCTCTCTCTCTCTCTCTCTATCTCTCTCTCTCTCTCTCTCTCTCTCTATATATATATATATATATATATATATATATATATATATATATATATATATATATATATATATATATGTGTGTGTGTGTGTTGTTGGATTAGATGCCTAAGTCAATAACTAAATCGGTATGTAGTTGAATTAAAAATTGAGTCCTTTTAGATTGCCCTCAAACCTAGTAATTCACGTAATGACATTTTGAAAAAAGAAGTTGATTTATTGGTTTATATATATATATATATATATATATATATATATATATATATATATATATATATATATATATATATATATATATATATGTATGTATGTATATGTTGTTGGATTAAACATCTTAGATAATAACTAAATTGGTATACACTAAAATTAAAAGTAGAGTTCTTTAAGGTTGCACTCAAACCTAGTAATTAATAGAATGATTTTGTGGAAAAAGATGTGATTTATTGGTTTATTATAAGATTAATAAAGAGGAATAAATAAATTAGTAATATATTATGTGAATAATATATAAATTAGAAATAGTATAATTAATTAATAATTAATAAGAAGTTAATTAGAATTAATGGGGAGGTGTCTGCTATACCTACAGATCTCTTACATGCCATTACCATAGTGGTTAATCTGTCGCTAGGGGGAAAAAGTCTGTCATGTCTGGCAGAATTTGTAGCGTCCGCACCTCTTATTCCGCTCATAAAACTTGACAATCGAATCTTGTAATAACGTAAATTTCTAAAACAATTTTTCGTATTTTATAAAAACATAATTCATTTATTATTCATAAAAACATCATTGTTTGAAACTCAATTCATAACATATATCAATCCCAAGATCTCATAACATAAAAATCTCGTGTGTGTACTGATCAAGCCGGCGCCTTCTCGCGATCCTCACTAGTACCTGAAACACATAACACAAAACACTGTAAGCACAAAGCTTAGTGAGTTCCCCAAAATACCACATATAACTCATATTAGCCAGTTGAGGCTATAACTCTGTGGGTCCATGCACCCAAACTCAGTGAACCCTCAGGTTCTAACTCTGCAAGCATGCGCAACATAAATCACATAGAAAAATGCAGTGCAACAAACAATATATATAAAACACTGTATCACATAACTCTATTTACCTACTCAAGGTAAAGTATAATGAGAAGACTCACCTCGGATGTCTCAGTAAATATCTGACTCGGTAACTCTGGTCTAGCCTCTTCCTAATCACATGAAATAAATGCCCTAAGTAATACAACCCTCAGGACTAGGCTTATCTCATCCTCTCAATACATCCACTAGGAAGGGTAAAAGACTATCCTACCCTTCTTATGACTCTAAGGTCCAAACATTGACTAACCTTAAAAGTCAACGGTCTACCTTGACCAAAATCGCCGAGTGTGCAACTGTGACTCGGCGAGTCCACACATGCTCTTCACTCTCCTAGTCTTTATTCGACTCACTAAGTCAACCTTAATTCTGTAAATCATCACTGCTCACAATTTGTGAAATATCCAGACCCAACTCGCCGAGTCCGGCTCCTGACTCGGCGAGTACCATCGTGCACTCTGTCCTCTATATTCCCTTTGACTCACCGAGTCACTTCCCCAACTCAGTGAGTCACCAACTGTGTGATTGTCGGGAAAACCCTCGTCCTACTCGTCGAGTCGGCTAAAGGACTCAGCGAGTCCATGCCATGCTCAAGCTGAACTGACCTCTTGAGGTCAGATCCGCTTCTCTAAACCATAGATCCAGCTTCCCAAGGCATTATAATCACGTAAATCTAACATCTTGGTGCACATGCAAAGGCTCAAAGGCCTTATTTGAAGATATGGCCTCTAAGGTGACACCCTAAGTTCATAACCTCCATTAATGCTCATAAAGCTCAAGGGGATAGGGTCTCTGGACCTCTTTGGGTCCAGATCTACAACACCAACACGAGAAGGAACCAATTACTCCATATAATCATCCTCTAATGGGGCTAAAAAGCCCTAACTCTAAGAATCACATCATAAACTGAAGAAGGGTTCGAATGGATACCTCAAAATGAAGTCTCTGAGCTCTGGAATCATTTACTTAGCACCCTCTTCAGCCTCCTCTTGTCTTGGTCCTCTTCTATTTGCAAGAACACCAACAAAGATCAAGAAATAGTTGCTTACCCTCTCACAAATGCTCTAGCACACTTAGGGTTTTTCTCTGGGGTCTGGTAGCCACAAATGACGACCATAAGGCCCTTTAAATAGGCCCCAAACCCGAGGAATTAGGGTTTCATTAAACAGCGTGGACTCGCCGAGTCCTCGGGGCGACTCACCGAGTCCATCCGTCCACCCGGATAATGATTCACGTCTCTACTCAGCGAGTCTACGCATCAACTCGCCGAGTCCTTCCACAAAACTTGAAATTTAAAAGAATAAATATAATACCTGAAATTCCAGATGTTACAATTCTCCCCTACTTGAATCAGACTTCGTCCTCGAAGTCTCATCCCTGAAATAACTCCGGATGTTGCTCACGCATCTCCCGCTCTGGCTACCAAGTCAACTCGGATCATTTCCAATATTGCCACTGAACCTGCACCAGAGGCACCTCCTTGTTCCTCAGAATCTTGATCTTCCGATCCATAATCGCAACTGGTCTATCCACGTAGTTCAGGCTCGCATCCACCTGAATGTCTTCTAACGGCACTACCACCGACTCGTCGGCTATACACTTCCTCAGCTGAGACACGTGGAAAGTATTATGAATCCGCTCCAACTCTGCGGGTAGCTCCAAGCGATACGCTACCCTGCCCACTCTCGCGATCACTCTGAATGGCCCAATATACCTTAAGGGTATATAAGCTTAGGTACCTAAACACACCATAATACGTCGTTTTGTATCATATAATACATTATAGTTGTCCAATGTTCTTATAATTGAGCTTCTAAATTGATTTACTTTCATTATTTTTATAAATTACACATTTATCTTCCTCTTAAATAATTTTCATTTTCAACTATTATATATATAGCCTAATAGGTGTTCGGCAAAAAGATGTGATATAAGAGAAAGATAATAGTGAAATTTCGAAATCTTGAAATTAAATCAAGTTAGGGATTGAAGTTTAAGAGCATTATAATAAATATATCAAACAAAACGACGTATTATGGTGTGTTTGGGTACCTAAGCTTATATACCCTTAAGGGTATATAAGCTTTTCCTTATATATATATATATATATATATATATATATATATATATATATATATATATATATATATATATATATATATATATATTCTTTAGAAACTAATGAAAGTTTTAATAGTAAACTGGTTATGCGCAAAACTTAGTAAGAGATCCGCGTTCGACATATTCAATAACCATTTTTTTTTAATTACTTTCTTCGAATTTATTGAATTGGAATTTAAATCACAAAAACAGCCCTTATATATATTTTTACTTATTCACAAAAACATCAATTAAAATTTTGATGTTTCTATAGTCAATTACCGTGTATAGTTTTTGTGTTTATATAAGAGATTTTTCAATCTTGCAACGCCTTTTAATGTATACTATCTAACATATTTAGATTTGTTAACAAAAATATGGCAACCTACTAGTTAGAAGACATGATAAATTTTAGTTTTTATTTTATAGTTTATCACCAATATAAAAAGATTGTTTTTTTTCTCCAAACACATATTTTTTGTTTTTTTTCAAACACCAACACCACGGTTTTTCAAGATGATTTGGTTGTTCGATTGATCGTTTTTTTATATTGTTTTGAAAATGTTTTTTTTGAACTAACATCCTTGCAACACACTCCAATCTCTCTCTCTCTCTCTCTCTCTCTCTCTCTCTCTCTTTATATATAGGGAACTGATTCGTACACAACACTTTTTTTCCACACACAACAATTTGTGCTTTAAAGTGTTGTATTGTACAACTCTATAATGCATAAATTGTTGTGTACGGCAAAAAACTGTTGTGTACGAATCACTTCCCTTATATATATATATATATATATATATATATATATATATATATATATATATATGGGTAAAGTGAATATACCTAACAACCTTATATAAGCTTAGGTACCTAACCCCATAATACTACATCGGTATGTATCATATTTACATTGTAATTGCCTAAGGTTCTTAAACTTCAACCACATAACTTGATTACTTCCAAAATCTTTGGACTTTCACCAATATCTTTCTTTTACATTACGTCTTTCTATTGGATACCACCTGATGAGCTTCATATCCTACCGCCACAAATGAAAGGATGTAGGAGAAATATAATGTTGAATTTCCAAAAAAAAATTGAAGTAAATCAAGTTTACGGATGAAGTTTAAGAACCTTGGATGATTGCAACGAAAATTTCATGCAAAATGACGTAGTTTGATGAGGTTAGGTACCTAAGCTTATATAAGGTTGTTAGGTATATTCACTTTACCCTATATATATATATATATATATATATATATATATATATATATATATATATATATATATATATATATATATATATATATATATATATATATATATTGATGGATTAAGTGTTTAAGGCAATAACTAAATCGGTATATACTAGAATTAAAAATTGAGTTCTTTTAGATTCCCCTCAAACCTAGTAATTAATATAATGATTTTTTGAAAAAGATGTTGATTTATTGGTTTATATATATATATATATATATATATATATATATATATATATATATATATATATATATATATATATATATATATATATATATATATATATTGTTGGATTAAATGTCATAGATAATAACTAAATTGGTATATATTAAAATTAAAAGTAGAGTTTTTTAGAGTTGCCCTCAAACCTAGTAATTAATAGAATGACTTTTTGGAAAAAGATGTGATTTATTGGTTTATTATAAGATTAATAAATAGCAACAAATAAATTAGTAATATATTAAGTGAATAATATATAAATTAGAAATAGTATAATTAATTAATAACTAATAAGAAGTTAAATAGAATTAATGGGGAGGGGTCTGTTATAGCTACAGATCTCTTACATGCCATCACCATAGTGGTTAATCTGTGGCTAGGGGGAAGATGTTCGTCATGTCTGGCAGAATTTGTAGCGTCTGCACTTCTTATTCCGCCCATAAAAATTGACAATCGAATATGTCCTATTGATGTAGGCAATATATGGAGGCGTTTGGTCTCAAAGGTTGCTATGAAATGAGTTGGTAAAGAAATGGCACACCTTAATGACTTTCAATTTGGAGTAGGTGTGTCGGGTGGTGCTGAAGCTGTACTTTATAGTGTCAATATGGTGTTGATTGCATGTCATGATGATAGATCTCTTGCAATGCTTACTGTGCATTTCTCGAATGCCTTCAATTTAGTGGATAGATTTGCCTTACTTCACGAGGTCAGGATGAGGATCCATATGATGTAGCCATAGTTTTGGACATCATTAGGGGCACGCCCGGTATTCGGACTTGAACTGAATATCAAGAAAACTGAGTTATTTTGGCGTTCATGCGATGGTAGGAAGCTTCGTACATGTTTATTCCCTGCTAACATTGGGCGACCGTCAGTGGGGGTGAAGCTTCTTGGGGGAGCTGCTAGTAGAGATGTGGGTTTTATTAGTGGGTTAGCCATGAAGAGGGTTGCCAAGGTTGTTGACTGATGCGCCTTCTACCACAGTTACATGACACCTAGAGCGAACTCCTTTTGCTCCGATCTTTCATGGGCATCGTCAAACTTTTCTTTGGCCCGAGAACGCGCCAACCCGTTCACATGGAATAGGTTGCTTTGTGTTTTGATAAAGGGTTACGTGGGTTGATTGAGGACATTGTGGTTTGTGGGGGTCCGTTCTTTGGGGACCTTCAATGACGACTGGCTTCGTTACCAATTAGGCTCTGTGGTTTGGGTTCGATCATGGGTGTTACAAGACCATATCATACGAAATAGCGACATATATGGTATGGATTTAGATTATTTTTGTGCTTTGGCATGTCTTCGTGATACTACTTCGGGCTTTGATTTCAGTGGTTTCAATAATAAGGACACCGCCCCTCCAAAAGCCCAACATTCATTGGTGAATGCCATTTTTAGTAAAATTGTCTAAGACATGGAAGTTCACTTCGACATGACAATTAGCCAGAAAGCAATTTTTGAGTGTCTAAGGTCCCAACATGCTTAGGATTTTCTTATGGCTATTACTATTGACGGTCTTGGCCAGCATATGTCGCCAGTGGAGTATCATGTCATCCTCAAGTATCGCCTTATGATCCCTTTATTTTTGGCTGACGAGACTTGCTGTGTTTGTTGCAAGGCATGCTTGGACTCCTTTGGGGAGCACGCAGTTCATTGTAAACAGCTCCCAGGTTTCAAGTATCGACACGATCTAGTTAGGGATGTTCTTTTCGACATATTTAGGCGTGTTGGGGTTTCTGCCAAGAAAGAGTCTGTCACACCCCCAAACCAGAATGGCAGAAACATTCGGGGGTGCGTGACTTCACGTAGTACCATAACAATTAAATATCGTAAAGAAAGTTACACAACCATCATATATGTAACAAAAACATACATTGTTGCGTAATACATGTTTCCAAAAGAATATTACAAATATGATGATTTAAAATGTTTTAATAATAGACGCCTTAGCGTTCCTTCTTCAAAAGCTGGTGGTTACCTATATTACCGATTCCTTGAGAAATACAAGTAGTTTCGAAAAAGTTTCAACAATAAAGTTGGTGAGTTCATAAATGTTTTTGTACTGAAAAAGTATGTCTTTTTAGAAGAAAATAGATGAACGTAGTTTCCAGAAAATCCAATATTTTCGATATATAGTTTGAAAAAGCCCGAAAAATTGGAGGGCGTTAGTATCTTTCGTACCTAAATGATGAAGGTGAATATATACTCAAAATAATGTAAATACTGAATGCATTCATGAGTCTCGTAAATCAAGCTTATATTTATACTTCCCTGTGAGTCTTATAACCATGCTATTGACACGGACTGCCAGTAACAACGTTCTTCAGGTGTTGTAGTGTTATGACATTTGTCACCCCAGACCTGCCGGTCTAACTTTAGCTAACAGTTTAGGTGCGGGATTGTCAATCCCGTATAGATCTATACACAAATATCATGCTCTCCCTCCAAGAGATTATGGTTTATAATACAGGACTTGAAATGCATACTTGAGTGTACGTTGAAGTTGAATATCTCACAACACTTAGTATAAATAGATTTACGAAAAGAAAGTCTTTATTTCACTTCAAATGAAAGTATTTCGTTTTTCAAAATATTTATGTAAGAATGTATGAATAACCCGCAAACTATACCCATTATAGTTTTTCCGAAAGTGTGTTCCATTTGGTGATAATAACTCGATGAAATACTAACTTTTCATGCAAAGTAAAACGTTGATATCGAAACATAATAATAATATAGAAGTTGTATTTATATATATATATATATATATATATATATATATATATATATATATATATATATATATATATATATATATATATATATATAAAGCGATATTTTTTCTCGTATTGCACTTTTATTCCCCCCCCCCCCTAAAACATGAAAATACGTGAAAAGTAGGGGTATGAACTCACCTGTTTGGTTCGAAGAGAGTGAGACTAGAATCGAGAAGAACTTCGACTGCGGAAAGCTACATCTTCGGACTCTTTGGGGGTCTCGGTAGCGTAAAACCTACGTCGGGGCTTGAGTATGGGATCGAGGGTGTCGGGATAGTCTCTGGAGCTTAGGAGAGTGCAAGAGTGGAAGGGAAGTTGGGATTTGTGTGCTAAAACCTCGGGCTTTTGCAATCTATTTATAGTGTACCCCCCCCCCCCCCCGGTATACTGGGCGTACTCCGGAGTCGTCAGCTCTTACGACTCGAGCCTAGCTACTCTACTAGCCGATGGGACGCGACCTTGCATCTGAGTACGCTGGGCGTAATTAGTATTTCAAACTTATAAATTCCGTAACTTTCGCGTACGAGCTCCGTTTTTCACGTTCTTTATATCCACGCGTAGTTAAGACTATGCTCTACAACTTTCATTTAGACTCCGTCGGCTAGTTTTGACTTTATTTTTAATAGTATTTTCAGTAGGTCGGGACTGCTAAAGTCCGTTAAAAATTCATAACTTCTTTATCCGACATCTGTTTTCGTCTGTCTTTTTACCATCGTACTCCTGTTGTGGAGACCTTCAATTCTCGTTTAGGTTGCGTTAGCTAAAAATCGTTCAATTGTTAATTCGAGCTTTAAGCTCTCTACCGCTGTTACGAAACTTAGAAAATGCGTAACTTCTTCATACGAAGTCCAATTTGGGCGATCTTTTTATGCACGATAACGGTTTAACGTAATCTACGACTTTCGTTTAGATACCTAAGGCTAAAATGCATTTTATTGGAATTTCATTTTTTTTACGTTTAATAATGTTTTACCGGGTGTGTCGTGAATATTCAAGTGGTCATAATCTTTTCATTATACCTGGGTTTTGAACATTCTTTATGCTTTTGGAAACCTTGGCACGATATCTAACATTTGCTGCATTCCAATTTTAGATTTTTGAACACTTTATTTTTGAAGTTAATTTCATTGATTCCAAATAGTTCGTTATATTTGACTTTTGAGTGTTACATTGATTTGGAAAATATAGGGTTGTCACAGAGGCACCTGTGAATTTTTTGACTGACTCATTGGAAGGAACATCAACACTTAGACCAGTTGATGTTTTAGTTTTTGGATGGGCAGGAGGAAAACATGCATGCGTTGATCTAACAGGGGTTTCCCTCTTGTAGGTTTGGGAAGTGGGCTTTTCACTGTGGGGCAAGCGCTTTAAAAGCTGCATCATGCAAAGTGGAAAAACATGAGAAAGCGTGCATGCAAAGTGGTAGCTATTGTTGTACGAAAACTCGATCAATGGTAAATGGGTGTCCCATGCTTTGCCAAAATAAATTACGCAAGCTCTCAGCATATCTTCTAGGTTTTTTATGGTTCTCTCACTCTGGCCGTCGGTTTGTGGGTGATACGCGGTACTCATGTCTAGTCTCGTTCCTAGAGATCTTTGCAGCAACTGCCAGAACCTTGAGGTGAATCTACTATCTCGGTCTGAGATAATGGATATTGGCACACCATGCAATCGTACAATCTCCCTGAGGTATGTTCTAGTTAGCTTCTCTAATTTATCATTTTCTTTGATTGGTAGGAAGTACGCAGATTTAGTTAACCTGTCGACGGTCATCTAGATGGTGTCGAGTCCGCTTGTCGTCTTGGGTAACTTGGTTATGAAATCAATGGTTATCTGCTCCTACTTCCATTCGGGTATTTTCGGTTGTTATAACAATCCCGAGGGCTTTTGGTATTCCACCTTGACTTTGGCGCACGTCAGACATTTGCTCACGTAGGTAGTAATTTCAGCTTTCATGTTCGGCCACCAATATAGTTTCTTGAGGTCCAAATACATCTTATCGGAACCGGGATGTATGGAGTACCGTGTCTTATGGGCTTTGTTCATGATGACTTCTCTGAATCCGCCAAACTTCGGTGTCCAGATCCGATTCATGAAGTAACGAACTCCATCATCGTTGACTTCAAGATTCTTATCCGTTCCCCTTAAGGCTTCCCTCGCCACATTTTCAGAATTCAAAACTTTTATTTGGGCTTCCTTGATTTGCGTGGAGAGGTGTGAATGGATTGTCATAGTTAGAGACTTCACACGGCGGTCCGAGTATTCCTTTTGACTGAATGCATCAGCCACCACATTAGCCTTTCCGGGTTAATATTGAATTTCGCATTCGTAATCATTTAGTAGTTCTACCCACCATCTTTGTCTCATGTTGAGTTCCTTCTGGTTGAGGATATGATGGAAGCTTTTATGATCAGTGAAGATTGTACATTTCGTGAAGTAGAGATAGTACCTCCATATCTTTAGATCAAAAAACGACTGCTCTTAGCTCGAGATCGTGTATCGTGTAGTTTACTCCGTACGGCCTTAGTTGTCTTGAGGCGTAGGCGATGACCTTCCCTCGCTGCATCAAAACACATCCAAGTCCTTGGTTTGACGCATCACAATAGACCAAAAAGTCTTATGTTCCTTCTGGTAAGGTTAAGATGGGTGTACTGCATAAGGCTCGCTTTAGTGTTTGAAATGCGATGTCTTGTTTTTCTCCCCAGTCAAAGGTCACACTCTTCTGAGTTAGGGTGGTAAGTGGTTTAGCAATCTTCGAGAAGTTTTGTATGAACCTTCAGTAATACCCGGTGAGTCCCAAGAATTATTGGATTTACGCTCGGGTCCTTGGAGTCATCCAATTCTCGATTGTTTTGATCTTGGAAGGATCCACGTGTATCCCCTCTTTTCTTACTACGTGACCTAGGAAATCTACTTCACGAATCCAAAATTCGCACTTTGAAAATTTTGTGTATAGCTTCTCTGCCCTCAATGTTTCCAAAACTTGGCGGAGGTGTTGGCTGTGTTCTTCCTTGCTTCTTGAATATATGAGTATATCATCTATGAACACGATCACAAATTTATCCAGGAAGGGGCGACATACTCGGTTCATCAAGTCCATGAACACCGCTGGTGCATTTGTTAATCCAAAGGGCATCACTACAAACTCGTAGTGACCATAGCAATTTCGGAATGCCGTTTTGGGGATGTCTCCTTCCAGCACTCTCAGTTGGTGATAACCAGATCTTAGATCGATCTTTGAGAAGTAGGTCGCTCCTTGTAGTTGATCGAACAAATCGTCTATGCGCGGTAGGGGGTATCGATTCTTGATCATGAGTTTATTCAGTTCCCGGTAATCGATGCACATGCGAAAGGGTCCATCCTTCTTCTTTACAAATAGGATCGGTGCTCCCCATGGTGAGAGAAGCTCAGTCTGATGAAGCCTTTGCTCGGAAGCTCGTTCAGTTGACTGGACGATTCCTGCATCTCGGCTGGGGCTAGACGGTATGGCGATTTTGCTACTGGGGTAGCTCCAGGAATCAAGTCGATCTGGAACTCGAATTGGCGTTCTGGTGGGACTCCTGGAAGATCTTCTGGGAAGACGTCTGGGAAGTTGCAGACTTTCGGAATGTCTTTAATGTCTTTCGATTCTCGTTTCTTGTCTACCAGGTGGGATAGAAAGGCATGGTATTCCTTGCGAAGATATTTTTGTGCTTTGACGCAGGAGATGATTTGTAAATTTGTACTGGGTTTGTCACCATAAATGACAAGAGTTTTGCTGCTTGGCAGATTGAGGCGGGCGGCCCTTTCGTGACAAAGTATATCAGCATAGTGAAGGCTTAACCAATCCATACCGATGATGACATCAAAACTTCTTATTTAAAGTGGCATAAGATTGATTTGAAACAAGTGCTCGTTTAAATTTAATGTCCATCTTATGTACATATCACTTGCGCTTTCTGTTTTACCGTTTTCCATTTCTACAGTGAATATTTTATTGAGTGGTTGGGGTTTTTGATTAAGTAGGTGTTTGAATTTATGACTCACAAAACTTCTCTCCGCACCGCAGTCAAAGAGTATGCATGCATAAATGTTGTCGAGGAGAAACGTACCCGTAACCACCGTGGGGTCAGCTATTGCTTCATTCTGCCCTATCACCAGCACTCTTCCTACACCGCTAGTATTCTTTGCCTTGGGGAAATCCCCCTTGAAGTGCCCAGTTTCTCCACACCCATAACATGCCTGGCTTACTCCAGTACCAGAAACTTGGGTGATTGGTCGCACCGGTGCCTTACAGAAACGGGCAGTGTGCCCTTTCCTGTCGCAGTTCTTACAGTGCATTTCTCGGCAATTACCGTGGTGATGGTAATTACATTTGTTGCACTTTGGTAGGTTCCCAGCATATTGTTTCTATGGTGCGGGGGTAGCGGGAATTGTAGTGGGGGCAGTAGCGGCATGGACCGCCACCATTTGTTTCTTTGAAGGCTCTTGTGAAGTTTGACCTTTTCTCTTGTTCCAAAACTTCTTCTTGATGTTGCTGTTGGCTTTGTTGTCGTTGTTGTTGCTTCCTTTGGTTGGTTCGACGATGACGGTGTTGACACTTTGACAGACCCCATGGTCAACGAGAGATTGCGCCAGTTCCTTGGCGCTGTCGAACGTTGTGGGTTTGGAGGCTAGCACACTTCCTCAGAGTTGGGGTGATAGTCCCCATATATACCTTTCCACCTTTTGGCTTTCCAGAATCATCATTCCTAGGCAAAGTATTATCAAGTCACTAACTCTATTTTTATAGCCTGTAATGTCCGAGCCTACCATCGTAAGGCCCCACAGCTCCTGATCGAGCTTCTGAATCTCGCCTCTTGGGTAGTACTCTCGTAGTAGCATTCGTTTCAGGTTTTCCCAACCCATGGAGTTCTCCACCACCAGGGTTAGTCACTTGACGTGGCCGTTCCACCACGTTAGGGCTCGTTTGGAGAAAGTACAGGCGGCAAATTTTACTTTGCTTTCTTCGAGGCACGCGCATATTTCGAACACAACTTCCGTTTTCTCTATCCATTGGGATAGAGCCATCACTCCCCCAGTCCCATTAAAGGGAATGGGTTTGCCGTTGGTGAAGTCTTTGTAAGTACATTCCCTAAAACGACCTTGGCTTTGGCCATTTGTAAAGTTGTTTATTCCTCCTCCTGACCCGTTGTTACTCATTTGTCCCATCGCTGCAGTTACAGTGGCTGCTACAGCAGCCTGGAACATAGCTGCATCCATAGTTGGAGGGGGTGGTGGAGGTGGTGTTGGAGCTTTGTTTCTGCATGATGATCTACGGGGACGCATGTTCTGGTAAAGAAATAATAATGAAGACTATAAGTTTTTAATGATTTGACAATCATGCACCAGAGGCTTAGTTATATCTGTAATTTGTTTTGACTTTAGTTAATGGTTTCGATGTAGATATAGCAATTTAGATAATCCGATGAATTTCGAGAGGTATGTAAAGAAATACTTCATATATATATATATATATATATATATATATATATATATATATATATATATATATATATATATATATATATATATATTATACCTTAATATACATATTTGGTCAAAGACTGAATTTTAAGAGGTAGAATCCATTTATGCATCATATACAACAAGTTTATGCATTACAAATCTTATCGGTCAACAATTGAAAAAGTCAAAGATAATTAACCTAATCGTGTTACTAATTTCCAGATTTTCAGTTAGTTGGTGTGATTTGAGGAGCCGTGATTTGAGGAGGAGTTCGAATATTGAAAAATCATTTTATCATCTCTTTTAACTGCCCGCCCCTCTTCTATAAATTATCTACATTGTCTCTCTCTCTCTCTCTCTCTCTCATTGATGTGTGCTTTTTTGATTTAATGTTGATTTTTTGGTTTATATTAACATAAGGTTTATGGTTTCTTGCAGGTTCCTAACGGCGAACACTATTGCCATCATCTACGTCATCCCCAAACCACATCGATGGGTCTGGGCTCTAAAGCCCCCTTTTAAAGAAACTAATGTCATCCACATCCTAAGCCATATACCCTCCACAACCATTGATCTATGTCTAAAAAGCTCAAAGTTGTTGTCGCTTTTCATCATAACCACCGCAAAACCACCTTTCTTCACCTAAACTTCAATCAGAAGAGAGACAACCTTTACAAGCGCCAACTGTAACAACCCAAAATTCCCGTATCATTTCTTGTAACTCTTTTGTAGTACAATTCACGCAACCAATCGTCGTTTCCAAATTCGATTTCCGATCTTCCGTTTAATTAGTCATTAACTGGTACATATTTAAAATGACTTAATGGGTGTCTTAAATACATTTAGAAATCATTTTAACACCCAACTTTAGTGATCGGAATATTTCTAGAATTTACCGTATCAGGTTACGGCAACCTAATCGGGTACGACCAAAAGGCTCGCCTAACGCCAGTATCGGGTAGAATTCCACTATGTCCAAAAATTAGACACTATATAATGTGTCTTAAGCTTCCATTTGAAGCCTTTGGCCATTTTCTCATTTAACACTCCCAACCTCTCTCCTCATCCAAAATCAAAGGTCCAAAACAAAGATTTAAGGCTTCTAATCAAAGAGGTAACACCCCTAACTTGTTATTCAATCTCTTTAGCCTTCAAATTGATGTTTAAATTATGTTTTGGGACCAAGAACATGAGTTTACGGCCAACGATCAAGCTTGGGCCGTAAACTCCTAAAGATGGGGTTTTTGAGCGAAATTACCCTTCCAAATCATAGTTGGGACTTAGATATGACCTTAAGGCTTGCTAATCTAGACTTGGAACACTTTAAACATGAATTTTGTGGGATAAAAGAGAGTTTATGGCCAAGACACATTCTTGGGTCGTAAACTCCTCTTAAATGGGGATTAAGAGCCTTTAAACATGTCCAAATGCCTTGAAACTCAACCAATGGCCTTGTGGTAAAATCTAGATGCATCTAAAAATAGTTTAAGGGTTTGAAACGTATCAAAAATATCATTTATAGGATTTTACGGCCTAGAAACATACCCTTGGCCGTAAACTCATAAAATCTTGTTAATGATGCATCAAATACACTCAAATGGCTTGCATGAATTTCTAGAATCACATGTGATTGTTTTTAAGTATTAAAAACTAACTTTTCATGGGTATAAGAGAGTTTACGGCCTTAGAACATGCCTCTAGGCCATAAACTCCTAAAAGTATGTTAAATGATGTTCTATATTCATAACAAGGCTTGGAAAATTAACTAGAATCACATGTGATTGTCCTTTGTAGCTCAAATCAATTTTTCTTGGCCATGGGTGAGTTTACGGCCGTAAACTCTTATGGTGTGGCCGTAAAATCCCTTTTAATTGTTATAATTCCATTCAAACAATTCCAAGGCATTTTATAAATCCATTCCAACAATCCCCATGTCCATTTAAGCCATTAAACACTCAAAATCACACCCACATGAGTTTACGGCCGTAAACTCATGTATGTGTGTGTTCTATGGCTGTAAACTCCTTAAAATGATTACTCTTGGGGATTAAACTTAAGTTCCAAGTTCCTAGTGCCATTACACATCCGAAGATGTCACCCGGGTCACTCCAAACGCTCGTTTTGAGGTGTTTAACCTCGTTGGAGTGTAATGTTCCATATGATTAGTCAATGTATCCCTAATTGTATATATATGGACATTATTTCATTTTACATAGGGACATCGCAAGTAATCAAACCCCGAACCAACGTTTAGTATCCAAAACCGACACATTTCCGAGTCCGGTGAGTTCATACCCCTACTCTTTTTCACTGTTTTCACTGTTTTCAGGGGGGAACACAAGCAAAGTACTAGGGAATTCTTGTACTCAAAACATGTTTTCAAATGTGTATTTCATATTTCATATGCTTTTATTATGGATTACCACAACTGATAACCATTTAAACATGCATATCACGTAACATATATTTGTGAAATAGGTCTTTAAACTGTTATGTTTTACATATATTTCACAAATGGATTTTCATATTTTATCAGTTAAAAGCATAACATTAAACATTTGAATAATACATGTACACTGTTTTTTCCTCGGTAACACTCCACACATATACGCGATTGGAGGACTATCATATTATTACTAGTAAATTTGTTAATCCTGTATGATTGGAGACACGTCCTCGGTGAACACTCCACAGAGATACGCGAGTGGAGGACTACACCCGTAACCAGAATCTCTGGTATTTAGAGAGCGTGACTTGAGTGTATAGATCTATACGGGGCTGACTACCCCACACCTGGCTGCTAGCTACAGCCGAACCGAAATGGTTCAAGGGTGACGAAAGTCATAAGTATGTGGACTACTTATTTCCACATGTGGACTACTTATTGCCACATGTTTCAGTCTATCGTATGGTTATGGAACTCGCAATTAAGATAACAGAGATTTACTTATAGTAATAATAAACCACTTTATACATCTTTTACATCTTTCACGTACGGTAACTAACATTCAGGAAAGTATGGGACTTTCCTGGGGAAAACATGGAACCTAACCACGTTTACATGTTTTACATCTTTTACATCACTCACATCGGAAACCAACTTGTAAGAAAGCATGGGGCTTTCTTGGGTAACACTTACATAACTAGAAAGAGTAACAAACGGATAACATTACATCTTTTACAATTGGTAATATACAATAAGGAAAGTATGGGACTTTCCTGGAGGAGCAGTGACATGGAAAAGTTCCAAGCAGGAAACCGTAGCTGATTCAACGTGCGAATCAGAGTACATCGCAGCGAGCGAAGCGTCGAAGGAGGCAATATGGCTAAAGAACTTCATTGGTGATCTTGGAGTTGTGCCGGCCATAAAGGATCCCATGAAGATTTTCTGTGATAACGAAGGTGCGGTTGCCTTGACCAAGGAACCGAGGGATCATGGTAGATCTCGACATATCGACAGAAAATATCACTTCATTAGACATCGTGTAGAAGAAGGACAACTCGTAGTGAAGAGGATATCATCAGAAGATAACCCAGCAGATCCGCTTACGAAGGGACTGAGTAGGGTTAAGCACTTGCAGCACGCTAGGAGTATTGGGCTGAAGGATGATATTAGTATAGATTAGATAGTATTAGAAACGTATAATAGATAAATGTAATTAACATTTGATGATTAAATAAAGGAGTTTTATTTATGAGTAAAGTTACTGTCACATGTTAATTGTTTAACTATTGTTTCACTTTGCATGTTTTGACTTCCAGAATAATTGAGTTTATTAGGAATAATCGAATTATTCAAATGATCCACAATCGTTCATATGTTGGGAGTAGATATGAATGAAGATTGTCATGAATTGGTATGTAGGATGTCTAAATGGTGTTAGACATAGCAAGGGTTGCTGCAACGTTCATGAGTGCTTATGAACTGGTTTTGAGCATTGGAATAAACCCGCACTTGCTGAAATCACTTTATGGAATACGATATAAAAGGTGATCGCAAGACGATAATATCATATAGTCTTAAAACCTAGATATATGGTTTATTATTTGTTAATTGATTGTACATTGATAATGCGAAAACGCATCAGTAACTTGGTGTTATAAAACGCATTGTTGTGTATAGTTGGTTAATGAATAAGTAAATGCATATAAGTCGAAGTTTATCTGTAAATTTTATCCTGAGAGGGTAGAAGAGATATCTTGGCCACTCGATGATTTGATTTGACTTATGTGCCGGGCCCGGTCAGAACTGAATTGATGTGTTTGATTAAGTTCTATGTCAAATAAATCGGAGATCGAGAAATTAAGTGCTTGACTAACCATTCCATAGGATTGTCGGCATGATATCTAACAGAGGACTATACGATCCCTTATCTAAAGGACAAGATTGATTAGATCAGAGTTAACAGCATCTTGAGAGCTACGATTGCAAACCGAATTGTACTTGTATAGTTACTAGACTTATCCAAGTGGGAGACTGTTGGAATAGTGTCTAAGGCTGCAACTATATTAGGCAAGTATTTGATTTGGTTGTGCATGGTCCTTTTGGGTTGCCTTCACCATAGCAACTTGATGGATGATTTGTTAAGAGAGAGTAAATATTATAAGGAATAATATATGGTTATTTGATTAATATAAGTCATAGATTAATTGGAATTAATTTGGTGACTTAAAGAGATTAATTAAATAAGAGGGTATAAACTGTCAATTGTTTGATAGTTACACTTTAGACTATAAATCCTTATCCTAGATAGGATGGACGATTTCTAGGGCTTGGATAAGCCAAAATCGTCCATAGGGTTATCAAGGAAAGAATATGGATCAACTTAAAGTCTAAGTTATCCAATTAAGGTTTAGGTTGTAACCCTTAAGGAGTCTACAAGTATAAATAGACCCTAGGGGTGAGGGAATTCGACACACCATCTAAAGTAGAGATACTCTGGCCGAATTCCTCCCCTCTCCTCTCTCCTAAATCATCTTGCTTGCTATTGGTGTTTGTAAGCCATTAGAGGAGTGACATTTGTGACTCTAGAAGCTCCAAGACAACAAGATCAACAAGGAACTCAAAGGTATGATTCTAGATCTGTTTCAATGTTGTTATTTAACCTAATTAGCCATTAGAAGTCTTGGATTCAAAGCATGTTTAATTAGAAAGCCTAGATCCGAGCATTAGGGTTTTGCATGTGCACATAGGAAAGTTCTTATGGCTAAAACCCATCATTTACTACTTAAGAAAAAATGAACAAGCCAAATTACCCTTGTGCACTTTGTGAACTTACATCCATAACATAGAATGCCAATATAGCATATTAAAATTTTAGGATTTAACATTCATAAACAACATATTATTCTATGTAAACACAATACAAAGCAGAATATAAAAACACTAAATACTAGGATAGAACATTTGTAAACAACATCATTATTCTATGTTGATTAAGACATCATTAACATAGAACACCAATATAGCAGATACATCCGTTTGTTTTTTTTTTTTTTTTTGTTGAGAATTCATTGATTTTCTTCTCTTTTCAATATTTCAGGGAAGCAATGGGAAAGATTCTTGCAAGAGGTCATAACAGAGTTCATGTATACTCTGGAAACCCTAGAAATTTTATTGGACTTCAATTTGTAACATTCACTTGATTTATTTAATATAGTATCCTACTTTCATTATAATTACAAAATCAATCAAACTATAGTAATGTCATCATTTTTATACAAAAATCAACTTTCACTGCTATATTTAGATAGATTTTCCAATGTCATCATTTACTAGCCAAGTTGTTAACGACCAAGTAAGTTCATTCATTTATGATCGGGTTATCCTCGACTGTCCCCTTTTACAGGATTAAATGATGTAATTGATGTAAGTTTAATTTTCCCTTTATTTGACCATTTTACCCTCCATAGTTCATCCTTCCAAACTTACCTCTTTTTGTGCAATGATGCACAGGGATGGCTATTACAAGGAGTCAATAAAAAGAGAGCCAACCAATGATAGAGAAGAAATGGTGGTTCTGGTGACTTGAAGCATTATTTTATAGGGGCTCAAAACAATGTATTAATATTGGAAAAAGAGGTTGTAGGTTTAAATGAGAACCGTACTATAACAAGCTCAAATCTTTGTTTATATTGGAAAAAATATAGTAGGAAGCTTTAATACAAGTATTATTAAAAAACAAATTGGTAACATCAAGATTCTTGATATTTTAAATTTATATTTGTTTTAAGTTGGTATTTAAGGACGGTGTCAGTGAGTAAAGTTAAATTTTTGAAAAAAAATATATGATTTCAAAATAAACAAGAAAGTAGTTAAACATAATTAAGAACATTGCAAAATGAATCCACGATAACTTCTAGACAAAATGTATTTATTTTCCAAAAACTATTATTTTCAAGTAAGAAAATGTGTAATTTCTATATTGTTTAAGTTTACAATAATATATCTATTGTATTTTGGTTCGGGAGAATTATTTTCACATCATTGCCAATATGGGTTTTGAAGAAAATAATATTAAAAATAATAGATGACAATGACAATAGTGTTTAAAAATAATTATAATAGATGAGGGCTATCGTAGAAATAGTCCTTAGAGATATATCATATTTTATACATTTAGTCTAAGTGCATATTGGTAATATAAAAAAAGAATTAACGTTTGAAAGACCAACCATGCCACAAAATGAAAGACCAAACGAATGGTTGTTAATGATAGTTTTTGCAAACCATATGGACCCATAATTATGTTTAGTCTTTATACATTATTTTACCTTCTATTGTCGGTTGAAGGGTTATATAAACCTTTTTTTTTTTTTTGAGTTAATTAGTTAAAAGTAATCATTGGGTACGTAGCTCAAAACAATTTTAAATACATTAAGCTAAGATAATTTAAAATGTGATTACTAAGGTGCTGTTTGTTTTTTCTAAGGCAAAATGTCTGCAGTCTGCGGACCATATCTGTAGACCTCTGCAGTAGAAGAGGTGGACCAAACGTCTGCAGTCTGAAAAAAGAAGACTGTTTGTTTTTTTAACATCTGCGGGCTATTAAAATAAACTGAAATCTAAATAAACTGATTTTTTAAAACTTCAAAGCGAATTTTTTATATATTTTTACGACTTTATTATAAATATATAACGAATCTAGATCAACTTTTATGTATTATTATATAAAAAATAAAAATAAAAATGGGATTAATTCATATACATATTTGATAAAAACCAACAACTTTGATTGCAAAGTTATAACTAAACATTATAATTAGTGATCAAAGAATTTGATACATAAATAGATGGAAATAAACTTCGATTTTTTCAAATAAATCTATTAAAAACGTACGATAAATATTTTCTCGAGAAATTGATGATACTCTATTAAATAAAGTTTTACAAAATTTTGGCAAAAAAATATAAGAATATATTATGATTTTTTTTTCATATTTGTATAAACAACTTCAACGACTATTATTATAATAAATTTTTATTTATAAATTTGTTAAAAATATCATGTTTGTATCGTCAAATGTTTTTTTTAAGTTTTGTAATTTTTTTTTTCATATTGTTTATCATTAATAAAGTTGGAAAAAATATAAATTAAAAAAAAAACTTAAAAAAAATAAAGATATATATGTTTTTTTAAGCTAGAAGATGTCTGAAGATATTAGAAAACTCTGGTCCACATCTGCGCCAAGACGAGGGCGCGCAGACATTTTTAGGTCTGCAGTCTTCAAAAAAACAAACAGTCTGCGAAGACTAATGTCTGCGCGTGGTCTGCGCGGCGCAGACAGAAGACGTCTCGCAGATCTGCAGACAAAAAACAAACACTACCTAACCGCCACATTCTCCAACATAAAATGATCCAAACACCTACCTACAAACTATCCATTGAAATGAATGATCTAACACAAAACAGTCTGCCAAAAGGCCGCACGGAACTACTTCGCACCTAAAGGAAACTAATAGTCGCATTAAAACTATTTTCCGAAACAAACTATTCGCACCCGTCGCTTGGTGCGGGTAAACGGCTAGTATATATATATATATATATATATATATATATATATATATATATATATATATATATATATATATATATATATATATATATATATATATATATATATATATATATATAACGCCCGTAGATCCGAGCTGGTCAATTTAGAAGTAATAGGGGTCGAAAACAACTTTTCGAGAAAAGATTATTTGGAATAAATAATCTTAACCAAGTTGTAGAATATGTCTCAATGTTTCCGTACATATAAAGAACACCGAAATCCGAGTTATAACGAAGAAGTTATGACCCGTTGAAGTTTCGCGACGAAACCGGCACGATACAGGGAAGCGTAAATAGTGAATTTACAATAGAGCGAGATTTAGCCTTAGCGATCTAAACAAAAGTGGTAGAATATGTTAAACTAAGAACATCGATAAAAAGAACTCCCAAATCTGACTTCGTATGAAGAAGTTATGATTTTTCGAAGTTTCGAATTAGCAGTGTACATCCCGAAATTCGAATATTAGATCGAGTGATTTTTAGCCAACACGACCTAAACGAGAATCGAAGATCTCGATAAGAGTAGCGTAACGAGAAAAAGATGGGCGAAAACGAACATCGGATGAAGAAGTTATGAGGATTTAACGGACCAATCCTGTCCCAGCCTGTTAATAATATAAAATTTAAAATAAAGTCAAAATTAGCAGACAAAGTCTAAAAGAGAGTTGTAGAGTACGTTCCCACCTTCGCGTGGATATAAAGAACGTCGAAAACGGAGCTCGTATGCGAAAGATATGATTTTTAGAAATCGGAGTGCAAAATTGCGAAATCTGCGAGAGGTTGATGACGTGGCCGCTTCTGAGCCGTTGCTTGCTGACCAAGGCTTCGCTCCAAATCACGCCACGTCGACTCACATTTACGCCCCGCATCCGAGGTTGGGTACGCCCAGCGTACTTCGGATCTTATCCCTTCCCAATGCGAGACAGCTGGAGGCTCGCTGGCACCCTTATCCGAGCATTACGCCCAGCGTAGCCAAGGACTACGCCGAGCGTAATCCGAGGCCTCGCTGGGTATAAAAGGGGGGGCGAGGGTCTCCAACTTTTTCACACCATTTCCTTTCTCTCTCTAGATTTCTTTCTCTCTCTAGGGCTTCTAAACCCCCCTAAGCCCTAGTTAAACCCCATAGCTCTCGAGGGAAGCCCCGAGGCTCCCGGAATCCCGAGAAAAAGAGTCTTTTGGTTTCGAAACGCTGCTCCAAATAAAATTCCGGTTTTCGATAAAATTCGCTGTAAGTGAGCTACGCTTACGCAATTTTTAATATAGCTTTCGAATAATTATAGGAATGTTATTAGGTCCTTAAAATAATTATTTGGGCTATTATTATGAGTTATATTGAGTGTTATTAACGCTTATATAATAATAATAATAATAATAATAATAATAATAATAATAATAATAATAATAATAATAATAGTCAGATTAATTAATTTGTCACGGTTATCGTTAGACTACACCCTAGTGGTATTGGTACTAGGTTTTATCGAAGGAAATTGTTTTGAGAGTATCGAAGCGCTGTCCGAGTGCTGAGTCACCACCTTTCAGGTGAGTGCATAGTCCCTTTCATCTTACACATAGATATGAAGTATTTTAATATAAATTATGTGTTGTGTGTGCATATTGTCTGAATACTTGCTATCTATGCTGGGTGAAAGATTTTTATACGTGTTTTAAATGATTTAAACTGTATATGTATTTTATATCTACAAAATGTGTTGGGTAAAACATGGGTAGATGAAATAGTTGTTTTGTGATAACACGATGGGAGACATCAATATTGTCAGTGATCCAGTCATCTAGTGGAGTATAGATGATGACAATGGGCGATACTAGACGGTCCGGTGGAACGCTAGTAAGCTCGTAACCTATAGGTGTTTTTGAACTAGGTGCTCATTAGGTATTTTGAACTGAGTGTGTTCACTACATATCTTTGAACTGAGTGTGTTCACTAGGTATTTTGAACTAAGTGTGTTCACTAGTTACTTTTGAACTAAGTGTTTACCAGATGTTTCGGACTACGTGTTCACCAGATATATTCTATAAGCCTTGGTAATGATGAACTTCATGTTGATTCCTTAGGATGATCCTTTGGAATAAATAAACGAGGAATAGCTGATTCTTAGGGTAGATCCTTAAGACTAAAGAAGATAATGGGGATGGGTAATCGGGTTGATTGTTTGATTGTTTAAACATAATAATTATACTATTGTGTATTGAAAACCCTATGTACTCACCAGGTTTCCCAACCTGACCCACCCCGTTTATTTATATCACAGGTGTTGATACAAAGCCACTTTACACTGAGAGATTTAAAGAGATGTAGATCACTATTGTAAATAAATGTAAGTTATGTTTATGCTTATGTTTCTGTATTAACGATGACATCCCAAACGTTTTGAAATGAATAAAATACGCTTCTTCGAAAATGTTTTAATAACGTATTTATCGTGTTTTTCTGGGAACAAATTCCGCAACCTTTTTATGAAAAGAAGTACTCTGATTTTTACAAAGCATAAACAAAAATCGGTCTTTTCTGGCCGTGATTTTGGGGATGTCACAATATATGTCAAACATACGGTGCGTTACATTTTTGTTTGTGGTTAGGAAAATTTGACCTATCTAGAGGTCTCCGATTACAAGTTTAAGGAAGGTAAAAACTTTATCCGAGGTCCTATTCTATATCAAAATTGTTGGAGTTGGGCAAGTCCTACTTGCGACATGTTGTGCGTTTGGAGCTAGATTCTGCATCTGATTGTTTGACTCCCATTAAACGCCTCTCAAAGACCGCTTGTTGTTCCTTCATCTCTCTTATTTCTGTAAGTGCTGCCTCCATTTGGCTTTGAAGCGTCCCTGTGTGGAGTTGGGTATCTTTGTGTAGTCCGTCTAGACAACGGATGTCTGCGGCGTTAACTTGTACAGTAGCATTGATCTCACGAATTCGGACCGCTTGAACTCCCAATTGGTAGGTATGGTTGGCTATTTTGCCCACAAGGACAGGAAGCATTCGATCGACTAAACCTCCACCACTGACGTCGTAGAACTCCCGACACATGCCAAAGGGAGGGTGTACACCCTGTTGCTAGCTCCAATGGTGGATATGGCTTCCTCAAACGGGAGTGGGATCTTGGTAGCCCATTCTAATTGCGGGAGAACGAGGAGCTGGTGGGTTGATTATTTCCGGCTCGGAGTCTGTTCCATCCGTACTTTCCTCTTCCTCCTCCATAGGCTCCTCTTCCTCTTCGACTTCGAATTCCTCTTTGATTTCCTCTGGGTCATGTTCTGGATCTTCTTCTATCCATCCACCGATACCTTGGTTCGAGTAGTAGGGATCTCCCGGTATATGGAATCCGGCCATTTTGTCTGTACTAGAATAGAGGTATGAGAATTTTATGAAAATTTTGGGGAGAAAAGAAATTTTTATTCGACGGCATCCTAAGTTTAACCAAATCTTGAGGTGTGCATGATTTTTATTGTCCTAATTTTTATAAAACACTCCTATAGTATTTCAAATTTGCAAGTTTAGTATTTTTATTTGGTAAGTTTTTGACTTGTTGTCCACTACGACCATTCCTCGACGTACGTTGGTCAAATCCAGGATAAATATAGTTGATCAGGCTATATTTATTCTCAATTTGATTACATACCTTGAGGCCCAGTCGTAGTGTCGCAACTTGCCTTAATAAGTTTTATAAAGCTTTGCTATGATACGATACCGATGCATGCGTGTAAAAATGTATATTACTTTAATTTTTTTTAAAATATAGTTTATGAAAACGTTTTGTCAGAGGGTTTCTGGTCCCTTTTGCATTTATAGTTTGTATATCTTATGTGGTTCGATATACTTAGTTCACTATAAACAATGCTCTGATACCAATCTATCACACCCCCAAACCAGAATGGCGGAAACATTCGGGGGTGCGTGACTTCACGTAGTACCATAACAATTGAATATCGTAAAGAAAGTCACACAACCATCATATATATAACAAAAACTTACATTGTTGCGTAATACATGTTTCCAAAAAAATATTAAAAATATGATGATTTAAAATGTTTTAATAATAGACGCCTTAGCATTCCTTCTTCAAAAGCTGGTGGTTACCTGTATTACTGATTCCCTGAGAAATACAAGTAGTTTCAAAAAAGTGTCAACAATAAAGTTGGTGAGTTCATAAGTGTTTTTGTACTGAAAAAGTATGTCTTTTTAGAAGAAAATAGATGAACGTAGTTTCCAGAAAATCCAATATTTTCCATATATAGTTTGAAAAAGCCCCAAAAATTGGAGGGTGTTAGTATCTTTTGTACGTAAATGATGAAGGTGAATATGTACTCAAAATAATGTAAATACTGAATGCATTCATGAGTCTCGTAAATCAAGCTTATTTTTATACTTCCGTGTGAGTCTTATAACCATGCTATTGACACGGACTGCCAGTAACAACGTTCTTCAGGTGTTGTAGTGTTATGACATTTGTCACCCCAGACCTGCCGGTCTAACTGTAGCTAACAGTTTAGGTGCGGGATTGTCAATCCCGTATAGATCTATACACAAGTATCACAATCTCCCTCCAATAGATTATGGTTTATAATACAGGACTTGAAATGCATACTTGAGTGTATGTTGAAGTTGAATATCTCACAACACTTAGTATAAATAGATTTACGAAAAGAAAGTCTTTATTTCACTTCAAATGAAAGTATTTCGTTTTTCAAAATATTTATGTAAGAATGTATGAATAACCCGCAAACTATACCCATTATAGTTTTTCCGAAAGTGTGTTCCATTTGGTGATAATAACTCGATGAAATACTAACTTTTCATGCAAAGTAAAACGTTGATATCGAAACATAATAATAATATAGAAGTTGTATTTATATATATATATATATATATATATATATATATATATACATATATATACACATATATATATATATATATATATATATATATATATATATATATATATATATATATATATATATATATATATATATAAGCGATATGTTTTCTCGTATTGCACTTGTATTCCCCCCCCCCCTAAAACATGAAAAGACGTGAAAAGTAGGGGTATGAACTCACCTGTTTGGTTCAAAGAGAGTGAGACTAGAATCAAGCAGAATTTCGACTGCGGAAAGCTGCGTATTCGGACTCTTCGGGGGTCTCGGTAGCGTAAAACCTACATCGGGGCTTGGGTACAGGATCGAGGGTGTCGGGATAGTCTCTGGAGCTTAGGAAAGTGCAAGAGTGAAAGGGAAGTTGGGATTTGTGTGCCAAAACCCGGGGCTTTTGCAATCTATTTATTGTGTAAACCCGCCCCCCTCGTATGCTAGGCGTACTCCGGAGTTGTCAGCGCTTACAAATCGAGCCTAGGTAGTCTGCTAGCTGATGGGACGCGACCCTGCATCTAAGTACGCTGGGCGTACTCTTAATTTAAGTTGGGCGTAATTTGTATTTCAAACTTCTAAATTCCATAACTTTCGCGTACGAGCTCCTTTTTTCGCGTTCTTTATATCCACGCGTAGGTGAGACTATGCTCTACAACTTTCATTTAGACTCCGTCGGTTAGTTTTGACCTTATTTTTAATAGTATGTTTTTAGTAGGCCGGGATTGCTATAGTCCGTTAAAAATCCATAACTTCTTTAATTGACGTTTGTTTTCGTCTGTCTTTTTACCATCGTACTCCTGTTGTGGAGACCTTCAATTCTCATTTAGGTTGCGTTAGATAAAAATCGTTCGATCTTTAATTCGAGTTTTTAGCTCTCTACCGCTGTTACAAAACTTAGAAAATTCGTAACTTCTTCATACGAAGTCCAATTTGGGCAATCTTTTTATGCGCGTTCACGGTTTAACGTAATCTACGACTTTCGTTTAGATACCTAAGGCTAAAATGCATTTTATTGGAACTTCATTTTTTTACGTTTAATAATGTTTTACCGGGTGTGTCGTGAATATTCAAGTGGTCATAATCTTTTCATTATAACTCGGTTTTGAATGTTCTTTATGTTTTTGGAAACCTTGGCACAATATCTAACATTTGATGCATCCCAAATTTAGATTTTTGAACACTTTATTTTTGAAGTTAATTTCGTTGATTCCAAATAGTTCGTTATATTTGACTTTTGAGTGTTACATTGATTTGGAAAAGATAGGGTTGTCACAGAGGAACCTGTGAATTTTCTGACTGACTCATTGGAAGGAACATCAACACTTAGACTTGTTTTAGTTTTTGGATGGGCAGGAGGAAAACATGCATGCGTTGATCTAACAGGGGTATCCCTCTTGTAGGCTTGGGAAGTGGGCTTTTCACTGTGGAGCAAGCGCTTTAAAAGCTGCATCATGCAAAGTGGAAAAACATGAGAAAGCGTACATGGAAAATCAACACACGTTTACACGCTTTGTATTTGATACTTTCGGTTTCAATGCACCATAAGCTGTGGAGCTACTCAATAGAGTCCAATGTGTCATGCATAGTAATGCTATGACTCCAAGATCAATAGATGTTTTTTTAAAAGAATTAGTTTTTCCATCCAAAAAGGGGTTGTGACACAGCTTGTTGCTCGTTTACCAGCTACGTCTATGTAAAACTTTCTTCTTTTGAAATTGGTAGAAAAATATATTATTTAAAATTTTTTAATTAGATTAATTAAAAGTATAGGGACTAAAGGTAGCATTGCTCAAAAGTTGAGCATTGAGGGATTCCAGAACCTTCCCACATAAGGTGGACGGTTTGGAGGTTCCTAGGGATTCTTGGAAGCCTTTGGGAGTAAGTAAATAAATAAGAGTTATCTAAGGAAACTTGTCGTATCCTAAGTTCCTTACTTACATGTATAAACCCCTTATGGGGTTTATAATTTCAGCCATCACTTCTAAGAGCCTTAGACCAAAACATTACCTCCTCCCTCCTCTCTCCATCAAGTCTTCTATTTCTAGGGTTTGGGTACAAACCATTAGAGGCACAATATTTCTGGTGTTTGCTTTTTGAAGCTTGTTGCAGAAGGAATTGTTGATTATTTACTATAGTAATCAAAAGGTATATAAACCCTAAAACCCTTTATGAATTTCGAAAATAGTAGACGATTCTTAGGGTTCTTGATGTTCAATTGTTTGTTGTAATCAATAGAGAAAACTTAGATCCAATAGGTTACATGTGAACTTAGGGTCAAGTTTTTCTGCTACATATTCTTTTTTTTTTTTTTTTTTTTTGTAACCTATAAAACCTATCAGTGGTATTAGATCCATTGTTTTCAACTGATCTTGCACAATGTTGAATAGAACAGAATTAGGGTTTATAAAAATTAAACCCTAAGGGAGGCATATTTTAAAATTTGCTAGGGTTCTTGAAACCCTAGCCTCAACCCTTAAGATTTCGAATTTGCTAGGGTTTTTGAAACCCTAGCCTCCTTAGCTTTTTTTTTTTCAAAAACTAGCAGGACCCTTTTTAGGATTTATCTAGTTTTCTAATTGTTATTTTAAAAACCTTAAATTTTGAATAATTAAAACTAGGGAGCCCTTTTTAGGATTTATCTAGTTTCCTAATTGTTATTTTAAAAACCTTAAAATTTAAATAATTAAAACTTGATAAACCTAAGCCCTATTTTCGAAAATTAGGGGATTTTTTTATTATACTATGTATATTAAAGATGGACACTTCTTAGGAATAGTGAACATGGTGGTGTTTGATACAATAGGTGTGTTGTAGTGTCGTTAACGTGGCAGTGGGTTGTGTTCTTAGCTGATTTTGAAACACATGTTAGTCTTCTCAATATACTATATGGGATGTTAGCTATCTTTTATGACTCTTACATGTGTATGTTGGGATGAACCAATTTATTATATGTTGGGTTGGGCCCATTTATATGTATGTTAGGTTGGGCCCATGTGCATGATTGGTTTGGGCCCATTTGCATGATTAGGCTAGCCTATTTGTATGTATATTAAACTGGGCCCATTTGCATGATTGGTTTGGGCCTATTTATATGGTATGATGTAGTTTGGGAAAGTCACTAAGCTTTTTGCTTACAGTTTATGGTTTAAAGATTTTTCAGGTACTTCCAGTTCCAAAGAGAAGGGTCCGACTTGACTACTCAACATCCCTTTATGATTTTCGTACCAATGATTTCTATTATTCTACTAAGAGATTGTGATACATTTTTACAATGATTGGTTTTGAAACACTTGATGTATTGATTGATGGTTACAAAAATAAAAAAAAAATAGTACTTTTGTGATGTTACAACATAGAACTGACTAAAAGATGGAGTAGTTGAAGATGACTTGATGATGAATCGTCTCCTGAACAAAAAAATAATAGCAAGATTTTGAGTAGGCCCATTGATATCCATATCATCAATGAAGTCAACACCTGTTTCTCGAATTGAAAAAAGAAATCAAAATTAACCAGTAACTATATACTCCTTCTGTCCCAAAATTATTGTCCACAGACAAAAAAACATACATATTAAGGAAACATTAATTACTACTAACTTTATTGAATGAAATGATGGATTTACCCCTTTGTTGCATTTAATTCCATGGTGGGTGAATTAATAATGAAGGATATTTTAGTAAATGCGATATTTATTTTTAGAAGTAGGCTATTATTTTGGGACAAACCAAAAAGGAAACGTGGACTATTAATATGGGACGGAAGGAATATGTCAAAGGGTAAAAGTTACAATCAAAATACCAAACTAAATGGACGACGATACACTACTAAAAATTACTTAATATCAACAACTAAAGAGCTTTTTCCAAATTTTCATATTCGCCTCAATGCCTCTATTTTGGTTTAGATTCTGGTTCATTTTCAAGCACCAAACTCTTCAATCATTTTCCATTACTATCAAGCTGATTGAAATTTTCAGAAGAATTAAATTCAGAAAGTAGAACATGAAATGAAATGAAGTGTAACTATTTGTATTGTGTGTGTTTAATAGAATAAAGGTTGGTCGAGTTGATAGTGATTTTATATCACAAATATTAATTACGTGTAATGGTGTTAATTTGTTGATTAATGTCACGTTAACAATTCTAGAACAAATCGGTATGGTGCGGAGTGCACATTTGTTTAATTTTGACTTTGTTGAAAGTATATTGCAATTTACGGGCGGAGCCCCTGAACTGACAGGGGTCTGGGGGAGCACCCCTGGGAGCGGGGTCCAAGGGGTAGAGCCCCTGGGGGAGTAGAGGCAATATTCTTTCCCTTCATCCCTGCTTCAACTGTTCGTAGGAGGTTGTGCATTTGAGCCAAGGTGGTATTACTGTTGTTCAGATGATGGGTCAAGATAAACTGATCATAACAACTTGGTAAGGATTTTCAACATTACGTTAACAGCAAACTCTTCATCAAAATGCACATTAAGCCTAACAAGGCGATCCATGTATCATTGCATCCTTTGCACATGGCTGCTAACAAACTCTCCCTCTTTCATCTTGCTTGCTATAAGGGACTTTACCACCTCGTACTTTTCTTGAAAAGCACGATTATTGTAATTTTCCATAAGGTCCTTGTTTGTCACACCCCAAAACCAGAACGGCGGAAACATTCGGGGGAGGAGGACGCCATATTCAGTATCATAACAGTTCATAGAAAGGAAAGTACACACCACCATATATATTAAAGTTTCCAAGATATTTACATAATTGAATTCATTACATGTTCAAAAGATAAATACATAAACATCATTCAAAAGAAGTAATTAACGCCAACGCGTTAATCCCAAAAGTTGATTCCTAAACCTGCTTAGCGGTTCCCTGAGAATACAAGTTAATTCAAAGAAAAAGTGTCAACAATTAAGTTGGTGAGTTCATAAGTAGTTTAGAAAAATTGGATGCCATTCCAAAATGGGTGTATGTTTTCCAGAAAACTCAGTATTTCAAGTGTGAAGAGCTATGACTTGTTGTGTTGAAAATGAATGTATTAGATCCAGAAAATCCCATATTTTCCCTGATGGTTGAGATATGATTTGTTGTGTCTTCCAAGAAAAACCCTTATTTTCTTATAAAAGTATGAAATGCATATGAATGTTCGTGTCATAAGTTGTAAATAATTGCACCAGGAAAATCCCTTATCTTCCTATTAGTTGTTTGGTTTGTATACAGGAAAAACCCTTATTTTCCTAACATGACTGGCAGTCTCTAAGACCGAAAATCGCAAGAAAACGACATTCTTAAAAGTTGTGTCATAGTTTTATATAATAAAGCTATACGAAGATCGCATTTGTTAGATGAAGAATAGTTTTAACAGTTAGTCGTTCATAAAAGCATAATACCATAATAATTGTATATCCGATGAGTTTTATAACCATACTAAACATAATATGCCTGTAACGACGTTCTTCAGGCGTCGCAGTGTTATGACAACTATCATCCCAAAAGACGGACTGTAGCTAACAGTCAGGGCGCGGGATCATGACTTCCCGTATAGATCTATACACATTTGACACGTTCTCCGAACGGGAGACTCTGGTTATAGACAGGACTTGCAGCATTACTTTATAATAAAGAAAAGTAACGTTTGAAGATATACACATCTCATGGATTCTCAACTAAGCCTGTATTAAAGTGATAGTTTTTGTACGCGAAGTTTATCCTTTTTCACAATGTTTAACAAAGCATAAATCATAAGTCTTTAGAATGTATAAAACGATTTAACCATGAAAAGTACTTTGAAATCATTATATACTTTCCATAAGTCTAATGCACCCAAAGTATGACAAGAGTTTTCCATAATAGTAATGAGTTCTAAGTGATTTGTTCGGTAAAACAAGCGAAGTGAAACTTTATAAAATACATGATAATAACCGTATGTTTACTTGTATTCCCCCCTAAAAGAGTATAAAAGCATTTAAATTGTCTTTAAAGTGTGTTTGAAAGGGGTATGAACTCACTTGAAAGTTTAAAGATAGCAAGATGGAAAACCGGACAGAGTTTCGTCTCGGGAAATGGATTTTCCTCGGGACTCTCGGGATTTTTCGGGAGTAAAATCGACCTTCGGGACTTGCACAAAATGACCAGGGCTTCGGGGTAGTGCGAGCACGGAAAACGAGGAAAAACGCAAGAAAAAGGAGAGTGAATGAGCAATTTTTCCGGGAACCCTTGCATCCCTTTTATAGGGGGCTGGAAGGCACACGTACGCGGGGCGTACTCCCGTACGCGGCGCGTATGGGACATCATCGCTGACCGCATCCTCGGCTGCATCGTGCTTCGGACGGGACGGGGGGGGGGGGGGGGGTAGGCTCGCATAGGGGCGACGTGGACGGACCGAGATCAAGGCCCTCGGGTACGTGGGGCGTACGAGGTTACGCGGCGCGTAACTCGGATGAGGACGCTGACTCCTCCTTCGGATATTACTGGATTTTTGATTTATTTTTATATATAATTTATTTAATAAACTTCAAAAATTCATATCTTTCTCATACGAACTCCGTTTTCAACGTTCTTTATATCCACGCGAAGGTGAGACTAAGATCTACAACTTTCGTTTAGATTCCGTCGGCAAATTCCGAAATTATTTTTATTATTTATTTATTAAAATGACGTGATTAAGGAATTTCTTTAAAAATTCATAACTTTTTCATACGATGTCCGATTTGAGCGTTCTTTTTATGCACGTTTGTAGTTTAACGATATGTATGACTTTCATTTAGACACCTAAGGTAAGAAAGTGTTTTATTGAAACTTTGCGTTTTTACGTAACTTCGTATTGCCGGTTTTTTGTTGGAAAACTTAGAATGGTCATAACTTCTTCGTTATAACTCGGATTTTTGTGTTATTTATATGTTTGGAAACCTTAAGATGATACCTACCACATAGCGTACTCCAAATAGAGTTTTTGAATACTTCATTTTTCGATGATATTCTAATTCCTTTCTCAAAGAGGTTACAGGACTCGGTTTTTACTGACTTGAAATGACGGGCTGTTACATCATCCCCCCGTTAGAGGGAATTTTGTCCTGAAATTTTAATACAAAAGAAGAGTCTTAGGGGCTGAGGAAGAGATGTGGATACTTCTGTTGCATTTGATCTTCTCGTTCCCACGTGAACTCAGGTCCCCTCTTAGCATTCCATCGGACCTTTACTATTGGAATGCGACTCTGTTTAGTTTGTTTAACTTCCCTATCCATGATCTGGACAGGTTCTTCCACAAAGTTAAGATTTTCATTTAGTTCGATCTCATCGAGTGGAATTACAAGTGTTTCGTCGGACAAACACTTCTTCAAGCTTGATACGTGGAATACTGGATGTACTTTGTTAAGCTCGATTGGAAGTCGGAGTTTGTAGGCCACTGGACCAACTCTTGAAATGATTTCGAAGGGTCCAATGTACCTAGGATTTAGCTTCCCACGTTTTCCAAAGCGTATCAGGCCCTTCCAGGGTGAGACCTTCAGCAGTACACGATCGCTAATCTGAAATTTCAAGGGTTTACGTCTTTTGTCGGCATAGCTCTTTTGCCTATCCCTAGATGATTTCAGTCGTTCTCGTATTTGCACGATCTTCTCAGTAGTTTCTCTGATGATCTCCGGACCAGTGAGGGTGCTATCAGGGACTAGACCTTTTGCTAATTGTGTGTCACCCACTTCCGTGCAGCACAGAGGTGATCTGCACTTACGGCCGTAAAGGGCTTCAAATGGGGCAGTATTGATACTAGTATGATAACTATTGTTATAAGAAAACTCGACCAAAGGTAAGTGAACATCCCATGCTTTACCAAAGTCGATTACACATGCTCGCAACATGTCTTCCAAGGTTTGGATCGTCCTTTCACTCTGTCCGTCAGTTTGGGGGTGATAGGTTGTACTCATGTCTAATCTTGTTCCCACAGATTTTTGCAATGATTGCTAGAATCTAGACGTGAATCTGTTGTCTCTGTCCGAGATGATAGACATTGGCACTCCATGGAGTCGTACGATCTCTCGGATGTAGATTCTCGCTAGCCTTTCCATTTTATCAGTTTCCTTGATCGGTAAGAAATGAGCGGACTTGGTTAATCTATCGACGATTACCCAAATAGTATCTTGGCCACTCTGAGTTTTGGGCAGTTTTGTTATGAAGTCCATGGAAATCTGCTCCCATTTCCACTTAGGAATTTCAGGTTGTTGGAGTAGTCCTGAGGGTTTCTGGTGTTCTATTTTGATCTTGGCGCAAGTCAAACACTTGCTCACATATGTAGCGATCTCTACTTTCATGTTTGGCCACCAGTAGAGTTGCTTGAGATCTTGATACATCTTGTCTGACACGGGGTGTACGGAGTATGGAGTCTTGTGTGCCTCTCTCATAACTACCTCTCTAAATCCACCAAAATTGGGTGTCCATATTCGGTTCATGAGGTAGCGGGCTCTGTCACTCTTGATTTCTAAGTTCTTGTCCATTCCCCTAAGGGTCTCACCTGTCACGTTTTCGGGTTTCAAGGCCTCTATTTGAGCTTCCTTGACTTGTGCTGACAGGTGCGAATGGATCGACATGGCTAATGACTTCACTCTTCGGCCAGAGTACTCCTTACGACTAAGGGCATCTGCCACGACGTTTGCCTTTCCTGGATGATAGCGAATCTCACATTCGTAGTCGTTGAGCAATTCGACCCAACGTCGCTGTCTCATGTTCAACTCCTTCTGGTCGAAGATGTGTTGTAGGCTCTTGTGGTCTGTAAAGATAGTGCACTTGGTACCATATAGGTAGTGTCTCCAGATTTTAAGAGCGAAGACCACCGCCCCAAGTTCTAAATCATGAGTGGTGTAGTTGACCTCATGCGTTTTCAGTTTTCGTGAGGCATATGCAATAACTTTTCCCCTCTGCATTAGTACATAGCCCAGCCCTTGCTTCGAAGCGTCGCAATACACCACAAAATCTTCGGTCCCTTCTGGAAGAGAAAGGATGGGTACACTGCAAAGGGCCTGTTTCAAGGTCTGAAATGCAACATCTTGCTTTTCTCCCTAATTGTAGGTCACACCTTTCTGGGTTAGGGCGGTAAGAGGCTTTGCGATGCTGGAGAAATTCTGAATGAACCTTTGATAATAACCAGCAAGACCTAGAAATTGGCGAATTTCTATTGGTGTAGTTGGTGCAGACCAGTTTTTGATATCCTTGATTTTTTATGGGTCCACGTGGATTCCTTCCTTGCTGACCACGTGACCGAGGAAGTCCACCTTTCTAATCCAAAACTCACATTTTGAGAATTTTGCATACAGTCTCTCAGTCCGTAACGTCTCTAAAACTTGCCTCAGATGTTGACTATGCTCTTCTTTATTCTTTGAATAAATGAGTATGTCGTCTATGAATACTATCACAAATTTATCCAAGAATGGATGACATACCCGATTCATTAGATCCATGAATACGGCCGGGGCATTGGTTAGTCCGAACGGCATCACTACGAATTCGTAATGTCCATATCTCATTCGGAAGTCCGTCTTGGGAACATCACTCTCCAGGACTCGCAGCTGGTGATATCCCGACCTCAGATCGATCTTGGAGAAGTAGTTAGCTCCTTGGAGTTGGTCAAATAAGTCATCGATTCGGGGTAGGGGGTATCGGTTCTTGATGGTAAGTTTGTTGAGTTCTCGGTAGTCGATGCACATTCTGAATGATCCATCCTTCTTTTTCACGAACAATACGGGTGCTCCCCATGGCGAGAAGCTTGGCCGGATGAATCCTTGTCCAAGTAGATCATTCAGTTGGTTGGATAGCTTTTGCATCTCTGCTGGGGCTAATCGATAGGGTGCTTTGGCTACTGGGGTAGCTCCGGGAACCAGATCGATTCTGAAATCAACTTGTCTCGCGGGAGGTATTCCCGAAAGGTCCTCGGGAAAAACGTCGGGAAAATTGCATACGTCGGGCACATTCTTGATGTCCTGGACTTCGCGTTTCACATCTACAACATGTGCCAAAAACGCGTGACAGTCCTTGCGTAGGCATTTCTGAGCTTGGATACTTGAGATGATACGAAGAGTGGTACTGGGTTTGTCGCCCAAGACAACGAAAGTTTCGCTGGTTGGCAGATTAAGGCGAACGGCCTTATCGTAACATAGAATGTCCGCATGATGAGAACTCAGCCAATCCATGCCAACGATGACATCGAAACTCTTAATCGAGACTGGCATGAGGTTGATTGAAAACGGATTATCGTTTAAAGTTAGGGTGCAGTTTAAGTATATCTCCTTAGTGCCTTCGGTTTTCCCGTTGGCCATTTCTACTATGAATGGTTCACTTAATGATTGTGGTATTGATTTTAGCAGGCCTTTAAAGTCGTGACTCACAAAACTCCTTTCCATTCCACTATCAAACAAAATGCATGCATACGAGTTATTGAGAAGAAATGTACCCGTAACAACAGTAGGGTCCGCAATGGCTTCATCTTGTCCCATTACGAAAACTCGGCCCCTTCCGCCGGTATTCCGGTTGTTTGCCTTTGGGCAGTCCCTGCGGTAGTGCCCCGTGTCTCCGCACTCAAAGCAGGCGCGGCTCACTCCGGTATTAGCAGTGGGGACGGATGGTTGGGTTGGCTCTTTGCAATAGCGGGTTGTATGTCCCTTCTTATTGCACTTGGTGCATTGAAGATCATGACAAGGACCGTGGTGGTGGAAGTTGCATCGGTTGCACTTAGGAAGTTTCCCATTATATGAGCTTATGGGGGCAGGGTTGGCAGGTACAGTCATAGCGTGGGTCGCTATTACTTGTTGTTTCCTAGGGTTTTCCTGGAGGGTTTGTCCCCTCCTTTTGTTCCAAGGCCTACTCTGGCCCTGAGCCTCCCTAGATGGATTTGCAGTTGTTGAAATGGTACCGTGTTTTACTCCATGGTCGATGTGTCGCTGAGCCAGGCGTTTAGCGCTGTTGTAGGTAACAGGGCTGGAAGCTAGGACATGCCCTTGAATCTGGGTTGACAACCCCCAAATGTACCTTTCAACCTTCTTTGATTATGGGTTGACCAAGGTAGGGCACAGTGCAGTGAGGTCGTTGAGCCTAGCTGTGTAGGCGACTAGGTCAGACCTAGTCATTTTCAGATTCCAGAGCTCCTGCTCAAGCTTTTGCACTTCGCCCCTTGGGCAGTATTCTTCCAGTAGTAGAACCTTCAGGTCTTCCCAACTCATGGCGTTGGCGACAGTGAGCATCACCGAATTCACATGGCTTTTCCACCAAGTGAGGGCTCGATCTATGAAAGTGCAAGCAGCGAACTTGACTTTGCTTGCTTCTAGGCATGAGCAGATCTCGAAGACCGTTTCGGTCTTCTCGAACCATTGCATTAGTGCAATGACTCCCCCAATTCCATTAAAAGTTTTTGGCTTAGCATTAGAGAACTCCTTGTAAGTGCATTCTCTTACTTGACCATGACCAGTGCCATGATTTGGATGATTCGTGCTGCTTCCCATCCCTCCATTTCCGTGGGAGTTTATTTGCGAGAGGGCTGCAGTTACTGCTGCTGTGATAGCAGCCTGGACCATGGCTGGATCATAAGTTGGTGGTGGAGGTGGTGGTGGTGCCGTGCCCGGCCTGGGCCTTAGGTTTGGACGAGGAGGCATCGCGCTGCCAAAGGGAAATGAAAGATTTATAAGTTTTGGTAGTTCAGAGTTGAATGATATTGAGTTAACTTCTAATAGTTCTAAGAAATTGGGTTTGACTGACACAATGTTTTGAGCTTGAAAGTAAAGTTTGAATAGATGTACCTATGAATTGAACGAATTGCGCATGATTAACAACAAGAAAAGGGATATACCCCTATATATATTAATCATATAGTTGTGTTACAGCGGGGTCTAGACAAAAGTTCTTGACCTTTCTAAAGGCCTCCGATTACAGAACATTTTTAAGAAAATAATACTTTTATCCGAAGTCCTAATTTATAACAAAATTTGAGAGTCGGGCAAGTACTACTTGCGGCGCGGTTTGCGTTTGGAGCTCGACTCCGTGTCGGACTGCTTCGACTCCATGAGGCGCCTATCAAACGCAGCTTGTTGTTCCCTCAATTCTGTGAAGGCTGCATTTGCTTGTGCTTGAAATGCTTCGGCGCGAATGTGGATGTCGTTCTGTAACATCTCTAGGCGATTGATATCGGCCGTGTGGATTTGTACTTCCACATTGACCTCTCGGATTCAGTTGGCTTGCACTCCGAATTGATAGCACTGGTTGGCGAGTTTGCCAACCATGACTGGAAGTGCTCGGTCGGCTGATCCCCCGCCTCTGACATCATAGAAGTCTCGGCACATGCCGTAGGGAGGGCGTAAGCTTTATTGTTGGCTCCAATGATGGAGGTGACTTCCCCACATAGGAGTGGGTCCTTGGAAGTTCCTCACGTGGATGGGAGGTTGTGGTATTGGTGGATTGATAATTTCTGGCTCTGAATCCGTGCCAGAGTCATCCCCTCCCTCCAACTCTATAGGCTCTTCGTCTTCTTCAGGATCTTCTTCGATCCATCCTCCATTACCTTGGTTAGGGTAGTAGGGGTCATTGGGGTGATGGAATCCCGCCATTTAGACTGTACGAGAATAGGGTTAAAAATTTACTATAAGCTAGAGCACATGAAACTTACCCTTAAGTTTAAGGGTTGACGGCAACACAACAACTCCCTTGGTATTATGTAATGACGTGCTTTTGGTAAGTTTTAAAATTGTTGTCCACTGTAGACACTCCTTGGCATACGTTAGTCGGCTCTTGGACAAATATAGTTGATCAGGCTATATTCTTCCCAGTTCCGATTACATGTCCCAAGGCATACCTGTACTGCACAACTCATTTATAATACTTCTAAAGTTATTTACTATGAAACTGTTATTAGTATAAAATGAGTGCATGCTTACCTTAAAACTAAATAAATTTAATTTCAAAAGTATGACTTTTCTCAGAGTGTTTTTTCCCAGTTGAGTTTATAGTTGTATACCAAAAAAAAATGGTTTTGATATACTTAATTCCCTATAAACAAAGCTCTGATACCAATCTGTCACACCCCAAAACCAGAACGGCGGAAACGTTCAGGGGCGGAGGACGTCATATTCAGTATCATAAAAGTTCATAGAAAGGAAAGTACACACCACCATATATATTAAAGTTTCCATGATGTTTACATAATTGAATTCAGTACATGTTCAAAAGATAAATACATAAACATCATTCAAAAGAAGTAATTAACGCCAGCGCGTTAATCCCAAAAGTTGATTCCTAAACCTGCTTAGCGGTTCTTTGAGAATACAAGTTAATTCAAAGAAAAAGTGTCAACACTTAAGTTGGTGAGTTCATAAGTAGTTTAGAAAAATTGGATGCCATTCCAAAATGGGTGTATGTTTTCCAGAAAACTCAGTATTTCAAGTGTGAAGAGTTATGACTTGTTGTGTTGAAAATGAATGTATTAGATCCAGAAAATCCCATATTTTCCTTAATGGTTGAGATATGATTTGTCGTGTCTTCCAAGAAAAACCCTTATTTTCTTATAAAAGTATGAAATGCATATGAATGTTCGTATCATAAGTTGTAAATAATTGCACCAGGAAAATACCTTATCTTCCTATTAGTTGTTTGGTTTGTATACAGGAAAAACCCTTATTTTCATAACATGACTGACAGTCTCTAAGACCGAAAATCGCAAGAAAACGACGTTCTTAAAAGTTGTGTCATAGTTTTATATAATAAAGCTATACGAAGATCGCATTTGTTAGATGAAGAATAGTTTTAACAGTTAGTCGTTCATAAAAGCATAATACCATAATAATTGTATATCCGATGAGTTTTATAACCATACTAAACATAATATGCCTGTAACGACGTTCTTCAGGCGTCGCAGCGTTATGACAACTGTCACCCCAAAAGACGGACTGTAGCTAACAGTCAGGGCGCGGGATCATGACTTCCCGTATAGATCTATACACATTTGACACGTTCTCCGAACGGGAGACTCTGGTTATAGACAGGACTTGCAGCATTACTTTATAATAAAGAAAAGTAGCGTTTGAAGATATACACATCTCATGGATTCTCAACTAAGCCTGTATTAAAGTGATAGTTTTTGTACGCGAAGTTTATCCTTTTTCACAATGTTTAACAAAGCATAAATCATAAGTCTTTAGAATGTATAAAACGACTTAACCATGAAAAGTACTTTGAAATCATTATATACTTTGCATAAGTCTAATGCACACAAAGTATAACAAGAGTTTTCCATAATAGTAATGAGTTCCAAGTGATTTGTTCGGTAAAACAAGCGAAGTGAAACTTTATAAAATACACGATAATAACCGTATGTTTACTTGTATTCCCCCCTAAAAGAGTATAAAAACATTTAAAATGTATTTAAAGTGTGTTTGAAAGGGGTATGAACTCACTTGAAAGTTTGAAGATAGCAAGATGGAAAACCGGGTAGAGTTTCGTCTCAGGAAATGGATTTTCCTCGGGACTCTCGGGATTTCTCAGGAGTAAAATCGACCTTCGGGACTTGCACAAAATGACCAGGGCTTCGGGGTAGTGTGAGCACGGAAAACGAGGCAAAACGCAAGAAAAAGGAGAGTGAATGAGCAATTTTTCGGGAACCCTCGTATCCCTTTTATAGGGGGCTGGAAGGCACACGTACGCGGGGCGTACTCCCGTACGCGGCGCGTACAGGACGTCATCGCTGACCGCATCCTCGGCTGCATTGCGCTTCGGACGGGATGAGGGAGGGGGGGGGGGGGGGGTAGGCTCGCATAGGGGCGACGTGGACGGACCGAGACCAAGGCCCTCAGGTACGCGGGGCTTATGAGGTTACGCGGCGCGTAACTCGGATGAGGACGCTGACCCGTCCTTCGGATATTACTGGATTTTTGATTTATTTTTATATATAATTTATTTAATAAACTTCAAAAATTCATATCTTTCTCATACGAACTCCGTTTTTGACGTTCTTTATATCCACGCGAAGGTGGGACTAAGATCTACACCTTTCGTTTAGATTCCGTCGGCAAATTACGAAATTATTTTTATTATTTATTTATTAAAATGACGTGATTAAGGAATTTCTTTAAAAATTCATAACTTTTTCATACGATGTCCGATTTAAGCGTTCTTTTTATGCACGTTTGTAGTTTAACGATATCTATGACTTTCATTTAGACACCTAAGGTCGGAAAGTGTTTTATTGAAACTTTGCGTTTTTACGTAACTTCGTATTGCCGGTTTTTTGTCGGAAAACTTAGAATGGTCATAACTTCTTCGTTATAACTCGGATTTTTGTGTTATTTATATGTTTGGAAACCTTAAAACGATACCTACCACATAGCGTACTCCAAATAGAGTTTTTGAATACTTTATTTTTCGATGATATTCTAATTCCTGTCTCAAAGAGGTTACAAGACTCGATTTTTACTGACTTGAAATGATGGACTGTTACATTGTTCATCTTGTACGGCCAGTAATCCTCATAGAATCTTTGGAACTTAGAAGTCATGGTGGCTACCATGATTCAAGCAACGTTTGTTGCATCATTGTAGTGATTCTTATATGAGTTATGTTGCTATATAAAAAATACCTCAGAAATCCGTATTTTCTTTAAATACACTTGGTTTTGTGATCCACTTATAGACCCGATTTTATGTTAGTTTGGGATAGGTAATGTGACAGTTTTCTGACACGAAGTTGTTATCCTGCGCTACCATATGATAATTTTAAGACAAGAAGTTAGTTCTTGTTATATGATCAATTTCGAAATCATTTTTGGGTACAAATTTCATAACATCGTCTTTATTCTCCATTCTAGAAAACAATAAGTTTCATATTATTAGAGATTTTGAGTGTACCCTCGAAATAATTTAATCTGAAAGTGTTTTCCAACTCTTATTGATCCAAGTATATTTATAGCCCAATTTTCTAGCAAAAGTTAAAGAATTTTGGATCGAGAATTAAGATAATTGTTTTCGACGTAAATAAACTATAAAGTGAAAGATAATCATACTTTAATTTCTAACTTCGAATAGATTCTTTGGCATTTATTCGAAATTTGGCCATAAAAATGATGTGAGAAACTTTTAAAGTCTAATATGCAAAATCAACTTAAGGAAAAGAAATTTAAAATGGTGAAGCTATAGCAATATTCAATAATAAATCCAAAGCTACAGTGCATTTGATGCAATCAATATTGAATCAATTAGATTGGTAGGGTTGATTGAATATTGAATACCAAGAAACGGTTGCTAGTTGAAACAGCTTTAGACAAATCATCATCTTCACATCATTTCTTACTCTAATTATTATTCCCTCTTTAGTCCACAAGCATTGGATCATCCACCACTATATGATCTATTATCCACAAACGCACCGCTACCACAAGTATGATCCCCCAATTTTCCCATACCAAATGTTGCAACATTGCCACAGCCATCGCGTAGATTTATCTGAAGGCAAATTACACAACGAACACCACAAATTCGATTTTGTTAAGTAAACAACATCAAATTAATATAAAGCCCTAAGAATACATAAACAAAGAATTGCTACTAACCCTTAGACACAAAAGCAAATAAGAGAAGATTAAAAGGAAGATGGGATTCAATTGTGCAATTAGGAGTGATTTTCTAACATTATAATAATAAAACATCATATATACATATTGTTAAATAAATCAATTACACATGTTTATCTCATTATATATATATATATATATATATATATATATATATATATATATATATATATATATATATATATATATATATATATATATATATATATATATATATATATATATCGTGTATAAGATTGAACTTTGAATAATGGTAGAAAATCACTTACAATGTGAAGCAATGGAGGAAGAGTCGCATAAGAACACATGTAGTGTATGTAACAACCCGTTATTTCAGATCAATATAATATCTAAAAGTCGAGTATTGTAACCTCTTTGTGAAGTAATAAAAATATCATCGAAAATGAAATATTCAAAAAGCTCCGTTTGAGTACACTATGTGGTAGATATCGTGATAAGGTTTCCAAAAATATAAAGAACACTAAAATCCGAGTTATAACGAAGGAGTTATGACCAATTAAAGATTCGTAACACTACCGGTAAAGCGTTGTTAAGCATAAAACGAGAAATTTCAATAAAATACTTTTTAGCCTTAGGTATCTAAATGAAAGTCGTAGATATCATGAAACCACGAACATACATAAAAAGAACACTCAAATCTAACTTCGTATGAGGATGTTATGAGTTTACGAAGTTTCTGACCTAGCAGTAGACAACTAAAAACTCGAATTAGAGATTGAGTGATATTTAGCTAACACAACCTAAACGAAAGTTTAAGACTCTGAACATAGGAATACAATGGTAAAAAGATAGATAAAATCGGACGCCGGATGAAGAAGTTATGGATTTTTAACAGACTTTTCCAGTCTTGACCTGCTAAAAATGTATTATTAAATATAAAGTCAAAACTAGCCGACGGAGTCTAAATGAGAGTTGTAAAGTATAGTCTCACCTACACGTGGATATAAAGAATGCTAGAACGGAGTTCGTACGCGAGAGTTACGGAATTTAGAAGTTTTGGAAATCTATTTACACCACGTGTAAAGGGGTATGCCCAGTGTACCAGGTGATAAGGGCGTATTCCCTTCGGCAGTAGACATCCCATTGTCCGTCAGGAGGCTGACGTACGCTACATCCCGTGTAAGAGCATACACCCAGCGTACAGAGGCGGTTCAGCCTCCTATAAAAAGGATGGCTTCGAGTGGAAAAACGCATAGCAAAAACGCGGGAAAAGAGAAGAAGGCTGACTTACGCTACACCCCGCATAAGAGTGTACGCCCAACGTACAGAGGCGGTTTAGCCTCCTATAAAAGGGAGGCTAGGGTTCCGAGTTTCTGGTTCAATACTTCTCTTTTCTCGCGTTTTTGCACTGCGTTTTTCCACTCGAAGCCATCCCGACACCCCGATTTTCATACTCAATATCAGAAGGAATTCTACATTCCTGAGATTCCCGAGAATTCAAATCTCACTAGTCAAAGTTCTGCTCGATTCTTCTCTCGACTACTTCAAAACAACCACCTCAATCAAGTGGGTTCATACCCCCTTTTATACACTTTCAAATACTTTATAATGTACTTTTAATACATCTCGGGGGAGAATACAAGTAAACACACGGTTGATCCCGAGTGAAAACGTGAAAACCATTTTTATGCATTCAAAGAACTTATGATTTATGCTTTGTCAAACATTGTGAAAGAGGATAAACGTTGCGTACAAAACTATTATTTTAATACAGACTTAGTTGAGAATCCGTGAGACGGTTACATCTTCAATGCTACCTTTTTGTTAAAAGGTACTGCCTAAAGTCTTGTGTATTATAACCAGAGTCTCCCGTTTGGAGAGCGCGTCAAATGTGTATAGATCTATACGGGAAGTCATGATCCCGCGACCTGACTGTTAGCTACATTCCTTCGGGTGACAGTTTGTCATAACGTTTCGACGCCTGAAGACCATCGCCACAGGCATATTATGTTTAGTATGGTTATAAAACTCATCGGATAGACAATTATTATGGTATTCTGATTTTATGAATGAGTAGCTATTAAAATTATTCTTCGTCTAACAAGTGCGATCTTCTTATAGCTTTATTATATAAAACTATGCCTCAACCTTTTAAGCATGTCAGTTGATTGTGATTTTCGGTCTTGGACATTAGAGACTACCTGTTACTTAGGAAAATAAGGGATTTTCCTGTATCCAAAACAATCAACTAATAGGAAAATAAGGGATTTTCCTGGTACAACTATTTACAATTCACAACACGAACATTCATATGCATTTCATACTTTTATAAGAAAATAAGGGATTGTATTGGAAACGCACAAACTTTGGAATGGCATACATTTTCTCAAAACCGCTTATGAACTCACCAACTTAATTGTTGACACTTTTCCTTGAAATAACTTGTATTCTCAGGGAACCGCTAAGTAGGTTTGGAAACCAACTTTTGGGGATTAACGCTCTGGCGTTAATTACTTCTTTTGAAAGATGTTTATGTATTTATCTTTTGAACATGTAACAAATACAATTATGTAAACATTTTGAAACCTTTATATATATGGTGGTGTGTACTTTCCTTACTATGAACTGTTATGATACTGAATATGACATCCTCCGCCCCTGAACGTTTATACCATTCTGGTTTGGGGGTGTGATAGATTGGTATTAGAGCATTGTTTATAGTGAATTAAGTATATCAAAACCATTTTTAGTATACAACTATAAACACAAATGGGCAAAAACACTCTAAGTAAGAGTCATACTTTTAAAATTAAATTTATTTAATTTTTGTAAAGTAGGCATGCATTCATTTCATATTAATAATAGCGTCATAAATAGATCAATATAGAAGTATTATAAATAAATTATGAAGTGCAGGTGTGCCTTGGGACATGTAATCAGAACTGGGATGAATATAGCCTGATCAACTATATTTGTCTGAGAGCCGACTAACGTATGCCAGGGAGTGTCTGCAGTGGACAACAAATTTAAAACTTACCAAGAGCATATCATTAAGAATACTATGGGAGTATTTGGGTATCTTTAACCCTCAAACTTAAGGGTAAATTTTACGTGCTTTAACTTATAGTCAATTCTTAACGCGGCTGATATCCATCGCCTAGACATGCTACAAGGGAATGATCAAGTCGACACCAACTCCCTCCAGGAGTAAATGACTGCAGCTCTCTCCGAAATGAAGGATTTGAGGGAGCAACAAGCTGTCTTTGACAGGCGTCTCATGGGAGCCAAGCAATCGGATGCGGAGTCAAGCTCCAAGCGCAATCCGCGCTGCAAGTAGTGCCCGCCTAACTCCCAAATTTTGATATAGAATAGGACCATCGGCTAAAAGTCTTACTTTCTTTAACTTTCTGTAATCGAAGACCTTTAGAAAGGTCAATTTGTTTTCTAACTTTGAATGTAATGCAACCATATGTTTAATATAGGGCATATCTCTTTTGTGTGTTAATTCTGTGCATTTCATTCGAGTTCATGAGTTTATCTATTGCTATTCAAATTCCATTTGTGAATCAAACTCAAAGCCATGTGTAGGTCAAACCAAATTCTTTAACTATTAAAGATAGTTAACTCATTATCATTCAACCCTCAACCACTAAAACTTATAATCTTTCATTTTTATTTCTTTGCAGTGCGATGCCTCCTCGTCCAAACCTAAGACCCAGACCGGGCCCGATACCAACACCACCTCTACCACTAGCTTATGATCCGGCCATGGTCCACGCTGCTATCATAGCAGCAGTAAGCGCTGCCCTCTCACAAATAAATTCCAATGGAAATGGAGGGGCAGGAAGCAGCACGAATCATTCCAACCATGGCACTGGTCATGGTCACGTAAGGGAATGTACTTAAAAGGAGTTCTCCAACGCAAAGCCAAAAACTTTTAATGGCATTGGGGGAGTCATTGCATTAATGAAATGGTTCGAAAAGTCTGAAATGGTCTTTGAGATCAGCTCTTACCAAGAAGCGAGAAAAGTCAAGTTCGCCGCTTGCACCCTCACTGATCGAGCCCTCACCTGGTGGAAAAGCCATGTGAAGTCCATGACTCTCACCATCGCCAACACCATAAGTTGGGAGGACTTGAAGGTCCTACTACTGGAGGAATACTACCCAAGGGGGCGAGATACAAAAGCTAGAGCAGGAGCTTTGGAATCTGAAGATGACTGGGTCTGACCTAGTCGCCTACACGGCCAGGTTCAGTGACCTTGCTGCCTTGTGCCCTGCCATGGTCAACCCAGAACCGAAAAAGGTTGAGAGGTACATTTAGGGGTTGTCACCCCAGATTCAAGGTCATGTCTTGGCCTCCAACCCTATCACTTTCAACATCGCTAAGCACTTGGCTTAGAGACTCATCTACCACGGGGTCAAACAAGGTATTGTTGCAGCTACTGCCAATCCATCAAAGGAGGTACAGGGCCAAGGAAGGTCTTGGAACAAGAGAAGGGGACAAACCCTACAGGGTAACCCCAAGAAACAACAAGTGGTAGAGGCTCACGTTGTTACTTTTCCTACCACCACTTCACCTACAAGTTCATATATTGGGAGATTTCCGAAGTGCAACCAATGCAACTTCCACCACCACGGTCCTTGCCGTGAATTCCAATGCACCAGGTGCAATAAGAAGGGGCATACGGTCCGCTTCTTCAAGGAGCCAACCCAACAAGCCACCGCCACTGCTAATGCCGGAGTAAGCCATGCCTACTTTGAGTGCGGAGCCACAGGGCACTACCACAGGGACTGCCCAAAGGCAAACAACAGGAATACCGGAGGAAGGGGCCGAGTGTTCACAATGGGACAGGATGAAGCCATTGCAGACCCCACTGTTGTTAGGAGTATGTTTCTTCTCGATAACTCGTATGCATGCATTCTATTTGATAATGGAGCGGAGAGGAGTTTTGTGAGTCATAGTTTTAAAGGCCTGTTGAAACAAACACCCTAATCAATAAGTGAACCATTTATAGTAGAAATGGCTAACGGTAAAATAGAAGAAACTAAGGAGATATACTTAAATTGTACCCTAACTCTAAACGATAATCCCTTTCCAATCAACCTCATGTCAGTCTCGATTAAGAGTTTCGATGTCATCATAGGCATTTACTGGCTGACTTCTCATCGAGCGGACATTTTATCTTATGATAAGGTCATTCACCTTAATCTGTCAGCCGGTGAAACCCTCATTATCTATGGCGACAAAACCAGTACCACTCTTCGTATCATCTCGTGTATCCAAGCTCAGAAGTGCCTACGCAAGGAATGCCACACATTTTTAGCACATGTCGTGGATGTGAAACGCGAAGTCCAGGACATCAAGAGCGTGTCTGACGTATGCAATTTTCCCAATGTTTTTCCCGAGGATCTTCCAGGAATACCACCCGCGAGACAAGTCGAATTAAGAATCGATCTGATTCCTGGAGCTACCCAGGAAGCCAAAGTGCCCTATCGATTAGCCCCAGCGAAGATGCAGGAGCTATCCAGCCAACTGAATGAGCTTCTCAGCAAAGGGTTCATCAGGCCGAGCTTCTTGCCTTGGGGAGCACCAGTGTTGTTTGTGAAAAAGAAGAATGGATCATTTAGGATATGCATCGACTACCGAGAGCTCAACAAACTTACCATCAAGAACCGATATCCCCTACCACGAATCGATGACTTATTCGACCATCTCCAAGGAGCCAACTACTTCACCAAGATCGATCTAAGATCGGTATATCACCAGCTGCGAGTCCTGGAAAGTGATATTCCCAAGATGGCCTTCCAAACAAGATACAAGCATTACGAGTTTGTGGTGATGCCGTTCGGACTAACCAATGCCCCTGCTGTGTTCATGGACTTAATGAATCGGGTATGTCGTCCAGTGTTGCATAAATTTGTGATAGTATTCATAGATGACATACTCATTTATTCAAAGAGTAAAGAAGAGCATGGTAAACACTTGAGACAAGTCTTAGAGACACTACGAGCTGAGAAACTTTATGTGAAGTTCTCAAAATGCGAGTTTTGGATTAGGAAGGTGGACTTCCTAAGTCACATTGTCAGTGAAGAAGGAATCCACGTGGACCCATCTAAAATCAAGGCTATCGAAAATTGGTCTGTACCAACTACACCAACGGAGATTCGCCAATTTCTAGGCCTTGCTGGTTATTATCGAAGGTTCATTCAGAACTTCTCTAGCATCGCAAAGCCTCTTACCTCCCTAACTCATAAAGGTGTGACCTATAACTAGGGAGAAAAGAAAGATGCTGCATTTCAGACTCTGGAACAGGCCCTATGCAGTGCACCCATTCTTTCTCTTCCAGAGGGGATCGAAAGATTTTGTGGTGTATTACGATGCTTCGAATCAAGGTTTGGCCTGTGTGCTAATGCAACGAGGAAAGGTTATTACGTATGCCTCACGGCAACTAAAAACACATGAAGTCAACTACACCACTCATGACTTAGAACTTGGAGATATGGTCTTCGCTCTGAAAATCTGGAGGCATTACCTATACAGTACCAAGTGCACCATCTTCACAGACCACAAGAGCCTTCAACACATATTCAACCAGAAGGTGTTAAACATGAGACAATGATGTTGGGTTGAATTGCTCAACGACTACAAATGTGATATTCATTACCATCCGGGAAAGGCGAATGTGGTGGTTGATGCCCTTAGTCGTAAGGAGTACTCTGGTCGAAGAGTGAAGTCATTAACCATGTCGATCCATTTGCATCTATCAACACAAATCAAGGAAGCTCAAATAAAATCTTTGAAACTCGAAAATGTGACAGGTGAAACCCTTAGAGGGATGGACAAAAATCTAGAGATCAAGAGTGACGGAGTACGCTACCTCATGAACCAAATCTGGACACTAAAGTTTGGTGGGTTCAGAGAGATAGTTATGAACAAAGCACACAAGACTCCATACTCCATACACCCAGGTTCAAATAATATGTATCTAGATCTCAAACAACTCTACTGGTAGCCAAACATGAAAGCAGAAATTGCTACCTATGTGAGCAAGTGCTTGACTTGTGCCAAGATAAAAGTAGAACAATAGAAGCCCTCAGGTCTACTCCATCAACCCGAAATACCTGAGTGGAAATAGGAACAAATTTCCATGGACTTCATAACAAAACTACCCAAGACTCAGGGTGGTCACGATACCATTTGGTTCATCGTCGACAGACTAACCAAGTCTGCTCATTTCTTACCAATCAAGGAAACTGATAATATGGAAAAGCTAACGAGAACCTACATCATGGAGTGTCGATGTCTATCATCTCGGACAGAGATAGTAGATTCACTTCTAGATTCTGGAAATCGCTGCAAAAATCCATGGGAACAAGGTTAGATATAAATACAGCTTATCACCTACAAACTGATGGACAGAGTGAGAGAATGATCCAAACTCTAAAAGACATGTTGCGAGCATGTGCGATCGACTTTGGTAAGGTTTTGGGATGTTCATTTACCATTAGTCGAGTTCTCTTACAACAAAATTTATCATACTAGTACCAAGACTGCTCCATTTGAATCCCTTTACGGCCGTAAGTGCAGATCACCTCTATGCTGGGCGGAAGTGGGTGACATGCAATTGGCAAAAGGTCTAGTCCCTGATAGCACTCTCACTGGTCCGGAGATCATTAGGGAAACAACTGAAAAGATCATTCAAATTCGAGAGCATCTAAAAACCTCTAGGAATAGGCAAAAGAGCTATGCCAACAAAAGACGAAAACCCTTGGAATTTCAGGTTGGTGACCGCGTTCTACAGAAGGTCTCACCCTGGAAGGGCATGATACGCTTTGGGAAGCATGGAAAATTAAATCCAAGGTACATTGGAGCCTTCGACATTACTTCAAGGATTGGTCTAGTGGCTTACAAACTTCAACTTCCAATCGAGCTTAAGAAAGCACATCCAGTGTTCCACGTATCAAACTTGAAAAAGTGTTTGTCCGACGAAACTCTTGTGATTCCACTCGACGACATCGAACTTAACGAAAATCTTAACTTTTTGGAAGAACCCGTCGAGATCATGGGTAGGGAAATCAAACGAACTAAACAGAGTCGCATACTAATAGTGAAGGTTCGCTGGAACACTAAGCAAGGACATGAATTCACTTGGGAGCGAGAAAATCAGATGCAACAAAAGTACTCGCATCTCTTCCCTAGTCCATTGGCACTTATTTTGTAATTAATTTCAAAACGAAATTCCCTCTAACGGGGGGATGATGTAACAACCCGTTATTTCAGCTCAATGTAATGTCTAAAAGTCGAGTCTTGTAACCTCTTTGTGAAGTAATAAGAATATCATCGAAAATGAAATGTTCAAAAAGCTCTGTTTGACTACACTATGTGGTAGATATCGTGATAAGGTTTCCAAAAATAGAAAAAACACTAAAATCCGAGTTATAACAAAGGAGTTATGACCAATCAAAGATTCGTAACACTACCGGTAAAGCGTTGTTAAGCATAAAATGAGAAATTTCAATAAAATACTTTTTAACCTTAGGTATCTAAATGAAAGTCGTAGATATCATTAAACCTTGAACATACATAAAAAGAACGCCCAAATCTGACTTCGTATGAGGAAGTAATGATTTTACGAAGTTTCTGACCTAGCAGAGTATAGCTAAAAACTCGAATTAGAGATCAAGCGATCTTTATCTAACACAACCTAAATGAAAGTTGAATACCCTGACCATAGGAATACAACGGTAAAAATAAAAATAAAATCGGACGCCCGATGAAGAAGTTATGGATTTTTAACGGACTTTTCCAGTCTCGGCCTACTAAAAAGGTATTATTAAATATAAAGTTAAAACTAGCAGATGGAGTCTAAATGAGAGTTGTAGAGTACAACGTCACCTACGCGTGGATATAAAGAATGCCAGAAACGGAGCTAATACGCGAGAGTTACGAAATTTAGAAGTTCTCGAAATTGATTTACGCCTCGCGTAAAGGGGTACGCCCAGCGTACCAGGTGATAAGGGCGTAGTCCCTTCGGCAGCAGACATCCCATCGTCCGTTAGGAGGCTGACGTAAATGCTGACGTACGCTACACCCCGCGTAAGAGCGTACGCCCAGAGTACAGAGGCGGTTCAGCCTTTTATAAAAGGGAGGCTAGGGTTCCGACTTTCTGGTTCAATTCTTCTCTTTTCCCGCGTTTTTGCTCTGCGTTTTTCCACTCGAAGCCATCCCAACACCCCAGTTTTCATACTCAATATCAGAAGGAAGTTCTACACTCCCGAGATTCCCGAGAATTCAAATCTCACTAGTCGAAGTTCTGCTCGATTCTTCTCTCGACTACTTCAAAACAACCACTTCAATCAAGTGAGTTCATACCCCCCCTTTTATACACTTTCAAATATTTTATAATGTACTTTTAATACATTTCGGGGGAGAATACAAGTAAACACACGGTTGATCCCGAGTGAAAACGTGAAAACTCTTGTTATACTTTGCATGCATTAGATTTATACAAAATGCATAGTATCCACGGTAGTCATCCTTGTTAAACCATTTTTATGCATTCAAAGAACTTATGATTTATGCTTTGTCAAACATTGTGAAAGAGGATAAACAGTGCGTACAAAACTATTATTTTAATACAGACTTAGTTGAGAATCCGTGAGACGGTTACATCTTCAACGCTACCTTTTTGTTAAAAGGTACTACCTAAAGTCTTGTTTGTTATAACCAAAGTCTCCCGTTTGGAGAGCGTGCCAAATGTGTATAGATCTATACGGGAAGTCATGATCACACGCCCTGACTGTTAGCTACAGTCCTTTGGGTGACAGTTTGTCATAACGTTTCGACGCCTGAAGATCATCGCCACAGGCATATTATGTTTAGTATGGTTATAAGACTCACTGGATAGACAATTATTATGGTATTCTGATTTTATGAATGAGTAGCTATTAAAACTATTCTTAATCTTACAAGTGCGATCTTCTTATAGCTTTATTATATAAAACTATGCCTTAACCTTTTAAGCATGTCAGTTGCTTGCGATTTTCGGTCTTGGACATTAGAGACTTCCTATTACTTAGGAAAATAAGGGATTTTCCTCTATCCAAAACAATCAACTAATAGGAAAATAAGGGATTTTCCTGGTAGAACTATTTACAATTCACAACATGAACATTCATATGCATTTCATACTTTTATAAGAAAATAAGAGATTTTTCTTGGAAATGCACGAACTTTGGAATGGCATACATTTTCTCAAAACCGCTTATGAACTCACCAACTTAATTGTTGACACTTTTCCTTGAAATAAGTTGTATTCTCAGGGAACCGCTAAGCAAGTTTGGAAACCAACTTTTGGGGATTAACGCTTTGGCGTTAATTACTTCTTTTAAAAGAGGTTTATGTATTTATCTTTTGAACATGTAACAAATACAATTATGTAAACATTTTGAAACCTTTATATATATGGTGGTGTGTACTTTCCTTACTAAGAACTGTTATGATACTGAATATGACGTCCTCCGCCTCCGAATGTTTCCGTCGTTCTGGTTTAGGGGTGTGACAGTGTATACACTATCGATAAGAGCAATAAGATGCTGGGATTGATCAAGGAATGCAACCAAGATGATAAGATCCGAGTATTCTAAATTTTTTCAAAATTAAACTAATCTAACTTCGGTTTCTTCTCGTTTAACTAGATGATAAGAAAAATCAATTCAATTGTGTGACAGAGAAGACGGTGGGGAAGCAAATGGGGGAGGTGCATGGACATGGTAGAAGGACAGGGAAGTAGTTGGGGTCCATAGAAGTACCGTCGGGGTTGAGGAGGAGAGATTATTTAGAGGAGTCAATGACGGAGAGGCACTACTTGATCGGGGCTACTGTTGGTCGAAGGCGATGGTAGGTTTGATGGCCAGATATGGGTAGAGGAAGAAGGTGTTCATTGATGTTGAAAAAGGTGGATACATTATTTCTATTTAGAACATTTCTGATGCGACAAAATTGGAATGGTGGGAAGCATCGACAAAAGCAAGATCAGAGCAGCGACCAAAAGTGCCAATTCAACAAACATATGTGGTAAAAGTCTGAATTCTACAATGATAATTGTTCCTAACTCTTCCACAATTAATATATATATATATATATATATATATATATATATATATATATATATATATATATATATATATATATATATATATAACTACAACACACCATTAAATATGTCCGTTTTTTTATCTAAAAAAGTTTAAAGCATAAAAACATCATTTTATTACTTTTTAATTTTTATATGATGTAATTTTTAATATTTGTCTTCATTTATCTTATACAAATATATTTAATTATGAAAAAATATGATGTGTTATTGTAAAAAAAACATGTTATTATAGAAATAATAGTATGTTGCTATTTTATTTTAAAACTATAAGTATTCACTTTTTAGTTCAAAATAAAAATATATTTGAATTTTGCTTTCATAATATAAGGACGGTAAAAGTTATATTTGTTCGATATAAAGTTTTGATATTTAATTTTGAAAACATATTTAGTTTTATCAAATTTGAAACATATTTCTTAAGAAATACATAAGCTTTTCAAAACAAAATTAAAAACATTTATTAGCTAATAGTTAACTACACTGTTACACATGCTAAAATAAAAAACCATATGAATAAAATGATATTAATTCAGTTTAAATCAATTTATTTAATGGAAAATAAAAATATTTTATATGTTTATAAGGTGTGTGTTTCTTAAATAATAACATATCAGTTTATTATAATAATGAATTTATTTGATCAGTGGTACAAAAATACAAACATTTTAAACATATAAATATTTTTATTTTTCATTAAATAAAATTAAATTGAATTAATGTCATATTATTCATATGATTAATCATCTTAAAATGTGCAGCATTATAGTTAATTATTAGCTAATAGATGTTTTTCAATTTTGCTTTGAAAAATTTATGTCTTGTTAAGGAATATATTTAAAATTCGATAAAACTAAATACTTTTTTAAAATTAAATATTAAAATATTATTAAACCAATATAAAATTTGTCGTACTTATATTATGAACCAAACCGAAAGATATTTTATCTTTATCTCAAAACCACATACTTATATTTTTAAAAGAAAATAGCAGCATACTATTATTTCAGTAAGAAAAAACATCATAAATGGTCCCTATGGTTTCCTCAAATCTGAAGTTTAGTCCTCATGGTTTAAAAACATCATAGTTGGTCCCTGTGTTTTCAAAACTTTAAATGTTTGATCCTTGTTACTAACTTTGTTAACTTTTGGCCGTTAAATGAAAGACATTTCTATCATTTCATTACGCAATGACACTTTATATGGTTTGTCTTACCTAAAAAATTATATAACTATTTAATATATATAGGGTCCCACCCTCTTCCCCTCTCTCTCTCTCTCTTTCTCTCTCTCTCTCTCTCTCTCTCTCTCTATATATATATATATATATATATATATATATACATATATATCTCAAAAAGGTCAAACCCCTACCCAGTTCTTCTTCCTCCTCAGTTCAGATTTGATAACCACCCCGCACCTGCACCAAATCAAAAGGAAACTCAAACTAAAGTCAAATCTATACTTATGGTTCTTGATCTATAAAAAAAATCCAACAAAACGAAAAGTTTTCTATACTATTCGATTAGTGTCTAAGTCCATAACTATTTTGGTATGTACTTGACGCGATGATGCATGGTCCTTTTGGGTTGCCTTCACCAAACCAACTTGATAGGATAAATTATCGAGAGAAAGTATTAAATATGATTTATTAATATATTATGAGAATAATATATTAAAGGAGAAATCATATTGTTTAATTAATATCAGTCAATAATTAATTGGTAATTAGTTTTGTGACTAAAAGAGATTAATTAAACTTAAGGGACTGGAATTATAATTATAAGATAATTGCAATTTGGGCCATGGATTGCCTTATATTATAAGGTGGACGAATTCTATGGGGGAAGCCCATATGAAATCGTCCAAGGCCTTGAGGAAAGGGCTCCATGGGTTACTTAGGGCTTAAGCATCCAAATTAGGGTTTCCTTGTTAGATAACCCTAATTGCCTCCTATATATATGGATCCCTTATGACCAAAAACGTGGCTAAGACTTCTCTAGGGTTTGTAGACGGTTTTGGGCTGCCTCTATCCTTTATCCTCTTCATCCTCTTGCTTATGGTGTTTGTGAACCATTACAGGAGTGACATTTGTGACTCTAAGCTTTCTAAAGTCAATACAAGGAGATTTGGGATTGTTATTGCTACATAACAATCAAGGTATGATCTTAAATCTATTCTCATGTTAATATGATTACTTGTATGCTAAATTAGGGTTTATAGTCTTGGATAACTTGCATGTACAATAGAGAAACCTAGATCCAAGCATTAGGGTTTGTATGAGCACATAGGATGTTCTTATGACCAAAACCCATCAGTGGTATCAGAGCCTAGACTGGTTTCTATTGTATTGATGAATTATATGATTGAAAAATTCGTTTTTTGTGTTTCTGGAGGCTGGACTCGCCGAGTCCATAGATGAACTCGACGAGTCCATGCCTGACTCGGCGAGTCGGCTGGTCAGATGGAGGGAAAACTGGGATTTCTTGTTGTTTTTGCTTAATGATAGTTGTCTTATCATATTAGATCAATATAAATCTGATTTTTTGATATATATGAGTATATTCTTGATCTAATTGAAGATATTTATCAATTAATAAAATATTTGTTTCCTTATGTGATAATTGATTAATTATTTTGATTAAATTGGTAAATTGTTTTGTAAGAAATCATTAAATAAATCAAATATGGATAATTATGTAATTAAATGTTAATTTAGATTATTTTTTATTTGATCCTTGTGTTATGAAAGGTTTCATATTTTCCCCTTTAGGTTTTATAGTTTAAATTTGAACTCAAAAGTTTTGTTGTTTTGAAATTTAAATAGTTAAAACCCTCATGTTTTGAAAAAGGTTTCAAAACTTTCCCTCAAGTTTTGGAATTTAAATTTTGATTAAAAGTTTAATTTTGATGTATATTTAAATTCTAACCCTAATGTTTTTGAAATGTTTCAAAACTTGCTCTCAAGTTTTGGAATTTAAAAGTTGATTAAAAAGTTTAATTAGGAATGTTAAATTCTAAAACCCTAGTAATGTTTTGAAAAGTTCAATTCACACCCTTATGGTTTTATTAATTAATTAAGGTGTATAATTAAAAGAGGTTTAATAAATCCATAAAAGTTTTGGTTTGCAATTTAATTGAATTAAAAGTATAATTATTAAATTTGACAACCTAGTATTTTAAAAGTGTAAAATACACCCTATACTATATATATATAAGATTAAAAGTCTAACATTATATATATGTATGAGTAAAAGTCAGTCTTACCGTTAGTAGGCCTCATTCACGAAGTTTGTCTATAAGGGGTGTTTAAGGAAATTACCTATAAAATGGCGATTGAATGGGTATCCACTCTTACCCACCACACTCTTGACTAGTGGAGGGCCGTTAGCCGAACGGGTAGGATAGGACGAAACCTTCCATTACAAGTATAATGAAATACAAAGTAACTAAATGTTTTCAAATTCCCAATCTTAGTTACTTAGGCAAAAGTGAATTGATGCAATTCCGTGAAATTACACTTTGTGCCCTTGCGAAGACGTTAGTGGAGCGTGTGTGGTTTACCGGCACACTAAATGGTTCTAAGCAAAGGTAGAAAAGGGTGACTCAATGTTTGTCATAGTTCGGTGGAGCGTGTGTGGTTTACCGGCACATCGAATAGGTGACTGTAACATGTGAGGGCACCATGTAAGTTTGCATGGTTATTCACACCCGCTTTGTGATCCTTGGCATCCCAGTCACAAACTAGAGGGGCATATCGAGATTTAAACATGCCATTGAAAGTCCAATGAATCTCAAAGGATCTAGGAGTTTTCAAAGATTTAAAACTTAAATTCCTTTTTCGTTTTTCATGGTAGAAATTAGTGAATTGTCATTCACTTACCTTCAAATATTGTGCAACTAGATTACGGCATCCCTTTTCTAGGTTGTAGCATATTGTGTTGGGTCCTAGCCTTAGTATCTCATTTGGGTGATTTACTAAGGACTCAATCAATCAACTAACTTGAATTTGTTTCTCTCGTTTTGTAGATGTCTAAGTTCGACAACTATGGTCTTCCCAAATCCCGTGGAAGAAGCATTCCACATGAAGATGGTATTCCACGATTCGATCGAGGAACAAGAAATCATGCTTCACTTCCTCCACCTCTTCCAATTGTTCTCCTTAACCCACAAGATCGAATAATTGAAAGGTTCAATATCACTAAAGCCCTATTGGAAATGAAACATGAAGATGGTAAACCTGTGTGTGCCCACGTTCTAGGAATGAAATCACACATTGATAGGTTGATAATGTTGGGTGTGTTATTCCCGGATGAGTTGGCTGTGAATTGGGTTTTTCAGTCACTTCCTGAATCATATAATGAGTTCAAAAGAAAGTATTATATGATGGATCATGACGACAACCTCATTGACCTAACTTACATGCTCATTGCTGCTGAATCAGAAATGATTTGGCGAAGCAATGGAGCATATTTGTTGGGAAATTCAACCGACCATGCTTCCGAGGACGTTCTAGGAGAACCGACCTCCGTTTGCTGCCAAAAGAAAGGGAGTTGGATACAAATCTTCCCAAAGAGCCTGAAGATTCCAGAAGATGGGAGAGTCAAAGTGTATGGCTTCGCTTCAGGTAAAATCCACTATCTAACTGCGTTAAGTTCCTATTCATTGATTCTTAATACATGATGTGATAAGATTGCATTTAAATGTTTTGCAAGATCGGTGAAAAGAAAGGAAGCTTGGTGAAAGAGCAAGATGAATCTAATCATGAGGAATGGATCTTGATCGCATGGACTTGAAGATTAGATTTTGAGCTTAGATAGTTATGATAGAGTTGTTAGAAATTTTCCTTTTGAAATACATAGTTTTCAATGGATTTTGCATTGTAAGGACAAATGTTTTCCGCTGCTTTTATAAATAAAATAAATTTTGGTTTGACTTATTTATTTATTTGTTTATTTCCTTGCAATGAAATCGTTATGAAAATTAATGTTTGAATATTTCTACAACAAATGGATATGATTCTTATTTATGGTGTTTATGGAAAAGTCGAGAATTTACCAAATAGGGAGAGTTTCTCATCGCCCAAGTTTCAATTGGACAGAAATTTGGAATCACGCAACTTGGTTGCATGATGAATGAGAAATTCCATATTTGGAAATTAGACTAATTCATTGATAAAGTGTCAAGTGAAGGACTAGGAGATCGAGTACACAAAGTTGTGTGATGGTCAAAGTCCACCATAATAGTAACAAGACATTCATCATGATTTACTAAAATTTTAGTAAATATGATTATACTTATAAGATTAAGTGTAATTCGGAATTGATTAAAAAGGTTTAAATCAATAGCAAAACGAATAAGAAGAATCAAGTAGGCAGAAAGATAAAAGTTTCTCCATTCTAAGAAAAAGGAAGAGTAGCTTTTATGCTTTATGATAGGTCTTAATGATTAAGAAACATATCTTAATTGATCCTCTAAGTAAGTCTTAGCACAATTGTATGTCTAAGAAGAGGAATCAAGAATTGAAGAAATGGTTAAATCAAAAGGTCAATCGTACTTCGTTCCAATAACAAGTCTTAAAGTTAAGATTGTGACGTCGAGTGAAAAAAATATTAATAAGGTTTATAAAATTCATCAAATGTGGATAGTTGTGATGTCTTGGATAAGACAAAGACCAACTAGGACCAATTTATGAAGTGTTTTGATATAAGCTACACTAACACTTGAATAATTGTTTGTCAAGAAATGGTTATTGACAAGAGAATCTTATATATCAAGGAGTCAGTGGGAGTCTTAATGGTCTTGAAAGGTTTCAAGAACAAATCAAATAAACCTTATCATTCATCACCAGCACATGAGTTAAGGTTTACAACCTATCGTGTTGACGTTATTTTGTTTCTGTGCTATTCCAGTTGAGTTAATTATGCATGTGAGTTCTATGAGTTCTCATTTTGAACGCATAAAAGGCAAGGCACCTTAATCAATGAAAGGTACATTGATAGGAAAGGGTGAGCTGCTTAACTACTTGGAAGACATGGTGGGCAGTTGTGCCACCATAAGGCAAGAAATCAAGATTAAGAAAGTTCGATCCATATGAGTTTGAATTTGTCGTAAACTTTGGTTTTGACAAATTCACATGGATAGGAACAAATACACCGTTTAAATCTAAGTGTCATAAGATTTCCTCCTTCATGAAAATGATTGTGAGGAAATGCTTTCACTAAGAAAGATTTTAAGAAGATAGTGATTGTAAAATTGCATTCTCGAATTCGATTATGGTTACGGTATCCCTTTCCATAATTTGAATTGTGAGGTTTAGCAATTAGTCTTAAGTGTTTAGACACACATATGAACTATCTAAGGCAAAGGTGTATAAGTTCGAGAAGCCTTGATAGAAGATTATCAAAGCATTAAGTATAGAAACATGGACTTAAGAAATTCAATATGTATTGTTTTTCTGAAAGTTAAGATGTTTATGAATACATGTCAAAGCTAGTGGGAGCATAAGTGTAACGACCCAAAATTTAAGACCAAATTTTTTTTTAATAAATCATTACTTAAGTAACATCATCATTCCAAAACATAGTATGAGTATAAGTTTTCAAAACACATGTTCGTTATCAGAGTAAACATTCCCAGGCTGTGTAATCTATGGTGTGTGCCATGCGATCACCCCGAGCTCTTTCCTCCGCTACCGGAAGTACCTGAAACCAAAACTGAAAACCGTAAGCACGAAGCTTAGTGAGTTCCCCACCCTACCACATACCATGCATAACCACATACTGCACATATTGGGCCACGCCCCCTATCTTGGGCCTCGCCCCCTACCTCGGGCCTCGCCCGTTACAACGGCCCCGCCGATCCAGGCCCCGCCTGGCTTCGAGCCCCGCTCGGATACATATCTGTTTTACTTAGGCCTTGCCTATCAAAGGGCCTCGACCGTCAACAAATAATAACACATAAACATTTCATAACACATAACTAACACATGCAACTGGTTCTGTCCTAAGGCCTCGCCCATGTCCTGCTACTGAGGAGTCATGGAACCCCATCCATGCTCCTAATGGTAGTGAGGTACGGGCCTAGCCCACTCTCACTCCTGTTCTAATTCGGGCCTCGCCCCTAATCTGCTTCTAGTGAGATATGGAACCCCATCCACACTCTCTTATTGGTGAGATATGGGATCTCGCCCACACTCACCTCCCTACCAGGTACGTACATGTATCACACAGACAACAAGTATAAACTATCATATATAAACAATTCCTTGGGCACCCGCCCGCTATTACTGGACCTCATACTGCAAACAATACTAGCATACTGTGCCTAGGGCTAACCCCCGGGTCTTCTACTCATAACTACATGGGCTGGCATTGTGGCCTTAGACCCATTCACACAAAGGGAAACTCACCTGCACTGGCTGAACTTGCTGATGATCACACTAGCTGCTGCCCGACAACTCACGGAACTCCTGCTCCCCTTGCTCCCTAAACTACCAATATCAATGCAACACTGAGTCTAACTGACCCCCGAAAGACAATCAAGTCCACCCTGGTCCAAAGTCAAAGTCCTAGTCAAAGTCAACCTTCCAGGTCAACCCTACTCGCCGAGTCACCCTACTGACTCGCCGAGTTCAACATGATCAGATTCCTTTGATTCGCGACTCGAGTCCCCGAGTCAGTCCATGACTCGTCGAGTCTACCGATTTCTGAGTCCAGACCTATTCAACTCACTGAGTCTCCACCCGACTCACTGATTCGAGTCATAACTAGAAGGGTTTGGGGTTTCGTGACCTGACTCGTTGAGTCCAAGAACAGACTCGCCGAGTCCAAGGCAATCTTCATACGACTCGACGAGTTGTTCATCCCACTCATCGAGTTTCTCCACAACTTCATGCTACTCGCCGAGTCCACTCAAAGGACTCGTCGAGTCCCTTCAGATCTCCTTACATGCAGAGGATTTTTGAGTCATGCATGGACTCCAAACTATAGATCCACCCTTCCCAAGCCTATTCCACATGTAAAGTTGCAAACTTTACGTGTAGAGAAGGAGATCTAGGCAAAATACGCCATTAACTAGGGTGTAAGGCCAATGGGCTTCAAAATCGACTCAATGGCTGATACTTTATGCTTCTCCAGGCCCTAAAACACTTGAATCTGAAGTAGCAACTCCAGATCCGGCTTCTAACCCAAAATAATAACATTATGGCAAAAGAGCCCTAACAACCACACATAGATCTAGGTGCAAAAAGGGTCCAGGAACTAGTTTATTACCTCCAAGTGCTCAGAATGAACTCACAATCCCAGATCTATAGCTCCTTCTTGCTCCTCCAAGTTCCTTCTTCCTTTTCCAAGCTTTAATGCACCTTCCAAGGCTCAACTAGGAGATATGACGGCTAGGGTTTGATATCCAGGGCTAAAGAGGCAGTAAGGAACCCTAGGAAGAAGATTAAGACATTTATATAGGCCCCAAGTCCTGAATTTAGGGTTTTCCACGCACAGACCATACTCACCGAGTCATCTTGACCGACTCGCCAAGTCAGTCGCTTACGCCTCGACCCAGATCCCGCTCGGACTCGCCGAGTCCCTCCTTGGACTCGCCGAGTCGGCCCTTAAATTAGGGCTTTTCTTTCCTTTCTTGGCCTTTGAAACTTTGGGTGTTACAACTCTCCTCCACTTAAACTAAACTTCGCCCTCGAAGTTTACTATACTCTATTGTCGGCGATCAACCTCCAAAGCCCCACCATCCATTCTAGCACCAGCTGCCTAACTTTGCTGGCATCCGTTCATTCATTCAGACCAATATCAATCCTTACAGATAATAATCTCGGGTCCATCCCGAGCCTGAACATCCTATAACACAACTTACTCAACCGACAATCTTTTGGTAATTTCCAAATACCGCACTGACCCCGCAAGGTTCACCCTTTCTTTCCTTACGCGCTTTCCTTGCCTCCCCAAGGCAATGCTCCATAACCATCTATCCCTTTTGCCGCGGTGAAGACCCTTTCCTCACCAAATCTATTACTCCCGTCCCTCCCAGTACGGGTCATCGTTGCCAGTACCCACAGGGCATTCTTCCTACTATCATTCGGTGTCGAGCACCCCACGATCGACTAACTGAATCCCACCATACTCTGCATCCCGCACTGCTACTGACTAGAAATCCTACTATTCTTATCTAGCTTCCGAATGAACTGAGACCATCCTGTTCCCTACCAACCTATCAATAACTGGATTACCGACTCTCACCGATTACTGACCCAGCACAACCACTAGTTGCTCCCAGCGACATTCGAAGATATTTCCGCCACCTATACTGCTCAATCTATTCTACCAGGCTGGCACTACAATTTCCTGGGATCCCCAATCCTACCTGTGCTGCTAAAACTCACGGGCCTCGCCCACGGGTCTCACCCAACCATACTACTGAGCCACCCGGCTCTTAGGTCTCACCTATACTGCTATCCTCATACGGGCCTCGCCCACGGGTCTCACCCGACTGTATCCTAGAGAGGCCTCTTCCAAGGTCTCATCTCTCCATGGCTATACAGGCAACTCCATACCATTCTCATCCATTCCCCATTCCCGATCCCTATCTGAATGTTAGGAGATAAGGGCCTCGCCCCGACTCCGCCAACGAGCTACTACAAAATGCTACGGCTGCCCCGTAGTCTTACATCACTTTCCACCACTGACTGCTGACATGAAAACATCTCCTGCTATTTGACCTCAAGATCCCCATTCCGACTCACATGAGCTCTACATGTGGCCCTTTAACCTGAATCCGAGCCACATACCCACCATCCCTTCACATGCACGCATTGATGGGAAGTTCTCAAACTCCCAACCCTGAACTTTTAAACGCTGAACTACCCCTTTTCCTTATCAGAAATCATATACCCGATCTGGATTCGCGTGCCCTTACCCTTATACACTCGGAGGATTCTCCCCCACTTGGATCCTGCTTACACCTTGATGATCGATGAGAAGAAATCCCAATCCTTGCTACCATAATCAATCCGCTGAGGAATCCCAAGCTTACCATAGCTAAGGATCCAACCTGTCCATTCTAAAACTTATACGGCTCTGAACTAGCGAGACATACCGAGTCTCTCCAAGGCATGCTACGGATACTGCACTCCAAGTAACCTTCTTCGATACAACTCATCCCTTAATTACTAACCAATAACCAAGGTATGCAAATGGCATATAACTCGATCACAATGAACCCGCTCGAAAATAAAATTCTCAACCGCTAATGATGCAGAACCATAACAATATAATCATGCATAAAATAAAAGAATTGAAAACAGAAGTCGCATACCTGCAATGTCCGGTGTTGCTCGCATCTCCAAAGTAGCCATCTGAAAAGCCCTGCCTCCTACCGCAGGCGCCTCCGCATGGCCCTGACGGCCGTCTGTGATCCTCAAAGTTGCAGGGGCGGGTGCCATCACCCATCCTGCTGAAAACAAACTAGGGCACTGGGCCTTCTTGTGGCCCCGCTGATTGCAGTGAAAACATATCAAGTCTGATCCCTGGGTGATGGTAGCAGTACAATCTCTGCTAAAATGACCCGTCCGACCGCACCTGAAACAGCCAGACTCACCACCACTACCACTCCTGCACGCGCCCCCGTGCATCCTGCCACACCTTCCGCATCGACTGCGGTGCTGATAATCCCTCGACCTCGAATCCGTTCCCTTGGGCCTTTTGCCCGAACTCGCGGCTACCTGAACCTCATCCGGCTTCCTCTTCCGGATCTGCTCCAAATCAATTTCCCTCTCCCTAGCCCGAGAAATCATATCCTCCAGAGTCTTACATTCGGACCTGCTCACGAACTCCCTGATGTCATCCCTCAGCATCTCGTGATATCGTGCCTTCTTCATCTCCTCATCCACGACATACTGCGGAACAAGAAGGGCTCTCTCTCTGAACTTGGCGGTGATCTCCGCCACAGTCTCAGTAGTCTGCGTCAAATCCTGAAACTCCCGGGCCAACTGCTGCACCTCAATAATCGGTGAAAACTCCGCTCTAAACCTCGCTGAGAAATCACTCTAAGTCATCGCATCCAACGCGGCATCATCACCCAAAGCGTGACCAATCTCCTCCCACCAATCCCTCGCTCTGTCCTTCAGAAGACAGAAAGCAAGTCTGACCTTGTCCTCCTCAGGACACCGGCTCGTACAGAATGCGTTGGCAACATCAGCCAACCATCTGCTGCTAGTGATGGGGTCCCTAGCCCCATGATAATCTGGTGCCCCGCAAGCCCTGAACTCTCGAAATGTCAAGGTACGCGCTCCCAACAAAGCCATCATCTCAGTACGGAAGGCTCCCAGCCTCTCATCCAAAATCTCCAATATACCCTCCTTGACCGTGCCAAAGATGACAGGAGTCTGAGCTAGAATACTGCGCGTAACCTCCGCTGATATCAACTCTCTCATCCGCTCCTCGAGATGCTCGGCCCCTAAACCCGAGCCTAATCCCTCTCCGGCGCCTAATCCGCCCACTGGTCCCTCTTGCAATGTCACCATACTGAAACATACAACATAACCACTATCAGAATACTCCTTCACTGCTGCAAGACCAAACATACTCACTACCAGGTTCCCGGTCTTGTCTCGGCCTTCCCTGAATCGAGTACGGATCCTCTGCTTTCAGTTGTACGGGCCCATACTACCTTCCACATCTATCCGTACTTTCCTCAGGAACTGCTTTGACTCCACCAGGTCCCTTTTCTACTTCTACTGCTCCCAGCACTACCTCATCCTAGGCTTACCCTAGGGAAACCTTTGACTCAACTCAACCAGTCCTCAGCTGCTGAAGGCCTCCTCGCAATGCCAATTAGCCATCACCTGGATACCATCACATGCGACGAGGCTCAGATAATCCTTCAAGTAAAAGACTCGTTCCTACAACGGTTGGACTCAAACAAGAGCAGCGCAATAGGACCAAATCCAACACTCTGAGATTATTCAACCCTGATCACATGTGACGTGACGTATCCACCTAATGGCTAACTCCCATCACTTAGAATCCCATAATGCACAAAGCAAGCAACATTCAGACAAGGGAAAATCTAACCATAACATACTCAAGCAATCATATCCACATAGCAAGAATCTGAACTAGCATGCAACACAACTCATAACTCAAGAATAACCTAATCAGGCTATCCTACTACTGACTATTCAGCACTATCATGCATATCAAAAGCACATATAACAGGCACATAAGGCATCCTCCCTAGATCCTTAGTCCTAATCTAACATGTTGTTCTATTAACTGATAATCAAAACATAAACTTTTATGGGTATTTTGGGGTACTTACTTGAGCTCGGTTGATTGCATGCACCACACCTCTTTTCTCTTTTCAAGTTCTTTTCTTTCTGAATTCTTTTTACTTTTATAAAGCCGTTTTCTTTCTCAAAACTCTCTTTACAAAACTATCTTTTCTCTTTTGAAAACTTTTTATCCAACCCCTCAGTTTGAGTTCAGGCACACCCGAGAGTATGCCCGAATCCCTCAAACCAAGGCTCTGATACCAACTTGTAACGACCCAAAATTTAAGACCAAATTTTTTTTTAATAAATCATTACTTAAAGTAACATCATCATTCCAAAACATAATATGAGTATAAGTTTTCAAAACACATGTTCGTTATCAGAGTAAACATTCCCAGGCTGTCTAATCTATGGTGTGTGCCATGCGATCACCCCGAGCTCTTTCCTCCGCTACCGGAAGTACCTGAAACCAAAACTGAAAACCGTAAGCACGAAGCTTAGTGAGTTTCCCACCCTACCACATACCATGCATAACCACATACTGCACATACTGGGCCACGCCCCCTATCTTGGGCCTCGCCCCTACCTCGGGCCTCGCCCGTTACAACGGCCCCGCCGATCCAGGCCCCGCCTGGCTTCGAGCCCCGCTCGGATACATATCTGTTTTACTTAGGCCTCGCCTGTCAAAGGGCCTCTCCCGTCAACAAATAATAACACATAAACATTTCATAACACATGCAACTGGTTCTGTCCTAAGGCCTCGCCTTTCCTGGGCCTCGCCCATGTCCTGCTACTGAGGAGTCATGGAACCCCATCCATGCTCCTAATGGTAGTGAGGTACGGGCCTAGCCCACTCTCACTCCTGTTCTAATTCGGGCCTTGCCCCTAATCTGCTTCTAGTGAGATATGGAACCCCATCCATACTCTCCTATTGGTGAGATATGGGACCTCGCCCACACTCACCTCCCTACCAGGTACATACATGTATCACACAGACAACAAGTATAAACTATCATATATAAACAATTCCTTGGGCACCCGCCCGCTATTACTGGACCTCGTACTGCAAACAATACTAGCATACTGTGCCTAGGGCTAACCCCCGGGTCTTCTCCTCATAACTACATGGGCCGGCATTGTGGCCTTAGACCCATTCACACAAAGGGAAACTCACCTGCACTGGCTGAACTTGCTGATGATCACACTAGCTGCTGCCCGACAACTCATGGAACTCCTGCTCCCCTTGCTCCCTAAACTACCAATATCAATGCAACACTAAGTCTAACTGACCCCCGAAAGACAATCAAGTCCACCCTGGTCCAAAGTCAAAGTCCTGGTCAAAGTCAACCTTCCAGGTCAACCCTACTCGCCGAGTCACCCTACTGACTCGCCGAGTTCAAAATGATCAGATTCCTTTCTTTCGTGACTCGACTCGCCGAGTCAGTCCATGACTCGCCGAGTCTACCGATTTCTGAGTGCAGACCTGTTCAACTCACTAAGTCTCCACCCGACTCACTGATTCGAGTCACAACTCGAGGGGTTTGGGGTTTCGCGACCTGACTCGCCGAGTCCAAGAACAGACTCGCTGAGTCCAAGGCAATCTTCATACGACTCGACGAGTTGTTCATCCCACTCATCGAGTTTCTCCACAACTTCATGCTACTCGCCGAGTCCACTCAAAGGACTCGTCGAGTCCCTTCATATCTCCTTACATGCAGAGGATTTTTGAGTCATGCATGGACTCCAAACTATAGATCCACCCTTCCCAAGCCTATTCCACACGTAAAGTTGCAAACTTTACGTGTAGAGAAGGAGATCTAGGCAAAATACGCCATTAACTAGGGTGTAAGGCCAAGGGGCTTCAAAATCGACTCAATGGCTGATACTTTATGCTTCTCCAGGCCCTAAAACACTTGAATCTGAAGTAGCAACTCCAGATCCGGCTTCTAACCCAAAATAATAACATTATGGCAAAAGAGCCCCAACAACCACACATAGATCTAGGTGCAAAAAGGGTCCAGGAACTATTTTATTACCTCCAAGTGCTCAGAATGAACTCACAATCCCAGATCTATAGCTCCTTCTTGCTCCTCCAAGTTCCTTCTTCCTTTTCCAAGCTTTAATGCACCTTCCAAGGCTCAACTAGGAGATATGACGGCTAGGGTTTGATATCCAGGGCTAAAGAGGCAGTAAGGAACCCTAGGAAGAAGATTAAGACATTTATATAGGCCCCAAGTCCCGAATTTAGGGTTTTCCACGCACAGACCAGACTCACCAAGTCATCTTGACCGACTCACCGAGTCAGTCGCTTACGCCTCGACCCGGATCCCGCTCGGACTCGCCGAGTCCCTCCTTGGACTCGCCGAGTCGGCCCTTAAATTAGGGCTTTTCTTTCCTTTCTTGGCCTTTGAAACTTTGGGTGTTACAATAAGTGTTATGTTTATAATAATCATCATGATAGTGGGAGCATAAATGTTATGATTGTATGATTATTAAGGCAAGTATTGCAAGTTGGCAATATTAATTATAGAAAACAAGAGTCATTCTTTGCAAAAGTCGTATGGATGGAATAGTTGTTTTGCAATAATTAAGGGAGAGAATATTATGCTTCATTTCAAATCTAAAGGCTTAGGTTGTGGAATGTTAATAACTTAGTCAAAGAAACATAGTGTGTTCTTAAAATTTCGATTATGATTACGACATTCGTTTTCACAATTCGAATTTTGAGAACATAGCAAATAAAACATTATGCGTCGTGTCCCATACGCTTCAGGTATAGGATCGATTGCAAATGCTTTAATGTTTGACCATTCTAAAATTTTCAAAATGTCTAGCACATTTAGAGAGAAAAGGGACTAGAATCGGTTTTGACTAAAATAATTAAACAACTATCAAAGGACAATCCAAACTTCGACGAGGATTGGTTGCTTATGAGTAGTTGGAAGCATGGTATTGAATGGACCATATCGACATTATTATGAGTAGAAAAGATTCTATTAAGAATGAGTTGTCATATGGAAATTATGGAAATGTTTCCATATTGGATGGACCATATCGACATCATTACGAATAGATAAGATTCTATTAAGAATGAGTTGTCATATGGAAAATATGGAAGCGTGTCCATATTGGGAATTGAATATTGAAAATCTATGTCTAGATTAGAAACTTTTATGCAAAAGGATGTTCAAAGGAATGTACTTTGAGTGAGAAACATCATATCTAAGGAATTGTCTTGTAACAATATCCGATAGAAGATTTTGTAATATCATTGGCAATAGTCTTTGTGACTTTGATGCAGTGACATTACGAAAGAATCATTGCATAGAATGTTAGAATCTAACATATTCTATAAGTAGCAAGAATTTGATATTCTTTCACTTATGAAAAAGGATTTGGAGTTGTGAAATGAGAATGATTGGAAATGTGTTCAATTTAATCTATTTCACAAAGTAAGAACCATAGGTAAACATTGTGTGCATGCTAGGAGCATGGGACAAGTGTAATAATTCAAGTAAGAAGTTGATTACCCGAAACAACAAATAATGAGTAATCGATATGGGGATAAATAAAAGGTGTTTTATTTATGCTCAAAGGTTTGAGGACATATGGGATTAGTATTATTCTTGTGTTTCACTTTCCATGTTTTGACTTCCTAAATAATTTAATTGGTTAAGAACAGTCAAATTATTCGAACGGGCCACAGTCGTTCATATGTTGGAAGTAGGTATGAATGAAGACTGTCCTGAATTGGTGTGTGGATTGTCAAAAAGAGTATTAGACATAAGTAAATGTTTGCTGCAACGTTCATGAGTGCTTATGAATAAGATTTGAGCATTGGATTAAACCCACGCTCACTTGGATCACTCCGTGAATTGTATCACAAGTGATTGGTGAGACGATAACATCTTATATTCTTGAAACCGAGATGTGTGAGTTGTATCTTGCAAATCGGTTGCACATTGATAACATTTAAACGCACTAGTAACTTGGTGTTATAAAACATATTGTTGTGTGTGATTCGGTGAGTGAGTGCAAGCAAGCATTGTATCAAAGTTTATCCGTTCCTTTTATCCAAAGTAGGATAAAAGCGATATCTTTGGGCCCCTCGATGATTTTGTGATGACAAACGTAAATGCTCGGCCATGCTAGGGCTAATTTGATTTGTTCAATTAGTCAGTCGTCATAAATCGGAAGTCGAGAAATAGTACAAAAATACTGATTAGAAATCATATCTCATACGATATCTAGAATGGAGGAATATATGATCCCTTATCTAAAGGACACGCGTATCTGATAGGATCAGAGTTCACAGCGGCTTTGGAAAGCTACGATTGCAGATCAGGATCCGAAGTCATACGCAGAATAGTTATTAGACTTATCCAAGTGGGAGACTGTTGGATTAGTGTCTAAGTCCATAATTATTTTGATATGTACTTGACCCAATGGTGCATGGTCCTTTTGGGTTGCCTTCACCAAAGCAACTTGATAGGATGAATTATCGAGAGAAAGGATTAAATATGATTTATTAATATATTATGAGAATAATATATTAAAGGAGAAATCATATTGTTTAATTAATATTAGTCAATAATTAATTGGTAATTAGTTTTGTGACTAAAAGAGATTAATTAAACTTAAGGGACTGGAATTGTAATTATAAGATAATTGCAATTTGGGCCATGGATTGCCTTATATTATAAGGTGGACGAATTCTATGGGGGAAGCCCATATGAAATCGTCCAAGGCCTTGAGGAAAGGGCTCCATGGGTTACTTAGGGCTTAAGCATCAAAATTAGGGTTTCCTTGTTAGATAACCCTAATTTCCTCCTATATATATGGATCCCTTATGACCAAAAACGTGGCTAAGACTTCTCTAGGGTTTGTAGATGGTTTTGGGCAGCCTCTATCCTCTCCCCTCTTCATCCTTTTGCTTATGGTGTTTGTGAACCATTAGAGGAGTGACATTTGTGACTCTAAGCTTTCTAAAGTCAATACAAGGAGATTTGGGATTGTTATTGCTACATAACAATCAAGGTATGATCTTAAATCTATTCTCATGTTAATATGATTACTTGTATGCTAGAATTAGGGTTTATAGTCTTGGATAACTTGCATGTACAATAGAGAAACCTAGATCCAAGCATTAGGGTTTGTATGAGCACATAGGATGTTCTTATGACCAAAACCCATTATATACCTTGGCTGAGTTGTTCATTATGTTTCTTTTTTTTTCTTAAAATCACTGAATCTTTCAGTTTACACTATCTCTTGTTTTGAATTTTTTGGCATGGCTGCCTTTTTCTACTCCTATATATATTCATTCAACCTTGTAAAACAGATAAAAAACGATTATTGATGAAAACACCATATGAAATCTTGGCTTAGAAAGTTCTTTTCGAGGTGTATTCAATCATGTTTTTGGTTTTGGATTCTGAAGCGATTGAAAAAACTGGAGAAAACGAGTGGTACATTTTCTGTTTTAGGGATAAGAAGTACCTCATTAGATTATGAACAAATAGAGCAACCGCTGCTGGTTACTGGAAAGCTATCGGACAAGATAAAGAGATTTATAAAGGGAGATTGCTTGCCTGAATGAAGAATACCTTGGTTTTCCACATCGGAAGAGATCGAAAACCAGAAAATCAAATTTTTGTGTCCGTATTAAAGAGAAAATACGGTGTGTGATTCAAGATAATAGTTGCAGACTGAGAGAGGGAAAGGCATATCAAAGATAAAGGTCTCCCGCCTTAACTGATGATTGTGGTCTTCACTGATGGAGAATAATTCAGGTTTATGATTGAAAGCGCTCTTCACATTCATCTCCTCTATAGATCCAACCAATTTTTAAGACTGATCATCGATTTGTATATTCGACCACCTGATGACACCACAAACTACCACTGAAATTCCATGAGGAATAAGTTCTAACAGAAGTAACACTTGAAAAAAGAGCTGATTCGACCACCTGTAGACATCGACCTTTTTTAGACCTTATAATTATCAATATATTAAGACATTTTAAATCAACATTTGGACAAATCTGATAAGAAAAAAGAGCAAAAAGTCGAAATAAAATTTGATGAGCAAGCTACTGTTGCAAAGGTAAAGCAAGCAAAAACCTAAAAGATCCTTTAATGGCTGCTACATTAAGAATGAAAAAGAGGGAGACAATATTGGTTGGAGAAGAAGAAAATATGGGTTTGGGAAGAAGAAGATGAAGGTAGGGGTTTGACTTTTTCTTTACCAGAGAGAGAGAGAGAGAGAGAGAGAGAGAGAGAGAGAGGGAGAGGGAGAGGGAGAGGGAGAGGGAGAGGGAAAGGGAGAGAGAGAGAGATTTTATAATTTAAATAATTATATTTAATTTTTCGTTTTTATAAAAAATAAGATAAAACATCATAAATGGTCCCTATGGTAGTGAAATGATGAAAATGCCCTTAGTTAACGGATAAAAACTTAACGGAGTTAGCAATAACGACCAATCGTCAAAAGTTTTTAAAGCATATCGACCATCTATGATGTTTTTAAACCACGAGGACCATTTATGATGTTTTTTCTTTCTGTAATAACTTATATTTTTTATAATAACATATCATAATGTTTTCATAAAAATAAATATATTTGTATAAGATAAATGAAGATAAATCTTAAAAGTTACAACATGTAAAATTTAAAAAATAATAAAATGATGTTTTTATACTTTAAATTTGCATGGATAAAAAATAAAAAACAAAAATATTAATGAAATATTATAGTTTGAATATTTTAGAAAACGTCTAGACAACAAAAAAATATTTATATATTAAATAGAATATATTTTCATGATGATTAAAATTTATATGTTTTAATTTTTTATTTATATAAGTGTTGCATTTTCTATGTTTCATTTGCCCTTTTATTTGATTTATGGTAATTACTAGTTAGTACAAGATTTAATAGATTTATATAAAATTTCACAAATTGTCATGGTATAAAATTTTACAAATAGTCCTCAGACAAGTTTCACAAAATGACATAAATGATCATTTTTAACATTCTTTCAATTTAAAAAAATCCATCTAACGGACATCAATGGTACGGACCATTTGTGTGAAAAGGTTTGCTTTGTAGGGACCATCAATGAAAAAAATGTTTCATATTAACTATTTTAGAGAAAAACAAAAAAGTTTAAGGACCATTTGTGAAATTTTTGTCTATTTTAATTATTATGTTTTTTATTTGCTAATTATAGCATCCTATAATTAAGTCATTAGCAATTAAATACTTATCAATTAGGTCCTTAACAAATCATTTATCATTTTGCTTATTAATACATTAAATTAGTAGCACGTCTTCATTAAGCATTTGCCAAACATATATAATAACACCAAACACATAATAACATTATTAAATCCTTAACTATTAATTACTTATTAATTAAGTCATTAACAAATCCTTTAACACTTTCAAAGCATATTAATACATTAAATCAATAACATGTTTTCATTAAGCATTTTTTTAAACATATTTAGCACTTTTAAACATATCTAATAGCATTAAACACATAATAACATCATAAAAAACACATAATAAAGACCTTAAGTATTTATCAATTAAGCCCTTAAAAAATCAATTAGCACATTCCAAGCATATGAACACATTAAATTTGTACCAAACTTCAAACATTTTCCAAGAATATTATGCACTTTCAAAGATTGTTAAACAATTATCAATTAAGTCCTTAACAAATCATTAAGGATTTATTAATTAAGCATATTAATAACAACTAGGAGCTAAATTACCAAAAAAAAAAAAAATGAACCTGAAGGGTGTAGGTGGTAGTCTGGTGGTGATGGTAGTCAGTGTTGGTGGTTATTATTGGGTGGTGTAGGACGCAAGTCAAGTGGGGTGACATTTGATCGTGGTGGTGATGCTCTTTAGCAAGAGGCGATGCTAGTATGGGTAATCATGGGTAGCAAAAGACTTGTCGGAGACAAAATGTAGGTTGCTGAAGCCACTGGTGGTTGGCGGTTAGTGTGGGTTGCGGTTGGCAACACCTTTCAATCAACGGTAAAAGAAGTTGGAAAATCGAAGAAATTGTTAGAAGTGTCAGAGAAAAAACATCATAGTTGTGTAATGGGGAAAAACCTGGAAACGTCAATCTAAAGGTAAAAGCCTTTAGTGGCGATGACCCTGTATTAGCATTGACAAATTGGTCAAAATGGAGAGAATATTTCCCATCATTTTTGGGGTATTAGCGGCAACGGGTATCACCGGTATTAATATCAAGACTTTTAATCGCCGATGGATCGAGAATTTTTTATTCAACGGTTGGGGTTTGTCCATCATCGATCACACGGATCATGATTAAAACGTTTTAGTGGTGATCCCGGCTATAATGGTGACACTTAAACATGTGGATCAAATTTTTCCGCTATTGCTTGCGTCGTCGTTATAGTTGTAATTCTTCAGGTGAATCATTCAAAATTTTAAATTCCTTAAAACCTCCTTGTTATATTCAAAATTTTATTTTAATAATACTAATATTTGAATTATAATCAACAAATAGTTTATTTTTAACATTTTTGGTCGCTATAAATTATTGGTGTATGATTATACTTCGAGTGTACTGCCTTGGCACTATATAGTATATTAGTATATTAACTTAAACAGCGCAAAAAAAATAAAAATCTTTTAACTATTTTACATGGCTCACACAAAAATAAATCAATATTTTGAATTGTATTAAATCATATGTTAGTTATTGAAAATGGATGGCGTCCTGGAGTCATGTATGAGTGGTTGTTTTGTTGAATAAAAACAAACCAAATTAGATAAAGGGGTATCATATATTGCTAACTAATTCCATTAAGATTCTTTTCTAAAAGAAACATTGTTTATTATTTTCCCTCGTGAAAAACAGAAATATATGTTTAATCAAATATTACGCTTTATTTTATTTTATTTCTTTCAAAAGGAATATAAAAGGAATATAATAGGTAGGATTAACATGAATCGAATATGCATTATAACTCACGTATACCTGACTAAAGTTAAATGTTTGTCATATAACTTGGATACATTACTTCTAGAAAACAAAAGTCAAAGATGCCTAACAAACTAATATATATATATATATATATATATATATATATATATATATATATATATATATATATATATATATATATATATATATATATATATATATATATATATATATATATATATATATATATATATATATATATATATATATAGGGTTATGTTCATTTGAGACCACCTATATTTTGTGAGACCGTAAGACGTATTTTATTTATTTATTTTTATTTTTTTTTAGTTAATTCATGTTCCAAAAATAATATTTAAAAAAAAGAATTTTTTAATTTTTCCATTTATTTTGCATTTTAAAATTATTTTTAGAATATGTACAGTATAATATTCTATTTAGAATATTTTACGTATTTTTCAAAAAAAATAGAATTTTTTTTATTTTTATTTTTTAATTTTTTTAGTTAATTCAAGTTCCGAAAATAATATTTAAAAAAAGAATTTTTAGATTTTTCCATTTATTTTGTATTTTAAAATTATTTTTTAGAATATATCAGTGTAATATTCTATTTAGAATATTTCACGTATTTTTCAAAAAAAAAAAACGGAATTTTTTTTATTTTTTTTATATTTTTTTTTTATATTTTTTTTTTATATTTTTTATATTTTTTTTAGTTAATTCAAGTTCCAAAAATAATATTTAAAAAAAGAATTTTTGGATTTTTTCATTTATTTTGCTTTTTAAAATTATTTTTAGATTTGGTCTCACGGTCTCACAAAATTAGAATGGTCTCAAATGAACCTGAACCTATATATATATATATATATATATATATATATATATATATATATATATATATATATATATATATATATATATATATATATATATATATATATATATTTATATATAGCTTTTACAGAATTCATGTATAGACTTTATAAAGAAAATCAAAGCATCCACGCTTTATATTGATTCAAGGTTCGCAGTCGCAAAACATGACCATATATATTATACATGTATACCCTTGAAAATGGTCAAGGAAATCCGTTGCCTACTCAACAAAAGGACCCTGGACAAATTAATGTAAGTGTTATAATATCCCAACCTATCTACTCCAAAATCCAAATAAAGCAAAATGAAATGAGAATCTGATTCCATGACTTTTCATTCCCTTCTTACCGAACAAACATGTGCAAACTCATATATAAATATCTGTTTTGACGTCAACTAAAATTAATCTAAACCATCAACCAAACATTTGTAGCTAAAATTAACACCAAGGATGTCGAAAACCCACAATGCAACTGCACATCACCACCACCATCATGAATCCTCAAAGAAGAAGCAGAAAGAAACACCACACAAGTTACTAGACACGCCTCCATATTCTAATTTCTATTTTATGGGTGATGGCTTCGAGAGACTCTCACCCCAACCTCAAGCAAATGTTAGAGTCACAAACTATTATGATCGCAAGAAGAAGTATGGGTTCATACAAAATGAGGACGACGTAGACACTAATGTGGATGCGGAAGCTGCAAATTTTATTGAATCCACGCACAGAAAGTTTGAACTTAGGAAATCCATTACTATCACACGAGGTTAACTATGAATAGCTCATACGTGAACCAATTTAATTTATTATGTTTGTTAATGTAGGTATAAGTTGAACAATCATTGTTAAATAATGTATATTCTTGTGTATGGATCAAATAAACAATTTATTTTCAGTAAAGTCTTTTTTTTTTTTTAAATGTGTATACAGTTCACCTTTTGAAATTGTTCGTGTTCATCTATGGTTTAATTAAGTATGGAGTGCTCTCCTGTTAACCACGAGACATACGAAAATGACCTGGTGGATCTTCAAAAACTCATAGATGAACATATTTCTTATAAGAATTCTTTGAACTTTTTATCTTAAACGGTTGCTTCTATAAAAACATGGAATTAAGAAATAGATAACTAAAATTGAGAAGGTATAATCCTATTATAAGGAAAAATGAAAAGTACATTGCTATTCATTGTATATAACCATTTATTAAGGGATATATAAAATTCTCATTTTTATAATTTTGTTATTTGAAAATGTTCACGTGTGAATGTTTTTTCTTATAATTTTGTTCTTGTAACATGCATTCATTTCAGTGGGCGTACAAAAGTTGGGATTGTTGTTATGACTAAAAATGAGTGCTCTTGACTAGTGATTTTGTGTGGTTATTATGTTTCAATTATTCATTGTATAATTAGTTGTATGTTTTAAAAATACTACTTAGTCAGAAACGAATGGTGTACTCTTTTCTTTATATGCAATTATTTTCGTAGTATTGAATATCTTTTGATTGTTTATTCAGGGATTTATTATACCAAGGAGGTACAAGGGATTTTTAAAATGGAAGTGTTTTAAATCTTTGTGTTTGATATGATTTACAATGGAAATTATACATCCATTTTTAAAAAAAAAATCTTATTTGATTTGAAAAAGATTTTGAATGTACATATATTAAGAACACAAAATTATCATTCTTTCTCTTGTTATTTGTTTGTTATATATATAACTCTTAATAACAAATTATAAATAATGGTAAGATTAATTAAATTATGTTTTTTGTTAACTGATTATTTGCAAAATCTTTTTATTAAATGTTTAAAATAACCTTAAACCATAACTAACATAATTTTCTGAAAAAGTTTATCCAATCATAAATAAAATTTAAGTGAACAAAGTATTATATCCATTAGGTTGTTCATTGTTAACATAAAAATAAATTGAAAAATTGAATACTATAAAGTGAACTAGTTCATTCTTATATTTGGATATTATGATTTGTTTAAGCGAAAAATGGATTTATTCTTTTGTATTACCCTAAACTTCTTTGGCCTTCTACCAATTATATATTACTAAATGAAAGAAATATGTTAAGTAACCTAAAACTATAATAGAGGTGAATAAATAGATAATCTAAAGTGACCGAGGCTCGTGTTGACATAATTCTCTTAAAAGGATTAGTTGTCTGTTTTCATGGCACAACAGCCTAACAATATACATTGTAGGAGATGCTTATTTTGTTGGTAATTTTACTGTCATTGTAGGAGACATTTTGTGTGATTGAAACTAATATGTGAGTTAACTGATTTACATTTGTAATCTATATTATATGTTTGGTGTGTGTGGAGTGCACACATATATATGATCGAATTATAAATCGGTACAACAAAATGATGGTTGTTAAGGGGGCCGTGCCCCTTTTCATGTCCAAGGTGTAACTGTGACATCCCCAATTTCACGGCCAGAAAAGACCGATTTGTTTATGCTTTATTTTTAAAATCAGAGTAATCGTTTAAAGAAAATTGTTGAGGAATTTGTCCCCAAAACAAAATAAGATAAGAATTTATCAAAGCATTTCTTAAAGAAAAGTATTTTCATTATATAACAAAATCCCGGGGTGTCATGTTCCGATACAGATACATAAGCATAAACAGAACTTACATTTATTTACACTAATGATTTACATCTCCTTTAATCTCTCAGTGAAATATGTCTTCGTATTGATACCTGTGATATAAAGAAACTGAGTGGGTCAGGCTTGGGAGCCTGGTAAGCATATAGGGTTTTCAACCCACAATAATATAATTATTATATTCAATCATCAAACAATCAACCCAATTACTCATCCCCATTTTCTTCTTTATTTTTTTTAAGGTTTTATCCTAAGAATCGACTATCCTTCCTTCATTCATTCCTAAGGATTGACCTAAGGAATTGGCACAAAGCCCATTGCTGCCTGAGGTTAATCTACATAGTACTAAATCCATAGTTACCATCGTTTATTTACATCGTACTAAATCCATAGCTACCATGGTTCATGTACACTGTACTAAATCCATAGCTACCATCGTTTTATTATGAGGCACTAAATCTATAGCAGTCAGGGTTTTTAGAGTACACCGGTGAACATCAAGTCCACAACACCTACAAGTTGCGAGCTTGCTAGTGTTCCACTGGACTGTCTAGAATAGTCCGTGGTTGTCATCTCTACTCTGCTGAATGATGGGGGCCATCATTTGGGTAAAGGTTTCACTCATTTTTCACCTGTCACCCTCGTCTCACGATCTATATCATCTTTCGTCTCATCCTCAAATTCATCTTTCATCACACACCAACTATTTCATCTATCCATCTCTACCCAACATATTTGTAGATATAAATTACATATATATAATTTAAATTATTTAAAAACCTGTATAAAACATTCGTTCAACATCCATCTCAAGTAAACAAATAACATATAAACACATAGCACATATTGCATAGCAAATACTTTATATCTATGCGGTAGAAGAAAGTAACTATACACTCACACATATAAACAACAACATATATACACATAACACGTATTTTAAAAAATACTTCATATCTATGTGTAAGAAGAAAGTGACTATACACTCACTTGATCAGAAGCTGATCAGACAACACTACAACTTGTAGAAGTAGTATTCTTGGGTAGATCTGGAAGATTTTTGCAAAAACCGGGCTCCTCGCGGGCAGGGCTTCGGCTCGGGAATCTCACTTCTCGGGATCCTCGGGGCTTCGGAACTTGCTTCGGGGCTCGGGAATGATACCGGGGCTTTGGGATATAATTGGCACGCAAAACTTAGAGAGAAAGGAAGAAAAATGGCAAGGAAAATGGCTGATCTCGGTTTCTATTTATAGGCTGTTGGGTCTGGGATTACGTTGGGCGTAATTTTGAAGTACGTTGGGCGTACTCTTCGGATAAGCTTTGGTATGCGTGCTACGATCTTCAAAAATTCATAACTTTCACATACGAACTCCGTTTTTGACGTTCTTTATATCCACGCGTAAGTGAGATTATGCTCTACAACTTTCATTTAGACTCCATTGGCTAATTTTGATTTTATTTTTATTATATTATTTTTAGTAGGCCGGAACGGGAAAACTCCGTTATAAATTCATAACTTCTTCATTCGATGTCTGTTTTTGTCTGTCTTTTTACCGTTGGACTACTATCAACAAGATCTTCGATTCTCGTTTAGATTGTTTCGGCTAAAAACTGCTCGATCTCAAATCGAGTATTCAAGCTGCATACCGCTAAGTCGAAACTTAGAAAAATCATAACTTACTCATACGAAGTCAGATTCAGACGTTCTTTTTATGCACGCTCATGGTTTAACGAACTACATGACTTTTGTTTAGATCGCTAAGGCTAAATATCAATCTAACGTAAATTCACTTTTTACGTTGTTCAGCGTCGTGTCGGTTTTGTCGCGAAACTTTGACATGTCATAACTTCTTTGTTATAACTCGGATTTCGACGTTCTTTATATGCACGAAAACCTTGTGACATATACTACAACTTAGTTAAGGTTATTCATTCTAAATAATCTTCTATCAACAAGTCGTTTTTGACGCTTATCGTCTCTTAATTGATTAGCTCTGATCTACGGGCGTTACAGTAACACCCTAAAAGGTTTTGGAAATTTGAATTAGAATCATAGTGGAAAATCCCAAATTTTAATGGGTAATTATGTTAAAATTGAAAAATCTTGTCAATTTGGAAACCATTGATTATGTCATTAATTCGGGATTTACTTAACTAATTCATATGACAAAAACCCTAATTGTCTAGTTTAAAACGACTCTATTCTTTGAGCTATGATATACTATTCTCGATGGTTGATCGGACCTGACATGCTGTAACATCCCAAATTTCGGGGCCAATTTTTTTTTTTTTATTAAGTAACTTGTAACAAAGTTTATCAAAACATTTCCAATTGTCATATCAATTTATAAAAACATAACAACGTGTCTGAAAACCATATCATCAAAAGTAATAAAATCAGAGTAAAATCCCAAAAACTCTATGCAGAAACCGTGAGTGTGTGTGTGTGATGCGCCGCTACACCACCAGCTCCTTCCCCTTATGCGAAGAGGTACCTAAAACCAAAATTGAATTGTAAGCACAAAGCTTAGTGAGTTCCCTCATCATACCACATACTAAAACAACATGCATAGTATCGGGCAATTATGGGGTGCCCGACCTACCCATGTCAAGCCATTCGGAGGTGCTGGCCTACCCATGTCAAGCCGTTCCAGGGTGCTGACCTACCCATGTCAGGCTATTCTGGGGTGCTGACCTACCCTCCGGTCTATCTCAACCGAACACGGGGACTATTTCACCCCCTACCGCTAACATATAGTATCATATCATAATCATGTTATCAAACATATATGGGGTGTCCGACCTACCCGTTGGTCCTAGCGACCAAATCGGGGACTAGTCCCCTCCTACTGATACTATCTTACATAGCATACCAGCATACACACATATCAAACAATAAAAAACTAGACAATTATCACAAAGACAATTACCTAAACTAGACAACTCCTAGTGGGCCGGCCTTGGTGCCTTAGACCCACTTCTACTGGAAGGTAACTTACCTCGAAGTCGTGTAGTGTCTGCGCTGAAACCAGCATTGAAATCGACTTTACTCAACTCCTCAATCCCTACACAACGATCTTTCTCGATTACTATGCATACTAATAACATTACAGGGTCAACCCAAACCCATGTCAAAGTCAAGGTCAAAGTCAAGCTCCAGTTGACTCGACTCGCCGAGTTGGCCCGCCAACTCATCGAGTCCATATACCATCATCTGTATCGAATTCAACTCTACTCGTCAAGTCTAGAAAGAACTCGACGAGTTCTTCTACAATCATAACATCGGGACAATCCTCAACTGACTCGCCGAGTTCTTCCTTGAACTCGTCGAGTTCAGCTTCCTTATGTGAGCTTGTCCAGTCTGTGACTCGCCGAGTTATATGAACAACTCGTTGAGTCCATCTTCAAAGATTAGGAGATTGCATTGGACTCGCCGAGTTTGCTCAAACACTCGTCGAGTCCCATGATTCCAAGGTCCCTTATGAGCCTGAAGAACTGAGGGACCTTCCATCCTATCATCTGATCCTTCTACAGAAAGGATTTGGTGGTCATTAGACCCTGACTCGCCGAGTCCATCCCTGACCATTACTATACAGTCGATTTAAATGGGTCTTAACACACCAAACCCATAGATCTGGCCTCCTAATGTCAATTTTACACATAAAGTTTCAAACTTGGTGTACATGGATGGGGTCTTTGGCTCAAAAATCCATAAAAGATGCTCTACAAGATGCATGGGATGTTTATGGCAACAAAGTGGGCACCTTTATGCCATAAAGACCCCCAATAGCTCTAGATCTGAAGCACAAACTCACTTCTTATACCAAATCCCGAATCCATCTGGAACGACCAAAATTCCGAAACAATTAAAACTTTTCAAAAACAACCCATTTTAATAACGTTGTTACAAAAAGTTTTTCAATACATTATTTAACAGAGTATTTTCCTAGGTCCATTTCATAAAACACCAATGTGAGGAACGGTATGATCAGGCCTTTGCCTTGCCACAGACTCCTGAGAACCTGAAAACATGAAAACCACAACTGTAAGCCCGAAAGCTTAGTGAGATACCCCCAAAATACCAACCACATATACTCCCTTCCAAGCCACAACCTTCCGGTCCAAAACATATCGCCTTCCGGCCCATAGCGTAATGCCTTCCGGCCCATAACACATAGCCTTCCGGCCCATAACATATCGCCTTCCGGCCCATAAAATATAAAGCATACATATCATGACAGAACATAAAAAAACCATGCATACCGGGTTACACTCCAGACCAGACAACCATGCACATAACATGTAATCATATAACAGTTCACAGTTAGCAAATCGATCAACAGATCACATAACATATCATTACTCTAACCAAGATACCAGCCTAGCCGATCACTAGCATAACATCACCCTACGACTCAGCCAACATAATAATTATGCACATATGCCTTTCCAGGCCATGACCTTCCGTTCCACATCGCATTGCCTTCCGGCCCACAACATGTAATGCCTTCCGGCCCATAACGTAACGCCTTCCGGCCCATATCCCGCAATATCATACATCAGACAATTACCCGGATTTCCATCCGATAAAAGGGTCGGCCTTGGTGCCTTAAACCCGATAGATATAGTGAGGATAACTCACCTTGAAACTGCCGACTGAACAGATAACTCAAGCTGCTCCGATCACTGATACGATCTCCACCACTGGATAGCCACCAATGCACTGAAATCAAAACCATAATCAACAATTACCAATGTACCCCTGGAAACCACTGGTTAACCCTTGGTCAAATACTAGGTCGAAGTCAACCCCTGACTGACCCTACTCGCCGAGTCAACCCTATGACTCGCCGAGTTCCCATACTCAAAACTTCACTTGATCTGCGACCTAACTCGCCGAGTCACCCCGAGACTCGCTGAGTCCAACAACTCTGAGTCCACTCGCACACAACTCATCGAGTCATCCCTTGACTCGCCGGTTCTCGACTCAACCAGAAAATATTTGGACTCTTTGCCAAGTCTCGCTGAGTCCAAAAACAGACTCGCCGAGTCTAAGGCTATCATCAACCTACTCGTCGAGTTGTTCATTCAACTCGCCGAGTTTCAGGCCATCTTCATCCAACTCGTCGAGTTGTTCTTCCAACTCTTCGAGTCTCAGCTCATCTTCAAGCAACTCATCGAGTCCACCCATGTGACTCGCCGAGTACCACCAGTCTGAATCCATACAGAAGCGTTCCAGACCATGCAATTGATCCAAAACATAGATCTAGCCTCCTACAACTCATTCATCACGTAAAGTGGCAAACTTTACGTGAATCCAAAGAGATCTATGCATTTTGCACTTTAGGGCTAAGGTTTGGGACAAGATAGCTTCATCCAACACTCAACACAGGGACTTTCCTGCATTCCAACTCTCCTCCATTCCAGATCTGAGGTAGCAACCTCAGATCTAACGATTCCAATATCACCCAAGATAAGCTTCCCCCAATCCCCAAAATGAAGGGACAATATAACAACAACCTAAGAACGAGATATTACCTCAAAGGAACGCCCCAATCTGCAAGGAACTCGAATCCAAGCAAAGCCCTTTGCTCCACACCTTCAATTTTCCAAACTTTCTTCAACAATTACTTCTCCAAGCTCCAATCCACTCAACAATGGTGCTTCTCCATGATTTTAGGGTTTCTGGGACTCAAGGGGGGTGATAAAGAGGCTGGGGAGGAAGCATAATGCTCTTTATATAGGGCTCATTCCCGAGAATTAGGGTTTTCTCCACTCAGCACCTACTTACCGAGTCCATCTCATTGACTCGCCGAGTCGGCTATTTAAGACGCGACCAAGTCGTGACTCTACTCGCCGAGTCCATCCATGGACTCGCCGAGTCACTCTTTCCCAAATTACACTTTTAGCCCTTCCACTCAACTCTTGCTATTTCGAGATGTTACACCATCCTCACTAGGGCTTAGAAGGATGTAGAAAAGGTCCAAAAATCAAGATCCAAGCAATGAATAGACAAAGTTTCAGCTTCATACCTCAAATAAGCTGGAAATGAGCTTAAAACTTTGGATCTTCTTGTTTCCCCTTGATCTCACAAAACTCCTTCTCCTCTTCAAGCTTCAATCACACAAAAATAACACCATAAGGCTCAAAAACAACTAGGGTTTCGAGTTAGGGTTTTCTCTGGATGATAGGGGCTGAGTTGGGGCTTTATAATGTGTTTAAATAAGGTGCAAACCCTCAATTTAGGGTTTCACTCAAAAGCGTCTACTCGCCGAGTCAGTCTCCCGACTCGTCGAGTAGATAACTAAAACTTCGTGCAGATCACAACCCTACTCGAAGAGTTGGGCCTCCAACTCGTCGAGTCCCAGAGGAAAACATAAGAAATACTTGAATTGAATGCATACCAGGGATCGGGTATTACAATATGTTATTTGCTTGTGTGTTGGTACTTTAGGGGATCTAGTTAAGCGTTGGATTACAGTTTTGTTTTATGTTTCAAATATTTCAGATGACCGCAGGAAGACAAATGCGTAACCGCACACATCCTCTTGATTTGACTTATGATTTTGGGAAACTCTGATGTTGAAATGTTTTGAAAACTATGTCTATAAACAATTAGTGAATTGGATTGGTTTTAAAAAGTTTAATTATATCATGATTTTTATGGATGTTACATTTTTGGTTATATATCTATTGGTGTATACCAATAATAGCATGGTATCTAATGTTAAGATTTTTCCAGTTTTAAAGTCCCACAAGAAAAAAAACAATCATGATCTCAGCACGATTGATATTTTGATCTTACTTTTCACCATTGAAAAGTAATCCACTTCTATTCTCAAATCATCTAGCCAAAAAACTTAAAACTTAGGAATTGGGGATTCCGGCTCTGCTTTTTGTTGTTGGTTCCTACTGTTATTTTTTACTAGAACCAGACTGATAGACAGTCTAATGGACAAGTTTCAAATTGGTTTATAAAAATAAGAGTTCCTCTATTGAATCCAAAGGTGGAAGAAAAGTTCAAAGTGGAAGCTAGAAAAGCCGGAATGGAATCAAACTCATCATCGGAAATTGAACCTATAGATCAGGATCAGTCATATGACAATCAAGGAGAAACTGCGGCCTCTGCTTTTAACTCCAAATCAGTGAATGAAACTCATGCCATTCAGATGACCTAAATCGGTTATCATAGGTATCTTGCTATGTTTTAATTGCTGTTTTTCGTTACTTTTAATTGTAAAAATAAAGATTTGTATAAGTTAGTAAATTTAATTATTCATTAAAATTTCAAATATTTTTCTATTCCTTTTGACATAAAAATGCAAACTCATTTATGCATGCTCTGAAAGTACCCTTCTGGTTTTAAAGTAAAATAATCACCAATAAGTTAGTTCTTAGAATAATTTTCCAAAAATACCTTTATGGGTTTTAAGTAAAATCATAAATATCATACTTTACGGAAGGTATTTACAAACTAAAATATGATGCTTTTTCCAATCTTGCTTCCATAAAAAAGTAACAATAATAATTATGGGTTTTTTTTTTCTCTTAGAGGGTCTATATGAAAGAAAATGTTGTGACTACGGTGGGAATGTTGGAGATGCAGGACAATAAGAGGGTAAAATTTTGTTTACTTATTAGACATAAGCTCCATTCATTTCCACCATTTAGATTAATTTTTAATATGTGGTTTTTTATAATTATATATTATACTAATTTAGAACTCCTTTTTGAACAATACCTTGCCATCATTGGATAGATTTTTTTTCTTCTGCCTATTTACATAACTATTAATCCTGAGGCCTTATGTATGCAATTGCTACGTGTTCAACTTACCACAACTCTCTACTTCCAATTACAAACCTACACTTCTCAGCATCAGATTAGATTCACCATCTCTGCTTCTTCTTTTTTCCTCAGTCCACCGCCTCCATCGTCAGCTTCGTCGTTGAAAAAACCACCACCATGGACGGCCGTTCTCCGCTGCCTCCCCTCATTCACCTCTGTACAACTACTCAGATCCTCAAACAAACTACTAACATCTTTTCCATCCACCACCACCTCCTCATCTTCATCCTCCTCTCATTTCTCATCCTCCCCCTCTGTTCCAGCACCGAAACCGCATTTACTCCCTTGCTTCCTTCATCGACCATGACATTTCCATAAAATCACTCCTCTCTCATCTCCACATATCTTCTAATCCTGCCTCCCCACCTGCGATCACCCACCGCCATCGTGTCTGGTCATTCCTCCAGCTTACCCGTGTTGGAACCCTAGATGATGATTTCTTCTCTAGAGATGAAGAGATTGATCATTGATTCTTCGGAACCCTGCCCACACTACAACTGAATGGCACCTCATTCATAGTTGACTTCTTCGATCCCCAACGAGGGTTCTCTAATTTCGTATCCAATAATCGAATTAGGGTTTCAGAGATTGTGCGTTCTCATGCTAAGGTTTCTTTCAAAGCAATCGAGGCAATCGAGATTGAAGAAAAGATAGATACCGATAATACCAACTCTCCTCTAATTATTAAAGAAAATGAGAGTGATACCATTGATGATCTGCAGCTTTTTGTCAAGAGGTTTGAAGTAGAACATCATGAAATGACTGCCTTATTATTTCTTCTCGGAGTGTTATCTGCTTCATACGCAATATGGTTGATTTTCTGCCAAAATAATCAGCTCACTTTAGCCTTCATTGACTCTCTTCTTTTGTCTAAACTTATATATCTCATTTTTGTGTATTTAGGGTTTTCGTTACTGATACAATAAGATTGTTACTTGTAAGGATCGGAGAATTTTTACAGTTGTTCATTCTAATTTGAAGTTCACAAAGCTTAGGATTGGAGTTCTTTCATTGAGTGATACTAGGTAATGGAACAACATAATTCAATGGTATGAGTGTGTGTGTGTGAGAGAGAGAGAGAGAGAGTGAGTGAGAGAGAGAGAGAGAGAGTGTGTGTGTGTGTGTGTGTGTGTGTAAGAAGGAGAAAAAGGCTTGTTTAAGCTCATTTAGGCTTGCAAGCTCACTAAATTGATCGCGAACCGGGCTCAACCTTCTTTTTAAAGCTCGAATCGAGCTCGAGGTTCTTCAAAATTAAACGAGCCAAGCTCAAACTTGGTTAGGCTCGGGCTCAGATTGGCTCGTTTACAACCCTAATTTTAAGTAACACATCTTTATGCAAGGTAAGTCTCATTGCTAATTAAAACATTAGATTCAATAATAACTTTTGGCTGCTTATAAATTTTAATCTAAAAACAAAGTGTATTGTTATTTCTTGCATTATTACAGATTTAAGTCTGTGTATATCTATCGATATGTGTGTGTATGGTATGTTTCATTTTTGTTTTCTTTTTTAAAATAATGTCTTTCGTTTTTCCTTTTCTTAGGTTGGAGATGGTTTCGTCTGAGAAAAGGAATCACTGTTTTAAATAGCAATGTATGCTATTGTACTTTGACTATTATGCATTTGTAAATGGGTGAGCTGCAGAGAATAACAACATACTTTATTGTGTAGTATGGTTTCAAACAAAAGGAACACATTCCAATCCATGCATCGCACGTGGAACGCTTCTAGTTCGAATTATAATCAACACAATTTATTTTTAACATTTTTGGTCGCTATACATTACTGGTGTATGATTATACTTCGAGTGTATTGCCTTGGCACTGTATAGTATATTAACTTAAACAGTGTAAAAAAAAGTCTTTTAACTATTTTACATGGCTCACACAAAAATAAATCAATATTTTGAATTGTATAAAATCATATGTTGTTATTGAAAATGCATGGCGTCCTGCCTTCATGTATGAGTGGTTGTTTTGTTGAATAAAACAATCTACAGTCAAAAGTGTTTGAACTTCGAACGAAAATAGATAAAGGCGTATCTAATATTGCTAAATGAATTAGTAGTTCCATTAAGATTCTTTTCTAAAAGAAACATTGTTAATTATTTTCCCTAGTGAAAAACAGAAATATATGCTTAATCAAATATTACACATTTTTTATTTTATTTCGTTCAAAAGGAATATAAGAGGTAGGATTAACATGAATCGAATATGCATTATAAATCACGTATACCTGATTAAAGTTAAATGTTTGTCATATAACTTTCCATTGATGAACTTGTATGATCTTATATAAGTTGCATTAATTCTAAAGGAAAGGTCATTTTCGTATTTGCAAAATACTAAGCCAGATGAGTTTAAGATTGGAGTGATTCACATCAAAATCTTTATTGAAAATTATTACGAATGTCTTGCAATGACTGATGTGGAGTTGTCTACTGTGAAGGGTTTGGAAATAAAAGCTCCCATGAATCCTACGAAGACTCAAGCAGAACTTTAAAGATATGCTGATGGAGAAATCTGCTTGAAACCCTTTGGGTTAGTCTTTTCTGGGAAGGATAATTCGGGAAGCTCGAAGAAATTTTTGTTTCAAGTTGCTAAGGTGGAAAGATATTCAACTTCGCAATATACGAACTTAGTTGTTTGTATGAACCATTGCAAGAAGAATAATGAAGGTCATAAGAAGGAACTGAAGAAAATTATTAACTGGTATACGGAGATTCGAAGGGTCATGCTTTACTCTATTCAAATTCTTACCAATTGAAGACTTCGACTTTAATTCCAAAGGGGGAGATTGTAAGAGTGAATTTTGTTGTAATTAGTCAAAGTATTTCGTGTCTTCGTGTGATCTATTCTCCGTTCCTTATGTAATGTATTTTTCTAAGGCATTGTATTCAAAGCATAACGCTTAGTCCTTAGAATATTTTTTGTACGCTTTTCTCTCCTATAAATAGGAGTGTTTACTAAAGTTAGAATAACTGGAATAGAACTGGTATTTTGTACTCAGTAAAAAACTTGAGAAGCGTAATAGAGCTGAACCAGAAATCATATTTACATCTGTGTTCAAATCTCGCATACTTCTTTTTGATCATTTGAAACTCTGATAAATTTGATTGTAACACCGAAATTTTCAAAATAAAATTTTCATTTAAAATAGTTTATCTCTTTAACACTTTTCATAAAAATCTCCTTTTTGTTTTAAATTACAATACATGACCCTTATGTTCAATAACTTAATAAACTAGGATCCTCAAAAAAAAAAGTTTTCATCTGGTGTGTACAATCGAGCCGGTGGCGTCCCGTGATCCGGAGAAGACCTGAAACACATAACACAAAACACTGTAAGCACGAAGCTTAGTGAGTTCCTTAAAATACCACATGTATCACATACTAGCCACTCGAGGCTATAACTCTGCGGGCCCTTGGGCCCTAACTCTGTGGACCCTCTGGTCCTAACTCTGTGAACCTTTCGGTTCTAACTCTGATACACTCTGATATACACATGGCATAAATCACATAGAAATATTGCAGTGAAACACATCACATAAATAACATACAATAACTTTGTCACATAACTCTAATTACCACTCAAGGTAAAGTATAGTGAGAAGACTCACCTTGGATATCTCGGTAAATCTCTAACTCGGTTGAAATATGGTCTAGCCTCCTCCTGATCACATAAGGTAAATACTCTCATAAATATAACTCTCGAGACTAGACTAAACTCTCTCTTGGCATCCTCAGAAGGGTAAAAGACCATTTTACCCCTTTCTTGGCTCAATGGCCCCATTGTTGACCAAACCCTAAAAGTCAACAAAAGTCAACGATCAAACTTTGACCCGACTCATCGAGTGCACTTGGGTGACTCGGCGAGTCTACACGTGTTCACTATCTCTCTAGTCTCGCTTGGCACGTTGAATCTTTCTCCTTACTCGACGAGCTACACCTGGCATGAATCGCAGGGCCACCCCGACTCAACTCGCCGAGTCTCAAGATCAACTCGGCGAGTTCCACCTTGAACTCCAGTCCTCTATCCCCCCGCTGACTCACTGATTCATTTCCCCTAACTCGGCAAGTTACTCACTGAGTGACTTACGGGAAACCCTAGCCCTACTCGCCGAGTCTGCCCTTGGACTCGGTGAGTTCATGCTATGCATAAAATCAATTGGCCTCCTGAGGGCAGATATGTTCCTTTGATCCATAGATCTGATGTAGCGCCCCGATTCCAGGTATGAATTTAAATAAAGAATAATTGGCCTTATGTCCTACTCGGCGAGTTGGTTGCCCTACTCGTCGAGTAGCAGCGGGAATAGAACGTGTGTTTAGTGACCTACTCGACGAGTCCACTAAGGGACTCGGCGAGTAGGAGCTGGCAGATGAAACCCTAAATTCTGGGGGTTTTACACCCTATTTAAAGGATCATTGGCCTCCACCAGCCTCCCCTTACTGCTTCTTATCCCTCTCAAACCGTAAATCGTATGTGTGTGTGTTCTTTGGTGTGTTAAAGCTTGGAGGAGTAACCTTGGAGAAGGAAACACTTGAGGTAGCAAGGAAAAGCAAGGCCAGGAACTCGTGGGAAGCTAAGAGATTTCCTCAGTCATCACTCTCTTTTAAGTTCATTTCTCTTTTAACCTCTTGGATGGGTGTTATGAAGGGCTCTCCATGTTTAAGCTAAGATCTGAAGTTGTAACTTCAGATCTGGACTTCCCTTGACCTCTAGATTCATAAAGTTCCCAGCTTTTTCAAGGATGAGACTCTCCCAAGGTGTAAAACTCCATTAAGATCTTAGGTTGATCATTTAGGGCCTTTAGAGCCCTGCATGTGCGTAAAGTTTGCAACTTTACGTGATAAACATGCCTTAGGAGCTTGGATCTGTAATGTGGGACCTTGCCATGGCTTAAAAAGCATCTGCATGGATTAAGAACTGCAAGGACTCGGCGAGTTGAATGAGAAACTCGGCGAGTCCGTTGAAGATGGCCATGAACTCGGCGAGTTGGATGAATAACTCGGCGAGTTCGTTAAAGATTGCCTTGAACTCGGTGAGTTGGCTAGGGCTTCTTCAAAATCTTGGCCATGTATGAACTCGACGAGTTAAAAAGGGAACCTTGATGAGCCAATCAAGGATTTCACGACTTCTCGAATTCAGGAAGAACTCGGCGAGTCAGTGACCTGCACTCGGCGAGTCGAGACAACATAGACTGTTGACTTTGACTGTGGACTTTGACTTGGACCAAGGGTTGACCAGTTGAATTCTGTTGGTTTCTGGTAATTGGGAGATTTATGAAAAAGGTTGTATGGTATATATAGGTGGTGGAGTTCGTGTTGGACCCGGGAGTTGAGCTTTCTTATTTCCGATGACAGTTGCGAGGTGAGTTATCCTCACTATACTAAGGGGTATAAGGCACCAAGGCCGGCCCATTGGATATGATATCCTAGTAGTTGTATTATATTGAGTATGAGTTAGTTATGCATGCTAGTTGAAACGCTAGAGGGTATGCCTGTGGGACTACCTGTGATACTGATTGATTGCCTGTATGTGCATTATTTGTTACATGCTGATATGTTATGTGGGATGGGTTGAGGTCATACTGCTCCGTGCGGTAGCCAACAAACCTTAGAGTATTCCAGATATGAGCTGAGGGCCCGATAGGCATTCCAGACTCATACTGAGGACTTGGGAGCATTCGAGATACGAGTTGAGGGCACGATACACATTCCAGACTCGTACTGAGGGCTCAGCGACAATCCAGATGTGAGCTGAGGGCCCGATAGGCATTCCAAACTCACACTGTGGTCCCAGGGGTATTCCAGTCTGTTAAGCTGTGGACCAGTTATGTGTTGTTCTGCTCAGTTTGTTATGATATGTTATGGTGTGACATGGTTATGTGGATTGTATGTGTATCGGTATTTTGGGGGCAACTCACTAAGCTCTCGGGCTTATAGTTTCAGTTTATTGTTTCAGGTACACCAGGGGATCGCGGCAAGGCGAAGGCATGATCGTACAGCTCCTCCTATTATGTTATGTTTCTGGGAAAACTCTGATATAAATGCATTTTGAAAACAAAGTTGTAATCTGTGGATGAATTCGACATGTTTTGAAAGTTTAAATTTGGCTTGAATTTTTGGGTGTTACAAGTTGGTATCAGAGTCTTGGTTTGAGTGAATTGGAGGAACACTCGTGTGACTCCAGTCTCAAATCAAGGAAAGGATTTTCAAAATGATTGTTTCAAAAAGGTTTTCAAAATAAATAAAGGAGGATGCAGGGCGTAAGATCAGCCGGAGCCAGTAAGTAGACCCCAAAATACCATACAAGTTAATTGATTATATGATATGATAGAACAGCATGTTAGTGCTACGCTAGGGATCTTCAGGGAATTGCATGATAGAATTGTCTGAATACTTGATGCCTACTAGCCTAGGGTTTTCCTTATGTGAGATTGACATCATTACTGTAGTTGTCTAATGTATGAATCATAGTTGTACATAATTAAGATCTTATAGCCTGAGAATGTTTTATTTGGCCTTATGTTCTATTCTTGTTTGACTGGGTGCTTGGGGTAGTATTGGATATTCGAAAGTCTATAGGTTCCAGCGTTATGTATGGCTAGCATACATTAGTGTTGCAGGGTTGGTGAAAGTTTCATGGATAGGAGGGATTGAGTGAGACCGGGAGGTTAGTTATGAGATATTTAGCATTCCTCTAGGAGTGAGGATTGAGCGCTCACCATGTTGTGCATGTTGTTAGGGTGTTGTGGGGATACTTGGGACGAATATGGGTAGGTGTGGAAGGTAGTAGGGGCCCATGCTACTGAAAGCACAGAAACTATATGCGTATCAAGTAAGTCGCAATCCCTAGGGTTAGTAGGGAGTTGGCTCCAAAAGATTTATATGAATTATCTGATATCTTGTGATATGCTTCAGAATGGTGATGAAGAGGCGCTTCGTGGCTGGATCCGGTTCGGGATCAGGATCATGGGATGGAGGCCAGGAGGGACCGACAGCACCTGAGCCAGTGGTGCAGATGGGTACAGAGGAGTTGGATGCCAGGACTCAAGAGATCCTGCATGATGAGGTTGCTGCTGCATTCCGAGCTCAGTTACCAGAGATGTTCGGATCGATCAAGACCACCATGGTGGAGTATTTTGATGACCGCTATGCAACCCTTGTAGAGACAGCCGCCGCAACAGCTGTATTAGCGATGGGAGGAGGAGTTGGTAGAGGTTTTCAGTACAGGGACTTCGATAACACGAAGCCTCGTACTTTTGATGGGATGCAGGATCCCATCAAGGCTATGAGGTGGATTTCAGATGTGGAGGGGTGTTTCTTCACTTGCTCGTGTCCTGCTGACCAGAAGGTCAGGTGTGCTCTGAACCTACTTAGGTCTAGGGCCAATGACTGGTTGAGACTTACGACTGGGTCATACTCTGATGATCAGAGAGCTGCTGTTACTTGGGAGCAGTTCAGGGATATGTTCCGTGCCCGTTACATTCCACGGGTTGAGCGGGAGCGATTGTCACATGAGTTTTTGAGTTTGAGACAGGATGGGGAGTCGGTGGCGGAGATCACCCGAATGTTCACTGAGAGGGAGATGTTTTTCCCGGAGTTTTCTTCAGAGCAGGCTCAGATGACCCATTATCTGAGCATGCTCAAGACGGATATCCGTCAGTTTGTGTCTACCCGGCGATGTGATACTCTTCTAGAGTTGCAGGAGGCCGCCAGACGGTGTGAGTTGGAGATTGAGCAGCAGTTGAGAGAACAGCGGCAGGCCTCAACACATTATCAGCCGGCATCGAAGCGGTCTAAGACCGCTGATACTAGGATTGGGGGTCAACAGAGCCGCACATGTGGGAAGTGTGGCAAGGGTCATTCTGGTGTGTGTTGAGCTGGTAGTGGATGCCACAAGTGTGGCAAGGAGGGGCATTACGCGAAGGACTATCGCCAGGCCGCTCTAGTTCAAAGTATGAGGTTATATTACCATTGTGATCAGGTTGGCCATTTGAAGGCCAACTGCCCGTTACTCGCCGCCAAGCTGGTGCAGGCTCCAGCGCTGACTACTTTGAGGATCACGGATGGGAGACCAGTCAAGGCAGAGCCTCCAAAGGCTCAGGGTCATGCCTTCCAGCTTACAGCAGAGGAGGCCAGAGCAGCACCAAATGTGGTTGTTGGTATGTTTCTATCCTTATCTCGTTTTTCTATATCTGTTGCATTCTTATCTGTTGCACTTATGGTTAGGTACGCTTTTAGTGAAATCCTTGCCTTCTTTGGTCTTATTTGACTTGGGGACGAGTCGGTCCTTCATATCTCATACATTTAGTAGGGGGTTCAGTGCGCTAGTGGGCGAGTTAGAGTGTCCATTGCGAGTGTCTATCGCCAACGAACACGGGGTTTCTGCTTCTTCAATTTATCGAGGGTGTGACTTGGAGATTTCCGGGGTGTCACTTCCGATAGATTTGATTCCGATTCCCATGGGGGAGGTATGCGTGATTGTTAGCATGGATTGGCTCAATCGATTCGGTGTCATGATCGACTGTGAGGGGCAGCGTGTAGTAGTTCGAACCCCAAGTGGAGGAGAACTGATTGTATATGGCGAGGGAACCAGATTGGGATCAGGGTTTTGTTCAGCTGCCAGGGCATGGCAGTACATTCAGCACGGGTGTACAGGTTATCTAGCGTATGTGGTAGATACGCGAGTCAGGGACCAGATTTCGGTTTCTGACGTACCGGTGGTCAGGGAGTTCGCAGACGTATTCCCGGATGAGTTACCAGGGATACCTCCGGAAAGGCAGCTCGAGTTAAGGATCGACCTGGTGCCAGGTGCGGCCCCTATTGCTAAGGCACCGTACCGATTGGCACCGCCAGAGATGCAGGAGCTGTCATCGCAGCTGCGGGGACTGCTGAGAAAGCAGTTCATTCGACCTAGCAATTCTCAATGGGGAGAACTGATAGTTTTCATCTAGAAGAAGGATGGTTCGCACCGGATGTGTATCAATTACCAGGAGTTGAATAAGTTGACGGTGAAGAATCGTTACCCACTCCTGAGGATAGACGATCTCTTCGACCAGTTACAGAGTGCATCTTGGTTTTCCAAGATACACTTGAGGTCTGGGTTGTTGGGTTTTGAGCATTTTAACACTCCTATGGTGTATATGCAACCCTATAAACCTTGGATCTATGTTTTCTCTATTATACATGCAAATAAGATCTTTCCAAGGCTTTAATCCTAACTAGCATATTATGAAGTTCTCATACTACAAAATACTAGTTAGATAACATACCTTTTGATGTAGCTTGATGTCTTCAAGCTTTAAGAGCTTAGCCCGAATAGTGTGGAAGCCTCAAAAGGAATCACAAATCACCAAACACCTTGGAAGACTTTAGAGAATATGAATACTTGGTTCTCTCTAGTGAAATCGGCTAGCCCTTCTTAGTGTACCACACTAGTGCCAATTTCACCAACCAATGACATCTTTATATAGTATGGAGACTAGGGTTAGACCCATGACCTTTCATTTCATATGATCCATGGGTTAAACACTCCATGGACTATCCATGAAAGCTTAGCCCAACCTAAATGAACTTGGCGCATTCCATATATAAGAGTCTATATTTAATTAGTTCATTTTGATCACTTAATTAATTCTAAATTAATTCTTGATCAATACTAATTAAATAATATGATTCCATATTAATATATTAGAACTTATAATATATTAATATTAATCATAAATATACTATTCTCAAAAGACTATCCATATAAATTGTGTTGGTGAAGTGCAACCTAAATGGACTGTGCCGGTCGGGTCAAGTACATACCAAATATAGTTATGGACTTAGACATTAATCCAACAGTCTCCCACTTAGATAAGTCTAAAACTATTATTGAGTATGACTTCAAAACCTAACTGGCAATCATAGCTCTTAAAGCCGCTGTCGAACTCTGATTTTGTCAACAAACTTGTCCATTAGATAAGGGATCATATATTCCTCCATTCTAGATATCATATGGATTGAGACATGGATTATAGTCATTCTCTCTGTCCATTTGTTGTTTCCCGATTTCCGATTCATGACGACTGACTAATTGAACAAATCAAATCAGTCCTGGCTTGGCCAAACACTCACATGTGTCATCATTAAATCATCGAGGGGCCCACTGATATTGCTTTTATCCCGAAGGTAAAAGGAATGCATAAACTTCGACTCATATGGCTTGTTCTGCTACTTGTTGAATCATACACAAAGGCACTTTTTATAACACCGAATTATCGAATACTTTTTCGTGCAATCAATGTACAACCAACTTATAGTAAGAACTCATATCTCTAGGTTTGAAGAATATAAGATATTATCATCTCATGATCACTCGTGATAAAATCCATGAAGTGATTCCAATGAGCGCGGGTTGAATCCAATACTCAGAACTTATGAGCACTCCTGAGTGTTGTAGCCCTTTTTCCAACACCTTAGACCTCTACAAGCCAACCCGTGACAGTCTTGATTCATATCTACTTCCAACATATGACCGACTGTGGATGGTTTGAATAACTTAGTCATTCCGGAAGAATAACCTAGTTTATTCTCGAAGTCAAAACATGGAAATTGAAACACAAGAATAAATGAACCAGATATAGTATCAAACCCTATGAATATAAATAAACACTTTTATTTATCACCATATTGATTACTCATTATTCATTGTTTCGGTTTTATCAACTTTATTCTTGAATTTAAAACAATAGTTGTCCCATGCTCCAAGCAAGTATACTATGTTTTTTAAACACTAGTCATGCCATACACCAAGTATGCATACTATGTTTGTCTATGATCTCTACTTTCTGAACTAGATCTATTGAACATAACTCCAATGATCCTCTTTTCACAGTCCCAAATCCTTACTGCAAATGCAAGAATTCCAAATTCATGCGATTTACTAAAATCTGTTATATTCTAAACTTATATGCATTGATCCTCTTGTAATGATTATGCACAAAGTCAGAAAGACTTGACAACAACCATTACAGAGCATTCCAAAGGAGATCAGCTCCTTAGAAACATCCTTCTTGCATTAAGTTTCCTAATCTTAAACAGATTGAAAAATTCTAACTTTGAAACATTTCCAGATTCCATTTTGACTATCACTTCTGAACAAGAGTTGCCTCCTTACAGATTATGTCAAGATGGTCCTTCCAGAATTAATATTACACTTCCAATTGTCCTTGAGCACCTAATCTTTGGTAAACCTTAGATCGTCCTCGACAATTGTTTAATCCTTTTAGTCATATCCAATTCTAGACCTTTTCCCTTCTTAATGCCCCAGGCATTTGGAAAATTTTAGAACGGATGAATATAGCACATGTAATCGATCCTATATTCGAAGCATATGGGATACGATTCATGATCTCTCACATAAAGACTAAACCAGTCTTTTGCTATAATATTTCCATTTCTATTTGCCAAGTTCTCATAATTCATATTATGAAAAGGGATGCCGTAGTCATAATCGAATTTTACAATGCAAATAATGGACCCATATATAGAATTTCCTTATGTTGAGCCATTCCAACATGAAATTCATATATATTATTGACTAAATACGATTAAAACCTCAATCTAAGCTTTTAGATTTGAGATGAAGTATAATTTCCTCTCCCTTAATTATTGCAGAACAACTCTTTCCCAGTTGAAACTTTTGTTTTCTATAATTAACATTGCTAACTTGCAACATTTATCATAATTATCATGGTCCCACTAACATGATGATTATTAGCATAACACTTATGCTCCCACTAGCTTTGACATGTACTCAGAATTCAGCTGGACTTCTAGAAATCAATACTTTATTGACTTTCTTACCAAAGTTCAGATTTCTGATACTAGATTGTTTTGATAAAACTTTATCAAAATCATACACCTCTCTTAGATAGCTCACATGTGTGTCTAAACAATTTTAGAACTATGAAAAGGGATGTCATAATCATAGTCTCAATTGTTTAGACCTTTCCCACTTCTCACAAGTTCATGGTAGTGTGTCGGTAAACCACACACGCTCCACTAACGACTTTGAGAATGCAAATATCACAATTGCTATCTAGCTAAAGTCTACTTAGTGAAAGTGTTTCCTCACCATCATTTTCATGAATCGGAGAGAAACCTTATGAAACTTAGATTTAATAGTGTATGTGTTCTTATCCATGTGAATTTGTCAAAAGCATAATCACAAGACAAGGTTAGTGACAAATCCAAACTCATATGGACTGAACTCAATCTTGATTTCTTGCCACCTGGCAGCTCAAGGGCCTGCCATTGCTTCCAAGTTGTTGCGCAACCAATTGAGAACTCAAAGAACTCATATGCAAAGCCAACTTTAACTGGAATGGGCACAGAATATGTCAACATGATAGGTTGTAAACCTCAAGTTGTGTGCTAGTGAAGAACTTCAAGTTTTATTCTTGATTAGTTCTTGAGAATTTCAAGACCTGTAAGACTCCCACTGTCCTCTTGACCTATAAGACTCCCTTGTCAAACATCCAAGAGATAGTGCGGATTCTAATCAAGGCAAACACTTCACACAATTGTCCTTATTTGGTCTTTGTTTTATCCAAAACATCACAACTTACCCATTTCAAATGTACAAGAGTAGGAAACTTTTACTCTTACATTTGACAAGTGTTTTAAATCTTCTTTAAGACATGTCACTCAAATTACAATCTTGGATTATGACTCTAAGACTTATATTGGAACGAAGTATGACTCATCTTCTTGACTTAACCATTTCAACAATTCAAGATTCCCTGCTATGAGATGGTTATCAGACATGGAGGGGTGTTTCTAAACGTGTTCATGCCCTGATGATCAGAGGGTGAGGTGTGCTCTGAACCTGTTAAGGTTTGCGGCAAAGGATTGGTGGAGATTGACCACGGCATCATACTCGGATGTGCAGAGGGTTGCGGTTTCATGGGATCAGTTCAGAGAGATGTTCAACACTCGTTATGTTCCATAGGTCGAGAGGGAGAGGTTGGCTCAGGAGTTCCTTGAGCTGAAGCAGGATTCGGAGTCGGTGACAGAAATCACCAGGATGTTTACTAAGAGGGCGATGTTTTGCCCTGAGTTCGCTTCGGAGCAGGCTCAGATGTCCCGATATCTGAGTATGCTAAAGAGAGATATCAGACAGTTTGTATCCGCGCAGAGGTGAGAGACTTTGTTGGAGTTGCAGGAGGCCGCCAGGCGGCGTGAGTTAGAGATTGAGTTGCAGTTGCGTGAGCTGAGGCAAGCTCCGGTGCAGTCGCAGTCGGCGACGAAACGGTCTAAGACCGTTGATTCCAGGATGGGAGATCAGGGCATCCACGTTTGTGGGAAGTGTGGGAGGGGTCACACCAGATTTTTTCGGTCTGGTGGTGCACGCCGCAAGTGCGGAAAGGAGGGGCACTATGCGAGGGATTTTCGGCAGTCAGCGCCGGTTCTAGATTTGAGGATTTGTTATCATTGTCATCAAGTTGGGCACTTGAGGGTCAACTGCCCACAGCTTGTTGCAGGATCGGTGCAGGCTCCAGCACTGGCCACTTTGAGGATCACAGATGGAGGTCAGGGTGGAGCGGAGCCCCCAAGGGCTCAGGGGCGTTCTTTTCAGCTTTCAGCAGAGGAGGTCAGAGCAGTGCTGGATGCAGCTGCGGGTATGTTCCTTTCTTGATATCTTGTTATCTTGTGATGATTGTGGTGTATCATTATCTGCTAGTCTCATTGTGTGGTTTTTCGTTCTGGTATCCGTCGTTCCTTGAGGGTTTGGTATGGTTATGGGTTTTCGTTGTTTAGCTGCTTGGGATTCAGCGGTATTTCGGTCGGCCGAGAGCAGGCTGGTATGGGTGAGTAGCAGGTGAGCGGGGTGGGATACAGACCTATGGCGTTGATTGTGGAAGACCTGGGATCAGGCTGGGATCGAGTATGTATGATGGAGATAGAGTTCAGAACCCTAGAGGGCTAGAACAGTATGCATGGGAGGATTTCCCGGAGATATAACTCGGAATGATGGATGCTAGTCTAGCGGTCCGGATAGACTGATGGCCGATAGGCTTTAGAGATTGTTTAGCTGCTTGGGATTCAACGGTATTTCAGTCGGCCGAGAGTAGGCTGGTATGGGTGAGTAGCAGGTGAGCAGGGCGGGATACAGACCTATGGCATTGATTGTCGAAGACCTGGGATCAGGGTGGAATCGAGTATGTATGATGGAGATAGAGTTCAGAACCCTAGAGGGCTAGAACACTATGCATGGGAGGATTTACCGGAGAGATAACTCGAAATGATGGATGCTAGTCTAGCGGTCCGGATAGACTAAAGGCCGGTAGGCATATCAGTCAGGTCGAAGGCTCGAGGGATGGTCCAGCCAGACTGAAGGTCCTGAAGGGCGGTCCAGATTAGCTGAAGGTTTGAGAGTGGCCCAGATTGGCTGAAGGCCTGGTAAGGCAGACCAGTCATGCTGAAGACTCTGCAGGTATTATTAGATCGGTTCGAGGAAATGAGTTGGGTATGTGGTGATGTGTTAGCATTAGAAGGTCTGTCCCCGGGTATTGATTGTGATTAGTGGAGCTGGTGCATGGACTCGAGAGTCCTTGCGAGCAGGTTCAGGTAATGTGTGTTGCGTGGTTAGTGGTTATGCTATAAGGGAATGTAAATTCATGGAAGTAACAACGCAGGGTTATGATGGGAGTGGTCCAATTATGGTCATTGAGCAGCGAGATTTCGGCAGTGGTATGGGATCACATCTGGGTTGGATGGTTGCTGAGGCTCGGCAGGAATGCATGGATGGAATTTTGGATTTCCAGATAGATTTGTTTATGTGGTGAAAATTCATCCGGTAGTATGTTTGGAAGTGTCATTAGTGTATCGGGGTTTTCCTAACCCGAGGACACTAGAACCAGTTCGGTGCGGTTATGAGATTGCGTTGGAGAACTCGTGGGAGTTGCTCTAGGGCTAAAGCTTGTGTCATCCTGTCAGCAAGAAAGATAAAGTTGGGTTTCGGATTTCGATGGTTGAGTCTTGGTTATCCTAGTTCGGTGAATGCCAGGCGGTGCATTGCAGGGATAATTTCGGAGTAGAGTTGTCGCAGACTTCGAGGACGAAGCTTAATTTAAGTGGGGGAGAATTGTAACACCCCGTTCCTTAAGTGTTTAATTATGAGTCCCTGAGATTTAAGAGGAAGGGTAATTCTGGTCCTTTTACGAGAAATGAGTTTCATCCGAGAAGGTTTCGGGCTGGTGTATGTGTTAGAAGCATTGGGCTTCTCGTCACCCCGGTATAAATGTAAAGTTATTTGGGAGCGGGTTTAGATTAGAGGAGTTGCGGTGTTTTGAAGTTGATCATTGTTTATAGATCTTTGTGGTATAAGTGGAAAAAGGGTCCCATGCATGCGTGGCATGCATGCAATTATTTTTGAAGTCTGGCTGGGTACGCCCAGCGTAAGCTGGACGTACGCCCAACGTAAAGGGGCGAGAAGTTGCGGGTGGCCGGGTGAGTACGCCCAACGTACCAGTGAGGTACGCCCAACGTACTCTCAGAAACCCCAAACCCTAATTTAGGGTCATCCACTATATAAGGAACATGTTGGTTAACCCGTTAGCCTCCTTATGCTCATCCTTAACCTTAGAAAACCCTAGAAGACCCGTATTCCTCCATTGTTGGGTGTGTTTGACATTGGAAAGCTCATTTTGGCAAAAGAAGGGCTTGAAGGAGAAAAGAGAAGTTGTCAAAGAAGAAGAGGAACGATTGGAGCTTGTAGATCTGAAGAGATACCATCCTTTGGAGCTTGTTTGAGGTATAAAGCTTCTTGCTTGACATTCATATTGTGTAGATCTATGTATTTTGGAGCTTTGACACCATTCTTGTCCCAAAAGTCCTCACCTTGTTGCATGTATCGAATTAGTCAAGATTACATGTCCTTTCAGACCTTTGGAGAGGTCTTGAGTGAGAAAAATGAGGTCCCAAGGGCTGTAGTGGTTCCATGTGTGAGATATATAGGTCTTAATGGATTATGACCTTGGATTAAGAGCTTATGGACGTCCCAAGTGATAAAGTTTGAGACTTTATTGACTCTAATCATATTTGGCCTAGGGATCTGAAGTTTAGGCTTAAGAGCTTAAGCCATTAAGAGGTTAGAAGGACTTAATGAGTATTGCAGTTACGCCCTGTGTAACCCTTGTTTACGCCCCGCGTAGCGGGCCAAATCCCCGATCCTCAGTCGCGTTTCAGTGAGTACGCCCCGCGTACCAAGGAGGGTACGCCCAACGTACTCCTCCTGTTGGACTTTCATTTTGGGCTTTTGAGTTTGGGCCGTTGGTGGGCAGTTGGTTATTGGGCCAAGTCTGGGAATTTATGGATAGAGTATTTTGGGCACAATTATTGTTATGGACATTGGATCTAGGCCCATTTGGTGAGGTGGGCCCAATTTGGTACATTGGGCTAATATTGGACTTTGTATAAGATTTGGACTTTGGTCTTGGCCCGATAAGTGAATGTATGATTGGCCTAATGTTTATTTTGTTATGATGGTTAGTTCGGGATTTGCGGTGAATTGGTGATTCGAGAGTCTGCTTCTTCAGTTTAGAGTATCGGCATTCGCGAGGTGCGTTATCCTCACTATATCGACAAGGTCTAAGACACCAAGGCCGACCCTTTATTGGTTTGAGATTCGGATATTGTTCTTATGTTATTTCTTTGATATGTATGCATCCTGGTAGCTAGGATGGTATATGCTAGAGACCTAGTTAAGGTTGGTTTCCCGATATGTAGAGTGATGCTATGCTAGTGACCGGTTAGGTCGGTATCCTGGTTAGGGTAATGATATGTTATGTGATCTGCTTGATCGGTTTGTTGACTATGAATTGTTATATGATTGTATGTTATGTGCACATGGTGGTTTGGACCGGAGTTGGGTTGAGGCGGGTCCTGCTTTGTGCTGTAGGCCAAGATACCCAGGGCGGATCGGTTGTTCCGAAGGCCCAACGAGTGGTCCGGATAGGCTGTAGGCCCCATGAGGGCGGACCAGACGTGCCGAGGCTCGGAGAGTGGACCAGGCCGACTAAAAAAGCCCGATGCAGGCGGACCAGTCATACTGTAGACTCAGAGAGTGGACCAAGTGGATTGAAGGCCCGTTACGGGCGGACCAACCACACTGCAGACTCAAAGGACATGACTAGACACGGAGGGTGGACTGAAGGCCGATACGGCAGACGAGTCACACAGTAGACCCGATATGCATGGTTGTTCTATGCTCTGTTATGTTATGTATGCTATTTATGTTATAGGCCTGAAGGCAATATGTTACGGGCCGGAAGGCAATATGTTGTGGACCGGAAGGTCGTAGCCTGGAAGGGTGTATATGTGGTTGGTATTTTGGGGGTATCTCACTAAGCTTTCGGGCTTACAGTTGTGGTTTAAATGTTTTTCAGGTTCTTCAGGAGACCGTGGCAAGGCGAAGGCGTGATTGTACCGGTCCTCGTGTTTATGTTTATGACATGGTTCTGGGAATACTCTGATAATAAATCTATTGAAAACCTTTTTGTAATAACATTGTTAAAATGGGTTGCTTTTGAAAAGCTAAAATGGTTTATGTTTATGAGGTCCCAAGGGCTGTAGTTGTTCCATGTGTGAGATATATATGTCTTAATGGATTAAGACCTTGGATTAAGAGCTTATGGACGTCCCAAGTGATAAAGTTTGAGACTTTATGGATTCTAATCATATTTGGCCTAGGGATCTGAAGTTTGGGCTTAAGAGCTTAAGCCATTAAGAGGTTAGAAGGACTTAATGAGTATTGCAGTTACGCCCTGTGTAGCGGGCCAAAGCCCCGATCGTCAGTCGCGTTTCAGTGAGTACACCCCGCGTACCAAGGAGGGTACGCCCAGCGTACTCCTCCTGTTGGACATTCATTTTGGGCTTTTAAGTTTGGGCCGTTGGTGGGCAGTTGGTTATTGGGCCAAGTCTGGGAATTTATGGATAGAGTATTTTGGGCCCAATTATTGTTATGGACATTGGATCTAGGCCCATTTGGTGAGGTGGGCCCAATTTGGTAAATTGGGCCAATATTGGACTTTGTATGAGATTTGGACTTTGGTCTTGGCCCAATAAGTGAATGTATGATTGGCCTAATGTTTATTTTGTTATGATGGTTAGTTGGGGATTTTCGGTGAATTGGTGATTCGAGAGTCTGCTTCTTCAGTTCAGAGTATCGGCATTCGCGAGGTGAGTTATCCTCACTATATCGAAAGGGTTTAAGGCACCAAGGTCGGCCCTTTATTGGTTTGAGATTCGAATATTGTTGTTATGTTATTGCTTTGATATGTTTGCATCATGGTAGCTAGGATGGTATATGCTAGAGACCTGGTTAAGATCGGTTTCCCGATATGTAGAATGATGTTATGCTAGTGACCAGTTAGGTCGGTATCCTGGTTAGGGTAATGATATGTTATGTGATCTGCTTGATCGGTTTGTTGACTACGAACTGTTATATGATTGTATGTTATGTGCACATGGTGGTTTAGACTGGAGTTGGGTTGAGGCGGGTCCTGCTTTGTGCTGTAGGCCAAGATACCCAGGTCGGATCGATTGTTCCGAAGGCCCAATGAGTGGTCCAGATAGGCTGTAGGCCCCACGAGGGCGAACCAGACGTGCCGAGCTCGGAGAGTGGACCAAGCCGACTAAAGGCCCGATGCGGGCGGACCAGTCATACTGTAGACTCAGAGAGTTGACCAGGTGGATTGAAGGCCCGGTGCGGACGGACCAACCACACTGCAGACTCGAAGGAGATGACTAGACACGGAGGGTGGACTGAAGGCCGATACGGCGGACCAGTCACACAGTAGACCCGATATGCATGGCTGTTCTATGTTATGTTATGTTATGTATGCTATTTATGTTATGGGCTGGAAGGCAATATGTTATGGGCTGGAAGGCAATATGTTGTGGACCGGAAGGTCGTAGCCTGGGAGGGCGTATATGTGGTTGGTATTTTGGGGGTATCTCACTAAGCTTTCAGGCTTACAGTTGTGGTTTAAATGTCTTTCAGGTTCTTCAGGAGACCGTGGCAAGGCGAAGGCGTGATCGTACCACTCATCGTGTTTATGTTTATGACATGGTTCTGGGAATACTCTGATAATAAATGTATTGAAAACCTTTTTGTAATAACATTATTAAAATGGGTTGCTTTTGAAAAGTTTAAATTGTGTTGAAATTTTTGGTCGTTACATATAAGCAACAATTTTCCTCAAATGCCATTGTAAGGATATTTTAAAATAAATAAAATAAAAATTTTCTTTTAGTTTAAAACTTTGCGGAAAAACTTATCCTTACAATCCATATGAAAACTTGTTGTTATCTATTCCTAAGCAATATCTCATAACTCCTAAGAAGTAGCTCAAGAATCCGATCTTCAAACTGTGCAATAGAAATCCATCTACGCGATCAGATTCAACATATTCTTTCTTTAAGTTTCTTCCATTTTCTTTGATTCTTAAAACATCACCATGTGACCCAGTCACATCATGTATCAAGAATCTCATAATAGAAACTTAGCAGAGTTAGATAGTGGACTTTACCTGAAGTAGAGTCAAACTTATTAACTTTAACATCCTTAGGTAAATTTGACAGCTTCGCAACTAATGACCCTTCCTATGGCAATATAAACATATGGACCCTTTGATAATGGTACACGGGACTATCTCAGACTTAGCCTTTCTCTTTACCATTTGTTCAACTGAGTTGACTATGGCCGATCTCTTTCCACTGGGAAGAGAGAGCTTTACTAGATATCCAATGTCATCATTGTCAATGTCCATAAAGTTTTAGGAAGTTGATCATAGCAAATAGATAAGATCATTAAGGGTCTTGTCATAGTATGTTTCATAGGTGTTCCAAAAGATCTCACTATGTGACTTAGAAAGTAGTTGAACCACCAACTTTCTCAAGACTTTGACACCCAACTCTCCCGGCTTGTCAATATGTGACTACATCTCCAAGATATGATCACACCTAGACCTTGCCTTGCCAATAGGGCTTGAGTGACCTTGAACTTGTGGGTTAGGGAGAATAATTGGAGGAGGTTAAAGAAGTATGATTTCCAAAGGACATCATCTTCATTTAGGAAAGCTTGTTTCAAGACATTTCGGAAGATCATACATGTCTACACCAGACATCATTTGGGAGATATTCAAGATGGTTGATCTTAAGTCCTTAATATGACACCCAATATGAAATATTAAGGCTAGGACCCAACAAACTATTTTATAACATAGAAGAGGTATGCCGTAATCCAAGCTATAAAAAATTTGAAGGTAGGTGAATGACGATTCACCAATTTCCACCAAGAAAAACGAAATAATAATTAGGTTTTAATTGGTTTTGAAACTCCTAGATCTTTGAGATTCATTGAACTATTCAATGACATGTTTCAATCTCGAGTGTGCCCTTCAGGTTTTGTGACTGGGATGCCGAGGATCACTAAACAAGGTGTGAAGTAACCATGCAAATTACTTGGTACCCTTAAGTGTTTACCCCTCAATCGATGTGCCTGTTAACCACACACGCTCCATCGATACTATGATAAACATTAAGTTACGCTTTGCCTACCTTGTTAAATACGAGTTAGGGTGCCGGTTAACCACACACGCTCCACTAACCGACTTAAACAAAGTGCAAAGTGTAGTTTCATGGATTAGCACCTTATTCACATTTTCCTAAGTAACTAAGATTGGGTATTTATAAGAGTTTATTTGCTTAGTATCTATCATTAATACTTTTAATGAAGGGAGAATTATAGTCCTGTCAAACCCGTTCGGCTAACGACCCTCCACCGGTTAAGGAAGCGGTGGGTGAGAGTGGACACCCATTAAACTGCCATTTTATACGCAGTAACCTTATACCCCCTTTATAGACCGACTTCGTGAATGAGGCCTACTAACGGTAAGAATGACTTTACTCTTATACATATATATAAATATTATTAACTTATAATATTATAAAGTATAAGGGTTGAATTTTAACTTTTAAAATTCTAAGGCCTAACTTGGAATTAGAGTATTCATAAGAGAACACTTTTCAAATTCGAAAACATGAGTGCAAGTTTTGAAATTATTCAAAACTAATTAATTCCATAACTTATGTGTTTAAAGTAGTTTTAATCCAAAAACTCTTCAAGTTCCATAACTTGAGGACAAGTTATGGAAGACTTTAAACTAACAAAAGAATTAACTTTTCTTTATTTTATAACTTATGGAATTATTAAGGTTACACACTTTATTCTTTAATGAAGTGACTCTTGAACCTCCATAACTTGAGGACAAGTTATGGAGTCATAAATACAATTAATGATGACAAGAATCTTCATTTTTTGTAACCATTGCCAACTTTTATGAGTTTTATAAATCTTTAATGTGACTCTTCATGTAACTTGAGGACAAGTTACACAAACACATTTTAGAATCAAATCTTAGATTAATTTGGATTGAAAACAACTATTTCACTCAACTTTTCTATTAATCTAAGCATCTCATAAGAACAAGATAATTCAAATCAAACATTTTCATGTAATTAGTCTAAACCTTAAACTAATACAAAACATGAATCTATTGACAATTATCTTTGAAATTGGATTAACATGAACATTAACACATCAAAAACAAGTTTATAAGTCCAAAAACATCTTAGGGTAATGTTCCTAGTCCAATTCCAGCCAAAAAATCGAATTTATGCTGTCTGGGGGTCTAACTTGTCGAGTGCATGAACCAACTCGGTGAGTTGGATTGATTTGATCACTTTTTATGCATGGACTCGCCGAGTCTCCTGATGGACTCGCCGAGTCTGATGATCAGACATCAAACAACTTCGATTTTTTAAGTATTTTTGCAAGTATAACAAGAAAACAAGCCTAGTCTCTGATACCACTATTGGGTTTTGAGCATTCTAACACTCCTATGGTGTACATGCAACCCTATAAACCTTGGATCTATGTTTTCTCTATTATACATGCAAATAAGATCTTTCCAAGGCTTTAATCCTAACTAGCATATTATGAAGTTCTCATACTACAAAGTACTAGTTAGATAACATACCTTTTGATGTAGCTTAATGTCTTCAAGCTTTAAGAGCTTAGCCCGAATAGTGTGGAAGCCTCAAGTGGAATCACAAATCACCAAACACCTTGAAAGACTTTAGAGAATATGAATACTTGGTTCTCTCTAGTGAAATCGGCTAGCCATTCTTAGTGTACAACACTAGTGCTAATTTCACCAACCAATGACATCTTTATATAGTATGGAGACTAGGGTTAAACCCATGAACTTTCATTTCATATGATCCATGGGTTAAACACTCCATGGACTATCCATGAAAGCTTAGCCCAACCTAAATGAACTTGGCGCATTCTATATATATAAGAGTCTATATTTAATTAATTCATTTTGATCACTTAATTAATTCTAAATTAATTCTTGATCAATACTAATTAAATAATATGATTCCATATTAATATATTAGAACTTATAATATATTAATATTAATCATAAATATACTATTCTCAAAAGACTATCCATATAAATTGTGTTGTGAAGTGCAACCCAAATGGACCATGCCAGGTCGGGTCAAGTACATACCAAATATAGTTATGGACTTAGATATTAATCCAACATGGGTATCATCAGGTCAGGGTCAGAGAGGAGGACGTGGAGAAGACCGCGTTCCGAACTCGTTATGGACATTACGAGTTTGTGGTGATGCCGTTTGGGCTCACCAACGCGCCAACGGTATTCATGGACCTGATGAATCGGGTTTGTAGACCGATGCTTGATCGCTTGATCATAGTGTTTATAGATGATATCTTGGTGTATTCCAAGACCCGAGAGTAGCATGAGGAACATCTGCGAGAGCTGTTTGGAGTTCTGCGATGGAAACGGCTATACGCCAAGTTCTCGAAGTGTGAGTTTTGGTTACGGGAGGTCCAGTTCCTCGGACATCTCGTTAACCGGGAGGGGATTTTGATCGATCCGGCCAAAATCGAGGCGGTTATGTAGTGGGAGGTTCTGAAATCTCCCTCGGATATTAGGAGCTTTCTGGGATTGGCAGGGTACTACCGGAGGTTTATACGGGACTTCTCCAAGATCGCAGTGCCACTCACTCGTCTGACAAGGAAGGGAGTGGATTTCCGATGGGGTCCCAAGCATCAGAGGGCATTTGAGACCCTCCGTCAGCAACTGTGCGAGGCTCCAGTATTGACACTCCCGGAGGGAGTCGAGGATTTTGTGGTGTTCTGTGATGCATCCATCACAGGTTTAGGGGCGGTCCTCATGTAGAGAGGACGAGTGATAGCCTACGCATCGCGGCAGCTGAAGCCGCATGAGACGAGATACCCTACGCATGACTTGGAACTGGGGCGGTGGTATTTGCCCTCATGATATGGAGACACTACCTCTACGGGGTCCGTTAGACCATTTACACAGATCACAAGAGCTTCAGACATATCATGGATCAGCCGAACCTGAACATGAGTTAGCGCAGGTGGTTGGACGTAGTAAAGGACTACGATTGCGAGATCCTTTACCATCACGGTAAAGCGAATGTAGTGGCGGACACTTTAAGCCGCAAGTCAGCAGGGTCTTCCACCCAGCAGTATGTATGAGGATAGCAGTGGATTCTCCGCTGGTGGGTTTGATTAGAGATGCCCAGGTTGAGGGCATCCACCCGTAAAATTGGAAGCTGGAGAGGATCAAAGGCGAGAACTCCCAGTTTGTGTAGGATAGTCAGGGACTACCAACCCGATTCGGTCGGGTTTGGGTCCCGATGATGGGTGGGGTTAGGCAGACGGTTATGGAGGAGGCTCATAAGTCTCATTTCTCTATTCACCCGGGAGCCACCAAAATGTATCGAGATTTGAGGTTAGGCAGACGGTTATGGAAAAAACACCAAATTTTTATCAGATGACTCAAATTTTAGATTTTTGAGCCGTTTTCTTTTTTCATTCTTCTTGACAGCACCCAACTTCTTCTTTTTCTTCTTTTCCTTTTTTAGCTTCTTGTCAGAAATCACCTTTTTCTCATCTTCCCCAAGCTTAGCTTTTTCCATCAGCTTTGTACCAGTTCCTCTAGCAGAATTTACATGATCTTTCATCTCCCCAAGCTTATCTATGTTCAACTCCTTAAATGTATAATTATCTAGTTTCCAGTCTAAAATTAAATCTTGCACAAAACCATTAGAAAAATCACAACAGTCCTCAGAAAAAAGGATTGTTGGTACCCATATAATTGACAAAAATATTTTTAGAAGGAAAATCATCATTTTTAATTTTAAAGTTCACAACTTCGTCATCAAACTCCATTGAAAGTGTACCAGCAAAAACATCAATTTTTGTTTTTGCGGTTTTCATAAAAGGTCTTCCCAAAATAATAGAATTTGTATCTGAAGTATCCAAGTTTCCTATGTCCAAAATATAAAAATCCGCAGGAAAAATCAGATTATCCACTTGGACAAGAACATCCTCCAGCACACCTTTTGGGTGTACTGTTGAGTGGTCAGCCAACTGTATAATTGTCCTGGTCTTTTGTAAAGTTTCAATTTTTAATTTTTCAAAAATAGAAAACGGGAGGACATTAACTGAAGCTCCTAATTCAAGCATGCATTTTGGAAAATTAAGTTTCCCCAATTTATAAGGAACTGAGAAAATCCCCGGATCCTTGCACTTTGGAGGTAAACCTTTTTGTAAAATAGAAGAGATATTTTCACCAGCTTTTACAATCTCATTAAATTTCATTCTTTTCTTTGATTTGCAAAATTTTTTAAGAAACTTAGCATAATGAGGGATATGTTGGATAATATCTAAAAGTGGGATATTTACCTCAACCTTGCGAAGAATTTCCATAATATCTTCATCATCTCTTTCGCGCTTCATACTCTTCAGTCTTGATGGGAATGGAGGTAATGGCTTGTACTCCTTCAGAATTGGCTTGGGTAGTGTTGGAGTTTCTTTTTCTTCCAACTTTTCAGATTCTTTTTCTATCTCTTCCACATTTCCTTCTTCTATCAGAACCTCTTCAAACTCTTCTTCATCTTTGTTTTCTGGTTCAGATGAGCTTGGGCCTTCATATGTATTTCTGCTTCTCAAGGAAATAACACTCACATTATGCTTTGGATTATTTACTGTATGCCCTGGTAACTTTCCTTGAGACTCCAAATGAGCCACAGAAGTGGCAAGTTGAGACACCTGTTGCTCCAGATTATGCTTTGGATTATTTTCTGTATGCCCTGGTAATGCTTGATGTCGCAAAGGCTGCTGGAATTTCTGGTGCTGAAAATTCTGTTGATTCTGAAAATTTTGTTGAAAACCCAACTGCTGAATATATATATATATATATATATATATATATATATATATATATATATATATATATATATATATATATATATATATATATATATGCTCGTGGCAAGACTCTTCACTATATCTTCTAAGGCCATGGTGGAACTACTGGGTTGATGTTGCAAAGGCTGCTGGAATTTCTGGTGCTGAAAACTCTGTTGATTCTGAAAATTTTGTTGAAAACCCGACTGCTGAATATATATATATATATACATATATATATATATATATATACATATATATATATATATATATATATATATATATATATATATATATATATATATATATATATATATATATATATATATGGAAGGGTTATTTGGAAAAAAAAAAAAAAACCCAAAAAAACACTAAAAATCATAAAAAATACCAAGACATCACAAAACTTTTTTTTGAATTTTTATCAAAAAATCGCAACATTTTTTACAATTTCGCTGAGAAAAAAATCTTTTTTTTTTGTAAAAAAAAAAACTCAATATTTTTTTTCGGCAATTTTGACCTAAAAGTTGCGATTGTTTGAAAAAAAATTCAATTTTTTTTTGTGATGTCTAAATATTTTTTTATGCATTTTAATGATTTTTAGGGTTTTTTTGTTTTCCATAGAACTAAACCTATATATATATATATATATATATATATATATATATATATATATATATATATATATATATATATATATATATATATATATATATATATATATATAGAGAGAGAGAGAGAGAGAAAGAGAGAGAGTGAGAGAGACTTGTTTAAGCTCATTTAGGCTCGCGAGCTCACCAAATTGTTCACGAACCGAGCTCAACCTTCTTTTTAAAGCTCGAATCGAGCTCAAGCTTCTTGAAATTTAAATGAGCCGAGCTGAAACTTGGTCAGCCTCGGGCTCGAATCGGCTTGTGTAAACCCCTAATTTTAAGTGACACATCTTTATGAAATGTAAGTCTCATTGCTACTTAAAACATTAGATTCAATAATAACTTTTGGCTACTTATAAATCTTAATCATAAAACGTAGTGTATTGTTATTTCTTGCATTATTACAGATTTAAGTTTGTGTATATATATCTTTATGTGTTTGTATGGTATTTTTCATTTTTGTTTTCTTTTTGAGAATAATATCTTTCGTTTTTCTTTTTCTAAGGTTGGAGATGGTTTCGTTTGAGAAAAGGAATCACTATTTTAAATAGCAATGTATGCTATTGTACTTTGATTATTATGAAATTGTAAATGGGTGAGAAGCAGAAAATAACAACATACTTTATTGTGTACTATAGTTTCAAAAGAAAGGGACACATTCCAACCCATGCATCGCACGTGGAACACTTCTAGCTCGAATTATAATCAACACAATTTATTTTTAACATTTTTTATCACTATAAATTACTAGTGTATGATTATACTTCGTATTGCCTTGGCACTATAGAGTATATTAACTTAAACAGTGCAAAAAAAAAAAAAAAGTCTTTTAAGTATTTTACATGGCTCACACAAAAATAAATCAATATTTTGAATTGTATAAAATCATATGTTGTTATTGAAAATGCATGGCTTACGTCCCGCCGTCATGTATGAGTGGTTGTTTTGTTGAATAAAAAAATCAACGGTCAAAAGTGTTCGAACTTCGAACAAAAATAGATAAAGGCGTATCATATATTTATCATATATTGGTAACTGAATTAGAAGTTCCGTTAAGATTCTTTTCTAAAAGAAGCATTGTTAGTTATTTTCCTTGGTGAAAAACATAAATATATGCTTAATCAAATATTACGTTTTTTTTTATTTTATTTCGTTCAAAAGAAATATAAGAGGTCGGATTAACATGAATCGAATATGCATTATAACTCACGTATACCTGATTAAAGTTAAATGTTTGTCATATAACTTGGATACATTACTTCTAGAAAACAAAAGTCAAAGATGCCCAACAAACTAATGGTCAAGGAAATCAGTTGCCTACACAAAAGGACCCTGGACAAATTAATGTAAGTGTTTATAATATCCCAACCTATCTACTCCAAAATCCTAATAAAGCAAAATGAAATGAGAATCTGATTCCATGACTTTTTATTCCCTTCTTACCAAACAAACATGTGCAAACTCATATATAAATATATGTTTTGACGTCAACTAAAATTAATCTAAACCATCAACCAAACATTTGTAGCTAAAATTAACACGAAGGATGTCAAAAACCCACAGTGCAACTGCACATCACCACCACCATCATGAATCCACAAAGAAGAAGCAGAAAGAAACAGCACACAAGTTACTAGACACGCCTCCATATTCTAATTTCTATTTTATGGGTGATGGCTTCGAGAGACTCTCACCCCAACCTCAAGCAAATGTTAGAGTCACAAACTATTATGATCGCAAGCAAAAGTATGGATTCATACAAAATGAGGACGACGTAGACACTAATGTGGATGCGGAAGCTGCAAATTTTATTGAATCCACGCACAGAAAGTTTGAACTCAGGAAATCCATTACTATTACACGAGGTTAACTATGACTAGCTCATACGTGAACCAATTTAATTTATTATGTTTGTTAATGTACGTATAAGTTGAACAATCTTTGTTAAATAATGTATATTCTTGTGTATGGATCAAATAAATAATTTATTATCAAATAAATAATTTATTTTCAGTATAGTCTTTTTTTTTAATGTGTATACAGTTCACCTTTTGAAATTGTTCGTGTTCAGCTAGGGTTTAATTAAGTATGGAGTGCTCTCCTGTTAACCACGAGAGATACAAAAATGACCTGGTGGATCTTCAAACTCGCCGAAGGCTGGTTTATGAGTAGATAACATATTTCTTATAAGAATTCTTTGAATTTTTGATCTTAAACGGTTGCTTCTATAAAAATATGGAATTCAGAAATAGATAACTAAAATTGAGAAAGTATAAATGTATAATTCTATTATAAGGAAAAATGAAAAGTGCATTGCTATTCATTGTACATAACCATTTATTAAGGTATATATAAAATTCTCCCTTTTATAATTTTGTTATTTGAAATGTTCACGTGTGAGTATATTTTTTTATATAATTTTGTTCTTGTTATTTGAAATGTTCACGTGTGAGTATATTTTTTTTATAATTTTTTTCTTGTAACATGTGTTCATTTTGGTGGGCATACAAAAGTTGGGATTGCTGTTATAACATAGATTATAAAAAAAATAATAAAGAATTATATATGGAATACATGTTTGATTTTATTATAAAAAAAATAATAAAGAATTATATATGGAATACATGTTTGATTTTGAATATTACTTCGGAAATAAATTGTTTACGGAAAGATATCATTTATAATTTATTACCATTATATAAGACATTTTTGTTATCATTATTTTTAAGTAAAATAAATGGAACCCCGATTTTTAAAACTAATATATGATTTGATAAACATTAAAATTTTAAAATGTTATTTATGTTGTTGACGATTGAAGACATATATATGCTATATATATGCTATATACAATTATAATTTTAGTTAATAACTAAAAGTAAACATTCATAAGAAAGAAAATGAAATATATTTGTGAAGAATCTCGCATTGCGGGGATTGAAGTTGCGGGGGTTAGAGAAGGATATTTCATAGCTTTTGTCTGCGGACATTGAGTACTCCCACAGTTTTACAGATGATTGTAAAAAAAATCATAATTTTAAAATTAAATGATCATCTTACCCTTTGGCCAACATGGTAGATATATTTTTGGAGTTTAATTTGTTTATTTTTATTTTTATTTTATTATTATTATTATTTTGCTATTTAAGGTGGTATAATCGTGTTATTTTTTTACACTTATAGTACTCAAAGGAAAGATTTTTAATTAAAAATAATAATGAATACGTATAGTTAAACATAATTCATATAGAAGTTTAATAATTAACTTACAAAATCATAAAGAAATATAAGCTATAATAAATAAATTTTAATTATATTAAATAATAAATAAGTTTAAATTAAGACAAAACTTCAAAAATGATCCCTGTGGTTTTCAAAAATATCAAGTTTAGTCCCTAAGTTCAAAAACCGTCACAGATGGTCCATGTGGTTTCAAAACTTTTAACATTTGGTCATTTTCGCTAACTCCGTTAGTTTTTGGCTGTTGAGTGAAGGGCAATTCTATCATTTCACTTCCACAGGGACCATTTATGAAGTTTTACCCTATTTTTTTTAAAAGAGAAAATATATAATTATTTAATATTAAAGGGTCCCACCTCTCTCTCTCTCTCTCTCTCTCTCTCTCTCTCTCTCTTTCTTTCTTTCTCTCTCTCTCTCTCTCTCTCTCTCTCTCAAGATTCCAAAAGCTATCAGAAAGGTTCATCTCATCACTTTCACTCCTACTAGCAGCAATCTCCCATCCCGACCTCTTCAAATCGCCTTCAGATCCCAACAATTAATCATCCCCCTCATTCGATTACCCTACTTGGATTTCTCCTTCGCTGATTGTTGATCGATGACATTAGCCATAGGAAGGAACAGAGGAAGATGCACGTTACTCCTGGAAGGACACTAACGAAATTAGATAATGAAGAAGATGGTCAAAATCGATAACTTCCACTACATCTCACCGTACCCTAATCCCTCTTTCTCTTCTTTATTCGAGTCAAAAAAGCAAGGTATTCTCAATTGGGTCAAAATCGGCAATATGAGATTCCACGAACCAGGACACGAGTATTCTCATATTTAGGGCAAATAATCCCGCCGACTTCACATTCCCAAATCTGTTGTCCCTAAAATCAGCAAGGTGAGAACCATAACTCAGATTTAGTATATCGATTGGTCTACTGATTTATGATGGTGTATATTTGGTGTTTTGTTTTGGTTAATGGTTTGCTTCTCATGAAATTCTTGAACGAACTGGAAGGCATGTGGAATTCTTCAAGTTCATCATATAAGTTGTTTTCTTTCGTCTTTGTTGTTGAATAACTCATGAGATTACGATATGAGAGAGGATATCCATCAACGTGTCAACCGAGTTTCATTTTCTGTGGTTTGGATGTGTATTGTTTTTGGTTATGATTTTGATTATAAGGTTCGGTTCCAAGCTTTGATTCCATGTATTATTTTGGTATGGTTTTGAGCTTTGATTTCAGGTTAGATAGCTTGATTTCATATATGGTTTTGACCAATGATTTCAGGTATGGTTATTATTTGGTGCAAGTGGTAATCGATGGTTTCCATTGGCAGAAGAACCGAAACCAGATGTGAGAAGGAGGGTGGAAGAAGTATAGATGGTGTATGGAGCAATTAAGAAAGGGCTCGATCCAATTTTGACTTTTTCAGTCAAACATTGTTCACTCATCCATCCATACATGATCTGGAGAGAGAGAGAGAGTGTGTGTGTGACAATAGTCAATTTCAGGTCAAGTCAAAGTCAAACAAATTCAACAAGTCAAACCGGGCGACTCAGTTAGCCATTGCGTATTAGGGTTTACGTTGTGTATTTACTAAACAATCCGCTATTTTAATGAGAAAACATCATTTGAAAAATCTATGTGATTGGATTTTTCCTAAGCCTTAAATGAGGTAAACAATGAACCAAAGCGATAAAACACTAATTCACACTCATCGGGAGTGTGAAAGACACTAAAACATGGCTTAATGGGGTTTACGGACCTTGCATTGCGAAGCTGGACACTCAAAAAGGTCACAAACGAAACATCTCTCAATCGTTTTCACTCTATCTCTTTCTATTTGAAATCTCTCCCAAATCTCTCCCAATCTCTCTCAATGGTTCCCGTAAAATTTTGAAGTCATTCGGGTCATTCCGACCCTTAACCAGGTCAAAAATCGTTTAAAACAGAGTTAGAACGGGTAAAATATCCTAAAAGACCTGAAACCCTCTATATAGGGTCGAAGCCTCTTAGGGCCAAAAGTCCTCTTAAGGACCGAAACCAAGAGAACCGAACCAAGATGCTGAACCGAAAGTCCTCTCAGGACCGAAACCACCCTCTCGGGACCGAACCTCGCAGACCCGAACTCCCCTTTCGGGCCCGAACCTCGCACAAGGCCCGAACCCGAAGTCTCGATCCATTTCGCTCCAAACCAGCTTCACCCCATTTCGCTCCAAACCAGCTTCGCCCCATTTCGCTCCCTCTTCCCTTTCGGACCGAACCTACTCTTCGCTTCTTGCTACTTTCGCTTCATTTCGCTTCGTGCCTAGCGTTAGGAGGACCGAACCTCCGGCCAGGACCGAGAGGTCTCGCTGGAAGCCCATTTCTTTTCGGTTTTCGACTACCACTTCATTTTAGCTTCGTTTTTCATCGTTTTAACGCGGGATTTTCACCCAAAACTTTATTTTAACATATAAGGCCCCCTAATTAATGATTAATCACGTTTTTGGGGATAAAACCTTATCCAAGAAGAGTGGGTTAAGTACAAAGGTTGAGTGTTGACTTTTCTTTGTATTATGACACAAGCAACCACCATACCCACTCCATGACTAACCCACATTCCTCCCCACCATACCTTGTCACTTCCTTGTCCTTTTTACCTCTCTCACAAGTTATTCCCAAGTTTTTAGAGTTGGACATTCATCCTCTCTCCTCATTCTCACTCACTTGCTTTCATTTCACCAAAAATTAAACATTTTTCTCTCTCAATCCTCTCACGAAGATTTCGAGATTCAAGGGAATTCTTCTAAGTTTTCTCCCACTTTTGGTAAGTATATTCATCCTCCACATAATTATTTCACTTCCTCTTACTCCAAATCATAGATTTCTTACACAAATTCCATCACATTAGTGTTAGATCTTCAAACCTTCAAGGCATCTTCTTAGTGTTCTTGAGTGGAATACTACATTTCTCCATCATCCATCCATTGAAATCACTCAAGGTGAGTTCATAACCCTACATTTTCATATTTTCTTATGTTTTAAAGGGGAGAATACAAGTTAAATCATCAAGAACACAGCTAAATATTTCTAACAACTTACATCATAAAAGTTGGACTCTATTCACGGACTGTTTTGGTCAACCAAAACATTTTTTTTAAAACTGTACAAGGTGCAAGTAGTTCAAGTTCTTAGCTTTAAAATGGCTACTTGCACATCTCCATACGATTTTTCTACAATTTATGGTGATTTTTTCAAAACTGCCTATCATTTCAAGAACCAATCCGGACCAGTCTGTATTTAGGGATGTTTTCACCTAAGTTGGGGGTCACTAAAAATCATGGAAACATTTATGAAAAAACTAGTCTCCTTAACCAAACTCCCAGAATTTACAGATTCTGATTTGAATCTTTGATGGAGTTTTTATAAATTTTCTAATAACAGTGATCGAAACTGTTACTAACAGAAAAATGGTAACATATTATTATCACCTGGTAAGATGTTGAGTAAGGTGTATATCTTTATGTGAATGTATGTTATTACAAATGAATGATATTTTATCTTGCTATATGAACATGCATCAGTTAATAAATGGATTTGATATAGATATACATATGAAATATAAAGGATAACACGATTGTTATAATCAAAGTACATCCATTTTACTCAAACAATTGAACGAACTACGTTGAATATAGTTTACGTACGTTACCATTACTACCCTTGTTTTGATAAACTATAATAGTTATGGTTTATGATACATTACATAACACACTCATACAAAAAGTGTACATTTATACAATAAGGGATTTTCATTTCATTACACGTAAATTTGTTAAAGACTTTGTGAGACATTCGCTTCACACTTACCATTAAGTCTTGTATTGTAACCAGAGTCTCCTGGAGGGAGAGCGTGATAGTTGTATATAGATCTATATTGGGTTTGACAAACCCACGCCTTAACTGCATGCAACAGTTAAACCGGCAGGTCTGGGGTGACAAATGTCATAAACATTTTCGACGTCTGAAGAACGTCGTTTCAGGCCAACTAGGTCATAGTATGGTTATAATGAACTCACAGAAAGTATTAACAACATAAGAATTTACGGGAAATTCATTTAATTCAAATGCGTTTATGTCGATTTAAACATATCATTTCTATTAGTAAGAGACGTTACTTATAGATTATGGTCTTCGGTTATAAGACTAAATTACAAAATTTAAGGAAAATATCGGATTTTTCTGAAACAAACATGACATTTACAAGAGAAAGACTTTTATTAAGTTTTAAAACAAAAGCTTATGAACTCACCAACCTTTGTGTTCACACTTTTTCAAACAACTTGTATTCTCAGGAAATCACTAAATAGGTTTCAAAGAGCATTTTAAGGATAGGACGTTAAGGCGTCAACATTTCATGTTTTGTTAACATATTGTAATTGATTTGGAAACATGTAACTCATACAACGATGTAACTCTTTCAGTTATATATATGTTGGTTGTGTTTGCTTAAATTACTATTTCAATTGTGGTTATGATACTATATATGAAGTCCTCCATCCCAGGACGTTTTCGCTGTCCTTGGTTTGGGGGTGAGTGAGAGAGAGAGAGAGAGAGAGAGTGTGTGTGTGTGTGTGTGTGTGTGAGTGTGTGAGTGGGCGGGGGGGGGGGGGGGGTTGGGACCCTTTAATATTAAATAATTATATATTTTTTCTTTTTAAAAAAAATAAGGTAAAACTTCATAAATGGTCCCTGTGGAAGTGAAATGATAGAATTGCCCTTCACTTAACGTCTAAAAGCTAACGGAGTTAGCGAAAATGACCAAATGTTAAAGTTTTGAAACCATAGGGACCATCTGTGAGGTTTTTTGAACTTACAGACTAAACTTTATAACCATAGGGACCATTTTTGAAGTTTTGTCTTAAATTAATTATGTTAATTTTTCATGTATAATTAGGTAGACTACATAGTTATTTTAAGCATAATGAATAAGTACAATAAAATATTTAAATATAATTCATAGTTAAACCTATAAATATAATTTATATATATATATATATATATATATATATATATATATATATATATATATATATATATATATATATATATATATATATATATATATATATATATAAAAGTTTAATGAATATAATAAAAATTCTTAAATAGTAAATGGTAAGGGTGAATATATAAAATGTCAATACGTTGTATGTGATTACATAAATGTTCATATATCAGTTTTATGTTTTACGATATTTCTTTAATTTATGAAACAAATTTCGTATCTATTTGGGAAATATAGATGTTTAGTTGTTTACAATTTGTTCAACGATGAATATAAAAAACAATTTAAAGTACAGTAAAATCTTCATTCATGTTTCATAGAAACATTGTTAAATTATGAACTTCAAAAAAAATTACTAACTTCAATTCCCACCGAGCCTATAAACTCCTATTTACACTTCCTTCTCTCCCCTACCTAAAGCCTACATTGATACAAGGGTAAATTGAATAATATGCATTCAAAATAAAACAATATTCTTGCCCTAAGACTATAGTCATTCTAATTTCTAGAAACCACCGTTAATCCTTCTTCAGTCTCTATTTTTCACATACCTGAATGTCTGCCTACTTCAATCAAAACATCCATCGATTACATGTCAAATACACTCGATTAAACCCCTTTTTCACATGATTGTCGTCGATTACACATAAGAAGGATCAACCTTTTAAATTGAAAGTGATATGACTTTCACCGGAGTGTTTGAAGTCGACTTAACAAACTGACTTACACCATATGACAACGGTAAGATTTAACCTTGATGTATTGGAATTATTCTTCCTTATTCATTATTTTAACATAAGATAAGTAATTAGATATATAAAATTACCTGTTTAATTTGAAAAAAAAATCACAGATTGCGGAGCTCTAGTAAAAAAATTATAAATATAAGAGAAAAGGGGTAAAATGTAATACACTAACCCCATGAACTGAAGATATGTGAATCAAACAGATGTTTCTTCTATATAACTATAGAGGATGATGAGATAGACAAGAATGATATTTTCTTGTGAGATGAAGTTGGTATTTATAATTTAGACATGGTAGAAATGAGAAAGTATGTTGGTTAGTTATTTTATAAAATTCTTTTTGATTTGTTAGTAAACCAATTATAAACATTCCATTTAAACTGATTATAGTGTGCTATTATTTAGGGGGAAATTGGAATATGATTAGCTGCTTTTTAGGGATATCGTATCTATATTCTCTATATTTATGTTGGTAAATTAGGAGCATTAAAATTGATTTTCTAATTTGTAGGAGCTCATATGAAATCAAATCGAAATTGTGGTAGTCAGACGTTGAATTTAGGAAGATTAAGAGGCAAACATGTTGCAGTTAAAGACTTTGACACGTGACAGTAGGAAAATCAAGCTATTTATTTATTAGAAAGGAAGATACTTTTTTGTATGTTTTAAAAATACTAATTAGTCATAAACGCATGGTGTACTCTTTTCTTTATATGCAATTATTTTTCATATTATTGAATATCTATTGATTGTTATTCAGGGATTTATTATACCAAGGAGGTACAAGAGAATTTTAAAATAGAAGTGTTTCAAATCTTTTGTGTTTGATATGATTTACGGTGGAAATTATACATCCATTTTTTAATAAAATCTTATACATATACTATACATTTGTAACACGTATGAGCTATTCATTTCTACAACGGTCGGGTCTTATAGTTTAAACACTGCAACTCTTTTACAGATAGAAAATATCGGATTTTCTTGGAAACAAACACTGTACATTGCATTTTACTTACAACAGAAAATATAGGATTTTATGGAACTCTCTCTTTATACATTTTCATAAATATAAACACACATGCTATAATACAAGATTTGAAACAAAACAAAACTCCCAATTCGCAAGCGGCGCAAAGATGATCCTTGTTATATTTCAAGATGGGGAGACCTCGCACATGATCACCAAGAACTAGATTGTTGATGTCTTTAAAGTTGAGGTGCGAAAGTCTCTTATGCCACAACCAACTATCGTCTATAGCAACCTTAGTAAGTAGACATATAGAAGGCTTCCCTCATATCGGGTTGATGTTTAATGGATACATCTCGCCTTTTCATTTTGATTTAAGCAGCATTGCTTTCCTCTTCTTTTCGATAATTTCAAATCCTTCATCGTCAAATGAGACCTTTAATCTTGTAGCAACTACCAACTGCGAAACACTTATTAAGTTGTGTTGCAGTCCCTTAACATATGCTACTTTGCGAATTGAGAATTTGCCATTGGTTATCATGCCTTAACCTTTGATTTCCCCTAGTTCATTATTACCAAACTTCACAAGACCACCATTCTTCAGTTCCTTGTAATTTCTGTGCTCTTCCTTTCTTCATGTCATGTGATGCGAATAGCCACTGTTGATGTAACATTAAGTGTCAAACTGTTCATCACTAATAATCTGCAAAAAGTAAGAAGATTTAGGAACCCAAATATGTTTAGGTCCTCGCGAGCCTTTTACAATAACTGGATATGCAATAGAGAGATCAATCATATAAGTTCATTTTATTAAGGTTGTTTGATCTTTCTTCTTTATTGTGAAAACCTTAATACAATTATCTTTCTGGTTTGATTCATTCAAGTTAATTGTTTTTGGTTTTGTTTGTTTCTTATTTGATTTTTAACAAACTTTCGCTCTTCCTCCTTAGATTTAAAAGGAATGTGAGACTCTGAAACAACCTTCGCCTTCCCTTTATCTTGTCGTGAGAATTTGCAAGAGTGCAAAACTCCTAGTTCAGAAACGAAGGTGGTTTTGAGAGATGATTTGTGATTTGAATCATAGGTGGGTTTTGAGACATCGGATCTATAATGAACTATGTGCTTTGGATCCCGAGGGATGTAAGACTAATGAAGTGAGAAGCCTTTTGGATTCGTGTGTGAAGAGGCTTTTTGGCTTTTGGTATTGGCATTTGATCCAACATTCGTCTGAGGATTAAAACGCTTTTCATGGTGAACATATTTAGGGTTCCTTGACTTCCAAAATTGCTTTCGTTCCTATAGATTTTTGTTGTACCTAGCATTTCATTGACATTTTTGTGCTGCAAACTGTTCAGTAGATTTGTGAACATTCGCTTTTACCCTTGTCTTTCACATAGGATTGTTTTCTTGAACTGAGGAGCTATCAGTGAGATTATCATTGGTTCAACTGGAACTTCCCTTTTCGTAGATGGTGTTAAGCTTATTTGACGGTTCAGCTACATACCTTCCTTTAACTCTCCAAGAGGTCTTCTCATAGAGACCTACTATTTCGTTTGCATTGTCAATCGGGGCGGACTAAAAGTAATCATCACACTCATCAGCATTATCAGCTTTGACTAAGGACGTTAGTTCAACAGTTTGACATTTATTTACGCCATTAACTGCGAAGACTTGGTTAGGTGTCGTTTGGACCTTTGGAAAGACAGTTGCAATTTCATTTAGAACTTTTGGATTATTTTGAGAAAGATGTGCGAATTCAACTGAATTTTCTGAAATGAGAGCTTTTTCTTTTTCAGTTTCGTTTTTAAGGAATTGCAAACAGTCAACCTCATCTTCTACAAATATTTCACTCATCTCACTGCCCTCATCGAATTCAGAAATATTTTCAACATTTAATTTATTGTCTTAACTCAATTTTGAACTCAAAGAATCAAATTTCTGCAGTTTCGGTTTTGATCTTTAACCTGTCATTTTCATCGTGAAACTGTCTCAGCATGTCCTTGTGGTCTTTGGACTGAATATATGATTCAATTTTGTCAAGTCCAATTCTATAAGCTTCTAAGGTTTCATCTGATGAGATGATAGAAACACATTGATAACAATCAGAATCAATTTCATCTTCCTTTAATTCCAAAAATGGCAAGATCATTTTATGAATTTTCTTACCAATTTCACAATCCAAATGCAATTGAGTGATATTAAAATAAAGCCTCTTAGAAATCAAACAAAAAATGTTACATTTTTTTAAAAGCTTTAAATTGTCTCGTTGTAAATAAATAGACTCATCCCTAGACCTAGAAAGCTCTAACTTAATCTTCTATATCCACATCCTCTGCTCCTCACTTTTTAGCGACACCCTACTGATTTGATCGGTTATGTTAGCGTTTGATAGGCAAGTTTGTTTCAAACTTTCACTTATACATGAAAAGGTGAATTTTAAATCGTTTAATTCAGTTTCATAATTAGATACAGGAACACTAAGAGATTCAAGAATGGAATGTACCTTATTAATCAACTGATCACATTTGCTGATTTGTGCAAGAATTGGCTTCGTACTGAAGCAGTTGTCATCCCTTTTTCCATTTGCTTCTCCTTGTCCTTTATCAGTTACATACCCTCGCCTTTATGACACGCCATTTGTCACCACAAAGCATCTTCGACCCACATGTGAATCCCCTTCATTCGCCACAAAGCTCTTTCCATGAGTGGGTTTTCTAACTTCTTCATCCTCTGAATCAGTGGACCATACTTCCACTCAACAAAACTCATCTGCATCATTGTTTCCCTGCACAACTAAAGTAGGCATAGCATTATCAACTTTCTTTTTTTGCTTGATTTCCTCAAGCTTGTGAAGATGGTAGGCCTCATCATCTTCTCCCTCCTTCTTCTCATTCATTCTCCTCAGCATGCATTCTTTAGGCAAATTATTCTTGCCATGACAATAGTTGTAGTCATAGCCTGAAACAATTACAATAATTTTCTCTTTCTTATCTTCTTCCTTCTGGAGGCTATTTACTTTATCCACTTTCACCTTTTATGAACTGTAGCTTCCCTGCCAGATTCGATTTTTATTGGAGGGAAACTTCATGTTTGCGAATATCTTAGGATTTGACACCATTAGAGTGAAGTCTTCATTTGTGAGTTCACAGTCAGAAAGGTTAGACTAAGCGTCATCCTCAGCAACTTGCTTCCCCTTTACAACTAGAGCCAATGTACCCATGCTAGACACAACTTTTGCTTCTTTAGTCAACTCACTTTCGTGTGACTTCAAGATTCCTACTAGCTTTGCCAAGGTATAATTATTGAACTGCTCGTGAGCTTTCACCGTTGAAACCACTGCCATCTACTCAGACCTTAACCCACTCATGAATGTTACCTTCTTCTCGATGATTTCTCGTCCAATCCCATGTTTCATCATCCTACTTAGAAGATGATTGTAGCGATTGAACGTTTGACTAAAATTTTCATCAGTCTTTTGTGCAAAAGTACCATATTTGTCACACCCCAAAACCGGAACGGCGGAAACGTTCGGGGGTGGAGGACGTCATGTATAGTATCACAACAAAGCATAGTAGTAAACACGAAACAACATCATCCATTTCATTAATAATATAATTTAATACAAGTGTGTTCTGTGAAGTTTATAAGAAACAAAAAATATAAATCAAAATAAGAGATGAGTCTTGAACGAGCTCCATCTTCTCAAAACCTGGCATCGGTACCTGTCTACTGATGAACTGAGAATACAAGTTATTTTGAAAGAGTTTATCAGCTTTAAAGCTGGTGAGTTCATAAGCATTTGAGTGTCATTGTTTGTATGAAAAATGTTTTTTGAAAATATTCACAGTATAAGTTTGTAGTAAAAGTTTGTAAGTGTTTACTTGTAGTAAAATGTTCATTGTAAATATTCGTAAAATGTTTGTACAATGTTCGTATCTTCCTATAAAATCCCATATTTTCTACTAACTGTAGTCTTCTACCAAGACCCAATGTTCGTTTTGTTTGTTTGTAAGAGTATGTATTTTCCCATTTCTGACTATCCTTATCAATATATAGTTTGTACATTATCGTATAATGAGAAAACGTTTTAAGATAATTGTATTGGGGAAAATATTATGGAACTATAGCTTTGTATGTGGAAACTACCGTAGTACTACTTACCTTAAAGCTAATGAATTATAAGGTAAGGTGAGATTTGTAACCACACTGATTGACGGCTGTAGAATGCGGCGATGAAATATGTCGAAATAAATGTGACATTTGTCACCCCTTGGCTTGGTCGGCCGAGGACTGTAGCTAACAGTCGGTGTGCGAGATAGTCTGTCCCGTATAGATCTATACACACAATGCCCGATCTCCCTCCAGGAGACTCTGGTTACCAACATGATAACGGTGGAATCCGCGTCATGTAGAAGTAAATCTCATATTCTAATTGTTATGTTGGTCTATATTCCTTCTGTTTTGTAACATCCAAAATTTCAAGCAAATTTAAACTTTTAAATACATGTCATATTCATCAAAACATTACAAATTTAGTTCTCAAAACATTGATTATCAGAGTCTTTTCCCAAAAACATAACATAGTAGGAGGAGATGTACGATCACGCCTTGGCCTTGTTGCGATCCCCTGAGGTAGCTGAAACCATAAATTGAAACTGTAAGCCCAAAAGCTTATTGAGTCACCCCAAAATAACGATACACATACAGTCCACATAGCAATATCAACATTAGCATATCATATCAATCAAAACAGAACAGCATACACTGGGTCCCCAGCTTTACAAGCTGGACTACCCCCAGACCCTCAATACGAGTCTGGAATTCCTACCGGGCCCTCAACTTGTATCTGGAATGCCATCGAGCCCTCAGTACGAGTCTGGAATGCCTACCGGGCCCTCAGCTTGTATCTGGAATGCCATCGAGCCCTCAGTACGAGTCTGGAATGCCTACCGGGCCCTCAGCTCATATATAGAATGCTCTCGAGTCCTCAGTATGAGTCTGGAATGCCTACCGGGCCCTCATCTCATATCTAGAATACTCCCGGGTTTGTTGGCTACCGCACGGAGCAGTACAACCTCAACCCACCCCACCTAACATGTCGACATGTAACAGATAAATGCACATACAAGTAATCAATCAACATCACAGGCAGCCCTATATATCTACCCGATTAACATATCAGCTGGCATACATTACTAACTCAACTCAACATATCCATAACTACTAGAATATCAAATCCAATGGGTCGGCCTTGGTGCCTTAGACCCCTTAGTATAGTGAGGATATCTCACCTTGAAACGTCGACTCACAGAAATTAGTTCCAACCTTCGGGTTGCTGTCACGAATCCCACCACCTCTGGATAATGACAACTGAAAATAATGCTGATTTCCCCACCTAACTTGCTCCAACCTCCTCTTCCTTCAAGACTTCTCCTTCAAAATATTCAAATCAAGCTTCACACACTCAACAAGCACACACACTCAAATCAGGGACTCTCTAAGACTGTAAAGAGACCCAAGGGAGGCTAAGGCTCCTTTAAATAGGGACACAAACCTCGGGAATTAGAGTTTCACTTGCCAGATCCTACTCGCCGAGTCCCACTAGTGGACCTGCCGAGTCAGTCACTTAAGATGTAATCCAATCCCGCTGCTACTAGACGAGTAGGGTAACCGACTCGTCGAGTAGGGCCAAAACCAAAAAACTATAATTTGAACAATACCTGAGAATCGGGGCGTTACAACTCTCCCCCACTTGAACTAGACTTCATCCTCGAAGTCCGTGGATTAAACAATACCGGATAGTGCTCGTGCATCTCCGCCTCAGGCTCCCATGTCCACTCGGATCCCCTCCGATGTTCCTACTGTACCTTTACTAAAGGTATTTCCTTGTTCTGCAGAATCTTCGTTTTTCTTTCCAAAATGGCCACAGGCCTCTCCACATTGTTCAGGCGTTCGTCGATTTGAACATCATCGAATGATACCACAGCCTCCTAGTCCGTAATGCACTTTCGCAATTGCTATACGTTGAAGGTATTGTGGATCCGACTAAGCTCTTCCGGAAGCTCTAGTCTATAAGCCACCTTGCTAACCCTTGTGATGATCCTGAATGGCCCAATGTATCGAGGGCCCAATTTTCCTCTTTTCCTGAAACGGATCACACCCTTCCAGGGCGAAACCTTCAGAAGTACCATGTCGCCGGTTTGGAATTCTAATTCAGATCGGCATCTGTCAGCGTAACTTTTTTGCTGACTCTGAGCTGTCTGCAATCTCTGTGTGATCTGCTGAATTTTACTTGGTCGTCTTCAAAACCACCTCCGTCCGACCCATTACCCTGTGACCGACCTCCCCTAACAAATCATGGTGCGACATCTCCGCCCGTACAACAACTCGAATGGCGGTGCGCCAAGGCTAGAATGATAGCTGTTGTTGTAGGCGAACTCTGCAAGCGGTAGGTGAGAATCCCAGATCCCACCGAAGTCGATGTCATACGCCCTCAGCATGTCCTCAAGGGTCTGAATAGTCCGCTCACTATGGCCATCTGTCTGAGGGTGGAATGTTGTGTTGAAATGCAACCGCATGCCCAACTCTTCACGAAACTTCTGCCAGAAACGGGAGGTAAACCTGACATCCCAATCCGAGACAATGGAAATGGGAATCCCATGGCGATACAGGATCTTGAGAACATACACCTCAGCCAACTTCTCGGCTGATGAACTCTCCCGTATGGCTGAGAAATGGGCACTCTTGGTCTATCGGTCCACGATGACCCAAATGGCATCGAACCCCTTCATCGTCTTTGGAAGCTTGGTGATAAAGTCCATCGTGATTTGCTCCCACTTCCACATGGGAATCTCTAGGGGCTGCAGCTTGCCATGCAGCCTCTGATGTTCCGCCTTGACCATCCTGCAGGTCAAGCACCTCTCGATGTACCAAGCGATCTTACACTTCATACCCGACCACCAATAGCTCAAACTCAAATGTTGGTACATCTTGGTGGGCCCCGGGTGGATGGAGAAGTGAGACTTATGAGCCTCTTCCATAACTATCTGCCTGAGCCTGCCAGACATCGGAACCCAAAACCGACTATACCTGGTCAGTAATCCCCGACTATCCTACACAAACCTGGTGTTTTCACCCTTGATCCTTTCTCTCTTCAAATTTTCCAATCGCATATCGTCTATATGGGCATCCCTGATCAAGCTCACAAGCGGGGAGTCCACAACTATTTTCATACATATTGCAGGAGTGGAAGACCCCGCCGACCTGCGGCTCAAAGCATCCGCAACCACATTCACTTTACCAAGGTGGTAAAGGATCTCGCAATCGTAGTCTTTGACTATATCGAGCCACCTGCGCTGCCTCATGTTTAGGTTCGGCTGATCCATGATGTGTCTCAAGCTCTTGTGATCCGTGTAAATGGTACAGCGTACCCCATAAAGGTAATGTCTCCATATCTTGAGCGCGAACACGACTTCCCCCAGTTCCAAATCGTGCGTAGGGTATCGAGTCTCATGCGGTTTCAGTTGTCGCGATGCGTAGGCTATCACACGTCCCCTCTGCTTGAGAACCACCCCTAACCCTGTGATGGAGGCATCACAGAACTCCACAAAATCCTCAACTCCCTCCGGGAATGTCAGGACTGGCGCCTCACACAAACGCTGGCGGAGGGTCTCAAACGCTCCCTGCTATTCGGGACCCCACCGAAAATTCACCCCTTTCCTCGTGAGGCGAGTAAGGGGTACTGAAATCTTAAAGAAATCCTGTATAATCTCTGGTAGTATCCTGCCAGTCCCAAAAAGCTCCTAATATCTGAGGGAAATTTCGGGACCTCCCACTGCATAACCGCCTCGATATTGGCCGGATCAACCAAAATCCCCTCTTCGTTAACGAGATGTCCAAGGAACTGGACCTCTCACAACCAAAACTCACACTTTGAGAACTTGGTGTAAAGTCGTTCCCGCCTCAGGACCCCCAACAGCTATCGCAGATGCTCCTCATGCTGCTCTTGGGTCTTGGAATACACCAAGATATCATCTATAAACACTATGACCGAGCGGTCGAGCATCGATCAGCAGACCTGATTCATCAGGTCCATAAATACTGATGGTGCGTTGGTGAGCCCAAACGGCATCTCCACAAACTCGTAATGTCCATAACGAGTTCGGAATGCGGTCTTCTCAACGTCCTCCTCCCTGACCCTGACCTGGTGGTATCTGGACCTCAAATCGATCTTGGAAAACCAAGATGCACCCTGCAGCTGATCAAATAGGTCGTCTATCCTCGGGAGTGGATAACGGTTCTTCACCGTTAGCTTGTTTAACTCCCAGTAATCAATGCACATCCGGTGTGAGTCGTCCTTCTTCCGGACCAAAAGAATCGGTGCTCCCCATGGAGAGCTGCTAGGTCGAATGAACTGCTTGCCCAGTAGTTCCTGCAACTCAGGCGGCGCCAATCAGTACGGTGCCTTAGCGATAAGGGCCAGACCTAGCACAAGGTCGATCTTGAACTTGATCTGCCTCTCCGGAGGTATCCCTGGCAACTCCTCCGGAAACACATCTACGAACTCCCTGACCACTAGTACATCGGAGACCAAAATCTGGTCCCTGACTCGCGTATCTACCACGTACGCTAGATAACCCATACACCCATGTTGAATGTACTACCGAGCCCTGGAAGCTGAGCAAAAACCTGAACCTACTCTGGTGCCCTCACCATAATATATCACCTGTTCTCCCCCATTCGGGGTTCGAACTACAACTCGCTGACCCTTGCAATTGATCATAGCACCGAACCTACTGAGTCAATCCATGCCCACAATCACGCACACCTCCCCCATGGGAATCGGAATCAAGTCTATCGGAAAAGAAACCCCAGTCGTAAGTCTCCACCAATCCTTGGCGCCAGAGCCTCCGAAGGCTCAGGTCCGGCGCCAGAGCAGCACCAGATGTGGTTGCTGGTATGTTTCTATCCTCACCTTGTTTTATTTATATGTTATATGCTTATCTGTTGTACCTGTAATTAGGCACCTTTTTGGTGAATTCTTCGCCTGCTTTGGTCTTATTCGACTCGGGGGCGATTCGGTCTTTCGTGTCTCATTCCTTTAGTGGGGAGTTCAGTATGCCTATGGGCGAGTTAGAGTGTCCGTTGCTCAGGGCCGTGCTTTTCAGTATAAGCCCCAGTCGTAAGTCTCCACCAATCCTTGGCGCCGGACCTAAACAGGTTAAGAGCACACCTGACCTTTTGGTCAGTAGGACACGAGCAGGTGAAGAAACGCCCCTCCACATCTGAAATCCATCTCATAGCCTTGATGCGATCATGTGTTCCATCAAAAGTAGGGGGCTTCATATTGTCGAAGTCTCGGTACTAAAAACCCCTACCAACTCCTCCCCCTGCCATAGTTACAGCTGATGTAACTGCTGCGGCGGCTGTCTCTGCGAGGGTTGCGTAACGCTCATCGAAATACTCCACCATGGGGGTCTTAATTGACCCGAGCATTTCCGGTAATTCGACCCGGAATAACGCAACAACCTCGTCATGCAGGATTGCTTGAATCCTGTGATAACCCGAAATTTCCATTCTGTACAACATATCAAGTCAATAGAAGTTAGAACATTTACTGTTAATTTTTAGACTATTTGGGATAAGTTTGAGTATTTTATGATTAACAGTTTAGGAGATGCCAGGAGAGGGGATGCTCTAGGGTTTATTGTGCAACAATAACATTTCATTCTACAAGAAATTGGAGATTTACGACCTAAACATGGAGTTTGCAGTCCTAAACCCCAAGGGGTATATATATGGTCCTTAGCCATATTTATTCATTTGTTCAATTTCCAACTAGAGGAAAACCCGATTCTCCCTCAAGGATCTTCAGACTTTCATCCCAAATCATAAGTGCTTCCAACTTAGAGTATAATAGGGCTTTTTATATGTCTAAAAAACAAGAAATCACGAGGAAACAACAAGATCAAAGAGTTTATGGCCCAAGAACATCTTGGACTGTAAACCCTTCTTTAAGGGCCAAAAGTGTGCCCTCGTCCCTTCCTTTCCTTGTGAAACTAGCCTAGACTCATACCTTAATGTGTATAGGAATTGAAAGCATAAAAATACCATGTCCATGAGAGATTACGGCCGCAAACCCTAAGGGAATTGGTCTTAGGGCCGTGAACTCCTCAAAGGAGGTAAAGGGTGCCCTAATCTCTTCCAAGGACTAAACCATCATGTAGAAATACTTCTAAGGGACATGTAAGGCTTCAAAACATCAAATGATAAAAATCTTAGGAGATTACAGCCGTAAACTCAATGGTTTACGACCGTAAACTCATTGTGTTATGGTCCTTGGGGAGTAAACTCAAGAAAGGGGTTCTTTGGAACCCTAAACCCAATAGCCTTGTCATACAACAACTTAGATGCAAGCCTTGCGACTTATAATACTTATATAAGGTGTTTAGCATGTTCTAGGATGTCTTAACATTATCAATTAGTATTTTAAAGACAAATTGGATACATATATGTGTGATTATATGTTAACTAGGATCTTTGAGTGTGTACAAGTCTTCACTTGACACTTAGCAATCCTACATCGTTCAGTTCATCCAAACCACCATCTACATGTGAGTTCATACAACTTAATAAATGTTTTAAATGATTTTAAATGCTTTAATGGGGGGGGGGGGGGAATACAAGTAGAAAACAACATGTTATAGATTCAATCGCATGTGATTTATAACTGTGTTTTCAACCAACTGATTTCACGTACTTCAAAATGTGATACATGAAAAGGTTTTCTATCTTACAATATTTTGTTATCAAATGAATTAATTTTGAAATGTTTTACAAAATGACATTAAGTCATTATTATTAATTGTTCAAAATTCTTAAATGTTTTACAAAACCTCTTTCATCTTCTTGATCAAAACTATATCTATACACTTATGTTCATATATATATATATATATATATATATATATATATATATATATATATATATATATATATATATATATATTGATATGATAGCTTTTATCCTTCATTCAGTTCCCACACTCTTGAGTAGCAAGGGTGTATAAACCTTCTTGAACATCAAATACATTCCAGTAAACTATCACATGGATAGTTTAGAGGATACAAAACATTTTTCTTATTACAAAGGAACTACACCAGACTCAGTTCATTCATGATTCTATACTAAATGCTATATGAAGAGATACACTTACCTGGATCCTCTTACATGGATACACTTACATGGATACTTGTACCTAGATACTATATGATGAGATACTATTACATATTATACATGTAGCTTAGTTATGTCTATCCTAGTACAAAAGGATATCATACGGGACTAACCATTCCGGTACCCACCTATTAGCAACAGAGGTAATGAACATCTACGGATGCCTACGGTTAATACTTATACTAGGGGTACCTTTACGGGACTAACCATTCCTTCAACTTGCTCTTAGCTATAGAGAAAAATGAACATCTATGAAGCTTCAAGGTTAATACTCTTCGACAGTTGTGATTTCGTGTTTATCCTTATACAAAAGGATAATACTTATATGACTATATTTTCCCTATTACTTTTATTTTGTGATATGTTCACATAAACGATGAGGTAGACTATATATTGTTAATAGTAGTCATACAAGGGAAAAACATCTTTATTACAGCAAAACATTCAAGTCTTGGAAGAAGACTACTTTCAAAACATTCGGGTCTTGGTAGAAGACTACTTTTATAATAGTAGCAAATATGGGATATTCTAGGGTTTTCATACTTATATCAAATGTTCATTCAAAGATTTACATGGATTTCATAACAGCTTTCCAAAATAGAGTAATGATACTTAAATACTTATGAATTCACCATCTTTATGCTGATCTACTCTCTTTCAAAATAACTTGTATTCTCAGGTCACCAGTAGACAGGTACGATGACTAGGTTTTGACAAGACGGAGCATAGACAAGACTCGTCTTTTATTTTGATTACATATTTTGGTGTCTTATTACTATTAAAGAACAAAAATGTATTAAAACATTACTTTTAATGCAATGGATGTTGTTGTTGCTTGTTTACTACCTTGCATTGTTGTCATACTGTACATGATGTCCTCCACCCCTGAATGTTTTCGCCGTTCTTAGTTTTGTCATGTGACCGATTGGTATCAGAGCACTGTTTTATAGTGAATATAGTATATCAACCCATAAAAGATATACTAACTATAAATACATTGGGATTAAAACACTCTGTCTAGGAGTTATACTTTTAAATAATAAAATATTTAAGTAAGTATACGTGCCCGCATTCATACTAAAATCAATGTCACAATGACAAGAGCAAAAGTATTATGATTGTTGAATATCACAAGAAAGCTTGGGGATGTATGGTCAGTCTTGGGAGTGACATAGCCTGATCAACTATGCTGGTCCGAGGAGTGATTAGCATATGCCCAAGAATGGTTGTGATGTGGCAAAAAGTCTAAAAACTTACCAACACAACTACAAAGAAATACCATATGGGTATTTAGTCTTACTATAATTACTTATTTGAAAACTGAATAGATCTTTAATAATATGTCAATAGTTGTTTAGTGGATACACTAAACAAGTATTGAAGCAAACTGATAAAGATCATCTTATAATTATCTTAGTTAGTTCATATATTTAGTTATTTCTTATATCCCTTTTCTCGTATAGATATCATGGCTGGATTTCACCACGGCGACCCGTACTTCCCAAACCAAGGCAATGTTGTATGGCTAGAGGAAGAACCCAAGGTGATCATCAAATCCCTTTGGATTAACACCGTGCTGAGGGTTTTTCTGATAGTTCTGACTTGGAGCCTGAAGTCAACAACCTACCTCCAGCTGCTCAAAACCCAAACCTGAACCCTCGTCCCACATTTCAAGGAGCCACACCCCTGTGGGCCACAAACTTGAATACATGGAGCCAGGAACAGGGTCAATCTATCCTCTACAATGGAGATAGAAGCTTCTACAACCTCACTGAGGGAGGTTCTGCTGACAGGGTCCTACCCATCATGGTTCGTAGGATTTCTTGGAACAAGATATTGGGTCAATCAACTATCAATCGAGTATTGGAGATTAACGCCAACTCTGGCATTAACACTGCCTGCATTCGCCAACTAGAGTCTGCTCAGGAAAGGACTCTGGTCCGCAATGCAACTCTGTAGAGAGAACTTGCTGAAACCCAAGCTGAAGTCGGGGAACTTCGAGCTCAACAAGCAAGATCTGACAGGCGTATAAGGGACATAGAACGCCTACTGTCGGGATCAAGAACTCATGCTAGCAGTTCTCATCGCCGATAGAATCTCATCGACTCATCTTTTGGATATAACCTAGTTTATGTAAAAACTTTGGTTTAATTTCCTATCCTTGTAAGTCTTAGACCCGTTAGGTCTTGATCTAGTCATAGTTCTGTCAAAATTTTCTCATCTTGGTTGATGTAACGCCTACTTCTAGGCCATTTTTCCCAAACTTATTACATCTGTAATTCCAGTATTATTGATAGATATCTAATCATATGGAAGTTATTATCCAAATGTTATCATCTTCATTCAATCATGGTATTCATTGTGCTGTTGGACAATGGAGGGTTAGTCCATGAGTCACTCTCGTTATTTGATTATTCTTATCAATGTTTTCATCTTTTTAAACGTATAGTTAAAGATGCCACCACGCAGAAATCCAAGGCGCAACCCAAATAACGAAACGCCGATACCACCACCACCTCCTCCACCACCTCAACCTCCTCAACCACCTCCTCCTTTCGACGCCACTATGTTCCAGGCAACCTTCACAGCAGCCGAAGTAGTTGATGTATCAGCCATCAATACTCCTGCCCCTAGTGGTTCGGGAACAAATGCACATCCTTCCAACTATGGCGAGAGCCATGGACATCCCATGGAATTCACCTATAAGGATTTTACGAATGCTAAACCCTGGAACTTCAATGGAACTAGTGGGGTTATAGTCTTAAGGCAATGGATTGAGAAGACGGAAGCGGTCTTTGAAATCTGTGCCTGTCCGGAGGGCAACAAGATCAAGTTTTCTACTTGTACCTTTTCTGACAGAGCACTAACTTGGTGGAATGGCCATGTTAAGTCTCTGACTATTGTGGTGGCAAATTCTATCAGCTGGGAAAACCTGAAAGCCATGTTGATGAGAGAGTATTGTCCTTGAGGGGAAATACAAAAACTCGAACAGGAACTCTATGGTCTAGAAATGGTTGGTTCCGACATATCAACCTATACAAATAGGTTATGTGATCTGGAAATCCTATGCCATGATATGGTTGCTCTCGAGAGCAAGAAAATAGAGAGATATATCTGGGGACTATCGCCCCATATCCAGTCAAGTGTGTTAGCATCCAAGCCTGTCACTTTTGACAGCGCCAAGGAGCTATCACAAACTCTCATAGATCACGGGAAACACCATAACCCGAAAATCCCTACACCCCAGCCACAAAAGGGAAACAACGACGACAACAAGAAGAAGGGGTGGAACAAGAGAAAAAGAGGAGCTTCGCAATAATATTCAAAGAGACAACAACTTGTTGTGATCAATGCTGCCACGGTAGCCCCTGTTGTCCCTGCAAACCCATTACCAGCAAGAGCATATGTCGGTAATCTTCCTAGATGCAACAAATGCAACTTCCATCACCATGGACCTTGCAAAGAAATGCAGTGCTCTAACTGCAACAGGAAGGGGCATACTGCCCGTTTCTGCAAGACTCTAGCAGCACTGACCACCCAAGTTCCTAATGTCGGTGTAGGTCAAGCTTGCTACGGTTGTCGCGAGGTAGGCCACTACAAGAAGAACTGCCCTAAGGCGGGGATGACTGGCAGAGTAGGAAGAGTTATGGTCATGGGCCACGAGGAAGAGTAGTTGATCCTACGATAGTTACATGTATGTTTCTCCTCGATAACTCATATGCTTGCATACTTTTCGACAGTGGAGCGGAGAAGAGTTTTGTAAGCCATAAATTTGCACACCTACTTAAACAAAAACCTCGTGCCTTAGATAAATCATTCATTTTAGAGATGGAAAACGGGAAAGCGGAAAGTACTAACTGCATATACGTAGGTTGTACTCTAACTTTAGATGGCCATACTTTCATGATGGACCTCATGCCGGTCCCAATTAAATGTTTCGACGTTATCATCGGCATGGATTGGTTGAGTTTTCTTCACGCCGACATCATGTGCTTTAAGAAAGCAGTTCATCTTAACCTTCCTAACAATGAAACCTTAGTTATATACAACGACAAACCGAGTACGAGCCTTTGCATCATCTCGTGCATCCAAGCTCAGAAATGCTTACGAAAGGAATATCATGCATTCCTCGCACACGTTGTCGATACGAGTCAAAAAGTAAAAGACATTCGGAACATCCCAGAAGTACGCGACTTTCCCGACATATTTCCAGAAGAACTCCTAGGATTAGCACCACCACGCCAACTCGAGTTCAGAATGTGCCAGGGGATACTCCCGTAGCCAAGTATCCTTATCGTCTGGCATCGGCAGAGATGCATGAACTTTCCAGTCAGCTTAACGAACTTCTCAATAAGGGATTCATAAGGCCAAGCTTCTCACCATGGGGAGCACCGGTCTTGTTCGTCAAGAAGAAAGATGGATCGTTTCGTATGTGCATCGACTACATAGAACTCAAAAAGCTTACCATTAAAAATCGTTATCCTTTACCCCGCATTGATGATTTATTTGATCAACTTTAAGGAGCCAACTACTTCTCAAAGATAGATCTACAATCCGGATATCACCAACTACGAGTGGTAGAGGAAGATGTTCCCAAGACAACCTTCCGAACTCGTTATGGACACTACGAGTTTGTAGTGATGCCATTCGGATTAACTAACGCACCCGCAATATTCATGGTTCTGATGAATAGGGTGTGTCGTCCTTACTTGGATCAGTTCGTCATCGTCTTCATTGATGACATACTCATCTACTCTCAAAGTACGGAGGAACATAGTCAACCTCTCCGCAGAGTATTGGAAACACTACGATCGGAGAAGCTCTATGCAAAGTTCTCTAAGGGCGAATTTTGGATCCGACGAGTTGAATTCTTGGGCCACGTTGTTAGCGAAGAGGGAATATACGTGGACCCTTCCAAAATCAAGGCCATTGAGAACTGTTCAGCACCAAAGACACCTACAGAAATTCCTCAATTTCTAAGTCTCGTTAGCTACTATCGTAGGTTCATTCAGAACTTCTCCAGCATAGCGAAACCTCTTACAACACTGACCCAGAAAGGCGTGGCCTTTGACTGGGAAGAGAGACAGGAGAGAGCATTCCAAACTCTCAAGCGAGCCTTGTGCACCGCACCAATACTATCCCTCCCCGAAGGGATAGAGGACTTCGTTGTCTATTGCGATGCATCAAATCAAGGACTCGAATGTGTTCTGGTGCAGCGAGGTAAAGTCATTGCCTATGCCTCGAGACAGCTGAAGACACATGAAGTTAACTACACCACCCACGACCTGGAACATGGAGCAGTTGTATTTGCTCTGAAAATCTGGAGACACTACCTGTTGATGGGTTTTGGTCATAAGACATCCTATGTGCTCATAAAAACCCTAACGCTTGGATCTAGGTTTCTCTATTGTACATGCTTTGAATCCAAGACTATAAACCCTAATTCTAGCATTCAAGTAATCATATTAATATGTAATTAGGTTTAAGATCATACCTTGATTGTTATGTAGCAATAACAATCCCAAATCTCCTTGTAATGACTTTGGAAGGCTTAGAGTCACAAGTGTCACTCCTCTAATGGTTCACAAACACCATAAGCAAGAGGATGAAGAGGAGAGAGGTTGGAGACTGCCAAAAACGTGTAGAAACCCTAACACAAAGCTTAGCCACGTTTTTGAGCCTTAAGGGGTCTTTATATAGTTGGGCTATTAGGGTTATCTAACAAGCAAACCCTAATTTGGATGCATAAGCCCTAAGCAACCCATAGACTCCTTTTAATCAAGCCCTTGGACGATTTCCTTATGGGCTTCCCCATAGAATTCGTCCAACCCTTGATACAAGGCAATCCATAGCCCAAATTACAATTATCTTATAATTACAATTTCAGTCCCTTAAGTTTAATTAATCTCTTTTAGTCACAAAACTAATTACCAATTAATTATTGACTAATATTAATTAAACAATATGATTTCTCCTTTAATATATTATTCCCATAATATATTAATAAATCATATTTAGTCCTTTCTCTCCATAATTCATCCTATCAAGTTGCTTTGGTGAAGGCAACCCAAAAGGACCATGCACCATCGGGTCAAGTACATACCAAAATAGTTATGGACTTAGACACTAATCCAACAGTCTCCCACTTGGATAAGTCTAATAACTATTATGCGTATGACTTCAGATCCTGATCTGCAATCGTAGCTTTCCAAAGCTGCAGTCAACTCTGATCCTATCAGATACGCGTGTCCTTAGATAAGGGATCATATATTCCTCCATTCTAGATATCGTCTGAGATATGATTTCTATTCATTCTCTTTGTACTATATCTCGATTTCCGATTTATGACGACTGAGTAATTGAACAAATCAAATTAGCCCTAGCTCGGCCGAACATTTACTTTTGTCATCACTAAACCATCGAGGGGCCCAAAGATATCGTTTTTATCCTTCTTTGGATAAAAGGAACGGATAAACTTTGATACAATGCTTGCTTGCACTTACTAACCAAATCACACACAACAATATGTTTTATAACACCAAGTTACTAGTGCGTTTACATATTATCAATGCGCAACCGATTAGCAAGATACAACTCACACATCTCGGTTTCAAGAATATAAGATATTATCGTCTCACCAATCACTCGTGATACAATTCATTGAGTGATCCAAGCGAGCGAGGGTTTAGTCCAATGCTCAAATTCATATTCATAAGCACTCATGAACGTTGCAGCAAACATTTTCTTATGTCTAATACTCTTTTAGACAATCCACACACCAATTCACGACAGTCTTCATTCATATCTACTTCCAACATATGAACGACTGTGGCTCGTTTGAATAATTCGATTATTCTTAATAAATTCAATTATTCTGGAAGTCAAAACATGCAAGGTGAAACACAAGAATAATACTAATCCCATATGGCCTCAACCCTTTGAGCACAAATAAAACACCTTTTATTTATCACCATATCGGTTACTCATTATTTGTCGTTTCGGGTAATCAACTTCTTACTTGAATTATTACACTTTTCCCATGCTCCTAGCATGCACACAATGTTTACCTATGGTTCTTACTTTGTGAAATAGATCACATTGGACACATTTCCAATCATTCTCATTTCACAACTCCAAATCCGTTTTTCATAAGTTTAAGAATATCAAATTCTTGCCACTTATAGAATATGCTAGATTCTAACATTTTATGCAATGATTCTTTCGTAATGTCACTGCACCAAAGTCACAAAGACTATTGCCAATGACATTACAAAGTCCTCTAACGGAGATTGTTACAAGACAATTCCTTAGATATGATGTCTCTCACTCAAAGTGCATTCTTTGAACATCCTTTTGCATAAAAGTTTCTAATCTAGTCATAGATTTTCAATATTTACTTCCCAATATGGACACGCTTCCATATTATCCATATGACAACTTATTCTTAATAGAATCTTATCTATTCATAATAATGTCGATATGGTCCATTCAATACCATGCTTCCAACTACTCACAAGCAACCAATCCTCGTCGAACTTTGGATTGTCCTTTGATAGTTGTTTAATTATTTTAGTCAAAATCAATTCTAGTCCCTTTTCCCTCTATATGCGCTAGACATTTGAAAAAATTTAGAATGGTCAAACATTAAATCATTTTCACTTGATCCTATACCCGAAGCGTATGGGACACGATGCACAATGTTTTATTTGCTATGTTCTCAAAATTCGAATTGTGAAAAGGAATTCCGTAATCCTAATCAAAATTTTAAGAACACACTACGTACCTTTGACTAAATTTATTAACATTTCTCAACCTAAGCCTTTAGATTTGAAATGAAGCATAATATTCTCTCCCTTAATTATAGCAAAACAACTATTCCATCCTTACAACTTTGCAAATAACGACTCTTGTTTTCTATAATTAATATTGCCAAATTGCAATACTTTCCTTAATAATCATACAATCATAACATTTATGCTCCCACTATCATGATGATTATTATAAAACATAACACTTATGCTCCCACTAGCTTCTACATGTATTCATAAACATCTTAACTTTCAGAAAAACAATACTTATTGAATTTCTTAAGTTCATGTTTCTAATACTTAGTGCTTTGATAATCTTATATCAAGGCTTCTTGAACTTGTACACCTTTGCCTTCGATAGTTCATATGTGTGTCTAAAAAATTAAGGCTAATTGCCAAACCTCACAATTCAAATCATGGAAAGGGATACCGTAACCATAATTGAATTCGAGAATGCAACTTTACAATCACTATCTTCTTAAAATCTTTCTTAGTGAAAGCATTTCCTCACAATCATTTTCATGAAGGAGAAAATCTTATGACACTTAGATTATAATGGTGTATATGTTCCTATCCATGTGAATTTGTCAAAACCAAAGTTTACGACAGATTCAAATTCATATGGATCGAACTTTCTTAATCTTGATTTCTTGACTTATGGTAGGACAGCTGCCCACCACATCTTCCAAGTAGTTAAGCAGCTCACCTTTTCTTATCAATGTACTTTTCGTTGATCAAGGTCCTTGCCTTTTATGCATTCAAATGAGAACTCATAGAACTCACATGCATAATTAACTCAATTTGAACAGCACAAGATCAAAATATTGTCAACACGATAGGTTGTAAACCTCAACTCGTGTGCTAGTGATGATCGATAAGGTTTATTTGATTTGTTCTTGAAACTTTTCGAGACCATTAAGACTCCCACTGACTCCTTGACATATATGATTCTTTTGTCAATAAACATTTCTTGACAAACAAATATTCAAGAGTTAGTGTAGTTTTTATCAAAACACTTCATAAATTGGTCCTAGTCGGTCTTTGTCTTATTAAAGACATCACAACTTTCCACATTTGATGAATGTTATAAACCTTTAATACTTTTCACTCATTGTCACAATCTTAACTTTAAGACTTGTTATTGGAACGAAGTATGATAGACTTCTTGATTTAACCATTTCTTCAATCCTTGATTCCTCTTCTTAAACATAATATTGTACTAAGACTCACTTAGAGGATCTATTGAGATATGGCTCTTGATCATTAAGGCCTATCATAAAGCATAAAAGCTACTTTCCCTTCTTCTTAGAATGGAGAAACTTTTATTTTCTGCCTACTTAATTCTTCTTATTCGTTCTACTATTGATCTAAACCCTTTAATCAATTCAGAATTACAATTAATCTTGTAAGTATAATTATATTTACTAAACCTTTAGTAAATCATGACGAATATCTTTGTTACTCTTATGGTGAACTTGATCAACACACAACTTTGTGTACTCGATCTCCTAGTCCTTCACTTGACACTTTGTCAACGAATTAGTCTAATTATCAAATATGAAATTTCTCATTCATCATGCAACCAAGTTGCGTGATTCCATGTTTCATTCCAATTGAAACTTTGGGCGATGAGAAACTCTCCCTATTTGGTAAATTCTCGACATTTCTATAAATAACATAACTAAGAATCATATCCATTCGTTGTAGAAATATGCAAACATCAATTTTCATAATGATTTCATTGCAAGGAAGTAAACAAATAAATATTTCAAAATTTACTTTATTTATAAAAGCAGCGGAAAAACGTTTGTCCTTACAATGCAAAATCTATTGAAAACTATGTAAAAGGAAAATTTCTAACAACTCTATCATAACTATCTAAGCTCAAAATCCAATCTTCAAGTCCATGCGATCAAGATCCATCTCTTGTGATTAGATTCATCTTGCTCTCTTATTAAGCTTCCTTTCTTTCACCGATCCTTCAAAACATTCAAATGCAATCTTATCACATCATGTATTAAGAATCAATGAATAGGAACTTAACGGAGTTAGATAGTGGATTTTACCTTAAGCGTAGTCATACTTTTGACTCTCCCATCTCTTAGATCTCTTAGGTAAATAGGGCAACTTCATCTCCAATGCCCCTTCTCTTGGTAATAAAAGCAAATTGACTCTTTTGGAACAACACATGGAACTACTTCAGACATCCCCTTTCTCTTATGATCAAACTTTTTGATCATTGCATGTCTTTCATTGCCATTGTCTATATCCATAGAGGTCTTGAAGGCATATTCACCAATCAACTTTGCTTTTTTATTGCGCCAAACCATTGTTGATTCAGCAGCAATAAGCATATAGGTGAGATCAATAAGGGTCACGTCGTGGTTCATCATATAGTACTCTCTTACGAACTCACTATACAAGTTAGGAAGTGAGTGAAGAACCCAATCAACAGCCATCTCTTCACCGACAACGGATCCCATCATTCTTAACCTATCAATGTGTGACTTCATCCCTAAGACGTGTGCACACACTGACTTTCCTTCTTTATGTTTACTTGCCAAAAGGGCTTGAGTGATATTGAACCTTTCAATTTTACAATCTTGTGGGTTAGGGAGGATAATTGGAGGAGGAAGAGGAAGTGAAGCATGATTTCTTGTTCCTCGATCGAATAGTGGAATATCATCTTCATGTGGAATGCTTGTTCCACGGGATTTGGGAAGACCATAGTTGTCGAACTTTGACATCTAGAAAACGGGAGAAAACAAATTCAAGTTAGTTGATCGATTGAGTCCTTAGGAAATCACCCAAATGAGATACTAAGGCTAGAACCCAACACAATACGCTACAACCTAGAAAAGGGATGTCATAATCTAGTTGTAGAATATTTGAAGGTAAGTGAATGACAATTCACTAATTTCCACCATGAAAAACAAAAAAGAAATTTAAGTTTTTTTTTTTTTTTAAATCTATGAAAACTCCTAGATCCTTTGAGATTCATTGAACTTTCAATGGCATGTTTAAATCTCGATATGCCCCTCTTGTTTGTGACTGGGATGCTGAGGATCACAAAGCGGGTGTGAATAACCATGCAAAGTTACATGGTGCCCTCACATGTTGCAGTCACCTATTCGATGTGCCGGTAAACCACACACGCTCCACCGAACTATGACAAACATTGAGTCACCCTTTGCTACCTTTGCTTAGAACCATTTAGTGTGCCAGTAAACCACACACGCTCCACTAACGTCTTCGCAAGGGCACAAAGTGTAATTTCATGGAATTGCATCAAATCACTTTTTCCTAAGTAACTAAGATTGGGAATTAGAAAAACATTTAGTTACTTTGTATTTCATTATACTTATAATGGAAGGTTTCGTCCTATCCTACCCGTTCGGCTAACGTCCCTCCACTAGTCAAGAGTGCGGTGGGTAAGAGTGGATACCCATTCAATCGCCATATTATAGGCAATTTCCTTAAACACCCCTTATAGACCAGCTTCGTGAATGAGGCCTACTAACGGTAAGACTGACTTTTACTCATACATATATATAATGTTAGACTTTTAATGTTATATATAGTATAGGGTGCATTTTACACTTTTAAAATACTATGTGGTTAACTTTAACAATTACACTTTTAATTCAATTAAATGGTTAACCTAAACTTTTATGTATTTATTAAATCTCTTTTAATTATACTCCTTAATTAATTAATAAAACCATAAGGGTGTATTTGAACTTTTCAAAACATTTCTAGGGTTTTAGAATTTAACATTCCTAATTAACTTTTAATCAAATTTTAAATTCCAAAACTTGAGGGCAAGTTTTGAAACATTTCAAAACATTAGGGTTTTAACTATTTAAATTTCAAAACAACAAAACTTTTGGGTTCAAATTTAAACTATAAAAACCAAAAGGGTAAAATATGAAACTTTTCATAACAACAAGGATCAAATAACAAATAATTTTAAATTAACATTTAATCACATAATTATCCATATTTGATTTATTTAATGATTTCTTGCAAAACAATTTATCAATTTACTCAAAATAATTAATCAATTATCTTATAAGGAAACAATTATCTTATTAATTGATAAATATCTTCATTTAGATAAAAAAATATAGTCAAATATATATATAATCGGATTAATATTGATCTAACATGATAAGGTAACTATCCATATGCAAAAACAGCAGGAAATCCCGAGATAAGCACTATCTGACGAGTTGACTCACCGAGTCAAGCCTGGACTCGACGAGTTCAGCTATGGACTCGGCGAGTCCAGCCTCTAGAACACCAAAAAATCGAATTTTTTAGATATACAATGCATCAATACAATTGAAACCATCCTAGGCTCTGATACCACTGATGGGTTTTGTTCATAAGGCATCCTATGTGCTCATACAAACCCTAATGCTTGGATCTAGGTTTCTCTATTGTACATGATTTGAATCCAAGACTATAAACCATAATTCTAGCATTCAAGTAATCATATTAGTATGTAATTAGGTTTAAGATCAGACCTTCATTGTTATGTAGCAATAACAATCCCAAATCTCCTTGTAATGACTTTGGAAGGCTTAGAGTCACAAGTGTCACTCCTCTAATGGTTCACAAACACCATAAGCAAGAGGATGAAGAGGAGAGAGGTTGGAGGCTGCCAAAAACGTGTAGAAACCCTAACACAAAGCTTAGCCACGTTTTTTAGCCTTAAGTGGTCTTTATATAGTTGGGCTATTAGGGTTATCTAACAAGGAAACCCTAATTTGGATGCTTAAGCCCTAAGCAACCCATAGACTCCTTTTAATCAAGCCCTTGGACGATTTCCTTATGGGCTTTCCCATAGAATTCGTCCAACCCTTGATACAAGGCAATCCATGGCCCAAATTACAATTATCTTATAATTACAATTTCAGTCCCTTAAGTTTAATTAATCTCTTTTAGTCACAAAACTAATTACCAATTAATTATTGACTAATATTAATTAAACAATATGATTTCTCCTTTAATATATTATTCCCATAATATATTAATAAATCATATTTAGTCCTTTCTCTCCATAATTCATCCTATCAAGTTGCTTTAGTGAAGGCAACCCAAAAGGACCATGCACCATCGGGTCATCTACATACCAAAATAGTTATGGACTTAGACACTAATCCAACACCTGTATGGTACAAAAATCACGATCTTTACAGACCACAAAAGTCTACAACACATTTACGACCAGAAAGAGCTCAACATGTGACAATGTCGGTGGGTCGAGCTACTTAGTGATTACGAATGTGAAATTCGTTATCATCCAGGGAAAGCCAACGTAGTAGCCGACGCCCAATGTAGGAAATAATACTCTTGTTGTAGAGTCAAATCGTTGACTCTAACTATCCATTCACACTTCTCCACGCAAGTTAAGGAGGCTCAGCTCGACGCTTTGAAACCTGAAAATGTGGCAGGTGAATCCCTGAGAGGAATGCATAAGAATTTAGAAGTCAAGGGTGGCGGAGCATTATACCTCATGGATCGGATCTGGACACCGAAACACGGTGGCTTCAAAGACCTGGTCATGACCGAGGCACACGACACCCGTTATTCTGTCCACCCTGGTTTAGATAAGATGTATCTGGATCTTAAAAAGTTATACTGGTGGCCTAACATGAAAGCAAATATTGCCACCTTCGTAAGTACATGCCTTATTTGCGCAAAGGTAAAGGTCAAATACCAGAAACCGTCCGGTCTGCTACAACAACCGGAGATACCAGAATGGAAGTAGGAGCGGATCACTATGGACTTGATAACCAAGTTGCCCAAGACAACGGGTCGACTTGATGTCATATGGGTCATCGTCGACAGATTAACCAAATCTACACACTTCTTAACCACAAAGAAACCGACAAAATGGAGAAACGTAGGAGAACCTACATTAGGGAGATTTTACGACTGCATGGTGTTCCCATATCCATTATCTCAGATAGAGATAGTAGATTCACTTCAAGGTTCTGGCAGTCGCTACAAAGTTCCCTAGGAACTAGGCTGGACATGAGTACAGCCTACCATCCACAAACTGACGGACAAAGTGAGAGAACTATCCAAACCTTGTAAGACATGTTGCGAGCCTGTGTGATTGACTTTGGGAAAGCTTGGGATACTCATCTACCCCTTGTCGAATTTTCCTAAAACAACAGTTATCACACGGGCATAAAGGTAGCTCCTTTCGAAGCCCTCTATGGCGCAAAGTGTAGATCCCCTCTGTGCTGGGATGAGGTGGGTGATACCCAATTAGCTAAGGGACAAGTTCCCGAAAGCACTCTCACGGGTCCGGAGATCATTCGGGAAACGACAGAGAAGATCGTTCAAATTCGTGACTGATTGAAAGCTTCTAGAAACTGACAAAAAAGCTACGCTGACAAGCGAAGGAAACCATTGGAGTTCCAGGTGTGCGACCGAGTTCTACTAAAGGTCTCACCCTGGAAGGGCTTGATACGCTTCGAAAAGCGTGGCCAGCTAAATCCAAGATACATAGGGCCTTTCGAGATTCTAGCCCGAATAGGTCTCATAGCTTACGAACTCAATCTACCGCGCGAACTCAGTAACGTACATTCTACCTTCCACGTCTCGAACTTGAAAAAGTGTTTGTCCAACGAGACTCTTGTAATCCCACTCGATGAGATCGAGATCAACGAGAGACTCAAGTTCGTGGAAGAACCAGTAGAGATCATGGATCGAGAGGTCAAGCAAACAAAGCAGAGTCGTATCCCGATAGTGAAGGTTCGCTGGAACGCTAAGCGAGGACCTGAATTCACTTAGGAACGAGAGGATCAGATGAAACTGAAATATCCTCACCTTTTTGCTTAGTTATTTGTATCTATTTATTTGCTTAAATTCTAATTTCGGGACAAAATTCCTTCTAACGGGGGGATGATGTGACAACCCGAAATTTCCATTCTGTACAACATATCAAGTTAATAGAAGTCAAAACATTTACTGTTAATTTTCAAACTATTTGGGATAAGTTTGAGTATTTTATGATTAACACTTTAGGAGATGCCAAGAAAGGGGATGCTCTAGGGTTTATTGTGCAACAATAACATTTCATACTACAAGAAATTGGAAATTTATGACCCAAACATGGAGTTTGCGGTCCTAAACCCCAAGGGGTATATATATGGTCCTTAGCCATATTTATTCATTTGTTCCATTTCCAACTAGAGAAAACCCCGATTCTCTCTCAAGGATCTTCAGACTTTCATCCCAAATCGTAAGTGCTTCCATCTTAGAGTATAATAGGGCTTGTTATATGTCTAAACAACAAGAAATCACGAGGAAACAACAAGATCAAAGAGTTTACGGTCCAAGAACATCTTGGACCGTAAACCCTTCTTTAAGGGCCAAAAGTGTGCCCTAGTCCCTTCCTTTCCTTGTGAAACTATCCTAGACTCATACCTTAATGTGTATAGGACTTGAAAGCACAAAAATACCATGTCCATGAGAGATTATGGCTGCAAACCCTAAGGGAATTGGTCTTAGGGCCGTGAACTCCTCAAAGGAGGTAAAGGGTGCCCTAATCTCGTCCAAGGACTAAACCATCAAGTAGAAATACTTCTAAGGGACATGTAAGGCTTCAAAACATCAAATGATCAAAAGCTTAGGAGATTACGACCGTAAACTCAATGGTTTACGACCGTAAACTCATTGTGTTATGGTCCTTGGGGAGTAAACTCAAGAAAGGGGTTCTTTGGAACCCTAAACCCAATAGCCTTGTCATACAACAACTTAGATGCAAGCCTTGCGACTTATAACACTTATATAAGGTGTTTAGCATGTTCTAGGATGTCTTAACATTATCAATTAGTATTTTAAAGACAAATTGGATACATATATGTGTGATTATATGTTAACTAGGATCTTTGAGTGTGTACAAGTCTTCACTTGACACTTAGCAATCCTACATCGTTCAGTTCATCCAAACCACCATCTACAGGTGAGTTCATACACCTTCATAAATGTTTTAAATGCTTTAATGCGGGGGGGGGGGGGGGGAATACAAGTAGAAAACAACATGTTATAGATTCAATCGCATGTGATTTATAACTGTTTTTTCAACCAACTGATTTCACATACTTCAAAATGTGATACATGAACAGGTTTTCTGTCTTACAATATTTTGTTGTCAAATGAATTACTTGAGAGGAAACGTGTTCTTGCCTTGTAAGAGTGGAAAGTGATAAAAAATAACCAAGGGCCACATATATAAAGTGGAGTGTGTGGTTGAGGTGTGTGTAGTTGGAGTGTGCAGTAGGGATGGGTGTGTGGCCGCATACTTGGGTGTATGGCCGTACACACCTTGTGTTGGTGTGTTTGGCTCATTTGCAAGGTGTTACACTCACAAACACTTATCCCAAGACCCATACCTAGATTATACTAGGCTTAGAACACTCAAATAGATCATAAACCACGCTAAAAGATAACAAAACGAGGCTAACTTTAATAGATTCGAACAAGTGTACAAGATAAAATTTTCGGGTTGTCATAATATTTAGACAACAAGAGAATTTTAGTAGAATGCTCCAGATTAACATCCGTTGAATAAAGCTCTTTAAGCCTATCCCATATGGCCTTGGCTGTATCACAAGAACTAACAAGATGAAACATATCATCCTGCAATGCGAATCTAATGATTCTCATTGCTTTGATGTTGCTCTGCAGCTTGTCTCTCTCTCATCTTGAGACTCTTCTTTGACATCAAGAAGAAGTCGATTGAGGTCGGCCTAAGTTTTAATCACCCTTCTTGTTCCAGAGCGAATAAAAGTTCCAATAATAATAGCTTGCCAGATCATGTAACACCCCGTTCTTCAGTTGTTTAAGTATGAGTCCCTGAGGTTGAAGAGAAAGGTAATTCTGGTCCTTTTCGAGAAATGAGTCTCATCCAAGAAGGTTTCGGGCGAGTGTATGTGTGAGAAGTATTGGGTTTCTCGTCACCCTCGTATGAATGTAAGTTATTTGAGAGTGGGTTTAGATTACAGGGGTTGCGATGCCTCCAAGTTGATCATTGTTCATAGTTCTTTGTGGAATAAGAAGGAGATGGTCCCATGCATGCATGGCATGCATGCATGCTTATGATTTTTGAAAGGTGGCTGGGTACGCCCAGCGTAATGGGACGAAAGGTTGCGGGTGGTCAGGTGAGTACGCCCAGCGTACTAGGGAGGTACGCCCAGCGTACTCTCAGAAACCCCAAACCCTATTTTTAGGGTCATCCACTATATAAGGAACATGTTGGTTCACCCCTCAGCCCCCTTATGCTCATCTTCAACATCAGAGAAACCCTAGATCTCGTATCCTCTCATATTTGGGTGTGTTTGACCTTGGAAAGCTATTATTGGCAAAAGAAAGGCTTGAAGGAGAAAAGGGAAGTTGTCAAAGAAGAAGAAGAACATGTTGAGCTTGTAGATCTGAAGAAATACCACCCTTTGGAGCTTGTTTGAGGTATAAAGCTTCTTGCTTGACCTTCATATTGCATAGATCTATGGATCTTGAAGCTTTGTTATCATTCTTGTCCCAAAAGTATTCATCTTGTTGCATAGTTCGATTTGGTCAAGTGTATCTGTCCTTTCAGACCTTCGGAGAGGTCTTGAGTGATAAAAATGAGGTCCCAAGGGTTGTAGTTGTTCCATGTATGAGATATATAGGTCTTAATGGATTAAGATCTTGGATTAAGAGCTTAAGGACGTCCCAAGTGATAAAGTCTGAGATTTATGATTTCTAATCATATTTGGCCTGTGGATCTGAAGTTTGGGCTTAAGAGCTTAAGCCATTAAGATGTTAAAAGGACTTATTGGATCTCGCAGTTACGCCCCGTGTAAGCTTCGAGTACGCCCTGCGTAGCGGGCCAGTGCCCCGTTTCATTTTGGCGATCATTGCAGTACGCCCAGCGTACCAAGGAGAGTACGCCCAACGTACTCCTCCTGTGGACTTTCTTTTGGGCTTTTGTGTTGGGCCATTTGTGGGTTGTTAGTGTTTGGGCCAAGTCTGGAAATTTTAAATACAATATTTTGGGCCCAATTAATATTATGGATATTGGATCTAGGCCCATTTGGTGAGGTGGGCCTAATTTGGTAAATTGGGCCAATGTTGGACTTTGTGTGAGATTTGGACTTTGGTCTTGGCCCGATAAGTGGAAGTATGTTGACCTAATGCTTATTCTTTTTATGTTGGTTAGTTCGGGATTTGCGGTGAGTTGGGGTTCGAGAGTCTGCTTCTTTCGTTCAGAGTATCAGCATTCGCGAGGTGAGTTATCCTCACTGTATCGACAGGGTCTATGGCACCAAGGCCGACCCTTTAACGGAAGGAATCCGGATAGTTGTCTGTTATGGCATTGCCTGATATGGGCCCGAAGGCATTATGATATGGGCCGGAAGGCATTCTATGTTATGTGGACCGAAAGGTCATGGCCTGGAAAGGCGTATGTGCATAAGTAGTATTTTGTCTAAGACGTAGGGTGATGTTATGTTCGTGATCGGTTAGGTTAGTATCCTGGTTAGGGTGATGATATGTTATGTGATCTGTTTGATCGATTTGTTGACTCTGAACTGTTATATGATTGAGTGTTATGTACACAGGGTTGTTTGGACTAGAGTTTGACCCGATATGCATGGCTATTCTATCGTCTGTTATGTTATGTATGCCTTTTATGTTATGGGCCGGAAGGCAATATGTTATGGGCTGGAAGGTAATATGTTATGGGCCGGAAGGCAATATGTTTTGGACCGGAAGGTCGTGGCCTGGAAGGGTGTATATGTGGTTGGTATTTTGGGGGTACCTCACTAAGCTTTTAGGCTTACAGTTGTGGTTTAATGTTTTTCAAGTTCTTCAGGAGACTGTGGCAAGGCAAAGGCATGATCGTACCGTTCCTTGCGTTTATGTTTTTATGAAATGGACCTGGGAATACTCTGATAAATAATGTATTGAAAACCATTTTGTAATAATGTTATTAAAATGAATTGTTTTGAAAAGTTTAAATTATGTTGAAATTTTTGGTCGTTACAAGTTGGTATCAGAGCCTTGGTTTGAGTGAATTGGAGGAACACTCGTGTGACTCCAGTCTCAAATCGAGGAGGGTTTTAAAAAGAGAAATTAAAATGGTTTTCAAATTAAGTAAAAGGAGGACGCGGAGGTACGATCAGCCGGAGCCAGTAAGTAACCCCAAATTACCATTCATGATATTTGTCTTATTGAGCTTGATAGAACAACATACTAGTGATAGGCTAGGGATCTTCAGGATTTCATGATGATGTTGCCTGTTTTACGATGCCTGCTAGCCTAGGGTCCCCTCTGTATGAGATTTTCAGTGTTCCTCTATGGGTGAGGATCGAGCGCTTGCTATGTATATTTGTCAATAGGGTGTTAAGGTAGTACTTCATACAAATATGGATAGGTGTGGAAGGTAGTATGGGCCCGTACTACTGAAAGCACAGGACCCATACGCGTATCAGGGAAACCATGACCTCTAGGGTTGGGTTGAGAGTTGGCTCCCGGGTTGGTGGGAAGGGTTAGAGGTTTTGTGGTTTATTTTCAGTATGGAGATTTCGAGGCATGATGGGAGTGGATCCGGGTCAGGATCGGGTGCAGGAGAAGGAGTTGCAGACGGGTCTACCGCCCGAGGTTATCGGTCAGATGAGTACGCGCGAGTTGGATGCGAGGATTCGTGAGATCCTGAATGATGAGGTTGCTGCATTGTTCCGGGCCGAGCTGCCGGAACTGTTTGGGTCGATCAAGACCGCCATGGTGGAGTAGTTTGATGAGCGCTATGCGGCTCTCACGGAGACGGCTGTCGCGGCGGCTACAGCGGCTGTAGTAGCGGCAGGGGGAGGAGCTAGTAGAGGTTTTCAATATCGGGACTTCGATAATGCGAAGCCTCCCACCTTTAATGGAGTTTAGGATCCGATCGTTGCTATGAGATGGTTATCAGACGTGGAGGGGTGTTTCTTCACGTGTTCATGCCCTGCTGATCAGCGGGTGAGGTGTGCTCTGAACCTGTTAAGGCTCGGGGCAAAGGATTGGTGGAGATTGACCACGGGGTCATACTCGGATGCGCAGAGGGCTGCGATTTCATGGGATCAGTTCAGAGAGATGTTTAGCACTCGTTATGTTCCGCAGGTCGAGAGGGAGAGGTTGGCTCAGGAGTTCCTTGAGCTGAAGCAGGGTTCGGAGTCAGTGACGGAAATCACCAGGATGTTTACTTTGAGGGTGATGTTTTGCCCTGAGTTCGCTTCGGAGCAGGCTCAGATGTCCCGATATCGGAGTATGCTAAAGAGGGACATCAGACAGTTTGTGTCCGCGCAGAGGTGCGAGACCTTGTTGGAGTTGCAGGAGGCTACCAGGCGGCGCGAGTCAGAGATTGAGTTGCAGTTGTGTGAGCTGAGGCAAGTTCCGGTTCAGTCGCAGTCGGCGATGAAACGTCTAAGACCGTTGATTCCAGGATGGGAGTTCAGGGCAGCCACGTTTGTGGAAAGTGTGGGAGGGGTCACGCCGGAGTTTGTCATTCCGGTGGTGCATGCCGCAAGTGTGGAAAGGAGGGGCACTATGCGAGGGATTGTCGACAGTCAGTGCCGATTCGGGATGTGAGGATATGTTATCATTGTCATCAGGTTGGACACTTAAGGGTCAACTGTCCACAGCTTGCTGCAGGACCAGTGCAGGCTCCAACACCATCCACGTTCAGGATCACGGGTGGAGGTCAGAGTGGAGCGGAGCCCCCAAGGGATTAGGGTCGTGCTTTTCAGCTTGCAGCGGAGGAGGTTAGAGCAGTGCCAGATGCAGCTTCGGGTATGTTTCTTTCTTGTTGTCTTGTTGACTTATGATTATTGTGGAGTATCGTTTATCTGCTATGTAACGCCCGGGTTTTCAGGGCTAAGCATTTTTGTCAATGTAATAGTCTAGGTCAACTATTGTAACTCTTTTTGAAGTAATAAATATGAAATATTTGAGTATTATGTGAATTATGTGTGTTTATGTGTTTATTATTTAATTATAAATGTACAATTAATAAAGAATAAAAATGAGCATCATAATTAAAGTGTGAGATAATCCCGATATCTCTACATAAAGTTGTAGAATATGTATCAAGGTTTCCGTACATATAAAGAATGCCGAAATCCGAGCTATAACGAAGAAGTTATGGCCCGCCGAAGTTTTACGGCAAAACCGGCACGACACCGGGAGACGTAAATAGTGAATTTACGATAGAAGACTTTTTAGACTTAGCAATCTAAACAAAAGTCGTAGAATATGTTAAACTAAAAACATCGATAAAAAGAACGCCCAAATCTGACTTCGTATGAAGAAGTTATGATTTTTCTAAGATTCGGCTTAGCAATGCACGGCCTGAAACTCGAATTTTAGTTCGAGCGGTTTTTGGCTTACGCAATGTAAATGAGAGTTGAAGATCTCATTAATAGGAAATCAACGGTAAAAATACAGACAAAAACAGAGTCCGTATGTAGAAGTTATTAATTTTACGCAGACGTTTAACAGTATAATCTCCTTGTACTATTAAATTTAAGATCGGTCGAGAATTAACTGACGGTGTCAAAATGAAAGTTGTAGATCTTATTATTACCTACGCGTGGATATAAAGAACGTCAAAAACGGAGGTCGTACGTGAAAGTTACGGATTTTAGAAGTCGGAAGTGTGCTGTGCGAAAATGGGTGATGTGGCACAATCTTGGCCATTGCTTTCTCCCCAAGGCTTGCACCAGATGGTGACATGTGGCACCAAGTTCAGCCACATTTCACCCTATAAATACTACCTCTCCCACCCTCATTTTCTTCACACCTTTCCCATTCTTTCTTCTCTTTACTCTCTCTCTCTCTCTAGAACCTCTCTCTAGCCCCGAAATCCCCCGAAAAGCCTAGGGAACCTCCCTAGCACGAGGCGGAAGCCCCGGAGTGCTCGAAGGCTCTGAGAAGAAGAGCTTTTCGGCTCAGGAACGCTGCTCCAAGCAAAGCCCGGTTTTCTATAAAACGCGCTGTAAGTGAGCTACGCCTACGCTATTTTTAATATAACTTTTATTTAATTATAGTAACGTTATTAGGAACTTATAATAAATACTTGGGCTATGATTATGGGTTATATAAGTATTTTTTTGACGCTTATATAATAATAATAATAATAGCTAGACTATTAATTAGTCTCGACGAATAATAAACTAAACTCTAGTGGTAATAATACTAGGTTTCGTCGAAGAAAAAATTCTTTTTAAGAAGCGAAGCGCTGTCTGAGTTCGGAATCACCACCTTTTCCGGTGAGTGCATAGTTACTTTCAGCTTACACATAGATATGAAGTATTTTATATAAATTACGTGCTATGTGTGCATATTATCTGAATACTTGCTATCTATGTTAGATGAACGTTGTTATACATGTTTTCAATGATTTAAACTGTATATGTATTTTATATCTACGAAAATGTTGGGGTAAAACATGGGTAGATGTAATAGGTGATGTGTGATAAAATGATGAGAGGCCTCGATGTTGTTGTTGTTGATCCAGTCATCTAGCGGAGTATAGATGACGACCACGGACTCTTCTAGACAGTCCAGTGGAACACTAGCAGGCTCGCAACCTGTAGGTGTTGTGAACGATGTGTTCACCGGTGTACTCCATCCCCCACATGGTTGCCTATTAGGACATTTATTGCTGAGGAATCCCCTTAGCAGTAGTGTTCGTCCCGATGATGATCCTTAGGCTAGGTCCCTTATGATAGGTGTTTAGGGACGTAAAGTGAGGATAACGGGAACGGGTAATCGGGTTATTGTTGATTGATGAAATTAATAAACTTATTTATTGTGGGTTGAAAACCCTATGTGCTCACCAGGCTCCCAAGCCTGACCCACTCAGTTTTATGCATTACAGGTAGTGGCGCATGAGCATAGGTGTGATGTTTTGGACGAGGGATTACGGATATAGGCCTGTAGATATGAAATAATGTAGTAAGGCTTATATTGTACTGTTTATACTTTTGATCTGTACGAACATGACATCCCGAGTCTTTTAATGAAATACATTTCTATGGAAATGCTTTTGATAAATCTTTATCATATTATTGTTTTGGGACAACTTCCGCAACCCTTTTATTAAAAGATAACTCTGATTATGAAATAAAGTATAAACAAAACCGGTCTTTTCTAACCGTGATTTTGGGGATGTCACAGTTGGTATCAGAGCATTAGTTTAAGCGAACTAGGAATTTGTAGGATTTCTAGACTTAAACTTAGAATGCTAAGCGGTGATTGTGAGGTGTGAGTACTAGCTTATTTTAGGAATTGTGCCTAAAATGCTTTTATGTGCTAAATGCTTTATGCATGATATGCCGTTATTTTGTTCGGATCAATGGTCTGTTGCCGACTGGATCTGGAAACCTTATGTGTTTAGGATTCTAAATGTACGACTACGATATTCGAACTAGCATGTAAACATTTCGGAGTGATAAGGACGATTTAAAACGTCTCTCCTAAATAAAGATCTGAATTCACCTTATTCGGTGTATAGATCATGATGGCAAGGACCCGTAGTGGAAACGTGAACGCAAATGGAGGTAGGAACCAACCCCCAGTAGTTCAGCAAATACCTATTGTTGAAGAAGTTGCACCTGAGCCAGTTACCATGGCTGGAGTTCAAGCCATGATTCAGGCTATGCTAGCTGAACAAAGGGAAGAAATGAGACGGATGCTCCACGAGAATAGAGACGAACCTACCATACATGTTGAACCGACGGAGCCAGTTCCCGAGCCATTTTAGGAAGGGAACTATAGCCGTCAAGTGAGTCAAATATAGACTCAAGGTGAACAAAGGGATGGCCCAGAAGGAAGAAACAACAAGGATGGGTGGATGTACAAAAATTTCTTGGGTGCAAAACCACCAAGTCTCTCAGGAAGCCCAAAGCCTGTTGAGATTATGGACTGGATCTCCGAGATGGAGATGGTGTTTGAGAGCTGCGACTGCAACGAAAAGCAGAAGACTGTCTTCGATGTGAGACAATTGAAAACTGGAGTCTTGAGTTGGTGGAAGCTATTGGCAGATACGATGCCACGAGGAAAAGCCCTGAAAATGTCATGGGATGAGTTCTTGGAACAACTAAAGGCGCAGTACTGTTCAGAGATAGACCTGATTGATCTGAACAATGAGTTCCAAAATTTGAAGAAGGGGAGAATGAGCATCGATGACTATGCTTCTGCATTTACGGAAAAGATGAAGTTGTTTCCATACCTAGTGCCAACCGAACTTTCTAAAATTGAGAAATTCGCAAACAGACTGCCGGCTGACTTTGACCCAACAGTCAAGATGGCAACCACTCTGAAATCAGCTGTTCGAGCAGCTAAGAATGTGGAGACCCAACAAAAGGAAAGAGGTATGGAAAGGGCTGAGGTCGGTGAGAAACGGAAGTTCGATGGATCCTTGAAGTCCAACAAGAAGAGTAGATTCTCGAAACCTGGTTCGAGAGGAGGAGGATCAGAAGTAAAGTGGTGTGACAAGTGCAAGAAGAAGCACTTTGGGAAGTGTGATGGAGGGGTCACTTGTTACAAATGCGGAAAGCCTGGGCACTATACCAATGAATGCACCCTTAACCAGAAGGCCTGTTATGGGTGTAATGAAGAAGGGCACATTTTGAAGGACTGCCCGAAGAAGAAGGAGGCGGGAAGACCCAACATACCACCAAAGCCGAAGGCGAGAGCCTTCCAGATGACGCTCGAGGCTGCAAAGGAGGCAGCAGACGTCGCTTCAGGTACCTTTCTTGTAAATGGTTTGCCTGCAAATATACTGTTTGATTCTGGAGCCAACTACTCCTTTGTGTCGCATAAATTTAGTGCGAAATTAGCATTACCTGTAGAAAAACTTGATAACGCCCTAATTGTAGAAGTTGCCAGTAGAAAATTCATACCTGTTAGTAATCGTATTAGGAACATCGTCATTGACCTAAACGGAAACGAATTCCAGGAGGAACTATTACCCATAGAGTTAAACGGTTTCGACATCGTTTTGGGTAAGGATTGGCTTAGCGCCAACGATGCCGAGATATTATGCTGAAAGAAGATAGTTAGGATAAACCCACCCAGAAAGGAATCATTTATGGTGTACGGGGACAAACGCAGAGTGAGTTCTGGAATCATCTCCTTGATGAAAGCCATGAAATGTTTGTCCAAGGGATGTGCATCGTACTTGGCATTCGTAATCGATGCTAAGAAAGAAAAGAAAGAGGTGCAGAATATACCGGTTGTGTGCGACTATCCGGAAGTCTTTCCCGAAGATCTTCCCGGATTACCACCTGATAGGCAAGTAGAATTTCGTATAGACTTATTACCAGGAACAACACCGATAGCAAAGGCACCTTACCGATTAGCACCGACGGAGATGAAGGAGCTCATGACGCAACTTCAGGAGCTGTTGGACAGCGGTTTCATTCGACCTAGTTCATCACCCTGGGGAGCTCCGGTGTTATTCGTGAAGAAGAAGGACGGAAGCATGAGGATGTGCATAGACTACCGAGAGTTGAATAAGGCAACGGTGAAGAACAAGTATCCATTGCCGAGGATTGATGATCTATTCGATCAGCTGCAAGGTTCGAGCTACTTCTCAAAGATCGATCTTAGGTCAGGATATCATCAGTTGAAGGTGAGAGAGCAGGATATTGAGAAGACTGCATTCAGAACAAGATATGGACACTACGAGTTCTTGGTTATGTCATTCGGACTAACCAATGCTCCCGCAGCATTCATGGATTTGATGAATAGGGTTTGTAAACCATGCCTCGATAAATCTGTGATAGTGTTCATCGACGACATTCTCATTTACTCGAAAAGCCAGGAGGAGCTTGGCAAGCATCTACGAGAAGTGTTGGAGGTGTTAAAGAAGGAGAAGCTTTTTGCAAAGTTATCCAAATGCGACTTTTGGATACGGGAAGTCCAATTCTTGGGTCATGTTGTTAACCAGGAGGGAATAATGGTTGACCCCGCCAAGATCGAGGCTGTAATGAAGTGGGAACGTCCGAAGAGTCCCACGGAGATTCGAAGCTTTCTAGGATTAGCCAGATATTACCGACGATTTATCCAAGGCTTTTCTTCGATAGCTGCTCCATTAACAGCTTTGACCCATAAAGGAGCTACGTATACATGGAGTGAGAAACACGATGAGGCATTCGAGAAGCTAAAAAAGAAGTTATGTGAAGCACCGATACTTTCTCTACCCGATGGAGTCGAAGATTTCGCAGTTTATAGTGATGCATCTGGAGTCGGGTTGGGTTGTGTTCTGACCCAAAGAGAAAAGGTGATAGCATACGCATCTCGACAATTGAAAGAGCACGAAAAGAACTACCCCACTCATGATCTGGAGTTGGCAGCGGTAGTATTTGCCTTAAAGATATGGAGGCATTACCTCTACGGCACGAAGTGCAAGCTCTTCACTGATCATAAGACCCTCCAATATCTCTTTAATCAGAAGGAATTGAACATGAGGCAACGACGCTGGCTAGAACTTCTCAAGGACTACGACTGTGAGATACTTTACCACCCAGGTAAAGCAAATATTGTTGCTAATGCTCTCAGTCGGAAAGTCAATCTTGAAAGAAAAAGGCCAAGAGCGTTAAGAATTGAAGTCGTCTCGATGATTGTGGAAAGTATCAGGAAAGCTCAAGAAGAAGCTTTAGAAAAGAATGACCGAAAGGAAGAACGTTTGGGAAAAACGTTAGTGTTCGGTACGAACAGTCGAGGACTGAAGGTATTCCAAGATCGAATTTGGGTACCTAAGACGGGAGGAATAAGAGATCTTCTAATGGAAGAAGCACACAAAACCATGTACTCGATTCATCCCGGTAGCACTAAAATGTATAGGGACCTAAAACCCTACTACTGGTGGCCGACGATGAAGCTTGATGTTGCGAAGTATGTGGCTGAGTGCGTAACATGTGCGAGGGTTAAGGCACAACATCAAAAACCGTATGGGAGTTTAGAACCCTTACCTGTACCCATGGGAAAATGGGAAGACATCACCATGGATTTTGTGACTAAACTGCCCAGAACGAAGAATGGTCACGACATGATTCTGGTAGTCGTGGATCGTTTCACCAAGAGTGCACACTTCATAGCAGCCAACGAGAAGTGGTCTATGGATAAGCTCGCAAATGCTTACGTGAAGGAAATTGTAAGACTTCACGGGGTCCCTCTTACTATTGTGTCAGATCATGATAGTCGTTTCACATCGAGGTTTTGGAGGATTCTACAAGAGGAGTTGGGTACAAAGTTGTGTTTGAGTACTGCTTACCATCCGCAAACTGATGGTCAGAGTGAAAGAACGATTCAGACGTTGGAAGATATGCTGAGAGCATGTACCCTCGAATTCCAAGGGAATTGGGACGAGCACTTACCTCTGGTAGAATTTTCCTACAACAATAGTTTTCACTCGAGCATCAAGATGGCTCCTTATCAAGCCTTGTATGGGCAGAAGTGCCGTACGCCGTGTTGTTGGCTTGAAGCCGGAGAGAAGCAGTTTATGGGCCCCGAGATAGTCCATGAGACTGCTGAGAAATTGAAGGTGATTAGGGAAAGAATGTTAGCAGCTCAGGATCGTCAGAAGAGCTATGCCGACAAGAAAAGACGACCGATAACCTTCGAAGTTGGGGATTCTGTTTTACTTAAAGTCTCACAGTGGAAGGGACTTATACGATTTGGGAAACGAGGAAAGTTGAGTCCAAGGTTTATTGGACCATTCAAAGTTCTTCAGAGGATTGGGAACCAAGCTTACAAGTTGGAATTGCCCGAAGAACTCAATGGTATTCATAACACCTTCCATGTGTGTTATTTGAGGAAATTCATGGGAGATGTTCCCGACATAATTCCAATCTCGGAATTAAGGATGGATGAGAATAAAAGGCTGATCGAAGAGCCTGAGGCAATTATTGACCGTAAGACTAAGAAGTTACGACGCAAGATGGTGGACTTGGTGCTAGTCCGATGGAAACATTCGAATGGGCCGAATCTCACTTGGGAAACAGAGGATGACATGATGAGTCGCTATCCACATCTGTTTGCTGATGCATGATTCCGGGACGGAATCATCCTAAGGGGGTGAGAATTGTAACGCCCGGGTTTTCAGGGCTAAGCATTTTTGTCAATGTAATAGTCTAGGTCAACTATTGTAACTCTTTTTGAAGTAATAAATATGAAATATTTGAGTATTATGTGAATTATGTGTGTTTATGTGTTTATTATTTAATTATAAATGTATAATTAATAAAGAATAAAAATGAGCGTCAAAATTAAAGTGTGAGATAATCCCGATATCTCTACATAAAGTTGTAGAATATGTCTCAAGGTTTCCGTACATATAAAGAATGCCGAAATCCGAGCTATAACGAAGAAGTTATGGCCCGCCGAAGTTTTACGGCAAAACCGGCACGACACCGAGAGACGTAAATAGTGAATTTACGATAGAAGACTTTTTAGCCTTAGCAATCTAAACAAAATTTGTAGAATATGTTAAACTAAGAACATCGATAAAAAGAACGCCCAAATCTGACTTCGTATGAAGAAGTTATGATTTTTCTATGATTCGGCTAAGCAGTGCACGGCCTGAAACTCGAATTTTAGTTCGAGTGGTTTTTGGCTTACGCAACGTAAATGAGAGTTGAAGATCTCATTAATAGGAAATCAACGGTAAAAAGACAGACAAAAACAGAGTCCGTATGTAGAAGTTATTAATTTTACGCAGACGTTTAACAGTATAATCTCCTTGTACTGTTAAATTTAAGATCGGTCGAGAATTAGCTGACAGTGTCAAAATGAAAGTTGTAGATCTTATTATTACCTACGCGTGGATATAAATAACGTCAAAAACGAAGGTCGTACGTGAAAGTTACGGATTTTAGAAGTCGGAAGTGTGCTGTGCGAAAATGGGTGATGTGGCACAATCTTGGCCATTGCTTTCTCCCCAAGGCTTGCCACCAGATGGTGACATGTGGCACCAAGTTCAGCCACATTTCACCCTATAAATACCACCTCTCCCACCCTCATTTTCTTCACACCTTTCCCATTCTTTCTTCTCTTTACTCTCTTTCTCTCTCTTTAGAACCTCTCTCTAGCCCCGAAATCTCCCGAAAAGCCTAGGGAACCTCCCTAGCACGAGGCGGAAGCCCCGGAGTGCTCGAAGAAGAAGAGATTTTTGGCTCGGGAACGCTGCTCCAAGCAAAGCCCGGTTTTCTATAAAACCCGCTGTAAGTGAGCTACGCCTACGCTATTTTTAATATAACTTTTATTTAATTATAGTAACATTATTAGGAACTTATAATAAATACTTGGGCTATTATTATGGGTTATATAAGTATTTTTTTGACGTTTATATAATAATAATAATAATAGCTAGACTATTAATTAGTCTCGAAGAATAATAAACTAAACTCTAATGGTAATAATACTAGGTTTCGTCGAAGAAAAAATTCTTTTTAAGAAGCGAAGCGCTGTCTGAGTTCGGAATCACCACCTTTTCCGGTGAGTGCATAGTTACTTTCAGCTTACACATAGATATGAAGTATTTTATATAAATTACGTGCTATGTGTGCATATTATCTGAATACTTGCTATCTACGTTAGATGAACGTTGTTATACATGTTTTCAATGATTTAAACTGTATATGTATTTTATATCTACGAAAATGTTGGGGTAAAACATGGGTAGATGTAATAGGTGATGTGTGATAAAATGATGAGAGGCCTCGATGTTGTTGTTGTTGATCCAGTCATCTAGCGGAGTATAGATGACGACCACGGACTCTTCTAGACAGTCCAGTGGAACACTAGCAGGCTCGCAACCTGTAGGTGTTGTGAACGATGTGTTCACCGGTGTACTCCATCCCCCACATGGTTGCCTATTAGGACATTTATTGCTGAGGAATCCCCTTAGCAGTAGTGTTCGTCCCGATGATGATCCTTAGGCTAGGTCCCTTATGATAGGTGTTTAGGGACGTAAAGTGAGGATAACGGGAACGGGTAATCGGGTTATTGTTGATTGATGAAATTAATAAACTTATTTATTGTGGGTTGAAAACCCTATGTGCTCACCAGGCTCCCAAGCCTGACCCACTCAGTTTTATGCATTACAGGTAGTGGCGCATGAGCATAGGTGTGATGTTTTGGACGAGGGATTACTAATATAGGCCTGTAGATATGAAATAATGTAGTAAGGCTTATATTGTACTGTTTATACTTTTGATCTGTACGAACATGACATCCCGAGTCTTTTAATGAAATACATTTCTATGGAAATGCTTTTGATAAATCTTTATCATATTATTGTTTTGGGACAAATTCCGCAACCCTTTTATTAAAAGATAACTCTGATTTTGAAATAAAGTATAAACAAAACTGGTCTTTTCTGACCGTGATTTTGGGGATGTCACATGCTAGTCTCGTTGGATGGTTTTCGTTTTGGTATCCGTTGTTCCCTGAGGGTTTGGCATGGTTATGGATTTGTGTTTCAGGTTTTCGTTTGGTATCCGTTGTTCCTTGAGGGTTTGGCATGGTTACGGATTAGTGTTTCGGGTTTTCGTTTTGGTATCCGTTGTTCCCTGAAGGTTTGGTATGGTTATAGTTTGGTGTTTCGTGCTATCGTTGGTTATCATTCGTGAGGGTTATTAGTGGAGATGCGGCGTTGGTTTGAATGTCGGGTAGCATCTACAGTCTGAGGAGTGGATAATTGAAGATTGGATTCCTTTCAGCGGGATGATCGGTGTAGAAATGTGTTTTTGCGAAGGTTACTAGTGCTAGGGGGAATCAGTCTGCGTGTAAGCGTTGGGTTTTGTGAAAGGTTATTTTGGGAGGTCGGTGATAGCGACCGGTGGTTGAGAGTCAGTGCCCTAAGTAGGGGAGAATTAGAAATTCTCCGGATGATCGATATACTTGAGAGGTTGTTTAGCTGCTTGGGTTTCGGTGATATTTCTTTCAGCCGAGAGCAGGCTGGTATGGGTGAGTAGCAGGCGTGCGGGGCGGTATACAGACCTATGGCAGTGATTGTGTAGGGCCTGGGATCAGGCTAGGAATGAGTATGTATGGAAGAGATAGAGTTCGGAACCCCTAGGGGGCTAGAACTGTATGCAAGGGAGGATTTCCTGGAAAGATAACTCGGATTGAAAGAATGCTAGTTGAGTGGTCCGGATAAACTGATGGCCAGAAGGCGTACCAGTCAGACCGAAGGCTCAGGGGATGGTCCAGCCAGACTGAAGGCCCTAGAGGGCAGCCCGGATTAGCTGAAGGTTTTGAGAGTGGTCCAGATTGACTAAAGACCTTGTGAGGTGGCCCAGTCATGCTGAAGACTCTGTAGGTATTATCGGATCGGTTCGAGGAAATGGGTTGGATGTGTTGTGATGTGTTAGCATTAGGAGGTCTGGCCCCGGGTATTGATTGTGAGCAGCAGAGGTGGTGCATGGACTCGAGAGTCCTTGCGAGCAGGTTCAGGACATGTATGTCTCTGTTGGAATAATGTCTAAGGCTATAACTATATTCAGTGGTGCATGGTCCTTTTGGGTTGCCTTCACCATAGCAACTTGAAGGATGATTTATTAAGAGAGAGTAAATATTATAAGGAATAATATTTAGCTATTTGATTAATATAAGTCATAAATTGATTGGTATTAATTTGGTGACTTAAAGAGATTAATTAAATAAGAGGGTATAAACTGTCAATTGTTTGATAGTTAGACTTTAGACTATAAATCCATTAGGATGGACCTTGGACGGATTCTAAGAGCTTTAGGATAGCTCAAATCGTCCATAGGGTTATCTATGGAATGGATTTGGATAGCCTTAAGAGAAGATTATCCAATTAGGGTTTAGGGTGAAACCCTTAAGGAGTCTACAAGTATAAATAGACCCTATGGGTGAGGAATTGGACACACAACCTTAAGCAAGGATACTCTGGCCGAATTCATCCCCTCTCCTCTCTCCTAAATCATCTTGCTTGCTATTGGTGTTTGTAAGCCATTAGAGGAGTGACAATTGTGACTCTAGAAGCTCCAAGACAAACAAGATCAACAAGGGATTCAAAGGTATGATTCTATATCTGTTTTAATATTGTTGTTTAACCTAATTAGCCATTAGAAGTCTTGGATTCAAAAGCATGTTTATTAGAAAGCCTAGATCCGAGCAATAGGGTTTTGCATGCGCACATAGGAAAGTTCTTATGGCTAAAACCCAACAGTGATATCAGAGCCTAGATTGGTTTTCTTTAAATTGTTGCTTGATTAACTGAAACAAACCTGCAAAATTCGATTTTTTGGGTTTTGAGTCACTGACTCGTCGAGTTCCAAGGTGGACTCGTCGAGTAGGCCTGACTCGGCGAGTCCCCTTGTGCACTCAGCGAGTCCAGGCATCAGGAATGGCCAGATACTGGATTTTTTCATAATTATCTTATGGAAACTTACCTTAATCATATTAGATCAATGTAAATCCGATTTTTTGATAAATATGACTATTATCTTGATCTAATTAAAGATATTTATCATCTAATAAAATATTTAATTTCCTTATATGATAATAATTAATTATTTTGGTAATTATCTTCAAAGAAATCAAGATAAATCAAATAAAGATAATTAGAATATTAATTGTTAATTGGAATTATTTGTTATTTGATCCTTCATGTTTTAAATGTTTAAAACCTACCCTAAAGTTTTGAAATTTATATTTGTGATTAAAGTTTTAATTTAGACAACTTAAATTTCAAACCCTAAATTTTGAAAAGTTTAAAATGCAACCCTATACTTATATAATATTACTAGAATAATATATATATGTATAACTAAATGCTAGTCTTACCGCTAGTAGGCCTCATTCACGAAACCGATCTATAAGGTGGGTATAAGGTTGCGGCCTATAAAATGGCGCTTAATGGGTGTACACTCACACCCACCGCTTGCTTGATTGGTGGAGGGTCGTTAGCTGAACGGGTAGGATAGGGCAACCTCATCCTCTCATTAAAAGTATAATAAGAAATACGAAGTAACTAAACTTTTTTTTAAAATTTCCCAATCTTAGTTACTTTAGGAAAAGTGAATTGATGCAATCCCATGAAATTACACTTTGCACCTTGCTAAGATGTTAGTGGAGCGTGTGTGGTTTACCGACACACTAATTGGTTCTAAGCGAAGGTGGCAAAGGGTGATTCATTGTTTATCATAGTTCGATGGAGCGTGTGTGGTTTACCGGCACATCGAATAGGTGATCGTTACAATGAAGGCACCATGTGAATTTGCATGGTAATTCACACCCGCTTTGTGATCCTCGGCATCCCAGTCACAAACAAGAGGGGCATATCGAGATTTAAACATGCCATTGAATAGTTCAATGAATCTCATCCGAACCTAGGAATTCTCAAAAAAAAAAAAAAAAAAAAAACACTTAGGACTGAAAGTTTAAGTTTTGTGATGGAGAATTAGTGAATCGTCATTCACTTACCTTCAATTTATTTGCATGTTAGATTACGGCATCCCTTTTCTAGTATGTAAATGTTATTGTTGGATCCTAGCCCTAATTTTTCTTATTGGGTGATAATTAGGGATTCTTGTTCTAATCTATCTTTGTCCTTTCTATAGATGTCAAACGCAAACAACGCTGCTGCTAGTTCTTTCACGTTGATGAGCCTTTGCCAAAAGGTCACCTTCGATGGAATGAACTTTGGCGAATGGATAAGATACATTCGCACCATTGCTCGCTATGAGGATAAAGAGTATGTCCTCGACGAGAAGCTCGAGAAAATCAACCCCGAAGTTGCTACTCCCGCCGAAATCACCGCCTTTGAAACCCATGAGCGAGATGCAACGAAAGTACATTGCATCATGATCGCCACCATGAACTCCGAATTCCAAAAGTCCTACGAGGACATGTATCCATACGAGATGCATCAAGACTTGTTGGAGAGGTACCACCAAAACGCGAGACAAGAGCGTTACGAGATCTTCACTAACATGATTTCCGCCAAGATGGGTCATGGAGAATCTCTTACCGTGCACTTGCAAAAGATGCAAAGGTATGTCGACCGCCTTCGCAAGTTAAATGTTGACTTCGGCGAAGACTTGGCGATCGACATGGTGCTTCACTCTTTGCCTCCGATGTACAATCAATTTAGGATAACCTACCACATGAACAAAGAGGAGGTCACTCTAAGTAAACTCCAAGGTCTCTTGAGGGTTGCTGAGAGCAATTTCAAGGACAAGTCTGTTGCACCAACTCCCAATCCATCCGTTGCTCCTGTCTTGGCTATTGGTCAAGGGAAGGGAAAGAAGAGGAAAGCTTCTTCAAATAACTATCGAAAGGTGAAAGCCCGAGATGGTTCCTCTTCTAGTGGGACCAAAGTTGATCCCTCTAAGCCCTGCTCTAACCCGAAGGAGGCAGAGTGCCACCACTGCCACAAGATAGGACATTGGAAGAGAAGCTGCCCGGATTACCTGCAAGCCATCAAGGAAGGAAAGATCAAGCCATCTTTCGCAGGTATATATGCAATCAAATCTAACGATTCTAATCATGCTATTTCTTGGGTTCTTGACACCGGTTGTGGTTATCACATTTGTTCTAATGTGCAGGGACTAAGAAGAAGTAGGGATGTGGAGCAAGGAAGGATCAATCTAATCATGGGGAACAGAAGATCGTCGCCTGTGACCAAGATTGGAGTGTATTCTTTAGTGCTTAAGAATAGTTTAGTTTTGGATTTGAACAATTGTTGCTATTCGCCAGAAATGGCTAGAAACATCATTTCATTTCATGGTTTATATAGACAAGGATTTAGATTTTCTTTTAATAATGAGAATGGTTCTATTTTGGCTTATCTAACTGGTGTCTTTTACTTTGAAGCTATACCATGTAATGGAATATATGAAACTGTTATGATTGTTGATAACTTAGGAAATGATGTTTTGAATATTGATTCTTCCACTAGTATGGATAAAGCATCCTTGTGGCATTGTCGTCTTGGACATGTCAACAAGAAACGCATAGCCCAACTCCAAAAGGATAGAGTGTTGGAGTCATTCGACCTTAGGGAAGATGACACATGCGAGTCTTGTTTACTTGGAAAGATGACTAAGTCACCCTTCACGAGTACTTGTGAAAGGGGTGAGGGACTATTAGACCTAATACATACCGATGTATGTGGACCTTTTAGATCAACCACGAAGGATGGGAACCGTTTCTATGTGAGTTTTACCGACGATTATAGTAGATATGGGTATATCTATTTAATCAAGCAAAAGTCAGAAACCTTTGAAAAGTTCAAAGAGTTCAAGAATGAAGTGGAGAATCAATTGGGCAGGAAAATCAAGATGCTTCGATCCGATCGAGGAGGAGAGTACCTAAGTCTTGAATTCCACGATTATCTCAAGGAGTGTGGAATAGTTTCGCAATTGACGCCTCCTAGGACACCGCAGTTGAATGGTGTGGCAAAAAGGCGTAATCGAACCTTATTGGATATGGTTCGCTCTATGATGAGTCGTGCTTCACTACCTATCTTCTTTTGGGGGTATGCCTTAGAGACTGCCGCCCATATCCTTAACCGAGTCCCTACTAAGAAGGTTGCCAAAACACTTCACGAGATGTGGACGGGGAAAGCTCCCTCGTTGGCACATATCAAGGTTTGGGGTTGCGAGGCTTTCGTCAGACGAGATACTCACGACAAGCTTGAACCTCGGAGTGAACGATGTATTTTCATCGGCTACCCACAAACTTCCTTTGGATATGTCTTCTATAGACCGAAAGATAATGTTATCTTTGTTGCGAGGAGAGGAGTTTTCCGAGAGCGAGAACTCATAAGCCAAGGAGACAGTGGGAGGCAAATCGAACTTGAAGAGATTCAAGAATCGATAGATGAAGGAACCTCTACCGCTAGCATTCAACCCGAGGAGGAAACTCCGGTTGAACCGATTGACGAATCCTTACCTCTTAGACGTTCCGATAGAGTTAGAGTTCAACCCCAGTTTTATGGTTTTCATATTACTACCGAAGGGGACACGTATATTAGTGATGGTACACTAGTAAATCTTGATGAATCTAATAGCTATAAGGAAGCCATGGCAGGCCCGGAGTCTGCGAAATGGAAAGAGGCGATGGATAGCGAGATCCAATCCATGTACGATAACCAAGTTTGGAATTTGGTTGATTACGTGCCCGAACGTAAGACCGTAGGGTGCAAGTGGATCTTCAAGAAGAAGACCGACGTGGATGGGAACGTACACACATACAAAGCGCGATTGGTTGCGAAGGGCTTTACTCAAACTCCCGGAGTTGACTATGATGAGACCTTCTCACCAGTTGCGAAGATTAAATCTATTAGAGTGATGCTAGCGATTGCCGCATTTCATGATTATGAGATTTGGCAAATGGATGTCAAGACCGCTTTCCTTAACGGAAAGTTGGCTGAGGATGTTTACATGGCTCAGCCAGAGGGGTTTGTGGATCCGAAGCATCCGAATAGAGTGTGTAAGCTTGAGAAGTCCATTTATGGACTTAAGCAAGCGTCTCGCAGATGGAATCTTTGCTTCGATGAGAAAGTCAAAGAGTTTGGATTTGTACGAAGCGAAGACGAATCTTGTGTATATGTCAAAGCCAGTGGGAGTATAGTAAGCTTCCTCGTTCTATATGTCGATGACATATTACTCATAGGAAACGACATCCCGACTCTGTAGGAGGTTAAGTCCTGGCTCGGGAAGTGCTTCGCTATGAAGGACCTCGGAGAGGCTTCTTACATTTTGGGAATAAGGATAGTAAGAGAAAGAAATAAGAGACTAATTGGACTTAGTCAGAATACTTACTTGGAGAAGGTACTAAAACGTTTTAGTATGGAAAACTCAAAGAAGGGAGAACTACCGATACAAGGAAATGCCAAGTTGAGTAAGACTCAAAGTCCGAGTACTGAAGCTGAGATAGCAGAAATGAGCCGAGTACCATACGCTTCCGCAGTTGGCTCAATCATGTACGCTATGACTTGTACTCGCCCTGATGTAGCCTTCGCTTTGAGCATGGTTAGCAGATATCAAGGGAACCCTGGCAAAGCACATTGGATTGCGGTGAAGAACATCCTTAAGTACCTTCGGAGGACGAAAGAATGGTTCTTAGTCCTTGGAGGGAGTGATGACTTGAAGGTGCGAGGGTATAGTGACGCCAGCTTTCAGACCGACAGGGACAACTACCGTTCGCAGTCGGGCTGGGTCTTTACCCTAAATGGAGGAGCAGTGACATGGAAAAGTTCCAAGCAAGAAACCGTAGCTGATTCAACGTGCGAATCAGAGTACATTGCAGCGAGCGAAGCATCGAAGGAGGCAATATGGCTTAAGAACTTCATCGGTGATCTTGGAGTTGTGCCGGCCATAAAGGAGCCCATGGAGATTTTCTGTGATAACGAAGGTGCGGTTGCCTTGACCAAGGAACCGAGGGATCATGGTAGATCTCAACATATCGACATAAAATATCACTTCATTAGACATCATGTAGAAAAAGGACAACTCGTAGTGAAGAGGATATCATCAGAAGATAACCCAGCAGATCCGCTTACGAAGGGACTGAGTAGGGTTAAGCACTTGCAGCATGCTAAGAGTATTGGGCTAAAGGATGATATTAGCATAGATTAGATAGTATTAGAAACGTATAATAGATAAATGTAATTGACATTTGATGATTAAATAAAGAAGTTTTATTTATGAGTAAAGTTACTGTCACATGTTAATTGTTTAACTATTGTTTCACTTTGCATGTTTTGACTTCCAGAATAATTGAGTTTATTAGGAATAATCGAATTATTCAAATGGTCCACAATCGTTCATATGTTAGGAGTAGATATGAATGAAGATTGTCATGAATTGGTGTGTAGAATGTCTAAATGGTGTTAGACATAGCAAGGGTTGCTGCAACGTTCATGAGTGCTTATGAACTGGTTTTGAGCATTGGAATAAACCCGCGCTTGCTGGAATCACTTTATGGAATACGATATAAAAGGTGATCACAAGACGATAATATCATATGGTCTTAAAACCTAGATATATGGTTTATTATTTGTTAATTGATTCTGCATTGATAATGCGAAAACGCATCAGTAACTTGATGTTATAAAACGCATTGTTGTGTATAGTTGGTTAATGAATAAGTAAATGCATATAAGTCGAAGTTTATCTATAAATTTTATCCTAAGAGGGTAGAAGAGATATCTTGGCCACTCGATGATTTGATTTGACTTATGTGCCGGGCCCGGTCAGAACTGAATTGATGTGTTCGATTAACTTCTATGTCAAATAAATCGGAGATCGAGAAATCTAAATGCTAGACTAACCATTCCATAGGATTGTCAGCATGATATCTAACAGAGGGCTGTACGATCCCTTATCTAAAGGACAAGATTGATTAGATCAGAGTTGACAGCGTCTTTGAGAGCTACGATTGCAAACCGTATTGTACTTGTATAGTTACTAGACTTATCCAAGTGGGAGACTGTTGGAATAGTGTCTAAGGCTATAACTATATTCGGTGGTGCATGGTCCTTTTGGGTTGCCTTCACCATAGCAACTTGAAGGATGATTTATTAAGAGAGAGTAAATATTATAAGGAATAATATTTAGCTATTTGATTAATATAAGTCATAAATTGATTGGTATTAATTTGGTGACTTAAAGAGATTAATTAAATAAGAGGGTATAAACTGTCAATTGTTTGATAGTTAGACTTTAGACTGTAAATCCATTAGGATGGACCTTGGACGGATTCTAAGAGCTTTAGGATAGCTCAAATCGTCCATAGGGTTATCTATGGAATGGATTTGGATAGCCTTAAGAGAAGATTATCCAATTAGGGTTTAGGGTGAAACCCTTAAGGAGTCTACAAGTATAAATAGACCCTATGGGTGAGGGAATTGGACACACAACCTTAAGCAAGGATACTCTGGCCGAATTCATCCCCTCTCCTCTCTCCTAAATCATCTTGCTTGCTATTGGTATTTGGAAGCCATTAGAGGAGTGATAATTGTGACTCTAGAAGCTCCAAGACAAACAAGATCAATAAGGGATTCAAAGGTATGATTCTAGATCTGTTTTAATATTATTGTTTAACCTAATTAGCCATTAGAAGTCTTGGATTCAAAATCATGTTTATTAGAAAGCCTAGATCCGAGCAATAGGGTTTTGCATGCGCACATAGGAAAGTTCTTATGGCTAAAACCCAACAGTCTCATGGTTAGCGGTCATGCTAAGGGAATGTAAATCCACGAAAGTCGAAGCAGCAGCGCAGGTTTGCGATGGGAGTGGCCCAATTATGGACATTGAGCAGCGAGATTTCGGCAGTGGTATGGAGCACATCCGGGTTGGATGGTTGCTGAGGCTCGACAGGAATGCATGGATGGAATTTCTTAATTTCAGATAGATTTGTTTATGTGGTAAAATGCATCCGGAAGGGTGTTTGGATGTGTCATCAGTGTATCGGGGTTTTCCTAACCCAAGGACACTAGAGCCAGTTGGTGCGGTTATGAGATTGCGATGGAGAACTCGTAGGAGTTTCTCTAGGGCTGAAGCTCATTTCATTCTGTCGACAAGAAAGGTAAAGTTGGGTTTCAGACTTCGTTGGTCGAGTCTTGGGTAGCCTGGTCCGGTGGGTGCCAGGCGGAACATTGCAGGGATGGTTTCGGAGTAGAGTTGTCGCAGGCTTCGAGGGCGAAGCCTAATTTAAGTGGGGGAGAATTGTAACACCCCATTCTTCAAGTGTTTAAGTATGAGTCCCTGAGGTTTAAGAGAAAGGTAATTCTGGTCCTTTTCGAGAAATGAGTCTCATCCAAGAAGGTTTCGCGCGAGTGTATGTGTGAGAAGTATTGGGCTTCTCGTCACCCTCATATGAATGTAAGTTATTTGAGAGTGGGTTTAGATTAGAGGAGTTGCGGTGCCTCCAAGTTGATCATTGCTCATAGTTCTTTGTGGAATAAGAAGGAGATGGTCCCATGCATGCATGCTTGTGATTTTTGAAAGGTGGCTGGGTACGCCCAGCATAATGGGACGAAAGGTTGCGGGTGGCCGGGTGAGTACGCCCAGCGTACTCTCAGAAACCCCAAACCCTATTTTTAGGGTCAGCCACTATATAAGGAACATGTTGGTTCACCCCTCAGCCCCCTTATGCTCATCTTCAACCTCAGAGAAACCCTAGATCTCGTATCCTCTCATATTTGGGTGTGTTTGACCTTCGAAAGCTATTATTGGCAAAATAAAGGCTTGAAGGAGAAAAGGGAAGTTGTCAAAGAAGAAGAAGAACGTGTGGAGCTTGTAGATATGAAGAAATACCACCCTTTGGATCTTGTTTGAGGTATAAAGCTTCTTGCTTGACCTTCATATTGCATAGATCTATGTATCTTGAAGCTTTGTTATCATTCTTGTCCCAAAAGTCTTCATCTTGTTGCATAGTTCGATTTGGTCAAGTGTATCTATCCTTTCAGACCTTTGGAGAGGTCTTGAGTGATAAAAATGAGGTCCCAAGGGCTGTAGTTGTTCCATGTATGAGATATATAGGTCTTAATGGATTAAGACCTAGGATTAAGAGCTTAAGGACGTCCCAAGTGATAAAGTCTGAGACTTTATGATTTCTAATCATATTTGGCCTATGGATCTGAAGTTTGGGCTTAAGATCATAAGCCATTAAGATGTTAAAAGGACTTATTGGATCTCGCAGTTACGCCCCACGTAAGCTTCGAGTACGCCCCGCGTAGCGGGCCAGTGCCCCATTTCATTTTGGCGATCATTGCAGTATGTCCAGCGTACCAAGGAGACTACGCCCAACGTACTCCTCCTGTGGACTTTCTTTTGGGCTTTTGTGTTGGGCCATTTGTGGGTTGCTAGTGTTTGGGCCAAGTCTGGAAATTTTAAATACAGTATTTTGGGCCCAATTAATATTATGGATATTGGATCTAGGCCCATTTGGTGAGGTGGGCCCAATTTGGTAAATTGGGACAATGTTGGACTTTGTGTGAGATTTGGACTTTGGTCTTGGCCCGATAAGTGGAAGTATGTTGACCTAATGCTTATGCTTGTTATGTTGGTTAGTTCGGGATTTGCGGTGAGTTGGGGTTCGAGAGTCTGCTTCTTCCATTCAGAGTATCGGCATTCGCGAGGTGAGTTATCCTCACTATATCGACAGGGTCTACGGCACCAAGGCCGACCCTTTACCAGAAGGAATCCGGATGGTTGTCTGTTATGGCATTGCTTGATATGGGCCGGAAGGCATTATGATATGGGCCGGAAGGCATTCTATGTTATTTAGACCGGAAGGTCATGGCCTAGAAAGGCGTATGTGTGTAAGTAGTATTTTGGCTGAGACGTAGGGTGATGTTATGCTCGTGATCGGTTAGGTCGGTATCCTGGTTAGGGTGATGATATGTCATGTGATCTGTTTGATCGATTTGTTGACTGTGAACTGTTATCTGATTGAGTGTTATGTACACAGGGTTGTTTGGACTGGAGTTTGACCCGATATGCATGGCTGTTCTATGTTCTGTTATGTTATGTATGCTTTTTATGTTATGGGCCGTAAGGCAATATGTTATGGGCCGGAAGGCAATATGTTCTGGATAGGAAGGTCGTGGCCTGGAAGGGCGTATATGTGGTTGGTATTTTGGGGGTACCTCACTAAGCTTTCGGGCTTACAGTTGTGGTTTAATGTTTTTCAGGTTCTTCAGGAGACTGTGGCAAGGCAAAGGCGCGATCGTACCGTTCCTCGCGTTTATGTTTTTATGAAATGGACCTGGGAATACTCTGATAAATAATGTATTGAAAACCTTTTTGTAATAATGTTATTAAAATGAATTGTTTTGAAAAGTTTAAATTATGTTGAAATTTTTGGTCGTTGCAGATCAAGTAACCATTATCTTATAAACCTAAAACATAATCTTTGAAGTGAAGTGACCAGACTTCATAATCATTTTGAAAGAGAATGGGAATCCTTGTTGTTGACCCAATATTGCTGATGGAATTGATTTTGAGATTCATCGAGCGACATTCTAAGAAGATCTTCGAAACCTGTTTAAGAATCAGCCATGTAAAAACTTAGGGTAATATTGATATCACAATGACAATGCCAAGAACATAGAGATGACGGCTGAACAATATCCAATATTAATAGAAACCCTAATAGCTTCTTTTAACAGAAGAGGTGCGTATAGATACACAGTCTCCTACTATGATACCAATTGATAAGACTAAAATCTAAAAGGTCGATAAGATTTAATAACAAAAAGAAAAGATAAACAAGACAATGATTCAAACTAAGCTTAATGATTCAAGCTTCACTGCCTCATAAGAGCTTGATTAAGAACTGATACTGTAGAGGCGTGATTAGGGTTTACAATTGATTTCCAATGATAAAAACGTTAACATCGTACGGTGCATGCATGCACTGTAAATACATAAACCCTAATAAATAAGATGGTTGGACAGGCCCATACCGTTTACATAATGGACTAAAAACAAAACAGCCCAATGATGCAACATTAATATCTAACAAAGGCTAGGAAATTCTATCCATGTGTAATTACTTTTGGTCTATCTTGTAACCCTAAGTATCGTGTTATACATGTTATTCATTCAAAAACAACAAATCATATCAAAACTCACTCGTGAAGCTATAAAGCTAATTCAATGCACTACATTCACTCAACTTAGGGCTCGTAACCCTAACTTCCCAGTTCGAACTCTTATTGGACCAAGATCCTCTTATTGGGCCTAATGGACAAATAAACCCTTAACTTGATTCTTTTGGGCTAAGAAACCTCACTTGGGCCCTAGTTGGACCCACATTCAATTACAATAGCATTTTAGGCCATAAGATTAATCATGGGCCTTATTGGGCCGAAAACCATCTTCTTTAATTCTATGAGTCGAAAACCGATTCATTTTATATTTTTGGGCCGTAAACACATATGTACGCCCAATGGGCCGAAAAATCTTGATTGGGCCGAAGTATTCTCAGTTACTAAATACCCAATGTAAGCCCAATACTTCTTTTCTTTCCAATCCCTCTCTTATTCTCGAATATATATATATATATATATATATATATATATATATATATATATATATATATATATATATATATATATATATATATATATATATATAAAGGAAAGAAATGTGATTATACTTGACACCTCACTAATGTATGTAGTATATCCCTGCAAATTGTCTCACATGTATCTAAGCTAAAACACTCTAATCCTCAATTCAATGACCAAAAAATCCTTCTCTCTCTCTTCTCTTATTAATCTCAGCCAAGAACCATCCTCACCATCACCCTCACTCTTCACTTTAAACTTCAAAATTCTCTCATACATTCCCCTCAAACGCAAAGAAATCCTCTCATTTTTTCCTTCAAATTTTCGAGGATTGTATGTGTGTAACAAGGAGGTTCTCATAAGTTTTTCACTAACTTGGTGAGTTTTGTTAAACTCTATTATCTTCTTCCAATATTACATTAAAATTCCTCATTCTTACACTCCATTTTCGTGTGTGGCTTCCTATAACTAGCTTAGTTTCGAAAATCTCTCCAAAGAAGCATCCAAGGCCAAAAAACACCTCCACCTTCTTTCATTTCATCATCAAAACCGATCCATCACCGAAGGTGAGCATCATACCCCCCTTGTTTTTGGTTTTACTATGTCTTGGGGGAGAATACAACTTGGTTTTGTGTTAAATCTAAGTGTTTATGCATGCTTGTGTGTATTTTCATGATATGTTGTGCAAATATGTTACGAATATGTGTAAAACCCTCATAAACTCGATATATCCTTCACGACTTGAAAATATAAGATAAACAAGTTACTTTATGTAACTCATTATGATTGTTGAAAGGATAAACATGTTAAGGGATACTTGAAAAGTAAATAAAACCTCATGATGGGCTAAATATGACAAATAGGCAAAAGGTGAGCCTTGTTATGAGACTCATGGTTTTGAAGGGGCCAAAAGATTCATTCCTGGATATAAATGGATTTTTATGACATTCACAGTTGTGTAGGGGTCAAAAGAGTTATTTTGACAAAATGGGCTTATTTTGGGCCTTCTCTTAATGGGCTAAAATGGCCATTTTTCATAAAAATTGGTCTTATTTAGAACTTCATGGTTTCATGGACCTAAAATGTAACTTTTGGTCTTTATGGACTTAAATTTTCATTTTGAATAAAGGTGGACCCAAACTGTAAATTCTTGGTTTAATGGGCCGAAAATGTCATTTTATCAAAAATGTTCCAAAAATGATATTTTTATCAAAGTAGGCCTCAAATACCTATTTACATGTTTATTAGGCCTTAAATACTTATTTACATGTTTATTGGGCCTCAATTACCCATTTACATACTTATTGGGCCTTGTATATTCATTTCATATTTATTGGGCCTCATTGCCCATTTACATGCTTATTAGGCCTTGTATATCCATTTCATCGTTATTGGGCCTTAAACATCTATTTACATGCTTATTGGGCTTGTATATTCATTTCATGTTTTATTGGGCCTTAATTACCCAGTTACATGCTTATTGAGCCTTGTATATTCATTTCATGTTTATTGGGCCTTAAACACATATTTACATGCTTATTGGCCCATACGACACATTTTATACTAATCGGGTTAATAACATTAAATACTTAACATATTGATAACAACAAATGATATTTTATCACCAATGTTTTGTAATCAAACACATACTCGAAACATTATTTTAAAGCGGTAAATAATGTGATACACTGTTCGCGCAAATTTAGTTAAGGCTCCTGTGAGACGCGTTTTCACACGTACCTACCTTGTGTACCACCCTAAGTCCTGTAGTTATAACCAGAGTCTCCTAGAGGGAGAGTGAGAGTTTGTGTATAGATCTATACGGGGTTGAGTACCCCACACCTGAGTTGTTCGCTATAACTAGACTAGGCTAGTCTAGGGTGATAAATGTCTTACCTTGAACAAGTGACGCCTGAAGAACATCATGATAGGCAGATCAGTCATATCAAGCATGGTTATAACGACTCACATAGAGATTAAAAAACACTATAAAATTTATGGAATACATATACTATACTTTTGTAACACGTACGAGTATGCAACTCTTTTACAAACAGAAGATATCGGATTTTCTGGGAAACAAACACTATACATTACATTTTACATACACCAAAAAATATAGGATTTTATGGAACTCTCTCTTTCTACATTTTCAGAAATATAAACACACATGCTATAATACAAGATTTGAAACAAAACTCTCAAACCATTTTTTACGGAAAATATCTGATTTTCTGGTGTTTACAAAAGATACAAAATTCACACAAACATGCTTATGAACTCACCAACATTATGTATGTTGACGTTTTTAAAATAACTTGTATTCTCAGGGAATCGTTAAGCAGGTTGGTCATCAAAAACACGCAGATTTTTGTTGTATTTTTGTTATCATCATACTTTTAACACTAGGTGTGAGACCCATGTATTACATGGGTTTAATTAAAAAAAATTAAATATGAAATGTTAATAATTAGAAAAAATTTGAATTTATAAGAAAAATGAGAAAAAAATTGAATTATTAAAATTAATGAGGTTTTAATGTATTGAATACATTACATATATAAACATTTTCTAATAAATACCTTACATATATATTACCTTACATATTAAATGTGAAATTTTAATTTAATAAAATGAAAAATACAATAAAATCACAAGTGGAAAATAGAAAATAGAAAATCTAAAAATTCTAGAAAATGTCATGTGTCCAAATGAAAGAGAAGAGGACATGTGGCAAAAAAACCTTCATTTATTAGAGTAGATTTGGAATGTAATTTGCAAACCAACACACTTATGTAAACTATGATGGTTGTTATATTTCATGTGTGATGATGATGTTGTCTTTGATTCAATTATATACATTGTGATGATATTACAAAATGAAATCACCCGCCCGCGGACGTTTCCTCCGTTCTGGTTCGGGGGTGTGACAATCAGATCACAATAGTAACAATTAACTTCCTTGCACGAGCAAATATAGAAATTTGAAGATGAACTCATATTAAAATTCAAAATAATTTGTAACTCTTTACCAAAAATTAAATGATCATCTATGACTATATACACACCCTTCACCTCCGCAAAGAGTTGTTTGGCGGTCCACAAAGTTGTTTGTCACTCCCCAGAATTGCTTGTCAGTCCACATAGTTGTTTGTCAGTCCGCAGAACTGTTTTTCAATCCACAGAGCTGTTTCTCGGGAATCCGAGATGTTATTCGTTGTGATCCATACATTACAATTATTTATTAAAAGGTAAACATTATTAATTAAAAGGTAAACATTGTTTATTATAAAGTAAAGAACGCTAACGGAGCAAAACTAAGCTTAACATAAAACTGAATACAAACTAATATTCGTTGTGATCCATACATTACAATTCAAGTAAATTGCCATGAAGGTAAGACGACAACACTTTCAACTGGTATTTCCCAATGCATAAGGATTAGAATAGGATTCACTGTCTGTGACAATCGTCAATCTTGAGTCAAGTCGAGTCATCAAGTCAAACCGGTCAACTCGATTAAACCTTGTGTATTAGGGTTTGTGTTATGTTCATACTGTATAACTTGCTATATTAATGGGAAAACATCACTTGGGAAAAATCTTGTGTTAAAATTTCCTGAGCCTTAGAGCAAATCAATGAACTAAACTGATAAAACCATGTTGCATACTCATCGGGGGTGTGTAAGATCCTTAAACAAGGCTTAACAGGGTTTACAAACCTTGCATTGCGAAGCCGGACACTCACATTTGTCACACACGAAACCTCTTTCAATCGTTTTCACTCTATCTCTTCTTATCAAGAATCTCTCTCAAATATCTCTTTGTATGAGAAATCTCTCCAAGAATGTTAAATCTCTCCCAAATCTCTCTAAGAATGTCAAATCTCTCCCAAATCTCTCTAAGAATGTCAAATCTCTCCCAAATATCTCTTCGTATGAGAAATCTGTCCAAGAATGTGAAATATCTCTCAAATATCTCTTTGTATGAGAAATCTCTCCAAGCATGTGAAATATCTCTCAAATATCTCTTTGTATGAGAAATCTCTCCAAGACTGTTAAATCTCTCCCAAATCTCTCTAAGGCTGTCAAATCTCTCCCAAATCTCTCTAAGAATGCCAAATCTCTCCTAAATATCTCTTCGTATGAGAAATCTCTCCAAGAATGTTAAATCTCTCCCAAATCTCTCCAAGTATGTGAAATCTCTGCCAAATCTCTCTCAAAAGTTTCCCGTAACTTTTTAGAGTCATTCGGGTCATTCCGACCCTTAACCGGGTCAAAAACGGCTTAAAACGGGTAAAAACGAGAAAAATGGACCTTAGGAACCGAAACCTCATTATAAGAAGAGAAGCCTCTTAGGACCCGAAGGTCCTCTAAGGGACCGAGAGCAAGAAGGGCCGAACCCGAGAGCAAGGAGGAACCGAACCCGAGAAAGGAAGAACCGAACCCGAGCCAGGAGGAACCGAACCTCGCGCACCATCCGAACCCGAAGGCACTGTTCATTCGGCTCATTTTGGTCGGACGCGTTCGCCTCTTATCTCCGGACCTAACCCCCCTCGCCTTCGCCTCTCGCTTCCGGTTCACCTTCCTTCACTTCCTCGCCCCCTTTCGTTTCCCTCTGTTCGTCTCGTTTTCGGCTACAGCCCCAGTAAGGACCGAACCTCGGCCTAGGGACCGAGAGGTCTCGCTGGGAATGCTTTTCCTCCCGATTTTCGCGTAGTTTTGCGTTTAAGGCCCATTTTTAATTATTTTAACGTGGGATTTTCACCCAAAATCATATTTTAACATAATAAACTCTAAATATTCACAATTCAATCATATTTTCATAAAAATCTTTATTTAAATAATAAAAGTTAGTGGGTAAAGTACAAAGAGGTGGAGTGTTGATTTTGTTTTACCTTATGACACAAGCAACCACTCCCACACCCACTCTATGACCAGCCACACCTCCCCACCTTACCTAGGTCACTTCAATGTCCCTTACACTCAATTTCTACTCATTCCCACATTTTTAGAGCTGGAACAAAACACCCTCTCTCCTCATTTCTCTCATTTGCTCTCATTTCACTAAGTATCAAGCACCACTTTTCTCTCAAGCTTTTTCTCCACAAATTTCGAGATTCAAGGATTATTTTCAAGTGTTCTTCCACTCTTAGTAAGCATAATTCATCCTCCGTATGATTATTTCACTTCATTCTACTCAAATCATTGATTTCTTACACAAACTCCATATCTATGATGTTAGATTCTCGAAAATCTTCAAGGCATCTCCAAGTGTTCTTGAGTTAAACACTTCCATTCTTCAACAATCATCTACTGAAATCACTCAAGGTGAGTTCATACCCCTACATTTTCATGTTTTCTCAAGTTTTCAGGGGGGGGGGGGGGGAATACAAGTTAAAACACCAAGAACATAACTAAATTTTTCTAACAGCCTTCATCAGAAACGTTAACCTCCATTCACGGACTGTTTTGGGCATCTTAAACATTTTTGTTTTCAAAACTATAAAAGGTGAAAATAGTTCAAGTTTTTAGCTTTAAAATGACTACTTGCACATCTCCATACGAGTTTTCTACAATTTATGGTGATTTTTACAAAACTGCCTATCATTTCGAACAACAATCCGGACCAGTCTGTGATTATGGACTTTTTCACCCAATTTGGAGGTCATTAAAAATCGTGATAACAATTATGAGTAAACTAGATACATTTTGTGAACTCTCAGAATTTACGGATCTAGTTTTCGACTTCGTATGATTTTTCTATGATTTTTCCAAAACAGGGCAGAATGGCTAAAGTTAGCCAACAGCATGTAAATATCATAACACTTTGTATTATGTTGAGCAAAGTGTATAATCATAAGTTGTAATTATTGAATGTGTTTCATTGTTAGTTTGTCATCATGAACTGAAACTAAGTCATTCATAATAAATATTAATCACTCATTTTAGAACACGTATATTAAACTATAAAAGTATAGTTTAATAAATTCATAACACTAATACATTTCGATAAAAGAGTTCATACATTTTAGATAAACTATAATAGGTATAGTTTATGATACATCACACAACACACTCGTACAGAAAGGGTACATTCATACAGAAAAGATTTATATTCACACACATTTCACGTAAACTTGTTAACCTATATTGTGAGACTCTCTCTCCCCGTACGTCCGAGTGCGGGATATAATTCCTGGTAGTTATAATGAGAATCTCCTTGAGGGAGAACGTGATACTTGTATATAGATCTATATTGGGTTTGACATGCCACACCTTGCTGCTAGCTACAGTGGGACCTGCAGGTCTACGGGTGACAAATGTCATTTCATTTTCACGATGCTTGAGAAACGTCGTGGCAGGTTCACATAGTCATAGTATGATTATAGCGACTCACATAGGGAGATAACAATTCATAAAGTTTATGGGATTTCATAAAACCTAAGTAGGTTTTAGGTTGATTTAGATTCACTTTTTATATCAATTCAAACTCACGACATTTCTACTAAGTAAGAATGATTTCTTATACATTTTGGTCTTTGGTTAATAGGCTACGTTATACGGATTTTAAGGAAGATATCGGATTTTTCTAAAACAAATGCGACATTTACATGAGAAAGACTTCTATTAATTTTTATAGAAAAAACTTATGAACTCACCAACCTTTGTGTTGACACTTTTCAAAGAACTTGTATTCTCAGAAAATCACTAAACAGGTAATCAAGTGCTTTTGAGGATGGGATGTTAAGGCGTCAAACTTTTCATATTTTGTCAACATATTGTAATTGATTTTGAAACATGTAATTCATACAAGTGATGTAACTTTTTCAATTATATATATGTTGGTTGTGTTTGCTTAAATTACTATTGAAATTGTGGTTATGATACTATACATGAAGTCCTCCACCCCCGGACGTTTCCGCCATCCTTGGTTTGGGGGTGTGACAGATTGGTATCAGAGCATGATTTATAGTGAATTAAGTATGTCAAACCACATAAGATATACAAACTATAAACACATTTGGGACTAAAAGTCTCTTATTCTTAAAACGCTTTAACGAGTTGTACTTTTAGAAAACAAATAATTTCTTGTTTTAAAGTATACTTACATGCATTATATACTCGCATGGTGTCATAACTTAGGAGAACATAAATTGAAAGAGGAGGAGTCGAACATTATTAGTACGCCTTAGCATGTGTAATCAGTTCTGGGAGGGATATAGCCTGATCAACTATATACGTCCGAGAAGTAACTTACGCACACTAAGGAATAGTCGTAATGAGCGACAAATCTAATAACCTAACTACACGCCATAAAGAACACGCTAAGAACCAAATATAAACATTTAAAAATACTATATGAGTATTTTTACGTTTCTATGGCGCCATGTTATTATTTTTCCGATATGTGCTTCTTAACCCCCCTGTTTCTCATGCAGACGACATGGCAGGATTTCACATACCCGGGGACCCATATTTTCCCAATCAGGGAAACGCAGGGTGGATTGATCATGAGCCTGAGGAGGATCCCGAGGAGGATCCCGAAGAGGAGCCCGAGGAGGAAGACGAACAAGAAGAAGAAGGGGAAGACGACCAAGAAGAAGAGGAGGAAGACGAAGAAGAAGAAGAGGAAGATGATGAGATAGTCATGTTTGGGAATGAAATGGAGGAACCACCGGAAGTATTCAACCCTCCCTACATCACGAGGGTACCCACGCACCGTTTTGGATACAACGAACCTAAACCCCCTTGGGTAACAACGATCGAAAGGTGGAGCCGACAACAACGCCAGTGGTCACCATATGGCTACCAACGAGGTTACTATGATCTCACTCATGCTGGACCGGCTGACAGAACTCTCCCCATCACGATACAGGGAATAGCAAGTATGGATGATCGTGGTAGGACGACGGCCGATCAGGTCCGGGAGCTAAGCGCCATCGTACAGTCTACTACTGATTGTACCAGAGACCTGGAACGAGACTCCCACCACAGAGACCAACTCATTCAAGACCTTCTCGTTGCTCAAGCAGAAACAAGAGAGTATCGGGAAAGATACATGGCACTCGAAGAGAGAATGGTTGGATCCGAACGGAGATTGGTGGAACTACAGGGCGCATCGACATCATCGCAGCCTCCATCAAAGAAGGGTCGTAGTGATTAGAACTCGTTACTATTCTCACGTCTTGGTAGTAAAATTTTATGAGTACGCGTTGGTGCTACTCTTTGTATGTAGGTCGATCCTGCGACTAAGTGATTACACTATTCAAAGGGCTTTTGTAATGCCAAAGCTATCTTTTGTAACGATGTAATGTAGACCCTTATGTGGTCAAATTTTCCCTCTAAACGTTATGTACTAAAAGTTATCAATGAAATTTGGCATGCGTTTTATTTATTGAATGTTTGGCACTAGACATGATAACCTGATCACACAAACAGTTTATGAATAATAAAGTTTTGATAAAATACAAGAGGGATGAAACCAGTAACACTCGACTCGTTATCACTATTGAAGTCTTACCGACTGGTCATTTTTTTTATGACAGAACCATGCCACCAAGGAAAAGACCAAGACCTTCCGACAACACGGTGCCGCCTCCACCACCACCCCTGCAGTTTGATCTTGCGATGTTTCAGGCTGCAGTAACGGCAGCCGTGGTGGCAGCAATGTCGCAAATGGGTACCAATGGTTCTGGCGGTTCTGGATCAGGAGCTACCAATTCCATTCATGGGGACAACACGGGGCGTACGAGGGAGTGCTCTTACAAAGACTTCACGAATGGAAAACCCGACCCTTTCAATGGAAGCGGGGGTGTCATCACGCTGGTGGAATGGTTCGAAAGGACCGAGGCAGTTTTCGAAATCTGCGCTTGTCCCGAAGCGAGCAAGGTCATGTATGCGGCATTCACTTTCACTGGAAAAGCACTTACTTGGTGGAATGGCCGAGTTAAATCACTTACTCCTGTAGTAGCTAACGCTATTAGCTGGGAGGATTTGAAAGCCTTAATGTTAAAGGAATACTGCCCGAGGGGTGAAATACAAAAACTTGAAGAAGAACTGTGGAACCTCAGAATGACAGGCACTGATCTTGAAACTTATACTGCCCGTTTCAATGACCTAGCATTCCTCTGTCCAACAATGGTCACTCCAGAAGAGAAGAAGGTGGAACGATACCTCTGGGGGCTGTCATCCCAGATTCAAGATAGTGTATTGGCCTCGAAACCCACTACCTTTGAGAGTGCCAAGGAATTGGCACAACAACTCATAGATCACAGGGCTAGCCATGGTACCGCGATAACCACCACCGACCGAACAAAAGGAGGGAACAACAAGAGGAAGTTTTGGGGCAATAAAAAGAAACAACCAATGCAGGACCCCACCAAAAAGCAACAGATTGTTGCTGTCCGTGCCGCCACTACTGCTGTCACTCCAGTGCCGCCGAAACAGTACACGGGAAATCTTCCCAAGTGCAACAAGTGTAACTACCACCATAACGGTGCTTGTCGAGAGTTACACTACAATAACTGCAACAAGAAGGGATACATCACACGATTTTGTAGAGCGACTACCCAACCCGCCGCTCAAGCCGCTACGACCGCCAACACTGGAGCAAGCCAAACCTGGTATGGATGTGGTGAAACGGGACACTTCAGGAGGAACTGCCCCAAGGCACGAGCCCCTAATACTGGGGGTGTAGGGAGAGTCCTAACTTTAGGGCAGGGAGAAGCAATCAAGGATCCCTCTGTGGTTACTGGTACGTTTCTCCTCAATAACTCTTATGCATGCGTACTTTTCGATAGTGGGGCAGAAAGAAGTTTCGTAAGTCACCAATTCAAACATATACTTAAGCAAAATTCCAAACCACTAGAAGATTCTTACGTCGTAGAAATGGCAAATGGAAAGGTTGAGCGCGCTAACGATATTTACATAGGGTGTACTCTCACTCTAGACAACCATTTGTTCAAAATTGACCTTATGCCGGTCACCATAAAAAGTTTCGACATAATCATTGGTATGGATTGGTTAAGCCTTCATCGTGCTGACATTCTATGTTACGAAAGGGGCATCCGCCTCAATCTGCCGAATGGCAACATTCTCACCGTTTATGGCAATAAACCTAGTGCGAACCTACAAATCATCTCTTGTGTTAAATCCCAAAAGTACCTCCGAAAACAATACCATGCATTCTTAGGCCATGTCGTAGACAAGAAACAGGAGGTGAAGGACATCAAAGAAATTCCAGAAGTATGCAACTTCCCTGATGTATTCCCAGACGATCTGCCAGGTGTACCCCCGTCCCCAGGGCTCCATACCGCTTAGCACCGGCAGAAATGCAAGAACTGTCCAGCCAGTTGAATGAACTGTTGAGCAAAGGATTCAACAAGCCAAGCTTCTCACCCTAGGGAGCACCTGTCCTATTTGTAAAGAAGAAGGATGGATCTTTTCGCATGTGCATAGACTACTGAGAACTAAACTGTCACAACTATAAATTTTGAGCCATGTAATCTATGCATTCAAGTACATGTGAATCAAAAACTTCAATCAAATACAAGATACAAGTACTATAAGTAGTCATCAAGCAATTGGAGACCCTAGAAGTTCTTGTTAAGTCCATTTAGGACTAGGACTTCCTTATTGGATCCAAATGGACCAATGAATTTCCAAATTGGACTATCATGGGTTTAGGACCCTAATTGGGTTCTAATTGGACCCACATTCGTTTATTGCAATATTTTGGGCTAGGTAGAACCTAGAATGAAATAAAACACAAGTTTTGATCCATAATTTAACCTAACCTAGCTTAATAAAGCATAAAAATCACAATTTTATTTTATAAGGCCAATAAATACCCTAAACTACCTCTAATGTTGGGCTTAGGGGCAAAGAGCCCAATTTTTCCTTCTTCTCTCCCCATTCTCGGCCCAATGCATGAGCCCAAGAGGAAAGGAAGCATGTTGACTAGTGAGTGACACCTCACTATTATCTAATGGATTTCTAGGCACATATCACATACCTCCATGCATGTATCACTTCAAATATCACTTCCTCTCTTCTCTCTTCCCACTCTCGGCCGAATTCCCTCTCACACACACCAAAAATATCTCAAATTCTCTCTAGAACACTCAAGAACTCTCCTTCCTCCCCTCTCCAAAAATCTCGAAAATTAGGGACTTTCCAAGAGGATTTTGCAAGTAAATCATCATCTAAGGTAAGATTATGCATAGATCTATGGTTTAAATTCTTTTGTTATCAAAATCCTTTCCTAATCTATGCAAAAATCATGATCTTGCACCCTAGAACCATCTCAAAATTCGAGATCTTCATCAAAGGGAGCCAAGGCCAAAAACACTTCATTTTTTCCTTCCATTTTCCTTGCAAAACCGAATCAACACCCCAAGGTGAGCTTCATACCCCCTATTTTCTGTTTTTATGAGTTTTGTGGGGGGGGGGGGGGGGGGAATACAAGTGAAAGTGTAGATCTATATGTGTTTGTATGCCTTGTATGATTTCCATGCTTATATGTATGCTTTTATGTGTTTTTATGTTGGATCTAGCCTCAAAACTCATCAAAACCGAGATATAACTTGTGCTACATGATTTTAACTTCAAATATATTTCTAATCACAAAGTGCTTCAAGAAAAATTGGCTAAGTAGTTTAGCAATAATTTCTTTGGGTTAAAAACACAAATTTTGGGCCTAAAATGTGAAAAATGCAAAAATAAGGGCCCAAATCGACATGTCACAGATTCTGATGGATGAGGTGTGCCAAAACAGTTTTCATAAATAAATTTCTGGAAATATACTCATTTAGGGGACTAAAAACATAAATTTTAAGCTTAATGGGTTAAAAATGTAACTTTCGGCCCAATAAGGCCCATTATGCGAATTTTTCTGTTTTGGAGGGCCAAAACTGTAACTTTCTGTAAAACAGTGGACTATAAGTGTTCCAACTCCTTTTCAAAGGTTTAAAATGCTTTTTAAATTTAAAAAGGACCAAAGTTGCAAAAATTTTCCAAATTGGGCCAAAATTGTAAAAATTGCGAAAAGAAGGGGTTAAAACCGTGAAAACTGCATTTTCAAGGACTTAAACTGTTTTTATGAAAAATATGTTGAAAAATATTAATTTCAATAATTTTTGGTGTTAAAATGTCAAGAAAAATAGTTTAAGGACTAAACCGGGAAGTATTTAATATAAAGGGTTGAAAATGTAAATTTTACAAATGATGAGGGGCTGAAAACAGGAATATTTCAAGGCTAGTTCAATATACCCAATTTGATCAAATGATGGCACCACGACTATCAACGGAATACAATACATTACAATACCAAAAGTCGTTGTTAAACGAATTGGCTCGGTCTCGAGCCAATAGAAATCTACAACTACTAACACTACGACACTACAATTCATACAAGTAGCGTTTGGTTATACATACACATGCGAGTGTGCACAGACGTCTATGCACCATCTTTGGGCCCCACAAGTGTAAAATCTTGTTCGTTGAGCCTAGCTAGCCCAATGACCTGATCTTAAGGCCCGAAGACATTTTTTACGGAGTGTTGGGTTTTACCGATCCGACACAACGTAAATGGACTTTCAATGGCTTGTATACCACCGGTCCCCAAGGGTCCTTTGGTCTTGCTAGTAAGGTCTACATTTCATGCGAGGCGGGTCTGGGACCCCTCGTACATTTTATCCCCAACCGGCTAATGGAGTTACCGGGGTCTTCGTGACCTCTTTCTCTTCGGATGTGGGACTTCACCTAGTCAGGGCGATTGGATAACGCGATTAGTATTGACGACGCCTTCGGAGTCGTTAGTATAACTATAAACTGGGCATTTGTGTAACGCGGGTTTGTAGTAAATAATCCTGCTCGAAAACCTTCCAACGTCGCCTGGGACTGACACTATATGCTATGCAATGGTTTCAATGTAACATCACGTAATTCAAGGAACTAGGAGAACATCGGGTTTTCCTAGGGTTTTCAATACGAACTGATTTGAAATGCATACATTTTCAATGAACATTTTTTTTTACAAGTATAGAAACGAACAAGCATACCTATGGATCTTCACAAACGTTTTCGAAAACTTATCTTTTCAGAAAATATCGGATTTTCTGGTGGTTTATCAAACAATACAAACATTCGATTTCAAACACTACTTATGAACTCACCAACATTTCATATGTTGACGTTTTTCAAAATACTTGTATTCTCAGGGAGCCAGTGAATCAAGGGAAATCATATCCAGTGACGGTTGCGGTTTATTTTTGTATGAATTAAACAACTTAATTTTTGGGGAATGTAATGTTTAAACAATGTATGTTATGTAAACACTACTGGTTGTACTATGATGATGAATGGTGACGAATGTTGTTATGTTTCATATATATTCAATGTTATGGTATTCAATTGAGTCACGACAGCCCCCGGACGTTTCCGCCGTCTGGTTCGGGGGTGTGACAGGTTGGTATCAGAGCTTTGTTTATAGTGAACTAGCATGTCGAGCCATACATTGATATGCAACTATAAACCAAAAAGAGGGACTAACATAACTCTGAACAACACAAGTAAATAAAACACACTTGCTTGCATTAGGGATAAGAACCTAACGTCGAATCAAACACAATAATACTGGTATCTTGGTTAATTCGGGACTGTTCTTAGGGATACCAAGGAGTGAATGTAGCCTGATCAACTACGTTCTCTCCAAGGTAAAACTAACACACGTCTTGATGAGATCGGGATAGCCAGGCAACCAAAAACTATACCCTTATCACCCAAAAAGAGAATGTTGCTTAGTATGTATGATGGATATAGCATCCTAGGATAATGTAGTATATTTACGTACTCGCGCAGACAGCATGGCTGGTTTTCATCACCCGGGAGACCCCTACTTCCCTAATCAGGGAAACAACGGGTGGCTAGAGGAGGAGGGGGAGCAGCAGGGTATCCAGTATTATCAGGCCTTAGTAGCTCACGGGATGCTTGTGGATGAGCCAGGAGAGAATCCAGGTGAAGCACACGATGTCGGACCCGATGAATATGTAGACACTGACTACGAGTTTGGAGGAATCGACAGTGACGACGAGGAAGGTCAGGCTGGGGACCAGGACCCCATCCCGCCATATGAGGACGTAGCACAACACGATCACCCCGCTCCACCAGTGAACCCCCCAAGAGAGAACCGTTCCCTCGAAGCTGAGGTCGTCGCACTGCGACAACAGCTGTATGCTATGGAAGCTCGGGCGGTGCGAACAGAGCATGAGAGGGATGAGGTTATTGGAGACATGGCAGAGATGGCGCAGTTACTGGCGCAACATTTCGGCATGTGACTTCGGCACCACCTCCGGACACAGCTCATCGCGGTTAGGGGTAGACTTATCATAGTAGATCATTAGGAACTATGTTACGTACTCCGACTCTATGTTTAAGTGACTACACTACTCATGGAGCCGTTATACTGTCAGATTAGCATTATCTATGTATGCTCCTACGAGCAAATTTTCTTGTACTAAATGCGGATAATATTAATGAACCTTTGTGTGTTTTGCTAAATTATTCTTAGTTGCTATGTGTTGAGACATTATGATTGCATGCTTGATGATAGTAATGTTTAGGTTCGCACCATACACCTAGATAGTAGGTCGCAACCTCCCAGAAACCACGAACACTCAACATCTTTCCGTTTCATGACAGAAAGATGCCTCGCCCAACTACTCGCGGAAACCCAGGACCAACCCCGCCCGAAGCTGACTCCACTGCTTTCCAGGCAGCCGTGTCGGCTGCAGTCACAGCAGCGATGGCACAACTTCACCGAGGAAACAACGGAGGAGGTAACGGGCAAGGATCTGGAAGTTCGAACAACGGGGCGAACCAAGGACTCACTAAAACGTGCACCTACAAGGATTTTCCGAACGCTAAACCCCGAACTTTCAACGGTACCGGAGGAGTGATCGCCCTAAAGCGATGGATCGAGAAGGTAGAGTCGGTATTCGAGATATGTGAGTGCCCCGAACAGATGAAAGTGAAGTTCGCGGCCTGCACTTTGGTGGACCAAGCACTCACTTGGTGGAATGGTCATGTGGAAGCCATGACACTCCCGGTCGCCAACTCTATTCCCTGGGCAGAGATGAAAGAGATGTTGACGGCTGAGTACTGCCCCCGAGGCGAAATACAGAAGATGGAGCAGGAACTATGGAATCTCATGGTGCAGAATGGGAACATCGATGCTTACATATCGAGATTCAGTGAACTATCTCTGTTGTGCCCGGGTATGATCACTTCAGAGGAGAAGAAGATTGAACGATTCATTTGGGGACTGACATCCCCCATTCAAGGAAATGTGATAGCTGCGAACCCTGAAACTTTTGACAGTGCGAAGAGATTGGCAAAGAGGTTATATGATCATAACCACAAAAAGGGCGAGAAACCGGTAGAGGCTGAGAAGAAAAAGGAGGGTGATGGTAAGAAAGGATGGAACAACAAGAGAAAGGGGCGTCAGGGCCCCGAGGCCTCTAAAAAGCAGCAAACAGTGGCAGTTAACGCTGTCACTGCACCGGTTCTAGCCACACCACATGCTCCAGCCTCAGCTGCTTCAAACACTTCAAGACCCTATTCCGGTACTCATCCCAAATGCAACAAGTGCGGTTTCCATCACCAAGGAGAATGTAGGGAGTTCCATTGCACCAGTTGCAACCGAAGGGGACACACTGCAAAGTTCTGCAGGACTTATCCTTCTCAGAACCAGAATCAGGGAAACAACCAGAACAACAACAACCCTCGCAATAACAACAACACCAATGCCGGTGGCAACAATGCAGGGCTTAGTCACACCTGTTTCGGGTGTGGAAGGACGGGACACTTCCGTCGAGATTGCCCTAACAACAACAACTCAGGAAACAGAGGAGCAGGAAGAATGCTGACTATGGGTCAGAGTGATGCAGTTCAGGACCCCGCAGTTGTGACCGGTACGTTCCTCCTAAACCACACTTATGCATGCATCTTATTTGATACCGGAGCGGAGCGAAGTTTCGTAAGCGAGAAGTTTAAACACTTATTAAAACAACAACCCCAAAAGCTGAATGAAACCTATACGGTGGAAATGGCCAATGGGAAGACCGAATCCACTAGAGAAATCTACACTGGATGTACCCTAACCCTTAACCAACACGTCTTACGAATAGATCTGATGCCAGTGTCAATTAGGAGTTTCGATGTGATTATCGGCATGGATTGGTTAAGCCCCCATCATGCTGAGGTTTTGTGCCATGAGAAGGCCGTTCGCCTTCGTCTCCCGAATCACGAAACCCTAGTAATTTACGGAGACAAGCCTAGCACGAATCTTCGTCTTATCTCGTGCATCAAAGCACAAAAACATCTGCGAAAGAACAACTTAGCGTTCTTGGCCCACATAGTGGACAAGACCAAAGAAGAAATTAACATCCAAGACATTCCGGTAGCGTGTGAATTCCCGGACGTGTTTCCTGAAGATCTCCCAGGAGTACCCCCAGAGAGACAGGTTGAGTTCCGAATCGACCTCGTCCCAGGAGCAACTCCTCTCGCTAAATCACCATATCGATTGGCACCTGCTGAAATGCAGGAATTGTCCAGCCAACTCAGTGAGCTTCTGGACAAGGGATTTATCCGACCTAGCTACTCGCCATGGGGAGCTCCGGTGCTCTTTGTCAAGAAGAAGGACGGATCTTTCAGAATGTGCATCGATTACAGAGAGTTGAATAAACTCACTGTTAAAAACCGCTACCCACTCCCTCGGATCGATGATCTATTCGACCAGCTCCAAGGAGCTAGCTATTTTTCTAAAATTGATCTACGATCCAGATACCATCAACTCAAGGTCCGAGAAGAAGATATCCCTAAAACCGCTTTCCGAACCCGCTATGGACATTATGAATTCGTCGTAATGCCCTTCGGTCTAACAAATGCACCCGCCGCATTTATGGACCTAATGAACCGAATCTGTCGACCGTTCTTGGACAACTTCGTCATTGTGTTTATCGATGACATCCTCGTCTATTCTCGAAGCAAAGAGGAGCATGGCCAACATCTCCGACAAGTCCTAGAGACGCTGCGATCGGAAAGGCTTTACGCCAAACTCTCTAAGTGTGAGTTTTGGCTACGGAGCGTGAATTTTCTCGGTCACGTAGTTAGCCAAGATGGAATTCATGTGGATCCCTCTAAGGTCAAAGCTGTGGAAGGATGGGCAACTCCGACTACGCCCACAGAAATTCGTCAGTTCTTAGGCCTAGCAGGCTACTATAGGAGATTCATCCAAAACTTCTCTAAAATCGCCAAGCCACTTACCTTGCTTACGCAAAAGAGTGTGCCATTCAAGTGGACAGACCGACAAGAGATTGCGTTTCGAGCCTTGAAGCAAGCTCTTTGTAGCGCTCCTGTACTATCTCTACCCGAAGGGACGGAAGATTTTGTAGTTTACTGTGACGCGTCAAATCAAGGTTTAGGTTGCGTCCTCATGCAACGTGGAAGAGTGATAGCATATGCGTCCCGTCAACTAAAGACGCACGAAGTAAATTACACAACCCATGACCTAGAACTGGGAGCCGTGGTCTTCGCCCTAAAAATTTGGAGGCACTACCTGTACGGTACAAAGTGCACCATCTTCACAGACCACAAGAGCCTCCAGCACATCTTGAATCAGAAGGAGCTGAACATGAGACAACGAAGATGGGTGGAGTTGTTAAACGACTAGGAATGCGAGATCAAGTACCATCCAGGCAAGGCCAACGTGGTAGCTGACGCATTAAGTCGGAAGGAGTACACAAATCGCCGTGCGAAAACGCACTCGATAACCATTCAGTCTCATCTGACCACTCAAATTGCATCGGTCCAGGCAGAAGCTATGAAAACGGAAATCATTCGCGAGACCACAAAAAAGATTGTCCAGATCAAAGCTCGATTACAGGCATCGCGTGACCGGCAAAAGAGCTACGCTGATAAACGGCGAAAGCCCTTAGAATTCCAGGTCGGTGATCGAGTAATGTTGAAGGTCTCACCGTGGAAAGGGGTTATACGTTTCGGAAAACGGGGAAAGCTGAACCCGCGATACGTTGGACCTTTCGAAATCGTCGCCCGAATAGGTCCAGTAGCATACAGACTACAACTACCCGCAGAGCTAAACGGTGTACACCCCGTGTTTCATGTTTCTAATCTGAAAAAGTGCCTATCAGATGAAACCCTTGTCATTCCTCTTGACGAAATCGAAATCAATGAGAATCTCCTGTTCGTCGAAGAACCAATCGAGATTATGGACAGGGAGGTGAAGCGTACTAAGCAGAGTCGCATCCTGATCGTGAAGGTACGGTGGAACGCAAAGCGTGGGCCAGAATTCACGTGGGAACGCGAAGATCAAATGAAGCAAAAGTACCCTCACCTATTCTAGTTTTCTCAAATCTAGCTTTCAAACAGAATTTCGGGACGAAATTCCCTCTAACGGGGGGATGATGTCACAACTATAAATTTTGAGCCATGTAATCTATGCATTCAAGTACATGTGAATCAAAAACTTCAATCAAATACAAGATACAAGTACTATAAGTAGTCATCAAGCAATTGGAGACCCTAGAAGTTCTTGTTAAGTCCATTTAGGACTAGGACTTCCTTATTGGATCCAAATGGACCAATGAATTTCCAAATTGGACTATCATGGGTTTAGGACCCTAATTGGGTTCTAATTGGACCCACATTCGTTTATTGCAATATTTTGGGCTAGGTAGAACCTAGAATGAAATAAAACACAAGTTTTGATCCATAATTTAACCTAACCTAGCTTAATAAAGCATAAAAATCACAATTTTATTTTATAAGGCCAATAAATACCCTAAACTACCTCTAATGTTGGGCTTAGGGGCAAAGAGCCCAATTTTTCCTTCTTCTCTCCCCATTCTCGGCCCAATGCATGAGCCCAAGAGGAAAGGAAGCATGTTGACTAGTGAGTGACACCTCACTATTATCTAATGGATTTCTAGGCACATATCACATACCTCCATGCATGTATCACTTCAAATATCACTTCCTCTCTTCTCTCTTCCCACTCTCGGCCGAATTCCCTCTCACACACACCAAAAATATCTCAAATTCTCTCTAGAACACTCAAGAACTCTCCTTCCTCCCCTCTCCAAAAATCTCGAAAATTAGGGACTTTCCAAGAGGATTTTGCAAGTAAATCATCATCTAAGGTAAGATTATGCATAGATCTATGGTTTAAATTCTTTTGTTATCAAAATCCTTTCCTAATCTATGCAAAAATCATGATCTTGCACCCTAGAACCATCTCAAAATTCGAGATCTTCATCAAAGGGAGCCAAGGCCAAAAACACTTCATTTTTTCCTTCCATTTTCCTTGCAAAACCGAATCAACACCCCAAGGTGAGCTTCATACCCCCTATTTTCTGTTTTTATGAGTTTTGTGGGGGGGGGGAATACAAGTGAAAGTGTAGATCTATATGTGTTTGTATGCCTTGTATGATTTCCATGCTTATATGTATGCTTTTATGTGTTTTTATGTTGGATCTAGCCTCAAAACTCATAAAAACCGAGATATAACTTGTGCTACATGATTTTAACTTCAAATATATTTCTAAACACAAAGTGCTTCAAGAAAAATTGGCTAAGTAGTTTAGCAATAATTTCTTTGGGTTAAAAACACAAATTTTGGGCCTAAAATGTGAAAAATGCAAAAATAAGGGCCCAAATCGACATGTCACAGATTCTGATGGATGAAGTGTGCCAAAACAGTTTTCATAAATAAATTTCTGGAAATATACTCATTTAGGGGACTAAAAACATAAATTTTAAGCTTAATGGGTTAAAAATGTAACTTTCGGCCCAATAAGGCCCATTATGCGAATTTTTCTGTTTTGGAGGGCCAAAACTGTAACTTTCTGTAAAACAGTGGACTATAAGTGTTCCAACTCCTTTTCAAAGGTTTAAAATGCTTTTTAAATTTAAAAAGGACCAAAGTTGCAAAAATTTTCCAAATTGGGCCAAAATTGTAAAAATTGCGAAAAGAAGGGGTTAAAACCGTGAAAACTGCATTTTCAAGGACTTAAACTGTTTTTATGAAAAATATGTTGAAAAATATTAATTTCAATAATTTTTGGTGTTAAAATGTCAAGAAAAATAGTTTAAGGACTAAACCGGGAAGTATTTAATATAAAGGGTTGAAAATGTAAATTTTACAAATGATGAGGGGCTGAAAACAGGAATATTTCAAGGCTAGTTCAATATACCCAATTTGATCAAATGATGGCACCACGACTATCAACGGAATACAATACATTACAATACCAAAAGTCGTTGTTAAACGAATTGGCTCGGTCTCGAGCCAATAGAAATCTACAACTACTAACACTACGACACTACAATTCATACAAGTAGCGTTTGGTTATACATACACATGCGAGTGTGCACAGACGTCTATGCACCATCTTTGGGCCCCACAAGTGTAAAATCTTGTTCGTTGAGCCTAGCTAGCCCAATGACCTGATCTTAAGGCCCGAAGACATTTTTTACGGAGTGTTGGGTTTTACCGATCCGACACAACGTAAATGGACTTTCAATGGCTTGTATACCACCGGTCCCCAAGGGTCCTTTGGTCTTGCTAGTAAGGTCTACATTTCATGCGAGGCGGGTCTGGGACCCCTCGTACATTTTATCCCCAACCGGCTAATGGAGTTACCGGGGTCTTCGTGACCTCTTTCTCTTCGGATGTGGGACTTCACCTAGTCAGGGCGATTGGATAACGCGATTAGTATTGACGACGCCTTCGGAGTCGTTAGTATAACTATAAACTGGGCGTTTGTGTAACGCGGGTTTGTAGTAAATAATCCTGCTCGAAAACCTTCCAACGTCGCCTGGGACTGACACTATATGCTATGCAATGGTTTCAATGTAACATCACGTAATTCAAGGAACTAGGAGAACATCGGGTTTTCCTAGGGTTTTCAATACGAACTGATTTGAAATGCATACATTTTCAATGAACATTTTTTTTTACAAGTATAGAAACGAACAAGCATACCTATGGATCTTCACAAACGTTTTCGAAAACTTATCTTTTCAGAAAATATCGGATTTTCTGGTGGTTTATCAAACAATACAAACATTCGATTTCAAACACTACTTATGAACTCACCAACATTTCATATGTTGACGTTTTTCAAAATACTTGTATTCTCAGGGAGCCAGTGAATCAAGGGAAATCATATCCAGTGACGGTTGCGGTTTATTTTTGTATGAATTAAACAACTTAATTTTTGGGGAATGTAATGTTTAAACAATGTATGTTATGTAAACACTACTGGTTGTACTATGATGATGAATGGTGACGAATGTTGTTATGTTTCATATATATTCAATGTTATGGTATTCAATTGAGTCACGACAGCCCCCGGACGTTTCCGCCGTCTGGTTCGGGGGTGTGACATAAACAAACTCACTATCAAGAACCGTTATCCCCTACCCCGAATCGATGACCTCTTCGACCAGCTCCAAGGAGCCAGCTACTTTTCAAAAATCGACCTGAGGTCGGGCTATCATCAACTACGAGTTCAAGAAGAGGATATCCCCAAGACGGCATTCAGAACTCGCTATGGACACTACGAATTTGTAGTGATGCCATTCGGATTAACAAACGTGCCTGCGGTGTTCATAGATTTGATGAACCGACTGTGTCGACCCTTCTTGGATAAATTCATCATCGTATTCATCGACGATATCTTGTTCTATTCGAGAAGCGAAGAAGAGCACAGACAACACCTACGACTAGTTTTGGATATTTTAAGAACTAAGAAGCTTTACGCCAAGTTCTCAAAGTGTGAATTTTGGCTCCGTGAAATAGGATTCCTTTGCCACGTAGTAAGAAAGGAAGGAATACATGTGGATCCCTCAAAGATCAAAGCAATCGAAGATTGGTCAACACCTACAACGCCAACAGAAATCCGACAGTTTTTGGGACTCGCAGGCTACTATCGAAGATTCATACAAAACTTCTCCAAGATCGCTAGGCCTCTCACCACCTTGACTCAGAAAGGCGTGGTGTTCAAATGGGAAGATAAACAAGAAGCCGCCTTCTAGATACTAAAGCAAGCCCTATGCAGCGCACCAGTCTTGTCTCTTCCAGAAGGAACCGATGATTTTGTGGTGTATTGCGATGCTTCAAATCAAGGCCTCGGCTGTGTGCTCATGCAAAGGGGAAAATTCATCGCTAACGCATCAAGGCAACTTAAGACACATGAAGTTAATTATACAACCCACGACCTTGAATTGGGAGCGGTGGTGTTCGCCCTGAAGATCTGGAGGCACTACCTCTACGGCATCAAGTGCACCATCTTCACTGATCACAAAAGTCTTCAGCACATTCTCAATCAGAAAGAACATAACATGCGCCAAAGAAGATGGGTGGAATTACTTAATGACTACGAATGTGAAATTCGCTACCACCCGGGCAAGGCCAATGTAGTAGCCGATGCCTTAAGCAGGAAAGAATACTCGGGTCGCCGACTAAAATCCCTAGCCATGACCATCCACTCCCAACTGGCCACGCAGATCAAGGATGCCCAGTTAGAAGCCTTAAGACCAGAAAACATGGCAAACGAAGCACTAAGAGGGATGGACAAGAACTTGGAAGTCAAAGAGGATGGAACTCGTTATCTCATGAATCGAATTTGGATACCGAAGTTCGGTGGGTACCGAGACATTGTAATGAACGAGGCCCACAAGACTAGATACTCCATTCACCCTGGGTAAGATAAGATGTATCTAGACCTCAAAAGGTTATACTGGTGGCCAAACATGAAGGTTGGAATTGCTACTTATGTGAGCAAGTGCCTCACTTGCGCCAAGGTCAAGGTAGAATATCAGAAGCCATCAGGACTACTTCAACAACCAGATATACCCGAGTGGAAGTGGGAGCGAATAACCATGGACTTCATAACCAAACTGCCTAAGACATCAGGTAGGATGGATACCATATGGGTTGTCGTGGACAGATTGACCAAGTCCGTGCAGTTTCTACCAATAAAGGAAACAGACAAGATGGAGAAGTTAACCAGGACGTACATTAAAGAGATCGTGCAACTTCATGGTGTACCAACATCCATTATCTCTGACCGAGATAGTAGATTCACCTCGCGGTTCTGGCAATCCCTACAGAAGTCTCTGGGAACTAGGCTTGACATGAGTACGGCCTACCATCCACAAACCGACGGGCAAAGCGAGAGAACCATCAAGACATTGGAAGACATGCTGAGAGCCTGTGTGATAGATTTTGGTAGGGCATGGGATACCCATCTGCCGCTTATCGAATTCTCTTATAATAACAGCTATCACACTAGCATTGGAGTCGCTCCATTCGAAGCTCTCTACGGTCGCAAGTGTAGATCACCTCTGTGTTTGGCCGAAGTCGAGGATACTCAGCTAGCCAGAGGGCAAATCCCTGATAGCACCCTTACTGGGCCTGAAATCATAAGGGAAACCACAGAAAAGATCATTCAAATTCGGGAAAGACTGAAGGCGTCTAGTGATCGACAAAAAAGTTATGCGGATAAGCGACGCAAACCTTTAGAATTCTAGGTCGGAGACCGAGTACTACAAAAAGTTTCCCCCTGGAAAGGAATGATACGTTTCGGTAAACGTGGGAAACTAAACCCAAGGTACATTGGACCGTTCAAAATCCTTGCTAGGATTGGTCTTGTAGCGTACAAACTTCGACTACGACAAGAACTTAGTAACGTACACCCTACCTTCCACATATCCAACTTAAAGAAGTGTCTGTCTGACGAGACACTCGTAATACCGCTCGACGAAATCGAAGTTATTGAAAATCTCCACTTTGTGGAGGAACCTGTTGAGCTCATGGATCGAGAGATCAAGAGAACGAAACATACTCGCATTCCCATAGTGAAGGTTCGTTAGAACGTGAAACGAGGGCCTGAGTTTACCTAGGAACGCGAAGATCAAATGAAGCAAAAGTATCCGCATCTTTTCCCAAACCCTTGAAGTCCCAGCCAAATTTAAATTTTGGGACGAAATTCCCTCTAACGGGGGGGATGATGTGACAATCGTCAATCTTGAGTCAAGTCGAGTCATCAAGTCAAACCGGTCAACTCGATTAAACCTTGTGTATTAGGGTTTGTGTTATGTTCATACTGTATAACTTGCTATATTAATGGGAAAACATCACTTGGGAAAAATCTTGTGTTAAAATTTCCTGAGCCTTAGAGCAAATCAATGAACTAAACCGATAAAACCATGTTGCATACTCATCGGGGGTGTGTAAGATCCTTAAACAAGGCTTAACAGGGTTTACAAACCTTGCATTGCGAAGCCGGACACTCACATTTGTCACACACGAAACCTCTCTCAATCGTTTTCACTCTATCTCTTCTTATCAAGAATCTCTCTCAAATATCTCTTTGTATGAGAAATCTCTCCAAGAATGTTAAATCTCTCCCAAATCTCTCTAAGAATGTCAAATCTCTCCCAAATATCTCTTCGTATGAGAAATCTGTCCAAGCATGTGAAATATCTCTCAAATATCTCTTTGTATGAGAAATCTCTCCAAGCATGTGAAATATCTCTCAAATATCTCTTTGTATGAGAAATCTCTCCAAGAATGTTAAATCTCTCTAAGAATGTCAAATCTCTCCCAAATCTCTCTAAGAATGTCAAATCTCTCCCAAATATCTCTTCGTATGAGAAATCTCTCCAAGAATGTTAAATCTCTCCCAAATCTCTCCAAGTATGTGAAATCTCTCCCAAATATCTCTCAAAAGTTTCCGTAACTTTTTAGAGGCATTCGGGTCATTCCGACCCTTAAACGGGTCAAAAACGGCTTAAAACGGGGTAAAAACGAGAAAAATGGACCTTAGGAACCGAAACCTCATTATAAGAAGAGAAGCCTCTTAGGACCCGAAGGTCCTCTTAGGGACCGAGAGCAAGAAGGGCCGAACCCGAGAGCAAGAAGGGCCGAGCCCGAGAGCAAGGAGGAACCGAACCCGAGCAAGGAAGAACTGAACCCAAGCCAGGAGGAACCGAACCTCGCGCACCACCCGAACCCGAAGGCACTGTTCACCACTGTTCATTCGGCTCATTTTGGTCGGACGCGTTCGCCTCTTATCTCCGAACCGAACCCCCCTCGCCTTCGCCTCTCGCTTCCGATTCGCCTCCCTTCGCTTCCTCGCCCCCTTTCGTTGCCCTCTGTTCGTCTCGTTTCCGGCTATAGCCCCAGCAAGGACCGAACCTCGGCCTAGGGACCGAGAGGTCTCGCTGGGAATGCTTTTCTTCCCGGTTTTCGCGTAGTTTTGCATTTAAGGCCCGTTTTTAATTATTTTAACGTGGGATTTTTGTTGGGTTTTGAGCATTCTAACCCTGCTAAGTGTACATGCAACCCTAAATACCTTGGATCTATGTTTTCTCTATTATACATGCAAATAAGAACATCCAAGGTATTATCCTAATCTAGCATACAAAACAATGAGTGTAACAAGATAGAATACATACCTCTTTGATGTAGAAAGTCTTCATGAAGCTTGAGTGCCTAGCCCCAATAGTGTGGAAGCCTCAAATGGAATCACAATCATCAAAACACTTAGAATAACTTGAGAGAGTTCTACACTTCATGAAATCGGCTAGCCCTCTTCTTCACTTTCTAATGTGATTCTAGTGGTCGATTTTGTCAAGAGTAATATCTTTATATAGTGTTACAATTAGGGTAAATCCTTAATTGTCATGGCTTTCGATTTTCTTGGATCCATGGATTCAAATACACCATGGAGCATCCATGGACCATCCTATGGGTTTTAGCCCAACTTGATTATCCATGGAGCATTAGCCCACTATATAAGTATGGATGATTTACACAATCAACCCATATATTTAATTAGTCTTATTTTGATCACTTAATTAATCCTAAATTAACTCTTGATCAATACTAATTAAATAATCTTATTATTCTTATTATTAATATACCAGAACTTATAATATATTAATAGCCATAAGTGTCTTATTTCTCTCTTTATAGTCTATCCAAGTGCATGATGGTATGCAACCCAAATGGACCATGCCGGGTCGGGTCAAGTCTTACCAATTATAGTTATGGACTTAGACATTAATCCAACAGTCTCCCACTTGGATAAGTCTAAAACTATTATTGCGTATGACTTCAGGAACCAACTGGCAATCGTAGCTCTCAAAAGCTTATGTCATACTTTGACCTTGTAGATGAACTGTGACCTTGTCAATGACTTGTCCATTAGATAAGGGATCATATAATCCTCTGTTCTCATGATATCAGCCGGACAAATACATGGAACAACGTCGTACTTATTGTCCAGCAGTTTGTTTCCCGATTTTCGATTTGTTTGACAAAGAACTTAATCGAACACATCAATTCAGTTCTCACCGGTCGGTACATAGGTCACAACAAAATCATCGAGGGGCCCAGATATCGCTTCTATTTCTAGAAGGAACAAATAAACTTCGACTCATATGCTTGTTCTACTACTTGTTGAATTGTACACAAAGGCACGTTTTATAACATCAAGTTACTGATGCGTTTACGTGCAATCAATGCACAACCAACTCATAGGTAACAACTCATATCTCTAGGTTTGAAGATTTATATGATATTACCGTCTCACGATCACTCGAGATAAATTCAATGAAGTGATACAAGTGAGCGTGGGTTTATTCCAATACTCATAACTTATGAGCACTCATGAATGTTGTAGCAACCATTGCCATGACTAAACCCATTTAGCCATCTACAAACCCGATTCATGACAGTCTTGATTCATACCTACTTCCAACATATGAACGACTGTGGAGTGTTTAAATAACTTAGTCATTCGGAAAGAATATCCTAGCTATTTTGGAAGTCAAAACATGCAAAGTGAAACACAATAATAATCGAATCTAATATGGTCTCAGAACCCTTTTGAATATAAATAAAACCACCTTTTATTTATCACCATATTGATTACACATTATTCAATGTTTCAAATAATCAACTTAAGACTTGAATAAAAACAACAGTCGTCCCATGCTCCTAGCATGTACACTTTTTTTTTTCTAAACAATAGTTATGCCATACTCCAAGTATGCACACTATGTTTGTCTATGATCCTTACATTCTGATGTAGATCAATTGAACATGATTCCAATGATACTCATTTCACAATCCCAAATCCTTATTGTAAATGCAAGAATTCCAAATTCATGTCATTTACCGAAATCTGCTAGATTCTAAACTTATATGCATTGATCCTCTCATAATGATTATGCGCAAGGTCACCAAAACCTTGTCATCAGTCATTACAGAGTATTCCAAAGAAGGTCAACTTCTATGGAATGAAAGTCTCATATTCAAAGTACATTGCTTTGAACATCCTTCTTGCATTAAGGTTTTCTAATCTTACACAGATTGAATAACTTCCACCTATGGAGACATTTCCATAGTCCCATTTTGACTATCACTTCTGAACAAGAGTTACCTCTTTTCAGAAAATGTCAATATGGTCCTGCCAAAATTAACACTATACTTCTAAATGTCCTTGAGCAACCAATCTTTCGCAAACCTCAGATTTTCCTCGACAATTGCTTAATCACTTTAGTCATATCCAGTTCTAGACTTTTCCCTTCTAAATGCCCTGAGCATTTGGAAAATTTAGAAAGGATGAATATTATAGCACATGAAATCGATCCTATATCCGAAGCATATGGGATACGATTCATGATGTTTGACATAAAGGCATGATACTAGACCAGTCTTTTGCTACAATATTTTTATTTGCCATGTTTTTCAAAATTTAACTATGAAGAGGGATGCCGTAATCATAATTGAATTTGAAAACGCAATATATATAGAATTTCTTCAAGTTGAACCATTCCAACACAAAATTCATATATATTCTTGACTAAAGATGATTAAAATCTCAATCTAAGCTTTAGAATTGAAATGAAGTATAATTTCCTCTCCCTTAATTATAGCAATACAACTTTTCAACCCCTGCAACTTCACGGATTGAAACTTTGTTTTCTATAATTAACATTGCTAGCTTGCAATACTAATCATAATAATCATGCTCCCACTAACACGATGATTATTAGCATAACACTTATGCTCCCACTAGCTCTGACATATTTTCAGAAATCTGCTGGACTTCTGAAATTTAGATTCATACATGCTTTCTTAGATAGCTCACATGTGTGTCTAAACAATTTTCAGAACTATGAAAAGGGATGCCGTAATCATAGTCTCAATTGCTTAGGCATTTGCCATTTCTCACAAGTCCATGTTAGCGTGCCGGTTAACCACACACGCTCCACTAACGACTTTTGAAAATGCAAATAACACAATTGTTATCTACGTAAAATCTACTTAGTGAAAGCGTTTCCTCACCATCATTTTCATGAATCGGAGAGAAACCTTATGACACTTAGATTTTATAGTGTATGAGTTCCTATCCATGCGAATTTGTCAAAACCATAATCACAAGATAAGGTTAGTGACAAATTCAGCCTTACATGGATTAAACTTATTCAATCTTACTTTCTTGTCACCTTGGTAGCACAAGGCCCACCAATGCTTCCAAGTTGAACTCTGATAACTCACATGCAAATCCAACTTATTTGAAGTAGGTACAGAAATAAGAATTATGTCAACACGATAGGTTCCAAACCTTAAGTCGTGTGCTAGTGATAAATTACAGGTTTCACTCTTGATTAAATCTTGAAACTCTTTCAGGATCTTTAAGGCTCCCACTGTCCCCTTGACATATAAGTTTCCCCAGTCAAGAACCATTCCTTGACAAAACAAATTTTCAAGGGATAGTGCGGATTCTTATCAAGACTAACACCTCACACAAATTGTCTTAGTTGGTCTTTGTCTCATCCAAGACATCACAACTTACCAATCTCAAATGTACAAGAGTAGAAACATTTCACACTACATTTGATAAGTGTTTTAAACCTTACTTTATGTCACTCAATGTTACAATCTTGGAGTATGACTCTAAGAATTGTTTTGGAACGAAGTATGACTCATCTCCTTGATCTTAACCAATCCAACAATTCATGACCTCTCTTCTTAGCCATAACAATGCACTAAGACGTCCTTAGAGAATGAATTTGTGGTATGGTTTCATAATCATTAAGATGATCATGAAATATGATACTAAAGTACTCTCCCATCCTTTCATATTTGAGAAACTTGTATCTTTCTGCCTAATTTGATTCTTCTCATTTGTTTTGTCATACATTGTAACCTTTCCAATGTTACAGAATTATACTTAACCTTATAAGTATAATCATATTTACTAATCTTTAGTAAATCATGGCAAATCAATCTTTGTAGTGGACCTTAAACAATGCACACCCAGTGTACCTAATTCCTTAGTCCTTCAATCGACTCACATATACATGTGAGCAAAGAATTAGTCTTAATTTTTCAAAGATGAAAATTCTCATTCATCATACAATAAAACTTGTATGATTCCAAGTTTCTGTCCAATTGAGACTTGGGTGATGAAAAACTTTCTTCATTTGGTAAATTCAGACACCACCACAAATGAAAGAATCAAATCCACTTTCCAATATTACTATTACTGGAAACATATAAGCAACAATTTTCCACAGATGCCATTGTAAGGATATTTTTTAAAATAAATAAAATTAAAACCCTTTTTTTTCTTTTTTTTTTTAAAACTTTGTGGAAAAACTTATCCTTACAATCCACATGAAAACCTTGTTGTTATCTATTCACAAGCAATATATTATAACTCTTAAGCAACAGCTCAAAATTCTGATTACCGAACTATGCGATCGAAACCCATCTTCGCAATCAAAATCAGCATATGCCTCTTTAAGCTTCCTATCTTTTCTTTGATTCTTAAAAGACATCAGCATGTGACCCATTCACATTATGTAATAAGAATCTCCAAATAGAAACTTAGCAGAGTTAGATAGTGGACTTTACCTGAAGTAGAGTCAAACTTATCGACTTTAACATCCTTAGGTAAATTATGGCAGCTTTGCAACTAATGCCTCTTTCTTTGGCAATATAAACATATGGACCCTTTGATAATGGTACACGGGACTATCACAGACTTAGTTTTTCTCTTTACCATTTGGTCAACCGAGTTGACTATGGCCGGTCCCTTTCCATTGGGAAGAGAATGCTTTTCTGGATTTCCTGTGTCACTATTATCAATGTCCATCAATTTTTGAGGAAGTTGATCTTAACAAATAGATAAAATCATTAAGGGTCTTGTCATAGTCTTTTTCATAGGTGTTCCAAAAGAACTCACTATGTGACTTAGAAAGTGATTGAACCACCAACTTTCTCAAGACTTTGACACCCAACTCTCCCGGCTTGTCAATATGTGACTACATCTCCAAGATGTGACCACACCAAGACCTTTACTTGCCAATAGGGCTCGAGTGACTTTAAACTTTTCAAGAACTTGTGGGGTAGGGAGAATAATTGGAGGAGGTGAAAGAAGTATGATTTCCATTGGAACATCATCTTCATTTAGGAAAGCTAGTTTCAAGAGATTTGGGAAGATCATAAATGTCTAAACCAGACATGTTTTGGGAGATATTCAAGATAGTTGATTTAAAGTCCTTAATATGACACCCAATATGAAATATTAAGGCTAGGACCCAACACAATATTTTATAATTTGGAAGAGGGATGCCGTAATCCAAGCAATAAAATATTTGAAGGTAGGTGAATGACGATTCACCAATTTCCACCAAGATAAACGAAATGATTTATTAGGTTTTAATTGGATTTGAAATTCCTAGATCTTTTGAGATTCATTGAACTTTTCAATGGCATGTTTCAATCTCAAGTGTGCCCTCTCAAATTTTGTGACTGGGATGCCGAGGATCACAAAACAAGGTGTGAATAACCATACCAATTCACTTGGTACCCTTAATATTATCGCCTAATCAATGTGCCGGTTAACCACACACGCTCCATTAATCTATAACAAACATTAAGTCACCCTTCGTGGTCCTTACTAGTCCAAGTTAGTGTGCCGGTTAACCACACACGCTCTACCAACGACTTGGTAAGGTACAAAGTGTGAATTCCATGGGCTAGCACCAAATTCACATTTTTCCTAAAATAACTAACATTGGGAATTAAATAAAACATTTAGTTACTTTAGTATTTATCATTAATACTTTTAATGAAGGGAGAATTCAAAGTCATTGTCCTACCCGTTCGGCTAACGACCCTCCACCAGTCAAGCAAGCGGTGGGTGAGAGTATACACCCATTAAGTCGCCATTTTATACGCAACAACCTTATACCCACCTTATAAACCGGTTTCGTGAATGAGGCCTACTAACGGTAAAACGACTTGTTCTTATACATATATATAATAATTAACCATTAATGTTATAAATAGTATAAGTGTTGAATTTTAACTCTTTAGAATTCTAAGGGCTAACTTGGAATTAAAGTATTCATAAGAGAAAACTTTTCAAATTCCAAAACTTGAGGGCAAGTTTTGAAACTATTCAAAACTAATTAATTCCATAACTTATGTGTTTAAAGTAGTTTTAATCCAAAAAACTCTTCAAGTTCCATAACTTATGGAAGACTTTAAACTAATAAGAGAATTAACTTTTCTTTACTTTTATAACTTATGGAATTAATTAAGGTTACACTTTATTTATTTATTTATTTATTAATGAAGTGACTCTTGAACTTCCATAACTTAAGGACAAGTTATGGAGTCATAAAAAAAAAAAAAAACAATGACACAAGACTTCATTTTGTAACCATTACCAACTTTTATGAGTTTTATGAGTCTTTAATGTGACTCTTCATGTAACTTGAGGACAAGTTACACAAACACATTTTATACTCAACTCTTAGATTAAAATGGATTGAAAACAACTATTTCAATTAACTTTTCTATTAATCTAAGCAACTCATAAGAACAAGATAATTCATATCAAACTTCTTCATGTAATTAGTCTAAACCTTAAACTAATACAAAACATGAATCTATTGACAATTATCTTTGAAAATGGATTAGCATGAACATTACCACATTAAAAAAACAAGTTTATAAGTTCAAAAACAACTTAGGGTAATGTTCCTAGTCCATTTCTAGCCAAAAACCTCAAAAATATGCTGTCTGGGGGTCCAACTCGTCGAGTGCATGAACCGACTCGGCGAGTTGGATCGTTTTGATCAATTTTTAGGTATGGACTCACCGAGTCCCTTGATGGACTCGCCGAGTCTGATGATCAAACAGCAACACTTTCGATTTTTTAAGCATCTATTGCAGGTATAACAAGAAAACAAGCCTAGGCTCTGATACCACTGTTAGGTTTTGAGCATTCTAACACTCCTAAGTGTACATGCAACCCTAAATACCTTGGATCTATGTTTTCTCTATTATACATGCAAATAAGAACATCCAAGGTATTATCCTAATCTAGCATACAAAACAATGAGTGTAACAAGATAGAATACATACCTCTTTGATGTAGAAAGTCTTCATGAAGCTTGAGTGCCTAGCCCCAATAGTGTGGAAGCATCAAATGGAATCACAATCATCAAAACACTTAGAATAACTTGAGAGAGTTCTACACTTCATGAAATCGGCTAGCCCTCTTCTTCACTTTCTAATGTGATTCTAGTGGCCGATTTTGTCAAGAATAATATCTTTATATAGTGTTACAATTAGGGTAAATCCTTAATTGTCATGGCTTTCCATTTCCTTGGATCCATGGGTTCAAATACACCATGGAGCATCCATGGACCATCCTATGGGTTTTAGCCCAACTTGATTATCCATGGAGCATTAGCCCACTATATAAGTATGGATGATTTACACAATCAACCCATATATTTAATTAGTCTTATTTTGATCACTTAATTAATCCTAGATTAACTCTTGATCAATACTAATTAAATAATCTTATTATTCTTATCATTAATATACTAGAACTTATAATATATTAATAACCATAAGTGTCTTATTTCTCTCTTTATAGTCTATCCAAGTGCATGATGGTATGCAACCCAAATGGACCATGTCGGGTCGGGTCAAGTCTTACCAATTATAGTTATGGACTTAGACATTAATCCAACAATTTTCACCCAAAATCATATTTTAACATAATAAACTCTAAATATTCACAATTTAATCATATTTTCATAAAAATCTTTATTTAAATAATAAAAGTTAGTGGGTAAAGTACAAAGAGGTGGAGTGTTGACTTTGTTTTATCTTATGACACAAGCAACCAATCCCACACCCACTCTATGACCAGCCACACCTCCCCACCTTACCTAGGTCACTTCAATGTCCCTTACACTCAATTTCTACTCATTCCCACGTTTTTAGAGCTGGAACAAAACACCCTCTCGCCTCATTTCTCTCATTTGCTCTCATTTCACTAAGTATCAAGCACCACTTTTCTCTCAAGCTTTTTCTCCACAAATTTCGAGATTCAAGGCTGATTTTCAAGTGTTCTTCCACTCTTAGTAAGTATAATTCATCCTCCTTATGATTATTTCACTTCATTCTACTCAAATCATCGATTTCTTACACAAACTCCATATCTATGATGTTAGATTCTCGAAAATCTTCAAGGCATCTCCAAGTGTTCTTGAGTTAAACACTTCCATTCTTCAACAATCATCTACTGAAATCACTCAAGGTGAGTTCATACCCCTACATTTTCATGTTTTCTCAAGTTTTCAGGGGGTGAGGGGAATACAAGTTAAAACACCAAGAACATAACTAAATTTTTCTAACAGCCTTCATCAAAAAAGTTCAACTCCATTCACGGACTGTTTTGGGCATCTTAAACATTTTTGTTTTCAAAACTGTACAAGGTGCAAATAGTTCAAGTTTTTAGATTTAAAATAACTAATTGCACATCTCCATACGATTTTTCTACAATTTATGGTGATTTTTACAAAATTGCCTATCATTTCGAACAACAATCCGGACCAGTCTGTGATTATGGACTTTTTCGCCCAACTTGGAGGTCATTAAAAATCGTGATAAAAATTATGAGTAAACTAGACACATTTTCTGAATCTCAGAATTTACGGATCTAGTTTTCGACTTCGTATGATTTTTTTATGATTTTTCCAAAACAGGGCAGAATGGCTAAAGTTAGCCAACAGCATGTAAATATCATAACACTTTGTATTATGTTGAGCAAAGTGTATAATCATAAGTTCTAATTATTGAATGTGTTTCTTTGTTAGTTTGTCATCATGAACTGAAACTAAGTCATTCATAATAAATATTAATCATTCATTTTAGAACACGTATATTAAACTATAAAAGTATAGTTTCATAAATTCATAACACTAATACATTTCCATAAAAGAGTTCATACATTTTAGATAAACTGTAATAGGTATAGTTTATGATACATCACACAACACACTCGTACAGAAAGGGTACATTCATACAGAAAAGATTTATATTCACACACATTTCACGTAAACTTGTTAACCTATATTGTGAGACTCTCTCTCCCCCCGTACGTCCGAGTGCGGGATATAATTCCTGGTAGTTATAATCAGAATCTCCTTGAGGGAGAATGTGATACTTGTATATAGATCTATATTGGGTTTGACACCCCACACATTGCTGCTAGCTACAGTGGGACCTGCAAGTCTACGGGTGACAAATGTCATTTCATTTTCGCGACGCCTGAGAAATGTCGTGGCAGGTTCACATAGTCATAGTATGATTATAGCGACTCACATAGGGAGATAACAATTCATAAAGTTTACGGGATTTCATAAAACCTAAGTAGGTTTTAGGTTGATTTAAATTCAATTTTTATATCAATTCAAACTCACGACATTTCTACTAAGTAAGAATGATTTCTTATACATTTTGGTCTTTGGTTATAAGGCTACATTATACGGATTTTAAGGAAAATATCGGATTTTTCTAAAACAAACGCGACATTTACATGAGAAAGACTTCTATTAAGTTTTATAGAAAAAACTTATGAACTCACCAACCTTTGTGTTGACACTTTTCAAACAACTTGTATTCTCAGGAAATCACTAAACAGGTAATCAAGTGCTTTTGAGGATGGGACGTGAAGGCGTCAAACTTTTCATATTTTGTTAACATATTGTAATTGATTTTGAAACATGTAATTCATACAAGTGATGTAACTTTTTCAATTACATATATGTTGGTTGTGTTTGCTTAAATTACTATTGAAATTGTGGTTATGATACTATACATGAAGTCCTCCACCCCCGGACGTTTCCGCCATCCTTGGTTTGGGGGTGTGACACCGTCTCAGTTTGAAAAACATTTCGATACACCGCAATAGTTAACTTCAAATTTACCATTTGATGGATTTCTTCAATTTCAAGCCTCTGTAGTAATGTTATAGCGTGATTACAAGGTATATTGCATTTTTTCCATTTCCTGCAAATACGAATCCCACATTCTAATTGCACGGATTCAGTGGTTAGACTCACTTCATATATATCACCAACAATATGCCTAACCCTACAACCATCAAAGTGGATAAATATTTTTTTGAAGTACCTTAAGTGCATAAGGGGTCAGAAGACCATGAAATTCCCCTTTGAAATTAACCAAATCATCAAATAAAAATTATGATATGATAATGTATAATAAAATTTCATTATTACCTCCAAATGCAGCACGTTGAACATACACTCCTTGCATCGAGTCATGGACCATTTGAATGATTGTTGCTATTGGTAATTCATGCTTGTTTCTTCTTATCCAATTGATGACATTAGGAATGTCAATGAATTTCACATAGAAACGTAATTTAGGGAAAAAAATCCCGTACCCATTTTGCAATGGCAATATTGTCAAGCCAATAAAGATCATTCCCATTCACCTCATTTTGTATATTGTTCAAACATGCATAAAAATCAGACATATTATACGCTTTGCATGTCTTCCGGAAAAACTACTCCACAACTGCGTTGCTTCCAATGGAAACTTGTATTTTCTCAGTTATATTTTTACAACAATAGACATGATATGAATCAGGGTAGACTCTTCGAACTGTAAAGTCTATGGACTCAGACATATGACATATGAAACCAACTTCCGTATGGTCACCTAAACATTCTTTCAGCCTTCTCATGAACCATACTCATGACTCGTCACATTTTATGGTTCCCAAAGCAAATGCTATGAGAAGGGGTTCATGATTTCCATCTAAAGCAAATGCAATGTACATGGATGTTATGTACGTCTCAATTAGAGGTACGTGACCAACGATTATGATTTGTATCATGGACATGAGAAACGTACGAATCTACAAGTAAAGATAAGAATATTAGCCATATAACAACTTCAAATAACAAAAAATTTAGTATAAAGGATGACATACCAGACATCCCAATGCTACAAAACAAAATTGGAAACGATTGTACGCATCTTTCTTTTTGCACGTGAAGGTTTTAGGTTTTGTTCTTTGTAGATTATGAAAGAAAATTTGTAGGTTGTACAAACTTTTTTTTTAATACCTCATTGAATGAACTCATTTTGACAACTTTGGACAACTTCTATATATGAAAATGGTTGTCCAATTTAAACGGAATTCGTATTCATTATTTAGGATAATTGTTTAGGAATCTACAGAGTTGTTTGGGGATCCACAAAGTTGTTTGTCAGTCCACATAACTATATAGAAATCTGCAGAGCTGTTTGTCAGACTGCATAGTTGTTTGTCTGTCCGCAGAGCTTTTTGTCAGTCTGTAGAGCTTATTTTCAGTCCGTAGAGCTGTTTCTCATTCCGCAGATCTATTTCTCATTCCTTAAAGTTGTTTCTCATTTCACAGAGCCAACTAATAGTAATTTTTTTATTTAAGTAATCATTTATTCTTCAATAAACTCACAACTTTGTTTTGAAATGGCCTATAATGTACCAACTTCTTTAAATGTAGTGACATCGTCCGATGTTCCACGTCCATGGACGATAATAGAGGTGATGGTCCTAACACGACGTTAGACGAACGTTTATGAGGGTGTAACACCAATACCTCCCCCTCATTTCCTTGTAGGTGATGAATGGACCTACATAACATGTTTGTTTAACCATGAGATATGAGAAGGACAACACCGACTTAAACAGATATTGTTAGTAAGTGGATGGAATTAAAGGAAAAAATTACATGGTTCAATCAATGGTATAATTATGTTAAAAATAGGCCATATTATTACACAGACGATGAAGAACTTTTACAAGTTGTTAAAGATCATTGTATGATGTAGCGTGATGGAAGTGAGTTCGAATATGAGAACGTTTCGAATGTGGTTTAAATAACTAGTATTTCATGTAGACGGTAATGTTTAATGCGTAATGTTTATGTAATGTTTGCTACTGCTTTATATTATTATTTGTAATGTTTGTGTTTTATGTTTCCATGTATTTGTATTGTTCGTAGTTTATGTTCCATGGAATAAAGTAGAAAACAACTCAACCTATTTCGTACATAACGTAATAAAAACCTAATAAATAAAAGTAACATGATACAAGGCAGTACATATAAATAACCTGATAATAACCAAATACATCTAAATAACATAATAAAAACCAAGTACATAAAAATAACCTACTACAAAAGTAATATAAATTAAAAATATGGGAGATCTTTTATAAGATTCCAAGGGGCTTCATACTCAAATTCCGACCCGTCAATAATGGATTTGTACTCCTCTTTCGCCGCCTCCAAGATCACTTTATCATATTCATTCAGTCGTACGTCATCAATTTTTTTTTTATAAAGATCATTGAATAACAAAGTTTCTGTTTTTACTTCATACCATTTTCTTGTGATATCAACGGTGTTACAATAGTTTTCTGCGGCGGTTTGAGGGTCAGCGTTAAAGGTGTAGGTTAAACGGGTCCAAAAACTTGGATCATTCACACTGATGCTCTCATACACATTAATCTATACACGATTTAGACGTAGGTTCTCCTCAGCGCTTCATGGTTTGGAACCCATTGTGAGTGAAAATATGAGGGGTAATTTTTCAGAAAAAATGAATCGAAGAAAGGGTACAAAGTAGATAAAATGATATGCATTCTTAATTCATTTTATAGTAAAATCCTTACTAATGAAACCATAATTTTAATATAAAAAAAAATATTACTAGTGCGGAAATAACACTATTTAATACAAAAGTAGATGAAACAGTACTGCGGAATTAATACTACTTTGTCGCGGAGTTAATGAAATAATAATGCAAAAGTTTGTTGGAATACTAATTTTTTTTTATACAAACTTTATAATAAACTGATTTTAAAATAAACTTCATTCATTTAAATCGAACCATGGAAAGTATGCTCCGTCTTCGAATTTCATCCATTGGTTTTGTGAGTCTTGCATCTATTGGTTTTCTGTTGCTTGCGACCCTAGGTTTTCTATTTCATGCGTCCATTGGATTTCTGCCTCCTGCTTCCATTAGTTTTCTTTCTCTTGCTTCTTGTCGTCTTCTATCGCTTTTGTCCCACTTCTTGAAGCCTCACTACATTTTCTACTTTTATTTTGCTTCTTTGGGACAATTTCCTTACACATCCTTGCATTATGTGTTGTACTATGGCATCTACTACATCTTCTTATTTTCGGTTCCTTACCTTGTGAGGGGATACAAAGGGTATTTTTCGATCTACATGCTCGACATATTTCCATTTACTAGAGGGTTAACAACCATAAGGTCATTAGGAACCTCCCAATCACCAAGTTCTGGTAGGGGGTAAACGGTCTCCTCGTACGTTCTTCGATACGTTTTCAATTTTATAAGCATCTATAGCCATATGCCCATAGTTTTCATTTTTCAAGTGAGTTAAAACCATTATCACATGATCATAAGGCAAACCAGTTAGTTGCCAATAATTTCAAGAACAAGTATTTTGCCTCAAATCAACTATGTCACCACTTTGAAGTCATAGACTTGATATGTTGCATTGTCAACACCAGATACCGACCATCTTGTTATCCCGTCTTTTTTTTTAACCATAGCTTTAGTCCACTTCGTAAGTATTGTTATACTTTTTCTGTTAAAACAATGATATATCACTATATATGACATTTATCGTATAATTTGAAAAAAATTTAGTCATACCTACAGGCACCCGACATTGGTAAAACCATTTCTACATAAGCGAGCAGAAGAACTCAAGAAGTGGTAATATAGGAAACTTCTTTGCATGTTTTGATACAACATTCATGGACTATGCACTATTGAAGTCAAATAATCATACCTCATGGTAAGGCAATGCGATCTGTTCCATTTATAATTGGGAATTTGACTAAGGTACGCCACTACATCTAGTCTAAGAGTATAAAGTGTAACGCCCATAGATTCAGGCTAGTCAATTTAGAGATAATAGGGGTTGAAAACGACCTTTTTAAAAAAGATTATTTAGAATAAATAATCATAATCAAGTTGTAGAATATGTCTCAAGGGTTTCGTACATATAAAGAGCGCCGAAATCCGAGTTTAACAAAGAAGTTATGACCCGTCGAAGTTTAGCGACGGAACCAGCACGGCACCGCGAAGATGTAAATAGTGAATTTATGATAGAACTTCTTTTAGCCATAGTAATCTAAATGAAAGTCGTATAATATGTTAACCTGAGAGTGTCCATAAAAAGAACGCCCAAATCTGACTTCTTATGAGGAAGTTATGATTTTTCGAAGTTTCGGATTAGCTGTGTATAGCCCGAAGTTCGAGTATTAGATCGAACGGTTTTTAGCCGACACAACCTAAACGAGGATCGAAGATCTCGTTATTAGTAGCGTAACAATAAAAAGACAGACGAAAATGGTCATCGGATGAAGAAGTTATGAGATTTTAATGGACCAATCCTGTCCCGGCTTGTTAAAAATATAATTTTAAAAATAAAGTCAAAATTAATCGACGGAGTCTTAACAAAAGTTGTAGAGTACGTCTCCACCTAGGCGTGGATATAAAGAACGTCAAAAACAGAGTTCGTATGAACGAGTTACAAATTATAATAGCATATTTACGTATTAAAATAAACTATAAATCATATATACGTACACATATATATACATATGTATATATCATTAGAAAGGTATCGACGATGCGGTCATTATAAGACTAATGTTGAGTTCTTTCGACATTAGTTTAGTACAAATCATGGTTGTCAAAATCGCGATCCTGATCGTAGGATCGTACGATCCTACAATCCTATGTATGAAAAACGATCCGGGTCGTAAAAGGATCGTATTTTGGGTAGGATCGCAGGTAGGATCGTAAGATCGTAGGTAGGATCGTAGGATCGAGATCCGATCCGATCCTACCTTCCTTTAATTTTTTTTTTCAAATGAATTTTTTTTACCATTTTATGTCTTTTACCCTTTAGCAATCTACCATTTATCATTTTTATTGTGACTTATGACTAATATTTTAAAGTTTTTATAACTTTTGAACGAAAAATTAAATATTTGAAATATTTTTTATGATTAATATTATAAATTAAAATTATATTCTATTTTGTGGGATCTTAGGATCTCGATCCCGATCTTACGATTCCGATTTTGCAAACCCAAAAACGACCCTAGGTAGGATCCCGATCTTGACAACCTTGGTACAAATATCATTAAATCCATTTAAAATAGTATTATAGATGGGTGTTTAGTTGTTTATATAACTAAAAGGTCATTAAGTAATTATAGAGGGTAGTTTTTGAAAATTCAATTAGTATAAATAAGAGCCTTGGGCTCTCATATTTCTTGCACGATTCTTTTAATTCAAGAGTCTTTCTCTCCTTATCCCCCAAGCATTTCGATCCCTCGTGATTCGACTTCTCTTTCTGTAGTTTTTAGTATAGTAAGGTGAGCGCTGAAGCGTTGCATGAATCTTTCTTAGAAAGATTCAGCGACGAAGTTATGCCCCTGTAGAGCCCGACTCCTAGCTAAAATCCCCTTGTAAGTAAGTTATGTTTACCCTATTTTAATATAGCTTATATTTAAAATTAATATTGTTATTATGAACTTATAATAAATATTTGAGCTATTATTATGACTTATATAAGTGGCGTTATAATATCTTTTTAACTACTCGTGGTACGGGGAATCTGCTTTAAAGGGCCGCATAGGGTTGTTGAATTTCAGAAGTGTTATACGCCAAAATGGTCCTGCCCTCCAGTGTTTTATGTCTGGCCCCTGTCTGTACATAGTGGTTGGAAAGTATTGTTTAAATACTTATATAATAATAATAATAATAATAATAATAATAATAATAATAATAATAATAATAATAATAATAATAATAATAATAATTAGTCACGGTAAATATTAGACTAAAATCTAGTGGTAATAATATTAGGTTTCGTCGAAGGAAATTATTTTAAAGTAAACGAAGTGATATCTGAGTACCGAGTCACCACTTTCTCAGGTGAGTGTATAGCCACTTTCATCTTACACATAGATATGAAGTATTTTATATAAACTATGTGCTATGTGCGCATATTATCTGTATACTTGCTGTCTATGCTGGATGAACGTTTTTATACATGTTTTAAATGATTTAAACTGTATATGTATTTTATATATACGAATATGTTGGGTATGACACCGGTAGATGAATGATGAGAGATAAAAGATGAAGTGAGTAAACATTGACAGCTATAGACTTAGTGCCTAACCAATGACATCGGCAACTATGGACTTAGTGCTTATTGGAAAAGCACTAGTAGCTATGGACTTAGTACCTGTTAGGAATTAGTAGCTATGGACTTAGTACCTATTAGATAAACACTGGTATGTATGGATTTAGTACCCGATGAATAAACTATAACAACTATGGAATTAGCGCTTTACGAACAAGCATTGACAGCTATGGATTTAGTGTCAGTCCTATAACCCTGGAAGCAAGGGACTTTGGAATAAACGAATGCAAGATAAATGAAACTTATAGGATAAATCCTTAAGAGTAAAGAAGATAATGGGGATGGGTAATTAGGTTGATTGTTTGATTGTTTAAACATAATAATTATATTATTGTTGGTTGAAAACCCTATGTACTCACCAGGTTTCCCAACCTGACATACTCAATTTATTTATATCACATGTGTTGATATTGATGGGTTTTGGTCATAAGACATCCTATGTGCTCATACAAACCCTAAAGCTTGGATCTAGGTTTCTCTATTGTACATGCTTTGAATCCAAGACTATAAACCCTAATTTTAGCATTCAAGTAATCATATTAATATGTAATTAGGTTTAAGATCATACCTTGATTGTTATGTAGCAATAACAATCCCAAATCTCCTTGTAATGACTTTGGAAGGCTTAGAGTCACAAGTGTCACTCCTCTAATGGCTTACAAACACCAAGAGCAAATGGAGAAGGTATAAAGAGAGAGGAGAGAGGTTAGAATTCGTCCTTAGGACTCCTTGGGAAGGGATACACGAATTCATGAGCCTTAGGGTCTTTATATAGGTGTAGAGATAGGGTTTCAGTCATTATCCTTATCTAGTTGCTTATCCACAAAGCAACCCATAAGATAATCCTTGAATCCTTATCATAGTCAAATTGTAAGACCTTATCACCTTAAATTCGTCCAACCTAATAATAAGATAATCCTTACCTTATTTTGTAACTATCACATAATTACAAATCAGCCCCTCTAGTTTAATTAATTACACTTGATCACAAAATTAATTCCTAATTAATTATTGACCAATATTAATTAAACAAATATGATTTCTCCTTTAATATATTATTCTTATAACATATTAATAAATCATAATAACCTCTCTCTCTCTCTCTCTCTTTATTTATTTCTCCAATCAAGTTGCTTTGGTGAAGGCAACCCAAAAGGACCATGCACCATCGGGTCAAGTACATACCAAAATAGTTATGGACTTAGACACTAATCCAACAGTCTCCCACTTGGATAAGTCTAATAACTATTCTGCATATGACTTCAGATCCTGATCTGCAATCGTAGCTTTCCAAAGCCGCTGTCAACTCTGATCATATCTGATACGCGTGTCCTTAGATAAGGGATCATATATTCCTCCATTCTAGATATCATATGAGATATGATTTCAAACCATTCTCTTTGTACTATATCTCGATTTCCGATTTATGACGACTGACTAATTGAACAAATCAAATTAGCCCTAGCCCGGCCGAGCATTTATGTTTGTCATCACTAAACCATCGAGGGGCCCAAAAGATATCGCTTTTATCCTATTTTGAATAAAAGGAATGGATAAACTTTGATACAATGCTCACTTGCACTTACTCACCGAATCACACACAACAATATGTTTTATAACACCAAGTTACTAGTGCGTTTTCATATTATCAACGTGCAACCGATTAGCAAGATACAACTCACATATCTCGGTTTCAAGAATATAAGATGTTATCGTCTTACCAATCACTCGTGATACAATTCATGGAGTGATCCAAGTGAGCGTGGGTTTAATCCAATGCTCAAATCATATTCATAAGGACTCATGAACGTTACAGCAAACATTTGCTTATGTCTAATGCTCTTTAGACAATCCACACACCAATTGATGACAGTCTTCATTCATATCTACTTCCAACATATGAATGACTGTGGCTCGTTCGAATAATTCGATTATTCTTAATAAACTCAATTATTCTGGAATTCAAAACATGCAAATGTGAAACACAAGAATAATACTAATCCCATATGGCCTCAAACCTTTGAGTATAAATAAAACGCCTTTTATTTATCACCATATTGATTACTCATTATTTGTCGTTTCGGGTAATCAACTTCTTACTTGAATTCCAACACTTGTCCCATGCTCCTAGCATGCACACAATGTTTACCTATGGTTCTTACTTTTGTGAAATAGACAAATTGAACACATTTCCAATCATTCTCATTTTACAACTCCAAATCCTTTTTTCATAAGTGTAAGAATATCAAATTCTTGCTACTTATAGAATATGCTAGATTCTAACACTTTATGCAACGATCCTTTCGTAATGTCACTGCACCAAAGTCACAAAGACTATTGGCAATGATATTACAAAGTCCTCTATCGGAGATTGTTACAAGACAATTCCTTAGATATGATGTCTCTCTCTCAAAGTACATTCCTTTGAACATCCTTTTGCATAAAAGTTTCTAATCTAGTCATAGATTTTCAATATTCAATTCCTAATATGGACACGCTTCCATATTTTCCATATGACAACTCATTCTTAACATAATCATATCTATTCATAATAATGTCAATATGGTCCATCCAATACCATGCTTCCAACTACTCACAAGCAACCAATCCTCGTCGAACTTTGGATTGTCCTTTGATGGTTGTTTAATTATTTTAGTCAAAACCGATTCTAGTCCCTTTTCCTCTAAATGCGCTAGACATTTGGAAAAATTTAGAATGGTCAAATATCAAAGCACTTGCAATCGATCCTTTACCCGAAGCGTATGGGACACGATGCACAATGTTTTATTTGCTATGTTCTCAAAATTCGAATTGTGAAGAGGAATGCCGTAATCATAATCGAAATTTTAAGAACACACTATGTACCTTTGACTAAATCTATTAACGTTTCACAACCTAATCCTTTAGATTTGAAATGAAGCATAATATTCTCTCCCTTAATTATAGCAAAACAACTTTACAACCCTTACGACTTTGCAAGGTATAACTTTTGTTTTTCTATAATTAATATTGCCAAATTGCAATACTTTCCATAATAATCATACAATCATAACTTTTATGCTCCAACTATCATGATGATTACTATAAAACATAACACTTATGCTCCCACTAGCTTCGACATGTATTCATAAACATCTTAACTTTCAGAAAGATAATACCTATTGAATTTCTTAAGTCCATGTTTCTAATACTTAGTGCTTTGATAATCTTTTATCAAGGCTTCTTGAACTTATACACCTTTGCCTTAGATAGTTCATATGTGTGTCTTAAACAATTAAGACTAATTGCCAAACCTCACAATTCAAATCATGGAAAGGGATACCGTAACCATAATTGAGTTCGAGAATGCAACTTTACAATCACTATCTTCTTAAAATCTTTCTTAGTGAAAGCATTTCCTCACAATCATTTTCATGAAGGAGGAAATCTTATGACACTTAGATTTAAAGCGGTGTATTCTTTCCTATCCATGTGAATTTGTTAAAAACAGAGTTTACGACAAATTCAAACTCATATGGATCGAACTTTCTTAATCTTGATTTCTTGCCTTATGGTAGCACAGCTGCCCACCACGTCTTCCAAGTAATTAATCAGCTCACCTTTTCCTATCAATGTACCTTTCATTGATTAAAGTGCTTTGTCTTTTATGCGTTCAAAATGAGAACTCATAGGACTCACATGCATGATTAACTAAATTGGAACAGCACAGAAACAAAATAATGTCAACAAGATAGGCTGCAAAACCTCAACTCGTGTGCTAGTGATGATCAATAAGGTTTATTTGATTTGTTCTTGAAACCGTTCAAGATCATTAAGGCTCCCACTGACTCCTTGACATATAAGATTCTTTTGTCAATAACCATTTCTTGACAAACAAATATTCAAGAGTTAGTGTAGTTTTTATCAAAACACTTCATAAATTGGTCCTAGTCGGTCTTTGTCTTATTCAAGACATCACAACTTTCCACATTTGATGAATGTTATAAACCTTTAATACTTTTCACTCATTGTCACAATCTTAACTTTAAGACTTGTTATTGGAACGAAGTATGATAGACTTCTTGATTTAACCATTTCTTCAATCCTTGATTCCTCTTCTTAAACATACAATTGTACTAAGACTCACTTAGAGGATTAATTGAGATATGGTTCTTAATCATTAAGATCTATCATAAAGCATAAAAGCTACTCTCCCTTCTTCTTAGAATGGAGAAACTTTTATTTTTCTGCCTACTTGATTCTTCTTATTCGTTCTACTATTGATCTAAACCCTTTAATCAATTCAGAATTACACTTAATCTTGTAAGTGTAATCATATTTACTAAGCCTTTAGTAAATCATGATGAATATCTTTGTTACTCTTATGGTGAACTTGATCAACACACAACTTTGTGTACTCGATCTCCTAGTCCTTCACTTGACACTTTGTCAACGAATTAGTCTAATTATCAAATATGAAATTTCTCATTCATCATGCAACCAAGCTGCGTGATTCCAAATTTCTGTCCAATTGAAACTTTGGGCGATGAGAAACTCTCCCTATTTCGTAAATTCTCGACATTTCCATAAATAGCATAACTAAGAATCATATCCATTCGTTGTAGAATTATGCAAACATCAATTTTCATTACGATTTCATTGCAAGGAAGTAAACAAATAAGTCAAACAAAATTTATTTTATTTATAAAAGCAGCGGAAAAACATTTGTCCTTACAATGAAAAATCTATTGAAAACTACGTAAAAGGAAATTTTCTAACAACTCTATCATAACTATCTAAGCTCAAAATCCAATCTTCAAGTTCATGCGATCGAGATCCACCTCTTGTGATTAGATTCATCTTGCTCTCTTATCAAGCTTCCTTTCTTTTCACCGATCCTACAAAAACATTCAAATGCAATCTTATCACATCATGTATTAAGAATCAACGAATAGGAACTTAATTAATTTAGATAATGGATTTTACCTGAAGCACAGCCATACTCTTTGACTCTCCCATCTTTGGAATTTTCAGGCTTTTGGGGCAGACTTCTATCCAATGCCCTTTCTCTTGGCAGCAAGCGCAGGTCGCTTCTCTTAGAACGTCCTCGGAAGCATGGTCGGTTGACTCTCCCAACAAATACGCTCCATTGCTTCGCCAAATCATTTCTGATTCAGCAGCAATGAGCATGTAGGTTAGGTCAATGAGGTTGTTGTCATGATCCATCATATAATACTTTTTTTTTGAACTCATTATATGATTCAGGAAGTGACTGCAAAACCCAATTTACAGCCAACTCATTCGGGAATGACACACCCAACATTATCAACCTATCAATGTGTGATTTCATTACTAGAACGTGGGCACACACGGGCTTACCATCTTCATGTTTCATTTCCAATAGGGCTTTAGTGATATTGAACCTTTCAATTCTTTGATCTTGTGGGTTAGGGAGAACAATTGGAGGAAGAGGAGGAAGTGAAGCATGATTTCTTGTTCCTCGATCGAATCGTGGAATATCATCTTCATGTGGAATGCTTGTTCCACGGGATTTGGGAAGACCATGATTGTCGAACTTTGACATCTACAAAACGGAAGAAAACGAATTCAAGTTAGTTGATTGATTGAGTCCTTAGTAAAGGGATGCCGTAATCTAGTTGCAGAATATTTGAAGGTAAGTGAATGACAATTCACTAATTTCCACCATGAAAAACGAAAAAGAAATTTAAGTTTTAAATCTATGAAAACTCCTAGATCCTTTGAGATTCATTGAACTTTCAATGGCATGTTTAAATCTCGATATGCCCCTCTAGTTTGTGACTGGGATGCCGAGGATCACAAAGCGGGTGTGAATAACCATGCAAACTACATGGTACCCTCACATGTTACAGTCACCTATTCGATGTGCCGGTAAACCACACACGCTCCACCGAACTATGACAAACATTGAGTCACCCTTTGCTACCTTTGCTTAGAACCATTTAGTGTGCCGGTAAACCACACACGCTCCACTAACGTCTTCGCAAGGGCACAAAGTATAATTTCATGGAATTGCATCAATTCACTTTTGCCTAAGTAACTAAGATTAGGAATTAGAAAAACATTTAGTTACTTTGTATTTCATTATACTTATAATGGAAGGTTTCTTCCTATCCTACCCGTTCGGCTAACGACCCTCCACTAGTCAAGAGTGCGGTGGGTAAGAGTGGATACCCATTCAATCGCCATTTTATAGGCAATTTCCTTAAACACCCCTTATAGACCAGCTTCGTGAATGAGGCCTACTAACGGTAAGACTGACTTTTACTCATATATATATATATATATATATATATATATATATATATATATATATATATATATACATACATACATATATATATATATATATATATATATATAATGTTAGACTTTTAATGTTATATATATAGTATAGGGTGCATTTTATACTTTTAAAATACTATGTGGTTAACTTTAACAATTACACTTTTAATTCAATTAAATGGTTAACCTAAACTTTTATGGATTTATTAAATCTCTTTTAATTATACTCCTTAATTAATTAATAAAACCATAAGGGTGTAAATTGAACTTTTCAAAACATTACTAGGGTTTTAGAATTTACCATTCCTAATTAAACTCTTAATCAACTTTTAAATTCCAAAACTTGAGGGCAAGTTTTGAAACCTTTTTCAAAACAATAGGGTTTTAACTATTTAAATTTCAAAACAACAAAACTTTTGGGTTCAAATTTAAACTATAAAATCTAAAGGGCAAAATATGAAACCTTTCATAACAACAAGGATCAAATAACAAATAATTTTAAATTAACATTTAATCACATAATTATCCATATTTGATTTATTTGATGATTTCTTGCAAAACAATTTATCAATTTACTCAAAATAATTAATCAATTATCTTATAAGGAAACAATTATCTTATTAATTGATCATTATCTTTAATTAGATCAAGGATATAGTCATATATATCATAAAATCGGATTTATATTGATCTAACATGATAAGGTAACTATCCTAATGCAAAAACAGCAAGAAATCCCGAGCTAAGCACTATCTGACGAGTTGACTCGTCGAGTCAAGCCTGGACTCGGCGAGTTCAGCTATGGACTCGACGAGTCCAACCTCTAATACACCAAAAACGAATTTTTCAGATATACAATGCATTAATACAATTGAAACCATCCTAGGCTCTGATACCACTGATGGGTTTTGGTCATAAGACATCCTATGTGCTCATACAAACCCTAAAGCTTGGATCTAGGTTTCTCTATTGTACATGCTTTGAATCCAAGACTATAAACCCTAATTTTAGCATTCAAGTAATCATATTAATATGTAATTAGGTTTAAGATCATACCTTGATTGTTATGTAGCAATAACAATCCCAAATCTCCTTGTAATGACTTTGGAAGGCTTAGAGTCACAAGTGTCACTCCTCTAATGGCTTACAAACACCAAGAGCAAATGGATAAGGTATAAAGAGAGAGGAGAGAGGTTAGAATTCGTCCTTAGGACTCCTTGGGAAGGGATACACGAATTCATGAGCCTTAGGGTCTTTATATAGGTGTAGAGATAGGGTTTCAGTCATTATCCTTATCTAGTTGCTTATCCACAAAGCAACCCATAAGATAATCCTTGAATCCTTATCATAGTCAAATTCTAAGGCCTTATCATCTTAAATTCGTCCAACCTAATAATAAGATAATCCTTACCTTATTTTGTAACTATCACATAATTACAAATCAGCCCCTCTAGTTTAATTAATTACACTTGATCACAAAATTAATTCCTAATTAATTATTGACCAATATTAATTAAACAAATATGATTTCTCCTTTAATATACTATTCTTATAACATATTAATAAATCATAATAACCTCTCTCTCTCTCTCTTTATTTATTTCTCCAATCAAGTTGCTTTGGTGAAGGCAACCCAAAAGGACCATGCACCATCGGGTCAAGTACATACCAAAATAGTTATGGACTTAGACACTAATCCAACAGATATGAAGTCACATTACACTAAGAGATTAAAGAGATGTAGATCACTAGTGTAAATAAATGTAAGTTCCGTTTATGCTTATGTTTCTGTATTGACGATGACATCCCAAACGTTTTAAAATGAATACAATACGTTTCTCCGGAAATGTTTTGATAACGTAGTTATCATGTTTTTCTGGGAACAAATTCTGCAACATTTTTATGAAAAGAAGTACTCTGATTTTTACAAAGCATAAACAAAATCGATCTTTTCTAGCCGTGAAAAATGGGGATGTCACATAAAGTCTCCCCCAATATTGTTCAAACTTAGTGGTCTTGTAAGCTCTTACATGCTTCCAAAACAAAATTGTTGTTTTTTTTACTTTTTCCAAATATGTGCACTATGTTTCCTATTAGATGAAAACCATACAAGCCATGTTGAGCATTTGGAAAAACATTTTGAATACTTATTTCAATCGATGCATCCCTATCCGTTACCAATGTCAGAACTTCCAAATCACCAATGCATTCATCTAGTTTTTCAAGGAACCATGTCTAAGAACCCATAGTCTCTTTTGGGAAAATTCCATACCCAATAGGAAATATCTAATTTTTGCCATCCATGGCTACTATATGCAATATGGTGCCTTTGTACTTTCCCTTCAGATGGGCACCATCCATAATAATACTTTTTCTTCAAAACCCCCTGAAACCATGTATTTGCAACAATTTTGTAAAAAGCATGAATATATTAACAGTTTATTTTGTTTATAAACACTAAATATTTACAACGTTTTAAATTTAATGTATTTATTTACCGCGTAGCCAATAGCGAAAAAACAATACTCAAAGCGATCCTCCAAACAGTTTGTATGTACGCCGCCGTCCCAAGATTATGTTTCTTCAAGTTATGAAAATAAACTGGAAGTTTGGAGAAACTTTCTCAGGGGTGCCCGTCATCAATCCCATAGCAAATTCTCTAGCATGTCACGCTTGTGAATAATTCAAATTAATTTCCAGCCATGCATTCATATCTCTAATAATATCTTTAGGCCTCCAAACTCTACCTTGACCCATAATGTCATGTATTATGGTTCTCACAACTTCACTAGTTGCTTACCTATGATTTGGGTGTATAAGTAATGAAGAATATGTGTGCTCCTCATTAAAAGTCTTAATTTCAAACATTTTAGTTCCTTTAATGACAGCTACATATAAACACCAATGATAGTTTTCGTGAAAACAAACAATCTCATACCGAGATTTGCTTGATTTTTGAACCTTAATCTGAAACTTGTATTTAACCGCTTTGAATTTAACAGAAGTTTTTAGGTCTTTTTTGGTGTTATAGGTTTTATTCACAAATATTTTATCATCCGGACCTAAATTGTGAAACAGTCTAGGTTCAAGAATAGGTTCTAGACAATTAGGAATAGGAGGAATACAATAGCAGGGACTAAAAGCAAATTTTTTTTGCGTGTACTCATCTTCCGACCAGCCTTCATTTGATTTTTCATCATATAATTGATCATCAAAATCAGGTATTTCTCCAAACTCAAATAAATTTTGGAGTAAATTACTGAAATCTTCCCTATGGTTTGATTACAATTGCACGTTTAGTCCCTAACTTTTATTTTGCACTCGGATTGTCCCTATGCTTTGATTTTGTTACGTTTTTCGTCCCTATGGTTTGGTCAAAATTACACGTTTGGTCCCTAACTTTATGTATGCAAGAGACAAAAAACGCAACAAAATCAAACCATAGGGACGATCTGAGTACAAAGGAAAAGTTAGGGACCAAACGTGCAATTTTGACCAAACCATAGGGACGATTTCAGTAATTTACTCTAAATTTTGTTGTTCTAATTCTATGATGCGCAAATTTGGTTCATTATCATTATCTGATACAAACTTATGCAACTGAAACTTTCTTTTCATAACCCACTCCCACATCATTTCCTCGTCCCCTGAACCGATTTCCACTAAATTGTCTTGCTCCATGACTTCTAGTATTTTTGCTACAATAAACCGATTGTTCACCACTGGTTGTTCTTCAACTTATTCACCTACCACTGATATATACAAATGCACTGTCTGTTTTGTTTCAGACATTACATGTCTCAATTGAACTACATCAGATTCATCTACAAGCTCCATGGCATACCCACACTCTGGGTGTTTAAAAGACAAGGATATATGACTATTGAACACATCAGCCTTATTTCTAACCATTTGTAATAACTGTTGGATAAGGTGTCTAAGTCCATAACTTATTTGGTATATACTTGACCCGACCCGGCATGGTCCATTTGGGTTGCATTTCATCCAAACTATTTATGGATAATTTTATGAGAGTTACACAAATATGATTATTAATATATTATAAGTTATAATATATTAATATGAAGTCATGTTATTTAATTAGTCTTAGTCTTAAATTAATTATGAATTAATTTAGAGATTAAAAGGAAGACTAATTAAATTGTGGGCTATTGGTTTTATATGGTGTGGGCTAACACTCATTTGTTAATGGGCTAGGCTTGTATGGAAGTCCATGGATGATCCATAGAGCTTTTAACCCATGGATCCTTGGAAAAGGAAAGGTCATGGGTTATTAGGGTTTCACCTTAACCATGTACACTATATAAGCATGCTTTTGTTGCATGAAATAGCCACTGTATGGCCGAAATTATAGTGTGTATACACTCTCTCAAATTTTTCCAAGAGTTTGTGGTGATTTGTGATTCCATTTGAGGCATTCACACTATTGATGCTTGGCCCTCAAACTCCTTAAGAATCAAACTCATCAAAAAGGTATGTAATCTCATCTAATTCTTTTATGTTTAAAAGTACCCCATACCATGTTAGATAGGTTATGAACCTTGGAAAATTATTATTTTGTATGTATTTAGACAAACATAGATCCAATGTTTATTAGGGTTGCATGCACATTTAGGAAGTGTTAGATTGCTCAAAACCCAACAATAACATTTGATGGTCAAAGTTAGGAGGAAGATTTAAACCATAGTTTTTCACATTATTTTAATGTAAATCTCATTTCCATTTGCAACTGACTGCCACAACTCTCCCGTACACAGAATAATAAAACTCATTTTTAGAAAACACTCTCCACAAAGATAAAGAAAAAACGATTTCTAATGATTAAAGCATTCATAAAAATGAAAAAAAAAAAAAAAAAATTTCTGGTCTCTAACAGTCATAAAAAAAACGATAATAACTTGAAAAAAAAAACATATATATATATATATATATATATATATATATATATATATATATATATATATATATATATATATATATATATAATCAAATAATGCTGAAACGCGACTACAACTACCATTTCCGTAGAGAAATCAAGATTTCCGCAAATGTGTAGCATGGATACGTAGAGACGGCTCTGTGGATCAGTTAACTACCAATTTCTCAGAAACATTAAGCGATTCGTAGAAGTATTCATAGGATCTGCAGATCCATCTCTGCGGAAATATACCACCCCCCCTGCAAAAAAAAATTAATAATAATAATAATAATTGTCATTTAATGGTGCCAACTCACAGGGATAGAGCTACGATTTTAGGATAAATGAGGCTTATATATAAAGAAAAAAAATGGTATAAATAGGAACTACATGGATTTTTTCAAGAATTCAATAATTATTTTGTTTTTTTTCATTTGAAAAAAAATCAATAATTATTTCTTACACATGGTTTACCCTATTATTATAAGAATTTTGAAACTAATCAACTAATCATAATATTGTCTTTAATTACAAATTATATTGCTAAAAAATATTAATCATAAATATGTATTAACTAAAAAAATAATAATTAGAAATTATCTTTTCTTGAACTTGAAGTTTGTAAAGAAAGTGAGGTGAACGTAATTTGCAATATAATCCCTTTGCCAATTGCCGATAATCGACGTATTTGTTGTTGAATATACAAATTATAATTGTCCAACCACAATATTAAGGAATTTGGGCTAAGGGGGGCGTTGGACTTGAGATTAGTTTTTATTTTGGGCTAAAAGTAATTAATAGTGTTTATAATTATAACTAATAATATATAAGTAAAATGAAAAATGTTGAAGGCGGCAGCACACCTGATAGTCCGTGTAGCCCCTTGTAGTGCCTCCGCCGCTGCCAACTCAGATCCTCGGTATTGTGTTGTGTTCCCCGGAGCGTTAAAGCGATCCACAAAGCCCTCTTTTGTGGTCATTTTTCAAAACTCCAAATTATATGGTTAAATGTTTAAAACACCCTTCAACTTTTGGTTATTTCATAAATTTTCTCCACATCTAAACCATTGACATCATCTCCTCCAAATATTCCATCTCCGCAACACATCCATCGTTGATCAGCAATCGATTCAAAAAGCCCTTGTAATTATCAATTTATCATCCAGGTCTCCATCGACAACGATTTTTCTAACTTCTCGATCTTCCAACATCAAGCTTCACGCTTTCCGTCACCGATCTTCAGGTTCTTAATTAAGCATTGCAATTGTCGATCATCCAACTATCGATTTTATTCGGTTTTTTTTTTTTTTTTTTTTTTTTTTTTTTTTTTTTTTTTTTCTAGCGTACAATATACTGTTTGGATTTTCTTCTTCAATTTCTATATGTTATTTGCAACTTTATGGTATGGATTCCTCGTTACTTGTGGAAGGCATGAAAAAAAAAATACATATTGAAACTATACATCACTATTATCCTTGGACACCAAATGTTTGATTATATGTTTATTTGAATTGGTTTGCACTTGATCTTTCCCTGAAGTTATTTAAAAGTGGGTTGAATAAGCAAAATCAAACATCAAATTATGAGTTACCAGTAGGATGAAAACATCACAGAAGGAGGAAGGTTCGTGTGCGTCGTTTTTGTAGTTTCCAAACGTGTGGCTTTCTCTTTTCAATATTTCGATATTTAGAAATTAAAAATTAAAGGTATAAATGTCAATACACAATCTTTTCTGTGGATGAATAAAAATGTTCAGTAGATAAATCAGTCCCCATATCATATATTGCTAATATTGTTAACTGAATTAGAAGTTCCATAAGATTCTTTTCTAAAAGAAACATTGTTAGTTATTTTCCCAGGTGAAAAACAGAAAGATAAGTTAAATCAAATATTACGCTTTTTTTATTTTATTTTGTTCAAATGTAATATAAGCGGCAGATTAACACGAATCGAATTTGCATTATAACTCACGTATACTTGATTAAAATTAAATGTTTGTCATATAATTTGGATACATTACTTCGAGAAAACAAAAGTCAAAGATACCTAACGATTATCGGCTTATCGCTTTTATGGAGTTCATTTATAGACTTAATATGCTCCATGACAAATCAAAGAAAATGAAAGCATCGATGCTTTATAATGATTCACGGTTCGCAGTCTCGAAACCTGATATGGTCAAGGAAATCAGTTGCGTATTCAACAAAAGCATCATGAACAAATTAATATAAGTGTTATAAAATATATCCCAACCTATATCCAAAATCCAAATAAAGCAAAAGGAAATGAGAATCTCATCCAAGACTTTTTATTCCCTTGTTACCAAACAAAAATGTACAAATTCATATATAAATATCTGTTTTGACGTTAACTAAAATTAATCTAAACAACCCACAAACCATTATGATCGCAAGCAGAATCATGGAGGTATGCAAAATGAGGAGGACGTAGACACTAAGGTCATCTCAAATGCATCACATCAATATTTTATTAACTATACTATTTAACTTATTAAACTCTACGTTTCATTAAACTCTTAAGAGTTCAATGGATTACGATATCATCATTTTAATTTTTTTTTATAAATCATATTAAGATTTGTATTTTTTTTTTATTGTTTAGAATAAAAAAATATAAAGTAACTTAATAAAATAAATTATTAAATATAAAATAAAATATAAATCAAAAAATAATAATATATAGTTAGTTTATTGCAAAAATATTAAATGTTACTTTCCATATAAATTGAAAAAAAAAAAAAAGAATTTATAGTAAGTTTATAAAGATTAAACACACACCCCCCCTCCCCCCCAATGCATTTTTTATCCATTCAACTTCACAGCACCATTTTTTATAAGATGCAAAAAAAAAAAAAAAAAAAAAAAAAAAAAAAAAAAAAAAAACTTATAAACTAAAACTAACAAAATTGAAGTTTATATGACTATTTTTTTTTCTATTTCCTTTGAATTGTTTTCCCTCATTAATTATCAAAAATTGATTACAGTTACCAAAAAGCTAAAACCTACAAAAAAAAATATATAAAATACATAAATCTTAAAGTTCGACTTTTAAATTAGGGTGTCCAAAAGGTGTCTTATTATTATTATTTTTTTTTTATGTAATGTAGTTTTTCAAGTAGTTATGAAGATGGTTACTGGAAGTTGCATCACTTTGATCCTGACTACTTTAAGATTCAAGATTTTCTTATATATCATCAAAAATATCGTCCAATTTTGGTTTTGTAGTAGGGTTGAAAATTGTGGTGAGGTATTGTTTCACTCGGATGAAAATCGAGCCAAAGCATTCTTGAAAGATTATTTGGATTTGATTCAGTTTTGAGGATATGCGGAGTTTAGAACAGACTATCAATAAAACTAATGTTAACATCTTAGTCTGGTATTTTACAAATCTTACTTCAAAATCACTTATGAACAACTATGATATTATATTAGTTCATAAATTTTATTAAATATTATAAATTAACTCGTGTCAAGGGTTAAACGCATCCTTATCAAATCAGCTTGAATTAAAGATTAGGGAAGAGTTGGTTTATATTGTGGAAGAAACGCATGTATATGTGATACTAAATGTTGATTAGTTTTATATGAGCTAAAGATATATCTAATTTGCCTGACTAATAGACTGTAGATGGGGATTCTATATAAGTCTTTCTGTTTCATCTATAACTGTGAGTTCAATGAATAAACGGATGAAATCAATAAAAAAATCGAAGAATTTAAAGGGATTGATCTAGTCCTTATCCGAAGAAGCCCTTATCTCATTATATTCATTCAAATAGCTATTCCCATATCTTTTGTTTAGTTAGTTAGATTTGATTTACTTGGCATTATTTATTCGTTTTCATCCCCCTGTAACTTTGAGATTTTGATAAAAATAGTGAAAACAAAAGCTATAGCGAATTTTGATTTCTCTAAATTCTTTATGGTATCAGAGCGATAGATCTGATTGGGTGAGTATCCACCATGACCGGAGAGAAGGGAGACGACAACAAGAAATCTGAAGGTGAGGAGACGATTGATGTCTATTCGCCTTACTACATTCACGCATTAGACTACCCAAAACAGATGCAAGTTAATGATGTGTTGAATGATAGTAACTACAATGAATGGAAGCAGGAGATGAGGAATTTTCTGCTTGCGAAAAACAAGATGGGACTGGTTGATGGTTCTGTCACGAAACCAGAGGTGTCTTCGCCAATGTATAAGGCATGGGTACGGGCTGATGCAATGATCAAGGGCTGGTTGACCACCGCCATGGAGAAAGAGATAAGAACAAGTGTCAGGTATGCAAATACTTCATCAGAAATCTGGCTGGATCTTGAAGAACGGTTTGAGAAAGAAGGGGCGCCTCGGGCATATGAGCTGAAACAATCGCTTAACATGACGAGGCAAGATGGGAATTCGATCTCCAATTACTACACCAAACTTAGGTCCATTTGGGATGAACTGCAGATGGTCCTACCATCCCCACGATGCACCTGCGAAGGTTGCGGCTGTGGGATCGGGAAAAAGCTGAGCGATTTAAGGGAAAAGGAGAGGACTTACGAGTTCCTGATGGGTCTGGATGACGAATTCTCAGTCATCAAAACTCAAATCCTTGCGATGAAGCCTACCCCTCCGATTGTTACTGTTTATCATTTGTTGGCTGAAGATGAACAACAAAGGGCGCTATCCGGAGGAGCAAAAAGAGCAAGTGCTGACTCGTCGGCCTTCCAAGCAAATTATAGTCAACAGCGTGGCCAGCGACAACCTGCCAACAAAACGACGACACAAACAACAGGCAAACCGATACAAAAATTTGTCAAGTCGGATAATGATAAAAAGGTAAAATGCTCTTTCTGTCAGCGTGAAGGGCACAACAAGGAAGGATGTTTCAAGATAATCGGGTACCCGGAATGGTGGCCTGGAAATAAAGAGAAGCCCAAAGCTGCTTGTGTCAAGATTGGACCAAGTCCGATACCTGGACTCACTGATGAACAATACCATCTCTTTGTCGAGCACTTCAAGGAAGGGTTAGACACAACAAACAACAGCAAAGAACCTATGGCAAACATGGCAGGTAGAAACGATACTTTCAATGGGTGGATTGTTGACTCGGGTGCCACCGAGCACATGACACACCGACTTGATTTCTTATTCAACAAAACACAAAACTCCAAAGATTCACCTGTCTTCATCCCTAATGGAGACAAAGTGCCAGTTTTGGGGGAGGGTGAGAATACCTTACCTGGGGGAATCAAAATTAAAGGAGTTTTGTTTGTACCGAATTTTAATTACAACCTTCTCTCCGTTGCAAAACTCGCGGATGATTTAAATTGTGCAGTAACCTTTTTTCCTGGATTTTTTGTCATGCAGGAGTTGGGGACGAAGCGCTTGATTGGAGCAGGTAATCGGAGTGGAGGGTTGTATCGGATGGGGGTATCAAAGATGAAGACCAGTGAGGCACTTATGTCAAAGGTTGAAGTTTGGCACAAGAGACTCGGCCACCCGTCCATCAAGAAAATTTCAAAATTAGATTTTATCAATGTTACAACAGAAAAACAGTTCAATAAATGTGATGCTTGTTTTAAAGCAAAACATACTAGACTTCCTTTCCCAGTTAGTAAAATAAAAACCTTTTCTTGTTTCGATCTAGTGCACTATGATGTGTGGGGCAAATATAGAACACGTTCCATTGGTAAAGCATCATATTTTTTGACTATTGTTGATGATTTTAGTAGAGCCGTTTGGACTTTTTTAATAAAACACAAACATGAGGCAAGTACTTGTCTCATTGATTTTCATAAAATGGTTCAAACACAATTTGGCAATCAAATTAAACGGACAAGATGTGACAATGGTGGAGAGTTTTTTTCCAACAGGATGCGTGACTTCTATACTCAAGAAGGGATAGTCTTAGAAACTACGTGTCCCCACACCCCACAGCAAAATGGGGTGGTGGAACGCAAACATAGGCACCTACTTGAGACAGCTCGTGCACTACGTTTTCAAGCCAACTTACCGAAGGTGTTTTGGGGTGAATGCGTCTTAACAGCCACCTACCTCATAAATCGAATGCCAACCAAGGTTCTTAAAGGAGTCACACCATACGAGGTACTTTTCAATCAAAAACCCACATATGATCATATGAGAGTATTTGGATGTTTAGTTTATTATCGAAACACAGAGACAGGAGGTGACAAATTTGAGGCTCGAGGTAAACCAGGATTATTTGTAGGGTACCCTCCAGGAACAAAAGGATACCGGGTGTATGACATGGAGAAAAGAAAAATAGTCGTTTCTAGAGATGTTCGTTTCCTAGAAGACAAATTTCCTATGGCTTCTGATCTGGTTACCAAAAATGTAACGGTAGATGATACATTTGTGCTCGAAAATGAATTGGAGACCTCTAATACGGTTCACAATCATGAATCTGCACCACCTGCGGGGCACGAAAATGAGGCTACAGTTGATCTTAGCACACCCCACGAGTCTGACTCCGAAAGTGAACATACGACTCACGTGCACACGGAACCACCCTCGCCACATTCTTCTTTCGTGCATGAAGACACGAACAGCGACCAGGTTCCTAAAGCTTCTCGTGTGCGAACTCAACCTTTACGGTTAAGTGATTATGAAGTCAACTTACCCCCATCCATCACTCATCCTCCATCCGCCTCCGATCATGTCGCTTCTACGGTACATCCCCTCTCCGCCTTCCTTTCTTATAAAAATTTCTCAAAAGCTCACAAAGCTCTTTTAACGGCCATAGCCACCCACTATGAGCCAAAATCTTTTAAGCATGCAGCAAAAGATGAAATGTGGCGTTTTGCAATGAAAAAGGAGATTAGTGCCTTGGAAGCAAACGATACTTGGGCCCTAGTTGCTCTTCCTCCTGGCAAGCGTGCTATCGAATCCAAATGGATTTTTAAAATCAAGTTTAAACCGAATGGCGAAGTGGAACGCTACAAAGCACGACTTGTTGCGAAGGGGTATACTCAAATGGAGGGTGTAGATTATCATGACACTTTTGCACCAGTTGCCAAGCTGGTCACTGTGAGAATTTTACTCACCATGGCAGTCAAAAATAACTGGATCATATACCAGTTAGATGTGAACAACGCCTTTCTGCATGGAGATTTGGAGGAAGAAGTTTATATGAAAATCCCTCAAGGCTTTGGAAAAGACGGCGATACAAGGGTTTGCAAGCTTAAGAAGTCCTTGTATGGCCTGAAACAGGCAAGCCGGAATTGATATCACAAATTCACTTCTGCCCTACTTGAACTTGACTTCCAACAAACACATGCAGATCATTCTTTGTTCATTCATAAAAACAAAGAAGTTTTTGTTGCAGCTTTGATCTATGTTGATGATGTGGTCATCGTTGGCAATGACCTCGAGAAAATTGAACATACAAAATCCAGTCTTAATGATCGGTTTAGTATTAAAGATCTTGGCAGTTTAACTTATTTTTTGGGAATTGAAGTATCACGCATAAAAGAGGGTCTGGTCCTTAGTCAACGCAAATATACTCTTGACATACTTGACGATGCAGGTATGCTTGGGTGTTGGCCTAGTAAATTTCCCATGGAACAAAATTTAAAGCTTGACAAAGGCGACAAGGAAGAAAAGGTGGATGCCAGTTTGTACAGGCGTTTAATTGGGAGATTGTTATATTTGCAAGCTACTCGGTCGGACATTACTTATTCAGTAAATGTCTTGTGTCAGTTTGTATCAGATCCTCGTCAGAGTCATTGGAATGCAGCACAGAGAGTTTTGTGATATTTGAAGGGTACTTTGGGGTAGGGGATATTGCTACCAAAAGACGGTACACCTGAACTTTTGGCCTATAGTGACTCTGATTGGCTAGGGTGTCCTATTTCCCGACGTTCAAGAACTAGATACTTGTTACTTTTGGGTGGTGCACCTGTCTCCTGGAAATCGAGGAAACAATCAATTGTGTCTCGTTCTTCAGTTGAGGCTGAGTATAGAGCCATGGCGACCACTGTTAGTGAAGTTTTGCGGGTTCGATGGTTGCTCTCTGAACTAGGAGTTCCAATTGCCACGCCAACTCCTCTCATGTGTGATAACGAATCTGCACGACATATTGCACATAATCCAATTTTTCACGAGCGTACCAAGAACGTTGAGATGGATTGTTTCTTTGTCAGGGAAAGAGTTCAATCCAAAGAAATCACTCCAGTTCGTGTTTCTTCACAAGCTCAACTAGTCGATTTACTTACTAAACCTCTTGGTTCAGACGGGTTACAAACACTATTGGTCAAGTTGAACATCCGTAATCTCCATGTGTCAACTTGAGGGGGAGTAAAGGGATTGATCTAGTCCTTATCCGAAGAAGCCGTTATCTCATTATATTCATTCAAATAGCTATTCCCGTATCTTTTGTATAGTTAGTTAGATTTGATTTACTTGGCACTATTTATTCGTTTTCATCCCCCTGTAACTTTGAGATTTTGATAAAAATAATGAAAACAAAAGCTATAAGCGAATTTAGCTTTCTCTAAATTCTTTAGAATTCAAAAAGCATTTCGGGACAAAGAAATGGAAAAACTAAAGTTTCATGGATTCACAAAGACTTTCACAAGAGAAACTAAGTATTTTCATCTAAAATTACAACTCAACTACTTTCAGAAGTTCGGATACAAAAGTTGTTTTGCTTGTTTCGGAGTTACTAAAGCAAAATGAAATGAAGCTTTATTATTATTATTATTTTAGTATATATATATATATATATATATATATATATATATATATATATATATATATATATATATATATATATATATAGAGAGAGAGAGAGAGAGAGAGAAACAATTTCGTTGATTTTACAAATGACCTCATATTCTTAAATATCACAACTTTCGGCTTTTATCCTCACGTTTGAGGAGATAAAATAATAGTCTCTTTTAGCTGTTGTAATTGACATCAGGTTGCATTTCTACTAATTATACTTTATTATTTTAATATCTATTTTGACCCTAATGAATTTTTTTTCTTTTGAAGCAGCCATCCACATGTTGCACAGTAGATGGATACTGTCGACAAAATGCTTATGGAATTAGATCTTTATAAAATCCCCACGGTGGAACTGTGGAACAAAGTAATATTTGTCCGCCTTTTATAAAGATGGACATCTGTGTGTGTGTGTGTGTATATATATATATATATATATATATATATATATATATAGAGAGAGAGAGAGAGAGAGAGAAACAGTTTCGTTGATTTTACAAATGACCTCATATTCTTAAATATCACAACTTTCAGCTTTTATCCTCATGTTTGAGGAGATAAAAGAATAGTCTCTTTTAGCTGTTGTAATTGACATCAGGTTGCATTTCTACTAATTATACTTTATTATTTTAATATCTATTTTGACCCTAATAAATTTTTTTTCTTTTGAAGCAGCCATCCACATGTTGCACAGTAGATGGATACTGTCGACAAAATGCTTATGGAATTAGATGTTTATAAAATCCCCACGGTGGAACTGTGGAACAAAGTAATATTTTGTCCGCCTTTTATAAAGATGGACATCTGTATAAATTAGGCCTGCTGAAAATACCCGATTACCCGACCCGTTTTGAATTCGGGTACATCGGGTCGGGTAAATCGAGTTTCAGGTTTGAAAATTTGGGTAATCGGGTAACCCAATATTTAAATAGGTTGGGTATTTGGTAGGTATAAAAAAATTCGGGTACACCCGAATACCAGATTAAATTATAAAAAAAAAAAAAAAAAAAAAAAAAAAAAAAAAAAGACTAAGTATTACACTAGTTATAGTAACTATTAAAGTTGTATCATTATTTTACATAATTATTGTTCCTTATAGTTTAAACCAAATGTTACATAGCTTCGTTATTTGAGCGGTATACAGTAAATACAAAAGAAATTGTTGAAAATGAAATGGAGTTTTGAACATATAATGAAATTTAGATTCACCTTCATTTTCTTTGTGCACTATGGATCTTCAACTATGCACACGTTTCTTTTTTATCATTTCTTCTTTGTGAATTGATACATAACTATATAATTGGTCCCTGCAATTTAGATAACATGCTAAAATTTTTTATTTATAACTTTTATGTGCTCACCTTTTGCACTAAATCATGTAACATGTTTGGTTAATCCGAATTTGATCCACTGATCATGTGCTCCATAAACTTTTTTTTTATCAAATTTGAAATGGAATGCAGAAATCACATAATGACTTGTATTGTTATTGTATATGTACTTGTTAATTGTATGAAATATTTTGTTACCCAATTTTTTATTAAAACATCCGAAACGCAAAAAGAATTTTAAAAAAAAATATATCAATAAGTGACACTTAAGTATTTTTCGGGTATACCCGACCCGGCCTAAAACCCGGATACCCGAAACCCGAGAACCCGAATTACAATATAAGTCGGGTATTGGGTATTATTATTATTATTTTAAGAAAATACCCGAACTATCCGACCCGTTCTACCCGAAATCCGAAAATTTTACCCGATCAACACCTCCTATAAATCCAGATGCAGTTAAGGCCAGAGGTGTACATATGGAAAACACATTTTATGTTTCTGCTTTAGAACCCGACACACTGGACAAGTTCATTCAAGAAGTCCCAAAAAAACTAACGGTATAAATTTGTTTTACCCGCTTTATAGTTACCAATTAAGAGAATGACACTAATTTGATGTGAACAGATACCGGTGAACGTTACTTACTCCTGTGGCTAAACAAAACCTATTTTGGTTCATCTATGAAGCTGGAAGCGTTGATCGCATTGTAAGTCCAATAAATTAAAAAAAAATCAACATTTATTTTGTTTAAAGACTAATTAAAACTCTAAAAATAACAATTATATGTAGGAATGCAGAGAAAAAAGAATTATGGGAGCTTGGATATGAAAGTTTCAAGAATATGTTATTTAATGATATATGAAACTTCTGTTGGGTTATGAGCATTCTAACACTCCTAAGTGTACATGCAACCATAAATACCTTGGATCTATGTTTTCTCTATTATACATGCAAATATGAACATCTAAGGTATTATCCTAATCTAACATACAAAACTATCAATATAACAAGATAGAATACATACCTCTTTGATGTAGAATGTCTTCATGAAGCTTGAGTGCCTAGTGCCCCAAGTGTGACACCTCAAATGGTTCACACAACACCAAATACACTTGGAATAACTTGAGAGAATTCTACACTTCATGAAATCGGCTAGCCCTCTCTAGAATAATACTAGTGCCGATTTTGTCAAGAATAATATCTTTATATAGTGTTACAATTAGGGCAAACCCCAATTATCATGACTTTCCATTTCCTTGGATCCATGTGTTCAAATACACCATGGAGCATCCATGGAGCATCATATGGGTTTTGGCCCAGCTAGATAATCCATGGAGCATTAGCCCACTATACAAGTATGGATGATTTACACAATCAACCCATATATTTAATTAGTCTTCTTTTGATCACTTAATTAATCCTACATTAATTTTTCGATCAATACTAATTAAATAATCTTATTATTCTTATTATTAATATACTAGAACTTATAATATATTAATAACCATAAGTGTCTTATTTCTCTCATTTTAGTCTATCCAAGTGCATGATGCCATGCAACCCAAATGGACCATGCCGGGTCGGGTCAAGTCTTACCAATTATAGTTATGGACTTAGACATTAATCCAACAGTCTCCCACTTGGATAAGTCTAAAACTATTATTGCGTATGACTTCAGGAACCAACTGGCAATCGTAGCTCTCAAAAGCTTCTGTCGAACTCTGACCTTGTCGATAAACGCTGACCTTTGTCAATGACTTGTCCATTAGATAAGGGATCATATATTCCTCCATTCTAGAAATCATATGGACTGAGACATGGATTATAATCATTCTCTCTGTCCATTTGTTGTTTCCCGATTTCCGATTTATGACGACTGACTAATTGAACAAATCAAATCAGTCCTGGCCTGGCCGAGCACTTCCATTTGTCATCATCAAATCATCGAGGGGCCTACAGATATCGCTTTTATCCCGAAGGTAAAAGGAATGGATAAACTTCGACTCATATGGCTTGTTCTACTACTTGTTGAATCATACACAAAGACACGTTTTATAGCACCGAGTTACCAAATGCGGTTTCGTGTAATCAATGTACTATCAACTCATAGTAACAACTCATATCTCTAGGTTTGAAGAATATAAGATATTATCGTCTCATGATCACTCGTGATAAAATCCATGAAGTGATTCCAATGAGCGCGGGTTGAATCCAATACTCAGAACTTATGAGCACTCATGAGTGTTGTAGCCCTTTGTACAACACCTTAGACCTCTACAAGCCAACCCATGACAGTCTTAATTCATATCTACTTCCAACATATGACCGACTGTGGATGGTTTGAATAAGTTAGTCATTCCGGAAGAATAACCTAGTTTATTCGGGAAGTCAAAACATGCAAAGTGAAACACAATAATAATTGAATCCAATATGGTATCAAAACCTATGAACATAAATAAAACACCTTTTATTTATCACCATATGATTACACATTATTCATTGTATATTGTTTCAGCTATCAACTTTATTCTTGAATTTAAAACAATAGTTGTCCCATGCTCTAAGCATGTACACTATGTTTTCTAAACACTAGTCATGCCATACACCAAGTATGCATACTATGTTTGTCTATGATCTTTACTTTGTGAACTTGATTAATTGAACATAACTTCAATGATTCTCTTTTCACACTCCCAAATCCTTACTGCAAATGCAAGAATTCCCAATTCATGCCATTTACTGAAATCTGTTAGATTCTAAACTTATATGCATTGGTCCTCTTGTAATGATTATGAACAAAGTCATCAGGACTTGACAACAACCATTACAGACCATTCCAAAGGAGATCAGCTCCTTAGAAACATCCTTCTTGCATTAAGTTTCCTAATCTCAAACAGATTGAAAATTCTAACTTTGAAACACTTCCAGATTCATTTTGACTATCACTTCTGAACAAGAGTTGCCTCTTTATAGATTATGTCAATATGGTCCTTCCAGAATTATCACTATACTTCCAACTGTCCTTGAGCAACCAATCTTTGGTAAACCTTAGATTGTCCTCGACAATTGTTTAATCCTTTTAGTCATATCCAGTTCTAAACCTTTTCCCTTCTTAATGCCCCAGGCATTTGGAAACTTTTAGAAAGGATGAATATAGCACATGTAATCGATCCTATATCCGAAGCATATGGGACACGATTCATGATGTCTCACATAAAGACTAAACCAGTCTTTTGCTATAACATTTCCATTTCTATTTGCCAAGTTCTCATAATTCAGATTATGAAAAGGGATGCCGTAATCATAATCGAATTTTAGAACGCAAATAATGGACCTATATACAGAATTTTCTTATGTTGAGCCATTCCAACATGAAATTCATATATATTTCCTTGACTAAATGATTAAAACCTCACGATCTAAGCTTATGGATTTGAGATGAAGTATAATTTTCTCTCCCTTAATTATAGCAAAACAACTTTTCCCAATTGAAACCTTTTGTTTTCTATAATTAACATTGCTAACTTGCAATACTTATCATAATTATCATGCTCCCACTAACATGATGATTGTTAGCATAACATTTATGCTCCTACTAGCTTTGACATGTACTCAGAAATCAGTTGACTTTCTTACCAAAGTTCAGATTTCTAATACCAGATTGTTTTGATAAAACTTTATCAAAAAACATACACCTTCCCTTAGATAGCACACTTGTATGTCTAAACAATTATGAAGAGGGATGCCGTAATCATAATGGTTAGACCTTTTTGCCACTTCTCACAAGTCCAGGTTAGTGTGTCGGTAAACCACACACACTCCACTAACGACTTTGAGAATGCAAATATCATAATTGCTATCTATCTAAAATCTACTTAGTGAAAGTGTTTCCTCACCATCATTTTCATGAATCGGAGAGAAACCTTATGACACTTAGATTTAATGGTGTATGTGTTCTTATCCATGTGAATTGTCAAAACCATAGTCACAAGACAAGGATAATGACAAATCCAAACTCATATGGACTGAACTCAATCTTAATTTCTTGCCACCTAGCAGCTCAAGGGCCTACCATTGCTTCCAAGTTGTTGTGCAACCAATTGAGAACTCGAAGAACTCATATGCAAAGCCAACTTTGATTGGAATGGGCACAGAATATGTCAACACGATAAGTTATAAACCTCAAGTTGTGTGCTAGTGAGGAACTTCAGGTTTCATTCTTGATTAGTTCTTGAGACTTTCAAGACCTTTAAGACTCCCACTGTCCTCTTGACCTATAAGAATCCCTTGTCAAACATCCAAGAGATAGTGCAGATTCTAATCAAGACGAACACTTCACACAATTGGCCTTAGTTGGTCTTTGTTTTATCCAAAACATCACAACTTACCAATTTCAAATGTACAAGAGTAGAAAACTTTTACTCTTACATTTGATAAGTGTTTTTAAACCTTCTTAAAGACATGTCACTCAAATTATAATCTTGGAGTATGACTCTAAGACTTGTATTGGAACGAAGTATGACTCATCTTCTTGATTTAACCATTTCAACAATTCAAGATCCCTTCTTCTTAGTCATAAGAATGCACTAAGAATTCCTTAGAGAACTAATTTTGATATGGTTTCTTAATCATTAAGATGATCACAAAACTGATACTAAAGTACACTCCCATCTTTTCAGATTTGAGAAACTTTTATCCTTCTGCCTAATTTGATTCTTCTTATTCGCTCTGCCATACGTTGGAACCTCTTTCCAATGTCTCAGAGTTACACTTAAGCTTGTAAGTATAATCATATTTACTGAACTTTAGTAAACTATGACGAATAATCTTATTGATCTTTTGTGGTGGACTTAATCAGTGCACATGACTATGTACTCGATCTCTTAGTCCATTACTTGACTCACACATCCATGTGAACAAGTAATTAGTCTTAATTTTTCCAATACTTGAAAGTTATCATTCATCATGCTATACAACTTGCATGATTCCAAGTCCCGGTCCAATTGAGACTTTGGATGATGAGAATCTTTCCTTATTTGGTAAATTTAGACATTACCACGAATGAAAGAATCAATTTCATATTTCCACTCTTGCTATTAATGGAATCATATAAGCAACAATTTTTCCTCAAACGCCATTGTAAGGATATTTTAAAATAAATAAAATCAAAAAATTTTCTTTTATTTTAAAACTATGCGGAAAAACTTATCCTTACAATCCATATGAAAACTTGTTGTTATCTATTCCTAAGCAATACCTCATAACTCCTAAGAAGTAGCTTAAGAATCCGATCTTCAAACTACGCGATAGAAATCCATCTATGCGATCAGATTCAACATATTCTTTCTTTAAGTTCCTTCACTTTTTCTTTGATTCTTAAAACATCAACATGTGACCCAGTCACATCATGTAATAAGAATCTCAGAATAGAAACTTAGCAGAGTTAGATAGTGAACTTTACCTGAAGTAGAGTCAAACTTATTGACTTTAACATCCTTAGGTAAATTTGGCAGCTTCGCAACTAATGACCCTTTCTTTGTCAATATAAACATATGGACCCTTTGATAATGGTACACGGGACTATCACAGACTTAGCTTTTCTCTTTACCATTTGTTCAACCGAGTTGACTATGGCCGATCCCTTTCCATTGGGAAGAGAATGTTTTTCTGGATTTCCTGTGTCACTATTGTCAATGTCCATCAAGTTTTGAGGAAGTTGATCTTAACAAATAGATAAAATCATTAAGGGTCTTGTCATAGTCTGTTTCATAGGTGTTCCAAAAGAACTCACTATGTGACTTAGAAAGTGATTGAACCACCAACTTTCTCAAGACTTTGACACCTAACTCTCCCGGCTTGTCAATATGTGACTACATCTCCAAGATGTGACCACACCAAGACCTTTACTTGCCAATAGGGCTCGAGTGACCTTAAACTTTTCAAGAACTTGTGGGGTAGGGAGAATAATTGGAGGAGGTTAAAGAAGTATGATTTCCATTGGAACATCATCTTCATTTAGGAAAGCAAGTTTCAAGAGATTTGGGAAGATCATAAATGTCTAAACCAGACATGTTTTGGGAGATATTCAAGATAGTTGATCTTAAATTCCTTAATATAACACCCAATATGAAATATTAAGGCTAGGACCCATCAAACTATTTTATAACTTAGAAGAGGTATGCCGTAATCCAAGCTATAAAACAATTTGAAGGTAGGTGAATGACGATTCACCAATTTCCACCAAGATAAACGAAATGTATTATTAGGTTTTAATTGGTTTTGAAACTCCTAGATCTTTTGAGATTCATTGAACTGTTCAATGGCATGTTTCAATCTCGAGTGTGCCCTTCAGGATTTGTGACTGGGATGCTGAGGATCACAAAACAAGGTGTGAAGTAACCATGCAAATTACTTGGTACCCTTAAGTGTTTACCCCTCAATCGATGTGCCGGTTAACCACACACGCTCCATCGATACTATGATAAACATTAATTTACCCGTTGCCTACCTTGTTAAATATGAGTTAGTGTGCCGGTTAACCACACACGCTCCACTAACCGACTTAAACAAAGTGCAAAGTGTAATTCATGGATTAGCACCTTATTCACATTTTCCTAAGTAACTAAGATTGGGTAATTTAAGAGTTTAGTTACTTCGTATTTATCATTAATACTTTTAATGAAGGGAGAATTATAGTCCTGTCAAACCCGTTCGGCTAACGACCCTCCACCAGTCAAGCAAGCGGTGGGTGAGAGTGGACACCCATTAAGTTGCTATTTTATAGGCAACAACCTTATACCCACCTTATAGACCGGCTTCGTGAATGAGGCGTACTAGCGGTAAGACTGACTTTACTCTTATACATATATATATATATATATATATATATATATATATATATATATATATATATATATATATATATATATATATATATATATATATATATATATATTATTAACTTATAATATTATAAAGTATAAGCGGTTGAATTTTAACTTTTAAAATTCTAAGGGCTAACTTGGAATTAAAGTATTCATAAGAGAAAACTTTACAAATTCCAAAACTTGAGGGTAAGTTTTGAAACTATTCAAAACTAATTAATTCCATAACTTATGTTTTTAAAGTAGTTTTAATCCAAAAAACTCTTCAAGTTCCATAACTTATGGAAGACTTTAAACTAATAAAAGAATTAACTTTTCTTTATTTTTATAACTTATGGAATTAATTAAGGTTACACTTTTACTCTTTAATGAAGTGACTCTTGAACTTCCATAACTTGAGGACAAGTTATGGAGTCATAAAAAAATATTCAATGACACAATACTCTTCATTTTGTAACCATTACCAACTTTTATGAGTTTTATGAGTCTTTAATGTGACTCTTCATGTAACTTGAGGACAAGTTACACAAACACATTTTATACTCAACTCTTAGATTAAAATGGATTGAAAGCAACTATTTCAATTAACTTTTCTATTAATCTAAGCAACTCATAAGAACAAGATAATTCAAATCAAACTTTTTCATGTAATTAGTCTAAACCTTAAACTAATACAAAACATGAATCTATTGACAATTATCTTTGAAAAATGGATTAGCATGAACATTACCACATTAAAAAACAAGTTTATAAGTTCAAAAACAACTTAGGGTAATGTTCCTAGTCCATTTCTAGCCAAAAACCTCGAAAATATGCTGTCTGGGGGTCCAACTCGTCGAGTGCATGAACCAACTCGGCGAGTTGGATCGAATTGATCACATTTTAGGCATGGACTCGCTGAGTCTCCTGATGGACTCGCCGAGTCTGATGATCAGACAAAAACAAATTCATTTTTTCAGCTTCTATTGCAGGTATAACAAGAAAACAAGCCTAGACTCTGATACCACTGTTTGGTTATGAGCATTCTAACACTGCTAAGTGTACATGCAACCCAAAAGACCTTGGATCTATGTTTTCTCTATTATACATGAAAATATGAACATCCAAGGTATTATCCTAATCTAACATACAAAACTATCAATATAACAAGATAGAATACATACCTCTTTGATGTAGAATGTCTTCATGAAGCTTGAGTGCCTAGTGCCCCAAGTGTGACACCTCAAATGGTTCACACAACACCAAATACACTTGGAATAACTTGAGAGAATTCTACACTTCATGAAATCGGCTAGCCCTCTCTAGAATAATACTAGTGCCGATTTTGTCAAGAATAATATCTTTATATAGTGTTACAATTAGGGCAAACCCCAATTGTCATGACTTTCCATTTCCTTGGATCCATGGGTTCAAATACACCATGGAGCATCATATGGGTTTTGGCCCAACTAGATAATCCATGGAGCATTAGCCCACTATACAAGTATGGATGATTTACACAATCAACCCATATATTTAATTAGTCTTCTTTTGATCACTTAATTAATCCTAGATTTATTCTTGATCAATACTAATTAAATAATCTTATTATTCTTATTATTAATATACTAGAACTTATAATATATTAATAACCATAAGTGTCTTATTTCTCTCATTTTAGTCTATCCAGGTGCATGATGCCATGCAACCCAAATGGACCATGCCGGGTCGGGTCAAGTCTTACCAATTATAGTTATGGACTTAGACATTAATCCAACAACTTCTATATTCAAACACCCATAGTTCTTTTTCTCTGCATTCCAACATATGATTGTTATTTTTAGAGTTTTCATTAGTCTTTAAGCAAATTAAATGTTAAAATTAATTTTTTTTTAATTTATTGGAATTACAATACGATCAACTCTTGAGCTTCATATATAAACCGACCAGGTCTTGTTTAGCTATAGGAGTAGTAACGGCCACGTGTCTCTATTCACATTAAAATAGTGTTATTCACTTAATTGGTAACTATAAAGAGGATAAAACAAGTTTATACCATTAGTTTTTTGGGACTTTTTGAATGAACTTGTCCAATATGTTTGGTTCGAAAGCACAAACACAAAATGTGTTTTGCACCTCTGACTTTAACTGCATCTGGATTTATACAAAAGTCCACCTTATAAAGAGCGGACAGAATATTACTTTGTTCCACAGTTTCACCGTGAGGATTTCTGAAACATCTAATTTCATAAGTATTTTGTCAACAACATTCATCTGCTGTGCAACCTGTAGATGGCTGCATTAAAAGAAAAAAAAATTATTAGGGTCAAAATAGATATCAAAATAATAATGTATAATTAGTAGAAAGACAATTTGATGTCAATTACAACAGCTAAAAGAAACGATTCTTTTATCTCCTCAAATGTCGGGATAAAAGCTAAAAGCTTCAACACCACCAAAAAAAATGAGTAGTTCATAAATAATTAAATGCTAGATGTATAATGTACTGTAAGAGCCCGGATTTCTAGGTATCTTTTATTCGCATATATTTTTGGTGTTTTGTGAGGGGACTCGACAAGTTGGAGCTCGAACTCGCCAAGTAGGGTCGCGGTTCTGGACGCAGGTTCGCGCCTAGACTCGGCGAGTCCAAGGGATGGACTCAGCGAGTCCGCGTTGTTTGATGAAACCCTAATTTTCCGGTCCTAAGCTCTATTTAAAGGATCTTATGGCCCTTCATTGCGGTCACCTTGATCCTTAAGAGCACCAAAGCAGCTGAGAGCTCCTGTGAGTGAGATAAGAGGCTATTGTTCACCAAATTTGTGTGTTTTTGCAAGAAACGAAGGGGGTAAGTCAAGCTAGAAGAGTTAGGAGATTGGATCTACTTCCATTTCGCCAAGGGAAGCTTCTTGAGGTATCTTTCAGAGCTTATTTCCGTTTATGTTGATATGGTCAAATCTAGGGTTTCTTCTTGCCTTATTTGCCTTGTAATTGAAGTGTGAGAGGTCTCATGGAGATATGGTACCTAGATCTGGACCTTAGCAGGTCCAGAAAGTCCCAAATGATATGCTTTTTGTCCTTCCTTTTGGGTTGGAGGCTAGGGTTGCCATATTAGTGGTCATTTCTCCAAAAAGAACCTTGTAAGTGTTGCATGGTGGCCAAGACTGTGACTTTACGTGATAAATGAACTTAGGAGGGCCAGATCTATGAGTTTATGGAGCGGATCTTACCTCAGAAGCAAGTTTGAGTCGATGCATGGCATGGACTCGCCGAGTCCAAAGAACAGACTCGGCGAGTAGCATGAAGATTGTCCTAAACCACTTAGTGAGTGGTCCTGCCGTGTTATGGTTGACTCAGTGAGTCACAGGGAGTTAGAGAGGGATTGACAGGTGGACTGAGTCGAGCTGGAACTCACCGAGTTATCCTTGCGACTCGGCGAGTTGAGCCGCGGTGGCCCTGCGATTCATGACCAGGTGGAACTCGTCGAGTCAGGGGAGTACTCGACGTGTCAAAGGGGAAATCCTTGTGAGTTAGTGAAACGCGTAGACTCGCCGGGTCGCTCTAGTGCACTTGCCGAGTCCGGTCAAATTGACCATTGACTGTTGACCAGGGTTGACCAGTGTTAACTTGATAGGGATGGTCAACCTTAGTGGTACAAGTATTAATTAGAGATATATGATGTTATAGGAGGATTATATCTCGGGGGTTTGAGCACGAGTAATTTCCAGGGTTCGCGAGTTATCGAGATATACGAGGTGAGTCTTCTCACTATACTGTACCCTGAAGGGTTTGACTGTGTAACCGGAAGGTCGAATATGATATGAGATATATGCATTATGTGTGATAAGTTAATTGTTATATGTGCCATGTATGATATGCTTGAAATGGGCCGGAAGACATTATGTTATGGTCCGAAGGCGTTGTAAAATGGACCGTAAGGTTGACGTGGGTAGGACTGGAAGGTTTACCCAGTCGGGACGGAAGTCCCCTGAGACACATGGACCGGAAGGTTAGGGCCTGGAAAGGCGTATGTGCGTAGGTTGTATTTTGGGGAAATCACTAAGCAATTATGCTTACAGTTGTTGTGTTATGTGTTTTAGGTACTAGCGAGGACCGTGGGAAGGCGCCGGCGTGATCGTACACACACTCGGGGGAAACTATTTTTGTGATCTTTGTTATGTAATCGGTCGTGACAATATTGTTTACATTGGAACCTAAACTATTACTCGATGTTTTTGATGTTTGTAAAAATGAAAAATTGGTTTTAAAATTTACATCGCTACAAGTTGGTATCAGAGCCTTGGTTTGAGGGATTCGGGTACACCTTCGGGCGTAACTGAACTCAAACCGGGGATTTGAGAAAAAAATTTAATTAATAAATCAATAAAATTTGATAAGTGATTTTTGAAACAACCAAAGAAGAAGGAGTGTGTACGGTCAGCCAGCGCACGAACGGTAAAATCCCCAAAATACTCTTACAATATGTGTTATGAGATATGATATGATATGATACACATGCTAGTAGACTAGGTATTCATATTAGGACTAGAGTGGCCTGATTTTGTGATGCCTTAGTCTAGGAAAACCTGCTTCTATGAAGTGCTTTGAGAGCGAGTGGGTATCTAGTGCATGGAAAGAATAGAGTACTCAGGATTCGGGGCTTGGGGAGGAGGACTTGGGGTGAATACTGACGCGGTGTAGTTGGTAGTATTGGGCCCGTACTACTAAAGACACCGGGTCAGTGGGCAACCCAAGTAAGAATCCCTGAGTATCGGAGATTGAGTAGGATTGCGTTATCAAGTGCGATTATGCTCGATAGATTCTCTGATATTTTTATGTTGTATTTCAAAGACATCATGCTTGGACCACGCCACAGACTTGGTACGAGTAGTGTGACTGACGAGGAGCTTCGTCAGATGATTCATGAGGCGGTAGTTGCAGCGATCCGGGCTGAGATTCCGGAGATGTTTGGGTCTATTAAGACCATGCTGATGGAGACATTTGATGAGCGGTACGCTGCATTGACTGAGGCTGCAGCCGCTGCAGCTACCGCAGCTGTGGCCGCTGCCAGACCACAGGGAGGTGACTCATTGCTGTTCCGGGAGTTCAGCAACACGAAGCCACCTGAGTTTGACGGGATGCAGGATCTGATCGCTGCGATGAGATGGATTGCTGATATCGAGGGATGCTTCTACACTTGTTCATGTCCGGAGCATCTGAGGGTACGGTTCGCCTTGAACCAGCTCCGCCTGGGAGCAAAGGATTGGTGGAAGTTCGTGACGACGAACTTCACTCTGGCAGAGGTTTCAGCTATGACTTGGGAGAGGTTTACTGCTATGTTCAGAGACGAGTACATTCCCCAGGTGGAGAGGGAACGGTTGGTTCAGGAGTTCTTGACCCTCAAGCAGGGTAATGATTCTGTCACGGTGATCACGCGGAAGTTTCATGAGAGGGCGATGTTCTGCCCCGAGCAGGTGTCCACGGAGCAGGCTCGGATGAGTTGGTATTTGGGAGTGCTGAGGAGGGATATCCGGGAGTTCGTATCGAACTCGTCATATCAGACTTTTGCTGAGCTTCAGGCGAATGCCAGGAAGCGTGAGATCGAGTTGGAGACCCAGGCCAGGGAGGAGACCGAGTCTCAACGGGTGGATCGGCGGCCGACTCAGTCTCAGCCGGCAGCCAAGCGGACCAAGTCCCCCGATTCGAGATCCAGAGGTCAGAAGGGCCGCACTTACGGAAAGTGCGGCAAGGATCACGAGGGAGCATGTCGATCGGGTGCTTGCTACATGTGTGGCAAGGAGGGGCACAGTGTCAGGGATTGCCCCAAGGGATTCATGGTTTGCTTTCATTGCAACCAGACCAGCCATCGGAAGGCCGAGTGCCCCCAGCTTCGCCATGGATCTACGCCTGCTGCCAGGGTTACCGAGATTCGGCCAGTGAAGGCCGAGGCTCCGAAGGCTCGTGGGAGAGCTTTCTAGTTGACTGTGGAGGAGGTCCGCGCGGCGCCCGATGTCGTAGCCAGTATGTATTCTTTCATGTATTTACCTTTATACTAAGATATTATGCTTATATTATGATATGCGTAGGTACTTTTATTGTGAATTATGTGCCTGCTTTGGTATTATTTGACTCGGGTACGAGTCGGTCTTTTGTATTGTTGGCTTTTAGCCAGCACATCGGTATTGATCGGGAGGTGATGAGTCGACCCCTGCGAGTTTCTATAGCAAGTGAGAAAGCGGTATACGCCACTGAGGTGATTCGATGATGCGTGCTCGAGATTTTTGGGGTCGAGTTCCCTATAGACTTGGTTCCTATAGCTATGGGGGATGTCTGCGTTATCGTGGGCATGGACTGGTTGAGTAAGTTTGGAGCAGTCATTGACTGCGAGAGACAGCTGGTGACGATTCGAGACCCTAGTGGGGGAGTGTTTACGGTTTATGGCGAAGGGACCCGGTGTGGGTCGGCGTTTTTTTCGGCTGCCAGGGCAAGGCAGAGTTTGGAGCAGGGCTGCAATGGATTCATAGCCTACGTGATGGATACTCGAGTGGCCGGGGGCAGGCCCAATTTGATTGATGACGTTCCTGTTGTATGCGAGTTTTCGGATGTGTTCCCCGAAGAGTTACCGGGTGTGCCTCCGGAGAGGCAAGTGGAGTTTCGTATCGATTTGGTTCCGGGAGCGGCGCCCATCGCCAAAGTGCCTTATCGTCTCGATCCACCGGATATGTAGGAGTTATCCTCGCAGCTTCATGAGCTGTTGGGAAAGGGATTCATTCGACCGAGGAGCTCAGCTTGGGGAGCGCCGATTTTGTTCGTCAAGAAAAAGGATGGTTCACACTGGATGTGTATCGATTACCGGGAGTTGAACAAGTTGACGGTTAAGAACCGGTATCCGTTACCTAGGATCGACAATCTGTTCGATCAGTTGCAGGTGGCATCTTGGTTCTCCAAGATAGACTTGAGGTCGGGGTATCATCAGATGAGGGTTCGAGAGGAAGATATCCAGAAGACTGCTTTCATAACTCGTTATGGACATTATGAATTTGTGGTGATGCCTTTTGGGCTCACCAATGCCCCGGTTACGTTCATGGATCTTATGAACCGGGTGTGCCGGACGATGCTGGATCGGTCGGTGATCGTATTCATCGATGATATTTTGGTGTATTCGAGGTCTAGGGATCAGCATGAGGAACATTTGAGGGGGATTCTTGGGGTATTGAGATCGGAGAGGCTGTATGCCAAATTCTCCAAGTGTGAATTCTGGTTACGAGAGGTCCAGTTCCTCGGGCATCTTGTTTACTAGAAAGGGATATTGGTCGACCCGGTCAAGATTGAGTCGGTATTGAGGTGGGAGGTGCCGAGATCGCCCACTGAGATCAGGAGTTTTCTGGGTTTGGCTGGATATTATCGCAGGTTTATCAAGGATTTCTCCAAGATTGCGGTGCCACTTACTAGGATGACCCGGAAGGGTGCTGTGTTTTCATGGGGACCGGAGCAGAAGTCATCATTTGAGACGCTTCGTCAGAAATTGTGCGAGGCTCCGGTGCTCGCACTTCCGGAAGGGATGGAGGATTTCGTGGTGTACTGTGATGCATCTATATCGGGTTTGGGGGCGGTGCTTATGCAGAGGGGTCATGTGATAGCGTATGCTTCGAGGCAGTTGAAGCCTCATGAGTCGAGATATCCCACCCACGACCTGGAATTCGGGGCTGTGGTGTTTGCCCTCAAGATCTGGCGGCATTATCTTTATGGGGCTCGGTGTACCATCTACACGGACCACAAGAGCCTGAAGTACTTGATGGATCAGCCAAATCTGAATATGCGACAGAGGAGGTGGTTGGATGTGGTGAAGGATTACAATTGTGAGATCCTGTACCACCCAGGCAAGGCTAATGTGGTAGCCGATGCGTTGAGCCGTAGGACGGAAAGCGCCCCGATCCGAGATATTTGTTTGAGGTTGACGGTAATGACCCTAATTTTGGATATTATTCGAGGAGCTGAGGTTGAGGCTGTGAAACCAGAAAACTAGAAGAGGGAGCGGGTTGTAGGTCAGGTATCAGGATTCGTCACGGATGGCCGAGGGCTTATGACTTTTCAGGTTCGGATTTGGGTACCGTTTGTGGGTGGTGCGCGTGCTATTTTGATGGAGGAAGCGCATCGATCGAAACTCAATTCATCTTGGGGCTACGAAAATGTATTTGGACCTAAGAAAGGAGTATTAGTGGCCCTGTGTGAAAAGGGATGTTGCATGGTTTGTTGAGAGATGCTTGACTTGTCGGCAGGTCAAGGACGAGCACCAGCGACCACACGGTAAATTGCAGCCGCTAGATATTCCCGAATGGAAGTGGGAACAGATTGCCATGGATTTTATCACCAAATTGTCGCGGACTGCGAGGGGAGTCGATGCGATTTGGGTGATCATAGATAGATTGATGAAGAGCGCTCATTTTCTGGCCATCAGCGAGAGCTCTTCTGCGGAGAAGTTGGCGGAATTATACGTGAGGGAGGTGGTATCGCGACATGAGGTGCCGGTCTCGATTGTTTCTGATCGTGATGTGCGTTTCACTTTCAGGTTCTGGAAGAAGTTCCATGAGGAATTGGGTACTAGACTGCATTTTAGTACCGCATATCATCCCCAGACAGACGGTCAAAGTGAGCGGACGATTCAGATGCTTGAGGATATGCTCCGAGCATGCGTTTTGGATTTCGGAGGGAGCTGGGACACCTATCTACCTTTAGCAGAGTTTTCGTATAACAACAGCCATCATTCGAGCATTGGTATACCACCCTTTGAGCTGTTGTATGGACGGAGGTGTCGCACCACCATCTGCTGGGGTGAGGTGGGGCAGCGGGTGATGGGTAGCACGGAGATCGTACTCCAGACGACCAAGCAGATTCAGCAGGTCTGGCAGAGGTTGTTGACTACTCAGAGCCGACAGAAGAGTTATACAGACAGACGTCGGTTCGAGCTTGAGTTTCAGGTCGGCGATCTTGTACTCCTGAAGGTCTCTCCTTGGAAAGGAGTGATTCGATTCAGGAAGAGGGGCAAGTTGGGGCCCCGATACATTGGTCCTTTCCGTGTGATCGCGAGGGTAGGCCGGGTAGCCTACCGTTTGGATTTGCCAGCAGATTTGGGGCAGATTCACGACACTTTTCATGTGTCGCAGATGAGGAAGTGTATAGCCGACGAATTGGCAATAGTTCCATTAGAGGATATTCAGGTAGATGCGAGCCTGAATTATGCCGAGAGACCAGTGGCCATCAGAGATCGGAAGATCAAGGTTTTGAGGAACAAGGAGGTACCCCTGGTGTTGGTCCAGTGGCAGCATCGGAAGGGTTCAGAGATGACCTGGGAGTCGGAGCGTGAGATGCACGAGCAGCATCCGGAGCTATTTGCAGAGCGAGACTTCGAGGGCGAAGTCTAGTTCTAGTGGGGGAGAATTGTAACAGCCCGGATTTCCAGGTATCTTTTATTCGCATATATTTTTGGTGTTTTATGAGGGGACTCGGCGAGTTGGAGCTCGAACTCGCCGAGTAGGGTCGCGGTTCTGGACGTGGGTTCACGCCTGGACTCGGCGAGTCCGTGCTATTTGATGAAACCCTAATTTTCCGGTCCTAAGCTCTATTTAAAGGATCTTATGGCCCTTCATTGCGGCCACCTTGATCCTTAAGAGCACCAAAGCAGCTGAGAGCTCCTGTGAGTGAGATAAGAGGCTATTGTTCACCAAATTTGTGTGTTTTTGCAAGAAAGGAAGGGGGAAAGTCAAGCTAGAAGAGTTGGGAGCTTGGATCTACTTCCATTTCGCCAAGGGAAGCTTCTTGAGGTATCTTTCAGAGCTTATTTACGTGTTTATGTTGATATGGTCAAATCTAGGGTTTCTTCTTGCCTTATTTGCCTTGTAATTGAAGTGTGAGAGGTCCCATGGAGATATGGTACCTAGATCTGGACCTTAGCAGGTCCAGAAAGTCACAAATGATATGCTTTTTGTCCTTCCTTTTGGGTTGGAGGCTAGGGTTGCCATATTAGTGGTCATTTCTTCAAAAAGAACCTTGTAAGTGTTGCATGGTGGGCAAGACTGTGACTTTACGTGATAAATGAGCTTAGGAGGGCCAGATCTATGAGTTTATGGAGCGGATTTGACCTCAGAAGCAAGTTTGAGTCGCTGCATGGCATGGACTCGCCGAGTCCAAATAACAGACTCGGCGAGTAGCATGAAGATTGTCCTTAACCACTTAGTGAGTGGTCCTGCCGAGTTATGGTTGACTCAGTGAGTCACGGGGAGTTAGAGAGGGATTGAAAGGTGGACTGGGTCGAGCTGGAACTCGCTGAGTTGTCCTTGCGACTCGGCGAGTTGAGTCGCGGTGGCCCTGCGATTCATGACCAGGTGGAACTCATCGAGTCAGGGGAGTACTCGACGTGTCAAAGGGGAAATCCTTGCGAGTTAGTGAAAACACGTAGACTCGCCAAGTCGCTCTAGTGCACTCGCTGAGTCCAGTCAAATTGACCATTGACTGTTGACCAGAGTTTACCAGTGTTGACTTGATAGGGATGGTCAACCTTAGTGGTACAAGTATTAATTAGAGATATATGATGTTATAGGAGGATTATAGCTTGGGGGTTCGAGCACGAGTAATTTCCAGGGTTCGCGAGTTATCGAGATATACGAGGTGAGTCTTGTCACTATACTGTACCCGGAAGGGTTTGACTGTGTGACCGGAAGGTCGAATATGATATGAGATATATGCATTATGTGTGATAAGTTAATCGTTATATGTGCCATGTATGATATGCTTGAAATGGGCCGGAAGACATTATGTTATGGTCCAGAAGGCGTTGTAAAATGGACCGTAAGGTTGACGTGGGTAGGACCGGAAGGTTTACCCAATCGGGACAGAAGTCCCCTGAGACACATGGACCGGAAGGTCAGTGCCTGGAAAGGCGTATGTGCGTAGGTTGTATTTTGGGGAACTCACTAAGCAATTATGCTTACAGTTGTTGTGTTATGTGTTTCAGGTACTAGCGAGGACCGTGGGAAGGCGCCGGCGTGATCGTACACACACTCGGGGGAAACTATTTTTGTGATCTTTGTTATGTAATCGGTCGTGACAATATTGTTTACATTGGAACCTAAACTATTAGTCGATGTTTTTGATGTTTGTAAAAATGAAAAATTGGTTTTAAAATTTACGTCATTACATGTACAAATCGAAATAAATAAATAACTTACAATTGTTTGTGGGGGGTTTCCTATAAACCACATATTGTCCCATAAAAGCAAGCTTTTACATTTTTTTCTTCTAAAAAGAAATTTATTTAAATAAGTTTTCAATAAAAGAATTATTAATATTTAAATTCGATGGGTCATACCTTTTTTTGTTACCGGATCCATGGTGGTGAAAATTTGATCCTGACAACACACACCGACGCCGGTTAACTTAATGAAGAGTGAACTCTTCCTAGAGTTGGAGAACCAGGAGATGATTGGTTTAGACTGTTGGCTTAATCTTTCGCGCCCTCGTCTCTCGTGCAATGAATCAATTTTTTATTTAACTTTCACAATTCTTTTAAAGATTGATTCTCGGTCAATTTTTTGAGCCCTTTTCACCTCATATTGCAGTCGGGCTAAATTAGCTTACAAAATTGATAACATTAAAAAGTTATTTTTCCAACATTTTCTAATTTAAAATTGTACGTATACAATTAAACCTAGATTTTAGCTTCACTCGTTGAGGCTCTCTTGTTCAACAAATCAAGTATCAATCCGTCCCTATCTAATTTCATTTTGTTTCCAACTTCCTGTTTTAGGTAGTGGGCTTCATCTTTATCTTGTAGGGTTGAATAAAATTTAGAACTACATGAAACACACATATCCACATTTAAAAACATAATCAAATAAGAAAATTTTCAAAAAGGGTAAAATGGGAAACATTAATAGATATTTAAAAGAAAGACGTTCAAACATATTGAGTAATGAATACCATAGTTTTGTACCAGAGGATAGTGTTTCTGGGGTATTTTGAAACCCAAATTACACTTTCAAGAGTTATCATTAGGGCTGGCAATTCTCGACATGACACGCAATACGACACGAAACAAATGGGTTTGGGTTGAGTTTTTCAACCCGTCAACCCGCTAACCCGCAAACCCGTTTATTAAACAGGTTATATATGGGTTTCTCAAAAAATTAATGGGTTAACCCGCCAACCCGTTTATATTCTTAATAAAAAAATTATTTTATTTTTAAATGTATTTATGTATCAACTATTAATATTTAATAAGTATTATATAATATATACCACTGATTCATAGATCATTTGACTGTTTTGACATTTTGACTCGTAGTGGATGGTCTAAGGTCGTAAGTCGTAACCTGTAAGGCTAAGTCTGCAGCATGTTTCTATAAATGCTTTTATTTTTCATTTGGATGTTTAATACTTAAATGTCTAAAATTTTGGACCCACGAACCCACCAAACTGTGAGCCGGTATAAATAAATGGGTTGGCGGGTCATATGTGGGTTTATGTTCCAAACCCACCAACCCGTGACCTGTATATTTAAATGGGTCGTATTTGGGTTGGCATATTTTGACCCGCGAACCCGCGACACGCCAACCTCGAACACGCCACGATTTTCAGGCCTAGCCATCATTTGGCTTTTGGAATTCTCTTTCTTCTTCTCGTGGATATCAAACATGGTGAAACAAAGGTAGGTCATGGCAGGACCAACGATGAATAGCAGAAATTAAGGTTTAATGTAATTGAATGAAATAGATTGATAGCTAATCACAATCAAATGCACATTTGCTAAATCTCTGTGTAATATCAATCTGCATAATTATTGTAGAAGAAGTAATAAGGATAAATTGGGAAAATGGCTAAAAACGAGAAAGTAACAAATAGGGAGGAATGAGTTCGAATATGCATTTAACCCTTCACCGTGCCCCTAATTGATTTCGAAAGTTTCCAGACAGAGATAAGGTAATGGAGATCAACGACAAGGTATCAGGCAAACCACATTTGAGTACGTAGATTTTATCCTAATACTGAAAATTTAAGACTTTTACTCGATTTCACTTGTCGTTGTTGTATTTTCTTCATTTCAAATGGAAGGGAGTTCATTTTTAGGGAAGAAAAGCTAAGCATTGCTGAAAGGATCATGTTTACAGATATTGAAAAACAAAATAGAATGCAAAATTAGAGCAAAGGTTGCAATGATGTGATTGGATATTGAGTTTTGATTTAGTTCACCTCCTCTTCTTTCTTCTTTGTCTTCGTCTTCATCGCTGTTGTTGACATCTCCGATCAAACAGCTCATCAAGCGATCTTTTCCATCAGAAAGCAAATCTTGTATTTGCTGAAACCTTGAAAAGGGGATTTTATTCTCGAAAATGGGTCTGTGTGATTGCTAGTAATAAATCTTAAAATTAATACAGAAAAGGGAAAATGACCTTTAAGGGTAATAAAGTATTCGTCTTGTATTCATTAGGTCCCTTATTTTTTTTTGTCTTTATTATACCATTGAATTTATAATTCCTACTCACTAAAGCTACTACGACCGGTTGTTGTAGGTTACTGCTTATGTGGATATTACGTGGCATTATGTGGCATACCCTTGGCATATTAAATGCAAGTCATCCCTATTAAGCTACATCATTCTCATCAATTGTACCCTAGATCAACATGGATGCTTCTTCTTCTTCTTCTATCTCTTCCAAACGAAATGTTGAATTTCAACCTGAAAATCCTTGTTATTGCGGGTTACCATCTCGCGTACGAACTTCACGAACTAAAGACAATCCAGGAAAAAAATTCAGATTGTGCCCAAACTCCATGGTAAAATCAAATGTTTTTATGTTTTTGGTTTAATGTTCTTTCTTTGTTCTTTCTTTAACCAATTTGTTACTTTTTTTCAAGAATGAAGGACCAAAATGCAAGTTCTGGGAATGGTTGGAGCCTGAAACCCATGATAATGAAGTCAGTTCTAGGAAGGACAAAAAAGAATTGTGCAATTTAACCCTTAAAATTTGTACATTGGAAAACCAGATCAGCATATGTAAAATGAAGATGGAACAGGAAAATTTGGTTGTTAGACAAGAGTTTGAAAAAATCAAATGGAAGCAATTCACTCATAAAGTTCTAATGATTGCGTTATTTCTGTTGTTTCTGTTTAAGAAGTAGTTATTGATGTATTAAGACTAAATGTTTTTTACTAATTAAGTTGTATTCAAAGACAATGTTGTATTTTGTTTGATGTATTAAGCGTAAATCTTTTTGAGTAATAACAGTTTGATGTTTTGAGTGGTTTCAAAGAAATATTAATGTGTCAATGTGATCCAAGTTATTAAATTGTACATGATGCAGGGGTAAAATGGTCCAGATTAAGTATAACAGAAATCAATTGTTAATGTCTTAATGTGATCCAAGGGTAAAATGGTCCTGATTAACCACAACAAAATTAAACATTTCTTAATGTTTTAAGACTAAATGTTTTTTACTAATGATAGTTTGATATTTTGAGTGATTACAAAGACATATTAGTGTGTTTAATAGGTTAGTGAATTGGACATTATGCAAGGGTAAAATGGTCCATATTAACCACAACAACAACATCAAACATTTCTTAATGTATTAACACTAAATTTTCTTTATTAATGATAGTTAGTTTGATGTTTTGAGTGGTTTCAAAATGTGTTTAATTGGTTAGTGTATTGACACGATACAAGGATAAAATTGTCCATCAAACATTTCTTAATGTATTAACACTAAATCTTCTTTATTGATGATAGTTAGTTTGATGTTTTGAGTGGTTTCAAAATGTGTTTAACTGGTTAGTGTATTAGACATGATACAGGGGTAAAATGGTCCATATTAAGTATAACACCCAAGAATATAATATAGATAGAAGACAAACTTGTAAGATTCCATTAGCATGTGCACCATTACAAAAGTTGTGCCCATATTTATCCTAATATGTCAAAAGATGTGCCATGACTAAAAGTATTCCCAATTACATAATTAAAAGAATAAAAGTTTGTCTTCACAAAAATATTAAAACATAAATTCAATCCAACACCAGTGGGTGGTGATCAATGCTTCCTTCTTTCTTCAAAACGTTCCTCCTCAACCCAATCTTGGTAATTCTTTCTGAGTATTTTCGTGTTCTCTTCCCAGTTGCAACAGGTTGAGCGGGGACATCATTAACAGGATCATATACATGAACATCAACATGTTGAGCAGGGACATCATTAACAAGATCATCTACATGAACATCAACATGTAGAGCAGGATCATGTACTTGAACATCATCATCTGGTTGTGCATGAGCTTCTACTTGAATTGGATGTACTTGAACTGGTTCCACAGTACCTGCTATACAAAGGTGTAGTTAATGAGTTGGATGTTGTAGTATAATTACATTGTTTTAATAGCATACCTTTCTCTGTTTTACATTTATTAGCTTTCTTCTTTTTTGGCAGTGAAGTGGATGTTGCATCTTTTGGTCTTGTAGGACATGTTGATCTATTGTGGCCTGTTTTTCTACAAATGGTGCATCTCATAACTGCACCTGCTTTTGAGATAGTATGCTTTGTTTTCCCCTGGCTTTCCCTCTCAGATTGATCCATTTTCCTTTTAATGGTTGGCCTTCCTAGTAACCTTCTTTTTTGGGGAGGCAATGGCTTCATGTAGGTAACTTTAGGCCACATGGAACTACCATTAAGTGGATTAATAGTATGGTTTTAACAAGTCAAGAACATGGTTGTATGGAACCATGGTGCAACATAATCCTCTGCATTCCTGTTGAGGTATGAAATGGCTTCCACTACATGCACACATAGGATATCTGATACTTGCCAAGATCTACATCCATATGTGTTGATGTTAAGGTCCACATCATATCCATCATTTCCAATCCTAACCTCATATTGTTGTATCCTAGAAGTTATAACCCCCCAAAATCTGGCCACGAAAATAAGAAGTTCTATTAATCTTATAGATGAGACATATAATATTTATAAAATAGAAGTTATATCATACCTTTGTTGTTTCTTTAGCTTTGATATCTTCAACCTTATATATGGACATATTTTTAAATTACCCCAACTTTGTCCATATAGCAACATTTTATACATCCTCTCCATTGCATAATTTCTTATCTCTTCCAATATGGTTATAAGTAGCCTCTTCCTAGCAAGATCAATAACAGAGTTGAAACTTTCTGATATGCCATTCTCATAAGCATCACAAGCCCTGTCCACTTCAAAGAATGCCCTGCACCAATTTTTAGGGTCCCTTTCCATGAGGTGTTCATAAGCCAAAGGGGCAATTTTTTTATGGAATTCATTTTTGCCTCAAAATTGAGGTTGAGTAGTACTAGCAGCTGCTTCCCAAAACAACTTCCTATATTGTTCACCTTTGAATCTTTTCTTGAAGTTAGCATATATGTGCCTAGCACATTGTCTCTACTCTGGTGCTAGAACCCTTTCTTTGACAACCTCTATTAATCCCTGAAAGAAAGCATGAAATAGATGACATACCAACAACATTCAACTTAAACAAAACAAAACAGAAATATACCTTGTGTTGGTCTGATATGAGGGTCAATCCGTGACCAATTCCCTTTTCAATGTCATCCAGAAGAAGGTCAAGAAACCACTTCCATCTTTCCTAATTTTCAACTTCCACCACAACCCATGCAATAGGGAATGTGTGGTTTTTTTGCATCCATGCCCATAGCTACTACAGTTGGCCTCTACATATACCCTTTAAAAAACAACCATCTACCCCTATTACCCTCCTACATGCTGCAATCCAACCATCCTTCACACCCTTAAAACAAACATACATTTTAGAAAAGTAAGTGGTGGAATCAGGCATGACATTCACATCTATCTTTACTGTTGAACCAGGATTTGTCCTCATTATTTCTTCTCGATAACTCCATACTTTACCATAATGTTCTATCAAACTATCTCATCCAAAGCATATCTCCTATCATTTCTACATTGAGTGACACTAACAATCAAGTTAAACTTTGTACTCACTTTGGCTTTCATTTTCCTTATGCTCATTTTGGGGTTCTTCACAAGTTGATTCTTAAAATTCTTTCCAATCCATTTATATGTTACAATGGAACCAAGTTTGAAGACTCTTGAACAGTTATGGTCATCAACTAAGGACTTAATATGGAAAGACCTTTCACTACTGTTAGGTGCATTTCATGTACCCATTTTGTAGTTTTAATCCATAAAAGTGCATAGCATTTAGGTTTAAACTCATGCATTTTGCATGTTTTTCGGGATTTTTCATGAGGCAATTTCATTTAAATACTTTTGTGATATTTCAGGGACTTTTGGAGGTAGGATCTTGTTGGAGGAGGTAAATAAAAGTTGCGGAGAAAATTTCAGGACTTGCGGAGCACCGAGGAGCAAGATATCAAAGAAAATAACATTTTGGCTTTACAGAGACTTACACGGCCGTGTAAATGCAAGCCTTGCGTTTACACGGGTTGTGTAAACGTAGATGTCTGCGCAGTATACATTTGCGTTTACACGGGCCGTGTAAATGACAGTGTTAATTTACGCGGGCCGTGTAAACATAAACGTGGGTTTTAAAGCAGTTTTTCACCTTTCTTATAGGGGGGAACCGACTTTTTACTTTAGGGGGTCGACTTTTGGAGTAGAGAAGGCGGATTTATTGAGGATTTTGAAGTTGATTAACACTTAGGAACATTTGATTTCATTTTGTAAGAACTTTAATTTCATTTCCTAGATTTGTGATCTTGTTCTAGTCATGAGTGACTAGAACCCTAGTTTCTCCAACTTCATGTCTTGACTTTTTAGTTGTGATTTCAATCATGTGATTTGATGTTTGCTTCTAATTCCTACCTAGTGAATTTGATTTTGTTTCAATTTAATGTTTGATTCTAATTGTGATTCTTATTGGCCATTTGAATTAGGGTTAGGTCATTCAAGTTATCAAATTGCAAAATCCGTAATTGTTTTGTGAATTGAACTAAGTAACAAACACTAAATTGATTTCCATTGAATGAATTTTGTGTAAATCTTATTCACATATTCTTACACTCCCAAGCTTGTGAGGAGTATTGGGTGTTATTGGGAACATTCACATAAATCTTATTGCAGCCTTTTGATTTCTATCTAAGAGCTTGTTTCGACATAAATTAGAAGGTTAGGTTATTTTCAAAGAGCTTGTTTTGAATTTGACAACTTGGTGAATGGGAAGTGTTAGAACGTGTTAACACTTTCAAGTACCAACTTAGGTGGAATTGAGTAGATATCATTTCATCCTTGGAATCACATTGTTAAATTTTCTTGCATAGAGTTGGAGTTCTCACAAATCCTGAATTTGTTTCATTTAATTGATCATTTACTTATTGCTTTATCCTCTTGTTTAAATCATTGCATACCAACCCCCCATTTATGTGACCATTATTGTACCTTCCGCAAAAAGGTATAAACATTTGTTCCGTGTCTCTGTGGATCGACCCTGCTTACCTTGTATTACATTTCTAGTACGAAGTAGTAGTGTTTAAGGAGTTATTTTACCCCTTTATTTGTTGGGTTTGACACGCTCAACAAATTGCCGTTGCTGCCGGGGATACGGTGTTACTAATTTTTTATGCCAAGCATTTTGTGAGCAGGTGATTTTAAAAAAAAAAAGTTAGGTAGAAGATAAGTTTTCAATTGAAGGAAGTGGCGAGAAGGTTAATGTGTTGTAAAGGCCAAACTACTTAGAACAAAGCACATTCAGGGGTCAAGTCGAGCCAACGACTTAAAACAAGGGCAGCTAACCAGGAGGCAATGCGGGGCTTTTTATTTTCCTTTCTGTTAAAACTTCTTAGTCTTTGGTAAATTTCAATTGTTTTTTAATGTCCCAAATGGTTTTGAACTTATTTTTTATGCCTAGAAAATGAATCTCCGGCTCCAAAAATACTTCACGGATAGCTTGGGGAGGATGAAGAGGAGGTTCTCACCATAATTGCAAGGCTCCAAGAACGATTTGGTAAATTCTTTCCATATCTTTAGTCGTTCATATTTTGCTTAAAAATTCAATTGGTATGCATCTGTGACTGTTTTGGACCCATTCCCAACCCAACTACCATCCTCCACCATCCGACTCTCAATAGGCTGGATATGCCCCTCTCCAAGCATCGAGGACGATGCTATATTTTAAGCTTGGGGAGGGGCATCCATCCATGCATTATCCCGTTGCATGTAAATTTTGTACATATTGCATTGCATTGCATTATTTTTCTTTGTCATTTTTTTTAACACATTTACAGTTTTCAAAAACCAAAAAGATTTTCTTTCTACTCTATTTTTATTATAATTTTTGCATTTTGCATCTAAATTTTTGCATTTTCATTTCAAAAATAAATAAATAAAAAAAATTTGATCCAATCCCAAGCAACCAAATCTTCTCAAAACAGTTGAGATGGTAAGTGAGTTGTGTGCCTTGATATTGGCTTGCTCTTTTTATTGAAAAATCTAAAAGCAAGTTAATCACACACGAACACACCTCCCGAAGCTACTTGTGCAAAACAGAAAATGAGAAGATTGTCAACCTTGGAGCATAACATCAGGTATGAGTCGATTCTTTGGGATATATCACTAGTCTTATGAGTAGTAATGCTCAATTGAACTTAAAATGCCAAATTCAAAAGTTCATAAAAGAATGCAAAATCTCAATGTCCCGCCTTCCAGCGCTCTTAAAAGTCCTTTATACTCATTCCCTTTTATATACCCTGCTTGAGGACATAACTTACAACTATACTTACGGGTCTTTGCATGTTAACATTTAGTCCCTCGAAAAATGTCTAGAATCCCTCACGGTAATAAACTGTGAGATGTCCCATAATAGAAAAGTCATGGACGAAAATATAAATAAATTGGCCAAATAAATAAATTAATAAGAGTGCTATGTGTTAACTTAGTTATTTGTATTTGTGCTATATAAAAAAAATATTTAAGAAAAAAAAACTGTATTATTAAGTTAATCTGTGACCTTTGGGATTCGAACAAGTAAACTCTGAGGGGTGTTTTACACCTAATCGCCTAAAGCTAAATTGTTTGGGACTGATTGAGTTGAAAATTCGTTACACGAGTTCCATAGAAAGTCATGAACTTGATAATAGCAAATAAAGCTAATCTGTGGCCTTTGAGGTTCGGGCAAGTAAACCCGAGGGATCCTTTTAAATCTAGCACACTAAGGTCATTTAATCTGGATGTGTTGGTTGGAAGCCTGTTACACGGATTTCAAAGATAGCCATGAGCTTTATTTGTAAACAAAATGTAATTAGGAAGTCTATATATAATTGTGTTTATAGTTTAATTGAATATTATGTTTAGGAAAAATACTTGGCTGTCAAAAGATTCCCTTGGACTTGGATTTGAATTTATGACATTGGACTGAATGTTAATTACTTTGACTGGTGTAAGTGGTTTGAAGTTTGTAACCAATCTGGATAAATATTAGGGAATTTTTAGAAAATATTTTTTAGAAAAAGATTGTTGTTGACCAACAAATAGATGGAATTGGGCATTGTTATATTTTATGAAACAAAGATGGTTGAGCATGTTTTGTCACATATAATTTCACGAGAGTAAGACCGTAATTTGTTCGAAGACTTGACTTGATGCTATTGAAAGGGAATAAGTGTTGTGATCTTTGATTCTGTTGAGTTGTACTAGGGAGTGGCCAAAGTTTTGTTTCTATTATCATATAATATTTTGAGACTAAAGCCAAGTTAACTCAAGGCATGACAGGTACATTCTCAACTATGGTACAAAACATGGTAATTGGGTTGGATCTTTTCATGTTTGTTTTGATTTCATGCATTAAGTTTCAAATAATTTTAACTTTGATTTCTTTTCTTTTCTTTTTATTTTATTTTCTCCGGTTTAAATTTTCTTGTTCTTTATTGAGGACAAGAAAGGTTTAAGCTTGGGGAGATTTGTTAGGTGCATTTCATGTACCCATTTTGTAGTTTTAATCCATAAAAGTGCATTGCATTTAGGTTTAAACTCATGCATTTTGCATGTTTTTTGGGATTTTTCATGAGGCAATTTCATTCAAATACTTTTGTGATATTTCAGGGACTTTTGGAGGTAGGATCTTGTTGGAGGAGGTAAATAAAAGTTGCGGACAAAATTTCGGGACTTGCGGAGCACCGAGGAGCAAGATATCAAAGCAAAGAACATTTTGGCTTTACAGAGATTTACACGGCCATGTAAATGCAAGCCTTGCGTTTACGCGGGCCGTGTAAACGTAGATTTCTGCGCAGTATACTTTTACGTTTACGTGGGCCGTGTAAATGACAGTGTTAATTTACGCAGGTCGTGTAAACGTAAACATGGGTTTTAAAGCAGTTTTTCACTATTCTTAAAGGGGGGAACCGACTTTTTACTTTGGGGGGTCGACTTTTGGAGTAGATAAGGCAAATTTATTGAGGATTTTGAAGTTGATTAACACTTGGGAACATTTGATTTCATTTTGTAATAAATTTAATTTCATTTTCTAGATTTGTGATCTTGTTCTAGTCATGAGTGACTAGAACCCTAGTTTCTCCAACTTCATGTCTTGACTTTTTAGTTGTGATTTCAATCATGTGATTTGATGTTTGCTTCTAATTCCTACCTAGTGAATTTGATTTTGTTTCAATTTAATGTTTGATTCTAATTGTGATTCTTATTGGCCATTTGAATTAGGGTTAGGTCATTCAAGTTATCAAATTGCAAAATCCGTAATTGTTTTGTGAATTGAACTAAGTAACAAACACTAAATTGATTTCCATTGAATGAATTTAGTGTAAATCTTATTCACATACTCTTACACTCCCAAGCTTGTGAGGAGTATTGGGTGTTATTGGGAACATTCACATAAATCTTATTGCAACCTTTTGATTTCTATCTAAGAGCTTGTTTAGACATAAATTAGAAAGTTAGGTTATTTCCAAAGAGCTTGTTTTGAATTTGACAACTTGGTGAATGGGAAGTGTTAGAACGTGTTAACACTTTCAAGTACCAACTTAGGTGGAATTAAGTAGATATCATTTCATCCTTGGAATCACATTGTTAAATTGTCTTGCATAGAGTTGGAGTTCTCACAAATCCTGAATTTGTTTCATTTAATTGATCATTTACTTATTGTTTTATCCTCTTGTTTAAATCATTGCATGCCAACCCCCCATTTATGTGACCATTATTGTACCTTCCGCAAAAATGTATAAACATTTGTTCTGTGTCTCTGTGGATCGACCCTGCTTACCTTGTATTACATTTCTAGTACGAAGTAGTATGGTTTAAGGAGTTATTTTACCCCTTTATTTGTTGGGTTTGACACACTCAACAACTACTCATCCAGGAAGCCCACAGTCTAAAAGGATAAGAGGGGTTCTTGTTATCTTTACAACATCTCACTAATAACCTCTGATTATCATTTTTCTCAAAATAAAGGTTGTACCCATTCTTCACTACATAGTTAGTCAAATAATTTTTCAATTCAATGGGGTTAGAGAATCTCATACCTAGAATTGGCACCATTTTGTCCCATTTCTGGTTCTCATTATGGACAGGGTACACTGGTTTGTCATCTCCATTCTTGGTTTCAACCTCATCAGTTTCAGGCTCATTATTTATATCCTTACATATACCTGACACCCGATGTAAGAATTCATCACTAATAGTCTTGTAAAGAGAAGGAATGTAATCATTTGCTTCAAGCTCATATGGAATATCATCAGAAAGTTATGAATCTTTATCATCATCCGGGTCTTCCTCAGAATAATGCCCTTCATCATCTTCCACTACTTCCATATCAGCCCAATCAAGTACAGGTTCATTATCGTGGTCTATATACACATTCATTCTTAGACCAACTTCATCACTATAACCCGTTTCAATAATCTCAAAGTAGTCAACATCATTCCTAATTCTCCTAATACCCTTTGCCAATGGTTCATTTCTAGTGCAATAATATACATTATCAGAACTGCCTTCAATCAACTTTGTAATGAACAAGTTAAACTCTTTGAGATCCATTGCACCAAAATCGACATCGCAGATTGAAACAACAACAGCGTTCAAGTACACTAATGGTTTTGGTGTGAATAAACCATTATAATGCATACAAACTGTTAAATACTTACATTGTTTGGAATCGGAGGCCATCTTCTTCACTATAACACTCGCATGCACCAGTTCTCTTCAATTTCCTAACCGTATGCTTCGATTGAACTTTTTCTTCAATTTAACGAACCCTAACTGCAAGGACAAAGGGGGTGAAAGAGAAACGCTAACTAAATATGCTCTAATTCCACGTAATATGACATGTCATCTCTAATTAAATGTAGTATCCGGTAAAACAGGTGATAACCGATCGCGATGGCTGTGGTGAGTAGTAATTATAAGTTCAATGGTATAATAAAGACAAAAAAAAAAAAGATAAGGGACCTAATGAATACAAGACGAATACTTTATTACCCTCAAAGTTCATTTAAAGAGAGTGTGGGAATGGACCGGTCAATTAGTTGAGGTTTCAACTTTCAAACCCAATCCACATATTTTTTACTATGACCAATGTTATTCTTTTATCTTCTTTAACTTTTTTTCTAATTGTGTCCAATGTTATTTTTATCTCCTTTTAACTTTTTTTTCTCTTTCTTTTAGAGTATTTGTGTTTTATAAAAAACTAGACGGTGATCATGGCTTCAACGAAGATTTTTTTTTTTCAAAATAGACCAAAAATATCAAGTTCATAATACAATAAAACTCAAGGTGGCAAACATAAAATACAAGGGACCAAAATTGTCAATTTCTTCAAACTTTTGTGACAAAATTATGAAACACAAAAAGTTCACGGAAGATGTTTTTTTTCAAAATGTACCAAAAGTGAAGGTCGCAAACATAAAATACAAGAGACCAAAAGTGTCAACTTCTTAAAACTTTTGTGGCGAATTTATGAAACATAAAAAGTTTGTCGGAGACTCTTTTTTTTTTCAAAATGGAGTACAAATTAGGGGTGTGCAAAAACCGCATAAACCGCCCACACCGCACTAAACCGCACCGCATAATACGGTTTAGAATTTCGTGGTGTAGTTTGCGGTTCATAATTTTGTCAAACCGCATTATGCGGTGCGGTTTGCGGTTTATAGTTACCAAACTGTGGTTCAAACCGCAACGCGTCGTGTGTGTGTGTGTGTATATATATATATATATATATATATATATATATATATATATATATATATATATATATATATACACCAAAGTTTCCAATCACCAAATACTTCATAGTGTCCAATAACTTTATTCTATATCAAGATGGTTAAATATGATAATTAAATACTTAAAAGACTATGATATCAAATTTCATAAGTCATAACAACTTAGCAAAACATTATGTGGTTTTTTTATCTGCGATATCAATGCGTTTTAAATGGTATGCAATATAATTAATAAAATTTGAAAGTGTTTAAATGTACTTAATAACAACCAAAGTTATAAATTAAAACAACTTATCAAACCGCACATAAACCGCCCAAACTGCCCATATGAAACCGCTCCACATAATGCGGTTTAGAGCTTTTGTGGTGCGGTTTCCAAAAAACTCAAATCGCATGTGCGGTGCGGTTTGCGGTTTCAACTCTAAACCGCACCAAACCGTACCGCAAACACCCCTAGTACAAATGTCAACTTCTTAAAACTTTTATGGCTTAACTATGAAACATAAAAGGTTCCTATTGCTAATCATTTCCAAAATGGACCAATTGTCAACTTCTTAAAACTTTTGTGGCTAAACTATGAAACATAAAAGGTTTCTATTCCTACGTCTGTTATGATATATATATATATATATATATATATATATATATATATATATATATATATATATATATATATATATATATATATATATATATATATATAATGTTTGTGTATTAAAAAAATACAATTTATTTAATTTTGAAAATACATTGAAAAAAAATGGAGCGCTAAGAGTGTTACCACTCCATATGAAATGCTAAGAAAATGTGTTATCGAGGTGGCACAAAAAAAAAAATTGACATGTCAGTCAAAATAATGATGTGGCAATGTGTTAGGAATGTTACCACTCCCTATTGCTTTATAGTATATATATTTTTAAATATTTATTCTTTCTCCTTTCGTTATTTGAGGAAACGATAGTGGCGTCGTCATGCAAATGTCCCTCCCCCATACACCCACATTCGTTAATTTGTAAAACTTTGGTTATTTTGTCTTATATATTAGTATTATGAAAATTCAAATGCTGTAAATTTTTATTTGTTTATTAATGGATGCTACATAAAAATCTTAAGAAATATTTTTTTTCTATGCTAAGTAAAAAAAGTTAAAATATGATATGTTGTAATACACAGATAGTTGAAAGGATTTTTTTATGTTTGTTGCATCAATACCTTCAAATTAAGACCTTAAAATAGATTCAACACCATAAACATCTAAGCAATAACGGATCAAATAGTTTAAAGTAAATGGATAACATAAGGCCTTATATATCAACGTTGCCATTTTGTTTTAAAGGGTTCCTAACATTTTGTGTGTGTGTGTGTTTTCGAGGTTTTCTAGGGATATAAACTTCATTTTTACCTGCTATTTTAGACCCTTAACCATTGTAGAAGGTTGTAATGTCACTTAAGCACAAATTTAGTACATTAGGATCCTATGTGTACGCCTAGTCAAGTTATGTGCGCTTTGAAAAATGAAAGAAAGTTAGCGAAGATGAATTTAGCGAAGTCAAACCACTAATTACTAGAGATGGTTATCGGTGCGGGTCAAAATGAACTTTCGAACGAACCCTTTGAATTTTGCGGTCAAACACATATAACCCGACCAATATTATGAAATTTTTCGGCCAAACCCTTCGGTCTTCCATTGTTCTAGCTGTTAGGTGCATAAAGTGCACATTTTTGTATGTTTATTTCATGTTTAATTCAAGCATTACATAGCATTTATTTTAACTTTGCATGTAGTTTATATTTCTGGGATACTTTCAATGATCTATATACTTTTTATCATTTTTTGTGGATGTTTCAGGGTGATTCAAGAACTGGAGCATGCTTAGGAAGTTCAAGGGAGGCTCTCTGCAAAATTTTAAAAAAAATTAGGGTAAAATCGAAGGAAACTCGGAATTTAGATGTGGAATTCAATCAAAGATTCCACGGTCGTGGAATGGAGCTCTCATCAGAACCTTTTCTCATTCCGAGGGCATGGAATCTCAAGGATTACCATTCTGAGGCCGTAGCATCAAGTCCGACATTTTTTTTTGTGATTTTCAACTTCCGATTAAAAGAGTCTCATCGCTAGAGCTTTCTTGTGGAATCTATTCAATCTAGCTTCTCAAAGATCCAACACACACACACATACACACACACACACACACACACACACACATATATATATATATATATATATATATATATATATATATATATATATATATGTTTAACTACACGGCACTTGCCTTTTTTCGAATGTCATTTGCGAATGCACCAAAATCCTTCAGAGCGTGATTTGCAACCCATCCTCATCATGAAGCAAAACTAGAAGCAAGTGCTCTGATCCAACATACGTATGACCTAAAAGATTAAGCCAGTTAAAGACTGATTTAACTTTCTTAATGTTTGTTTCAACTTTCAAGACACACACACACATCTATATATATATATATATATATATATATATATATATATATATATATATATATATATATATATATATATTATATAATTTGGGGTGGTTTACCAAGTAGGTTAGCCTCAACTCGAGACCATTTAAATATGTTATTTGCAAGAGGTGTAAACAGAATCTCTTGAGAATCATAAACAAATCCACTACCACTACCATTATCAATAAAGTACTTCTTTGATCTTGTCATGTACGTTTTCCAAAAAAAATATCCATTGACCTTAAGACCTTTGTTGCTATGTCAGTGTCATCATGAATAAGACCTAAGAAAATCAGCTCATGTCCCACGAAATTATGAGCTAACACTCTTGCCTCCTCTTGTGAAAACTTAATAACTTTCTTAGGCCTTGAAGTATGGTTCGGTTCTCACGCGTCAAAAGTTGATGTGGCAAAGATTTTCATTAGTGAACATCGCCTATGTGGCTAGTAGTTGTGATGTGGAGTGATATGTATTACAGAGGTTTACAACGACTTTTATTGGCTCGACAATTCAATGGTGACTCTCATTAGCTACTCTCTATCTCTCTGTCTCTATTTCTCTCTCTTGTTCACTAGATGTTTACTAGTGAACACTGAACACCATCCCCAATGCTAGTAGACATGTAGTGGAATGGTATTTTGGATGATGTGACAGTCCTTAAACACATAATAATCTCAAAACCATACCTTTTAACCTTAGCATTCTCTAAAGTAGTCAAAATCAGGCATATCTAATTGCCCTACTACGTCCTTCTACGTCGTTGCAATCATTGAGTGGAAATCATGGCCTTCTGTTGACCATGTTCTTGACTCTCCGGAAACCAAAGAATGTCCTCATTATCATTCTCATTGGATTTGGATTTAAAGAAGATTGTAAGTTGCACTTCATCATCCCTACTCTTTTTGTAATACCACATTGCTTTGAACGATAGGAAATTGCACAAGGAAAGTTGCTAGATTGCACTAGACCCCATGACATCATTGTAATTGATCAAGAATTCTGCAAATAATATAATTATTAATGGAAAAAAAGGAAAATATGGAGGGGAATGTAAAGATTTATTATATTGTGGTGTTCCCAAGGGAAAGGAAATGAAAATAAACAATTTATGTGTTCTTTAAGTATCGGCTTCCTACAAGTTCCAAACAAACATTCAAGGCATTGCTACTTCTTTAAAGTCTCTAATTTATAGTAGGGGTGACAATTGATGACAAGAAACAACAAAAATACACGACACGAAACGAAATTGAGACGAAACTGAAATTCGAATTCGTGTTCGCGTCGTATTCATGTCAAGTGTAAAAAACACGACGTCATGTCGTGTTCAAAATTCGACACAATTTGACATTTGTTTTCCGTGTATATATGATTAATTATAATTAAATAAACTAATTTTTATCTTATTTTATCTATGTTGTGTCGTGTCGTGTTTGTCGTCTTTTAATTAGTTCGTTTTCATGTTAGTTAAAAAACACGACATCATGTCGTGTCAGACAAAAACACGACATGATGACCTGATTTGTCACCCCTAATTTATAGTTGTTAGAAAGCCTGATAATAAGTACTATGATTTAATAAAACCAAAATATCCATGAAATTTGTTTTTGGCCAACACTGTAATTTCTAGAAAGACTTTATAATTTAATATCACCAAACAACACTTCATAGATATACCAAATTCAGAAAACTTGGTACATGGGTGTTTTTAACAAAAATTAGCCCTAAACATAGATAATAATTTAACGGTTTAACCTATCTATCACCTTCCTTAACATGATTAATCCTCAACCTATGCAGCCATAGAAGACTTTTTGTTTGCAACTTGTGTTTTTCTTATACAAATTTTTGAACAATGAATACAAGATGAAGGTGATAATCTATTGTTCAAGAATTTGGACTCTCTGATCCTTACTACTAAGGATGATTTAAGCTAAACTACAAATAGCTTGGATGGACTAATTAATCGAGGAGAACAAGCATCAACAAAGGGAACATGTATCTTACCCGAAATCAGAAACGAATGAAAGCTTCCTACTCCAATGCTTCTTAGAACTCTGATTTTCTTCTCACCACAATTTTTTTATGTGCTTATGGTCGAACCCTATAAACCCTATACCTCTATGGCTGAGCTTTCAGGGATTTATATATGGTGAGGATCGAGGCATAATTGAATATTTGATAAGAATAGAGTTCAAATTTTTGAAAGGGAGAATTTCATATATGCCCTTTTTAAACATCAAAATATCATATTTACCCTTCATAAAAATTCTAAATATCATATTTATCCTTCATAAAATTTCAAAATATCATATATGTCCTTTTTAAACATCAAAATATCATATATGCCATTCTTAAATATCAAAATATCGTATATACACTTTTTAAACATCAAAATATCAATGGTAATATCTAAAATATCCTTCATCTACAACATAATAATAATCAGCAACAACAAAAACTAAACAATCATAATATACATTCCACAGAAAGGGTTGAATATGAATCTTTTTGTCTGTCAAGAGGCCGACATTCCAACAATTTAGAAGTTCACATTCCATTATCATAAACCTAAGAATAATATGGTTAAATTTCTTAATTATGATAATAGTTCTAAGGTATAAAAAATGATTATAAAAAACATTATAAAAAAGGATTTTGGCAAATATGATATTTTGAAAATTTATGAAGGGTAATATGATATTGAGGCAAATATGATATTTTGAAAATTTATGAAGGGTATATATGAAATTCTCCCTTTTTGAAATGGGGTTGTCTAAAATGACATCTCATTTAACTAATTAGACAACCCATGATAATTATATAATAATTATCTACTTTATTAACTTTTTTTGTCATAATGATTATATAATGATTACCTAATTTATTAATTTTTTTAAATAATATTTTATAATATCTATTAAGAAACATATTTTTTATGTGATACGTCATCATTTTTTTATAGTAATAATTTTTTGTTTTTTAACTTATTAATTTGCTTTAAAAACTAAAAGGTTATTACAAATAAAATAATAAAGTGTATTTTTCATAAAATCATGAAGGTTTATGTTTTCAGTAATTAAATATTATTTTATTCACATCTTGTGTGCATAAATTAGTTTGCGCCTCACTTAAAAAAACATGCTCACAATGAATATCATAGGATGATTACTTATTACTTTTGATTTTTTAAACAAAAAGTTATTATAATGAATATCATAAATACATTGTTAATAAATAAAAATTGATTCAACAACAATCATCTAATTTAGTAATCATCTTCAAATACAAGACATAAATAATATTTTTAACAATCCTCTATAGTTATAAAATCACGACTACAAGGTTTCAGTTGTCTATAAAATTGCAAACGTGACATAAACATCGTTTCCCATCCAGCTGCATACGGGGCTCTATGGCGGATCCAGTAAGCTGAAATTGCAGGAATCGTACAATCTTCTTTTAATTGTACCATAACATAATGATTACCATGTACAAGTGAAATCGTAATAATCCGATGGTACAAAAATTCTTATGGACCTTTCCAAAGAGGAAAGAAAGTTAGGGAACCATGATTGGTTAAGAAAGTGAGGACCACACCAAACCTATTGGAATACCTGTTTCAGGCATAAGCATCCAATGTTCTGTTGGTGCACTCGGTCCAAAGAAATAAAATGAACTCCATAGTTCATGGATTCCATATGTGAATACTGTAGCATATGCATCGGACGTAGTATGTAATTCGTCTACCAGTTGTTTTCGAACATAGAGCCATTGATCTTCCCCATACTCGAGACAAACAGATATTACTCGAAATCTGCAATGTCCATCACCCTCAACATTTTGTATATGTGATACGTATGGATGCTTCATCAAACAGATATTGTGTCATTTAAGTCTGGAAATGCTTCATCAAATTTTCGAATTGCTTCATCAAATTATGTAATTGCTTCATTCATGTCAGGAATTGCGGTTACATATGAACTATGTCTTGTCAGTTCCTTGTCCATCCATGTTGGATTTAATCCATCATATTTTGATGTTGTTGAATAGCTATATCTTATGGGAGCTTGATTTGTATAATCAACTCTCTTTGTTGTATTTTCTTCAAGTTTGATCGTCCACGGGTATTTTTTGAATTATGGGTTCCTTAATGCGTGTTGTACTTGGTAGGAACATATATCTTAGCTTTCTTATCATACTTTTTTCCCTGCTTTTGATTGCTGATAGAAGTTTTATTTAACCATTTCTAAATCATCCTCACAACTAATATCCTCATTTGCTACAGAAATTGACTCTGATAAATCAAGCTTTCTCTAGAATATATCTATCAAATCTAACGGAATATACTCACCTATATTGAAATACCATTAATATATAAACATTCAATATATTAATTAAATTTTAAAAAAAAAAAATACTTGTTGAATATACTCACCCGAGTTCAAGTAAACTAATAACATGCAAGCACATGGTAAGCCACAACTATGTTGTAGTTTACAACCATAATTTGAAGATTCAATTTGATTTTCACTCGACCAATAAAGTTCCCCCAACTAGTTTATCGTGAGCTTCATGTGACATTGAACCCCACAATAAACTAAAACATGGAAAGTTGTGTTCCCGTTTATTAACAATTATACTCTTTTCAAGACTATCATGTATCGATAGAAGTTGAGACCTCACAAACCAATCAAGAAAACTGGTCAATTTATCAAGAGAAGAATTTGTGTCATGCAAGTACTTCTTTAGATTTGAATGTGCGCTCTCAACTCTATTTGTAGTTCGTTATCCAAAGTTGAGATGTTGATCGATCCAAACCGAGACAAACATTTCCTTAATTTAAAACATCTTCAATTATATAAATGTTATTTATCTTCAAAAATAATCTAAAATCATAAATAATTAGTTAGGAAATAAGAAGATTTGTACGTTGATATTTTCTCAACATCGATTGGATTGTTTTGTAGTTTTCAGTGTATGTTATCCATGTTGGAGAGTCAACAAGTACAGTCCACATTATACGAAAGGATTACCACCCATCGTCTAACTTGAATGTACTCCTCCAACGCTTGCTAATATTTTCAGTAATGTGTCATCTACAAAGTAACCGAGTGGCACCAGGAAAAACTTGTTGACATGTGTTCATCAATGATAATTCCCTGTCTATTGCTATAACGTCTGGGTGCATGTACTTGTCTAGTGTGGACTTTAGACACATTAACACCCAATTATAGTTCTCCTCCTTTTCATTAATGATAAAGGCAAAAGCTATGTTAAATGTCTTGTTGATTACAGGTGTAACATACACGTTTTGAAATTGTGTTTTGTAATGAATAAAATTGTGAAATACTATGTGAAGTTGAGTGTTGAGTTCTAACAAGATGGTTTTTACTAGAAATGAAGTAAAACTATATTTAGAATCACTCAGAAAATATTGGAAGTCTTATGAGATTCCAAATAGTGAAATTTAGCGAAAATATAAAATTTTAAATAAGTAAAATTTTATTATTGAAAGTTGTAAATCATCTCGTTAGAATCTTGTAGGTGAAAACCTCGTCGAAATCCGAGTTATAACGAAGAAGTTATGACCAACCGAAGATCCGCGATAAAACCGACACGACGCCGAATGACGTAAAAAGTGAGTTTTTGATAAACTATTTTTTTGCCTTAGTGATCTAAATGAAAGTCGTAGTATTCGTTAAACCAAGAAATTCGATAAAAAGAACACCAAAATCTGAATTCGTATTAGTAAGTTATTATTTTTCAAAGTTTCAGCTTAGCAGTAGACAGCTAAAAACTCGAATTTTAGATCGAACAATATTTTGTGACAATAGTCAATTTCGGGTCAAGTCTAGGTAGAACGAAGTAATCAAGTCAAACCGGTTAACTTAATTAAACCTGGTGCATTAGGGTTTGTGTTATGTAAATACTGTATAACTCACTATTTTAATGAGAAAACCTCACTTGGAAAAATTCGTGAGTTTAATTTTCCTTAGCCTTAGTGCTAAACAATGAACAAAAACGATAAAACAATGTTGCATACTCATCGGGAGTGTGAAAGATCCTAAAACATGGCTTAACGGGGTTCACGGACCTTGCGTTGTGGAGCCACACACTCACAATTGTCACACATGAAACCTCTCTCAATCATTTTCACTCTATCTCTCTCTATTGTCCAATCTCTCCGGAACCTCTCTAAGTATGCCAAATCTCTCCTAAATCTCTCTTTGTATGAGAAATCTCTCCAAGAATGTGAAATCTCTCCCAAATCTCTCTTAAAAGTTTCCGTAACTTTTTGAAGTCATTCGGGTCATTCCAACCCTTAACCGGGTCAAAAACGGCTTAAAACGGGGTAAAAACGAGTAAAATAGGCTTAAGGACCCAAAACCCTCTAAAAGGGGCGAAGCCTCTTAGGACCCGAAAGTCCTCTTAGGGACCGAAACCAAGAAGACCCGAACCCTCGTGAAGCGAACCCTCCTGAGCCGAACCCGAAGCTACTGTTCATTCGGTCTATTTCGCTTCTTACTTCCGGAACCGAAGCCTGCGAACCGAAAGGTCCTTCCGGACCGAACCTGCTAAGAGCCAAAACTACACACTCGGGACTGAACCTCGCTCAGGAAGAACCGAACCCGAACCTCGCTCAGGAAGAACCAAACCCGAAACTACTGTTCATTTTGGGCTATTTCAGTTCTGATGCCTATGGACCGAACCCTTCGCTCCCTCGCCTCCCTTCGCTTCTTGCTTCGGACCGAGCCTACCTTTCGCCTCTTACTCCCGGTTCGCTCCTTTCGCTTCCTGATCGGCATCAGCAAGGACCGAATCTCGGCCTACGGACCGAACCTCAGCCTAGGACTGAGAGGTCTCGCTGGAAACTCCTTTTCTCCCGGTTTTCGACTAGTTTGTGTTTAAGGTTCGTTTTTAATTATTTTAACGCGGGATTTTCACCCAAAATCAGATTTTAACATAATGAACCCTAAATATTCACAATTTAATCATATTTTCATGAAAATTTTTATTTAAATAATAAAAGCTAGTGGGTAAAGTACAAAGAGGTGGAGTGTTGACTTTGCTTTACCTTATGACACAAGCAACCACTCCCACACCCACTCTATGACCAGCCACACCTCCCTGCCTTACCTAGGTCACATCAATGTCATTTCCACTCAATTATCACCCTTTCCCACATTTTTGAGAGCTGGACATTCATCCTCTCTCCTCACTTCTCTCATTTGCTCTCATTTCACCAAGGATCCAACTCCACTTTTCTCTCAAACTTTCTTTGTCAAATTCGAGATTCAAGGCTGATTATCAAGCTTTCTCACACTCTTTGTAAGTATAATTCATCCTCTCTATGATTATTTCACTTCCCTCTACTCCAATCATAGATTGCTTATACAAATTACATCATTTTGGTGTTAGATTCTCGAAAATCTTCAAGGCATCTTCAAGTGTTCTTGAGTTGAACACTTTCCTAATCCAACATTCATCCACTAAAATCACTAAAGGTGAGTTCATACCCCTACATTTTCATGTTTTCTCAAGTTTTTAAGGGGGGGGATACAAGTTAAAACACCAAGAACATAACTAAACTCTTCTAACAGCCTTCATCTGAAAAGTTCAACTCCATTAACGGACTGTTTTGGACAACTTAAATATTTTAGTTTTCAAAACTGATTTAAGGGCAAGTAGTTCCACTTCTTAGCTTTAAAATGACTACTTGCACATCTCCACACAAGTTTTCTACAATTTATGGTGATTTTTACAAAACAGCCTGTCTTTTCAAACACAAATCCGGACCAGTCTGTGAATATGAGCATTTTAATACAAATTAAAGGCTTCCAAAAATCATGATAAAAACTATGAGTAAACTAGACACATTTTGGGAACTCTCAGAATTTACGGATCTAGTTTTCGACTTCGTATGATTTTTCTATGATTTTTTCAAAACAGTGTAGAAAGGTTAAAGTTAGTTAACAGCATATAAATATCATAACACTTTGTATTATGTTGAGCAAAGTGTATAATCATAAGTTCTAATTATTGAATGTGTTTCCTTGTTAGTTTATCATCATAAACTAAAACTAAGTCATTCATGATAAGATTATTCATTCATTTAGAACACGTATATTAAGCCATAAAAAGCATAGTTTAATGGATTCATAACACTAATGCATTTTCATAAAAGAGTTCTTACATATTATAAACATTTTAGATAAACTATAATAGGTATAGTTTATGATACATCACTTAACACACTCGTACAAAAAGGGTACATTCATACAGAAAAGGTTTACACTCACACACATTACACGTAAACTTGTTAACCTAAATTGTGAGACAATCTCTTTCCGTACGTCTGAGTGCGGAATATAATTTCTGGTAGTTATAATCAGAGTCTCCTGGAGGGAGAACGTGATACTTGTATATAGATCTATATTGGGTTTGACACCCCACACCTTGCTGCTAGCTACATTGGGACCTACAGGTCTACGGGTGACAAATGTCATTTCAGTTTTGCGACGCCTGAGAAACGTCGTGGCAAGTTCATTCAGTCATAGTATGATTATAGCGACTCACATAGGGAGATAACAATACACAAAGTTTACGGGATTTTTATAAAGCCTAATGAGGTTTTATGTCAATTTAAAATCATGGCATTTCCACTAAGTAAGAAAGGTTACTTATACATTTTGGCCTTTGGTTATAAGACTACATTACACAGATTTGAAGGAAAATATCGGATTTTTCTGAAACATACGCGACATTTTCAAGAGAAAGACTTCTATTAGGTTTTATAGCAAAAACTTTTGAACTCACCAACCTTTGTGTTGACACTTTTTCAAACAACTTGTATTCTCAGGGAATCACTAAACAGGTAACCAAGTGCTTTTGAGGATGGGACGTTAAGGCGTCGAACTTTTCATATTTTGTCAACATATTGTAATTGATTTTGAAACATGTAATTCATACAAGTGATGTAACCTTTTCAATTATATATGTTGGTTGTATTTGCTTAAATTACTATTGAAATTGTGGTTATGATACTATACATGAAGTCCTCCACCCCCGGACGTTTCCGCCATCCTTGGTTTGGGGGAGTGATAGATTGGTATCAGAGCACGGTTTATAGTGAATTAAGTATGTCAAACCACATAAGATATACAAACTATAAACACATTTGGGACTAAAAGTATCTGATTCTTAAAACGTTTTAACGAGTTGTACTTTTAGAAAATAAATAGTTTCTTGTTTTAAAGTATACCTACATGCATTATATACTCGCGTAGTGTCATAACTAAGGAGAACATAAATTGAAAGAGGAGGAGTTGAACATTACTAGTATGCCTTAGCATGTGTAATCAGTTATGGGAAGGATATAGCCTGATCAACTATATCCGTCCGAGAAGTAACTTACGCATATTGGGGAATAGTCTTAATGGGCGACAAATCTAATAACCTAACTACACTCTGCAAAGAACAAGCTAAAAACCAAATATAAACATTTAAAAATACTATATGAGTATTTGTACATTTCTATAGTGCCATGTTATTATTTTCCGATATGTGCTTCTTAACCCCCCCCCCCCCCCCCGTTTCTCGTGCAGATGACATGGCAGGATTTCACATACCCGGGGACCCGTACTTTCCCAATCAGGGAAACGCGGGGTGGATCGATGATGAGCCCGAGCAATAAATCGAGGAGGATCCCAAAGAGGATCCCGAAGAAAATCCCGAAGAGGAACCCGAGGAGGAAGACGAACAAGAAGAAGAGGAGGAAGACGAAGAACAAGAAGAAGAGGAGTAAGACGAAGAAGAAGAAGAGGAAGAAGAGGAAGACGGTGATATAGTCATGGTTGGGAACGAAATGGAGGAACAACCGGAAGTATTCAACCCTCCTTACATTGCGAGGGTACCCGCACACCGCTTTGGATACAACGGGCCTGAACCCCCTTGGGTAACGACGATCGAAAGGTGGAGCCGACAACAACGCCAGCAGTCACCATATGGCGACCAACGAGGTTATTATGACCTCATCCATGGTGGACCGGCTGATAGAGCCCTCCCCGTCATGACACAGCGAATAGCAAGTATGGATGATCGTGGTAGGACGACACCCGATCATGTCAGGGAACTAAGCGCCATCGTAGAGTCTACCACTAATCGTACCAGAGATCTGGAACGAGACTCCCACTACAGAGACCAAATCATTCAAGACATTCTCGCTACTCGAGCAGAAACAAGAGAGTATCGGGAAAGATACACGACACTTGAAGAGAGAATGGTCGCAGCCGAACGGAGATTGGCAGAACTACAGGGCGCATCGACATCATCCCAGGCTCCATAAGGGAAGGGTCGTTATGGATTTTAGCTACGCATGCATACAAAGAATGTCAAAAACGGAGCTCGTATGCGAACGTTATGGATTTTAGAAGTTCGGGGCTCAAAATCCGAGAAAACTCGCATGAATAGTGTACGGCCACATCACCTCACACGAAGCAGCAGCATCATCCGAGATGTGGCCCAATCCGAAGCCGGCGCGTGTCGCATACTAATTCGACCGAAGTGCGGTCCAAAGAAAGTCCGGTGCGCCTCGCCTTGGTGTCCAAACCTCGCTCCTCCACACCAACCTCGCATCCGAGCCAAGTCTGGCCTCGCTGGCCCTCGCATCTGCTGACAGCTGTTCGCTTCTCAACCCTCGCATCCGAAGCCTCAGCCCTATATAAAGGGAGGCTGCGAGCCTTCCAGGGTAACTTTGAAAATTTGACACTTTTTCACCCTAATTCCATATATTCACTATTTTAACTTTCCCAGAAGCCCCGATATCAATTTTACCACCCGAAACACGTCCCGAAGCTCCCGAGAAGCCCGAAAAATTTATCTTTTTGGTTTTGAAGACCTACCTTCGCAGAGCCTGGTTTTCAATTAAGCTCCCCGTTTTCAACATAGAAAGTCATACTCAAAACCAAAGTGTTGTCCAAATTACTATTTTAACCCCCGGTTAATTCAAGGTGAGTTCAATATATAGGAACAATTGTATGTTATGTGTTATATGTGCTATGTGCTTTTCAGTGTTATTATTCTGAGTTATTTTCCCGTGTTATTTTATTCGCTATGTTTATAGCAAATGTAATACCTTTGACCATGTGATCAGTAAAAGGACTTAGATTCACATTGGTACTGGTACGTAGCCTCTGGCCATGTAGAACATGTCTCCGTAAGAGAATGACTTCTATTCTATGGCATTGGCAAATGGTTAGACATGACTATAAGCCTGAAATCAAACAATATGTTAATCAGAAATTGCATGTATTCTATGCCATTTGGGCCAAAGTTTTATTAATGTATATCAAGCATTGAAAAGTATATCTTTGAATAAAGTCTTTGATTGATATGAACGCTTGTCACATGATTTCACATATGTCTTGTTGTTCCTCTTTGCTTTTGCCACATTGAAGTATATATATGGCATAACGTTATATTGTATCTATTATTGAACTCACTAAGCGTCACCGCTTACCCTATCAATGTTTAACAATTGCAGGTGATAAGTAACTAGTATGATCACATACTGTTGAAAGATTTAGAATAGTTTGTAATAGTACTTTTGTACTTCAGTTTATGTTTGTATAAATTACAATATCCTGGGTAGTTATGTAATATATAACACTTTGTAATAATCGGTTTGTATCTAGTAGTTTGTAATCCCTTTATCAATGTAAAATATTGTTTTTATGAATATGCAAGTAGCATGTTTTGGAGTAATAATATTGTGAAGTATGAAAGTTTGGGTCTTTCAAAAATACGAAAGTTGGGATCTTTCAACCATGGTATCAGAGCAGTAGTTTAAGCGAACTAAATTCCACGGATTGTTATTTAGACTTAAACTATAGGAAGTTCAATATATGAACTTAATTATTGTAAGTATAGGGATGCAAACCATAGGAAATACATAAGTAAAAGTATTAGGTAATAATAAACCCTAATATTCTAAAATACTATCTTACTCCATATTTCAGATCGATGGCTGAACAAGTAAGTAGCCATACCCCTGAGGTTGGTGGAGATCCTCAACCGAGGAAGTGAATACTCCAGTATCTCCTCGTGAGGAGCAACTCTTAGGTAAACTTACCGATGTTATTCGACAGACTCACGAAGAACACAAAAAGAATGATGATAAAGGAAAAGAGAAAGCCAATGGAGAATCTTCAAGCGGAAAGGTGAAGCGTCCCTCGTTCAAAGATTTCAAGAGTAGTGGTGCTACAGAGTTTTCTGGTGTCCTTAATCCTATAGTTGTTCTAACTTAGATTCAGAACACCGAGAAAGTATTTCGTGTCTCTCATGTGGATGATGAAGACAAGGTTATCTACGCTTCTACAATGCTCATTGGAGAAGCCTTAGTCTGGTGGGAAGCAACATATGAAGCTCTCAATGGATGTGACCAGGAGAACTTATCCTGGGAGTTGTTCAAGACTCGTGTGCTAGAGAAGTATTGTCCTCTAGATATGAGGAGAAGATTGGAGAAGGAATTCCTCGAGCTTAAACAAGGAGGAATGATTGTGAATGAGTATGAAACTCAGTTTAATCAAAGAGCAAGGTTTGCTATGAAGTATATTCCAACTGAAGACGAGAAAATTCAGTTATTCATGGAGGGACTACGACACGAAATCCATGATTTCGTTGCCAATCGGGATGTTCTGTCATTTGATAAAGCTGTTGAGTATACTCGAAGGCGTGAGCATGACTTAGAGATATGTGGTACCACTCTTACTATTCCAAAGCATCCACGTACTGAAAGAACTACTCCTGTTTCCACTATTTCACCAGCTCAATCTGTTCGAACTGATCCTAACAAGCAAGCGCAATCTCAAAGTGCTTTTCGTGGCTGCGGCAGGTCACAATCTGTTTCTATTCAATCGCCTTCATGTCGCGTTTGTGGAAGGAATCATCCGGGTCAATGCAAAATAGACAAGGAATCCATTGTCTGTTATGGGTGTGGAGAAACGGGTCATATAAAGCCAGCTTGCCAAAGGAAGGATGTGACTTGCTATGCATGTGGAATTACTAGCCACAAGAAGCGTTTTTGCTCTACTCTTACCATCCAAGTGACGGGAAGTCAAGCTTCTGTTCAACAACCGGCGAGAACTCAAGTCCCTATCCAAGAACCAAAGAGTACTCCATCTAAAAAGGAGGAGGTGCCAAAAGCTAAGGGTCGTGCATTCCAAATTACCATAGAGGAAGCATGTGAGGACCTGAATGTTGTGACGGGTACATTTCTTGTCAACTCTAGACCCGCTCACATCTTATTTGATTATGGTGCCTCAGATTCTTTCGTATCTTATGAATTTGTGCATTCTTTTCAAACTGCTTACTATGCACTTGCGCAACCATTTCCCGTAGATACTGTGGGAAGTATATCATTACTTGCTAATAAAATCTATAGGGATTGTGTCATAGAAATTGAAGGCTATAATTTTCTTGCTAACCTAATCCCTATCTCCTTGCCAACTTTGACATTATTCTCAGCATGGATTGGTTGTCAAAGAACCATGCAGAACTCTTGTGTTACGAAAATATGGTACGCATTCCTATCGAAGGGGAGGATTCTATTCATGTCTAAAGTGAACAAAGGATGTTTAAAATAATCTCTTTCCTCAAAGCTCGTAAATTCATATCAAAAGGTTGTCCGATCTATCTGGCCTATACAGTTGACATCTCAAGAAAGGAGAATAAAACAGTAAATGATATTCCCATTGTTAACGAATATCCTGATGTTTTCCCCGATGATCTATCTGGACTTCCTCCGGGCAGACAAGTAGAATTCCGAATTGACCTTGTGCCTGGTGCTGCTCTGATTGCAAAGACTCCTTATCGTCTTGCGCCAGCCGAGATGAAAGAAATGATGATCCAACTGCAGGAATTACTTGACAAAGTCTTTATTCAACCGAGTACCTCTCCCCGGGGTGCTCCAGTATTGTTTGTCAAGAAGAAGGACGGATCGATGTGAATGTGCATTGATTATCGTGAGATGAATAAGGTGACTATCAAGAACAAGTACCCGCTACCTTGCATTGACGATTTGTTCGATCAACTTCAAGATGTTAGCTATTTCTCAAATATTGATTTGAGATCTGGCTATCATCAGTTGAAAGTACAAGAGCAAGATGTACCGAAGACTGCTTTCCGTACTCGTTATGGGCATTTCGAATTCCTTGTCATGTCATTCGGTTTGACAAATGCTCCTGCTGTATTCATGGATATGATGAATCGAGTATGTCGCCCAATGCTCGATAAGTTTGTCATCGTATTCATTGACGATATTCTAATCTATTCCAAGTCTGAAGCTGAGCATGTCGTTCATATTCGTGAAATCTTAGAACTTCTTCGAAAGGAGAAACTTTATGCTAAATTCTCAAAATGTGAATTTTGGCTTCGTCAAGCTCAATTTCTCGGCCATGTTGTTTCTAGTGACGGTGTATCCATAGATCCTATCAAAATCGAAGCCCTTCAAAATTGGGAAGTACCCCGTAATGCTTTCGAAATTCGAAGTTTCTTAGGTCTCGCAGGATATTACAGGAGATCCATTGAATACTTTTCTCGTATAGCCGTACCTCTCATGAGTCTTACACGGAAGGAAGTGAAGTTCGAATGGGGTGAAGCTCAAGAAAAAGATTTCTCAACTCTAAAAGATCTTTTGACTCATGCTCCAATCTTATCACTCCCAGAAGGTGATGATGATTTCTCCGTGTATAGCGATGCTTCAAGATTAGGACTCGGTTATGTATTGATGCAGCGTGGTAAAGTGATAGCCTATGCCTCAAGACAACTGAAAGATTATGAAAAGAATAATTCTACCCATGATCTTGAACTCGTTGCAGTTGTCACAACTAGAAATTTTGTGTCATATAAGCTATATACTCAAGTAAAGGTTGAATCAAAAATTTTAAAGCATGTTTGATGCCTATTATGTAACATCAAAATTTCAATCAAATACATCATACAAGTACTACACATAGTCGTCAAACAATTGGAAACCCTAGAAGTTCTTGTTAAATCCATTTTTGGACTAGAACTTCCTTATTGGACCTAAGTGGACCAATAAGCTTCCAATTTGACTATTATGGGCTTAGAACCCTTAAATGGGCTCTAATTGGACCCACATCTATTTATTTCAACATTTTGGGCCATATAGGGCCTAGAATGAAATGAATTAAAAGCTTTGATCTATGATTAACTTAATCTAGCTTAATAGAGCATAAAAATCACAATTTTATCTTATAAGGCCAATGATCACCCAAACTAACTCTAATATTGGGCTTAGGGGCAAAAAGCCCAAAAACCTTTCTTCCTTTCCAAATTCTCGGCCCAAGGCCCAAACCCAAGGAAGGTTGAAGAGTTGACTTGCCATTGCCACCTCATTTTTATCTTTTGGACATCCATGCAACATATCACATATACCCATGCATACATCACCTCAAAGTCACTCTTCTTCTTCTCTCCCACTCACTCTCGGCCGAGCAACACCCACACACACACAAATCTCTCACAAACTCTCTCTAGATCACTCAAGGCTTCTTTCTTCTTCTCCATCCAAAATCTCGAGATTTAGGAAGCATTCAAGGGAGTTCTTCCACAAAAATCATCATCTAAGAAAACTCCATAAACTCGAAAACTTCATCAAGGAGTGCAAAGGCCAAAAATCACTTCATTTCTTCCATTCTTTCTTCAAAAACCGAATCAACACCCAAGGTAAGTTTCATACCCCCTTATTTTCGGTTTTTATAAGTTTTTGTGGGGGAGAATACAAGCAAAGGTGTAGATCCATCATTATGTGTATGTTGTGGTTGATTTCTATGCTTATATGTAGGTTATGTATGATTTTGATGCTAGATCTAGTTATGAAATGCTAAAAACCGAGATATGTATTTCATTATAGCATAAAATATACTACTACATGCAAAGTATACTAAGAAAAATAGCCAAATGGCTTGACAACACTTAATTTGGGCTAAAAACTCATTTTTTTTTTTTTTGACATAAAATGTTGAAAATACAAAGTTGAAGGGCCTAAAATGAAATATTTCGAAATCTGACGGGTGAGATGAGTCAAAACAGTTTACATAATGTATTTTCTGAAAATATACTATTTGGAGGGTTAAAAACATAAATTCCAAGCTTATTGGGCTAAATATGACATTTTCGGCCCAATGAGGCCCAATATGCGAAATTTTCTAATTTGGAGGACCAAAACTGCATTTTTCTGTAAAACAGTGGACTATAAGTGTTCCATGTACTTTTCAAAGGTTTAAAATGCTTTTCAAATTTAAAAAGGACCAAAGTTGCAAAAAATTTCCAAATTGGGCCAAAAATGTAAAAATTGCGAAAAAGAGGGGTTATAACCGAGAAAACTGCAATTTCAAGGACTTAAGCTGTTTTCTATGAAAAATATGCTGGAAAATACTTATTTCAATAATTTTTGGTGTTAAAATGTCAAGAAAATTGATTTAAGGACCAAACCAGAAAGTTTTTAAATAAAGGGGTGAAAAGGGTAAATTTTACAAATAAGGAGGGACTGAAAACAGAAAATTCTCAAGGCTAGTTCAATACATGCAATTTAACCAAATGATGGTACCACGCCTATCGACGAAATACAATACATTACAATACCAAAAGTCGTTGTCAAACGAATTGGTTCGGTCTCGAACCAATAAAAATCCGAAACTACTAACACGACGACACTACGACATTACGACATTACGATTCATAACTAATAACGATTGGGAAGTCACTATACATGCGAGTGTGCACAGACGTCTACGCACCATCTTTGGGCCCCAAAAGTGTAAAATCTTGTTTGTTGAGCCTAGCTAGCCCAATGACCTGATCTTAAGGCCCGAAGACCTCTCTCTTACGAAGTGTTGGGTTTTACCGATCCGACATAACGTAAAAGGACTTTCAATGGAAAACATGCTGCTGGTCCCCAAGGGTCCTTCAGTGCTGCTAGTAAAGTCTGTAACTCACGATTGCGGGTTGGGCTTCGGGCCCTTCGCAATTGCAATGGTCTTGAACGACGCGGGGAAATACCGAGGGTTTCGCACCTTCTCTTCTTCCCTCCGGTTGTGGGACTACACAAGTCCGGGAGGATTGAGTTGTGTGAAGGATTACGAGTGACGCCTAAAGGATCGCTTGTAAGGTTGTTGATTGGACATTTTCATTAACGCACGTCACAACACTTCACCACCCACTGTATTCTCAATGCCTCCGGAGCTCAACGGTTTCCTCTAACGCAACGAAACAACGGTACACAAACTAAGTAAAGCAAAGTGATAGGAAAACGTCGGGTTTTCCTAGGGTTTTCAACAATTACAATTATGAATTACCGGTCGAATTTCACAACTCTTACGCTTACATCTATAAAATTCAAACAAGCATACTCATGGATCATCACATATTTTTACACTATTCTATTTTTAGAAAATATCGGATTTTCTGATGGTTTTCAAACAATACATTGGATTTCAAACACTACTTATGAACTCACCAACATTTCATATGTTGATGTTTTCAAAATACTTGTATTCTCAGGTAACAGATAAGGTGAAGGATGATTTGTACTCTATGACGTTTTGCTGTGGTTTAAGTAGTATCAAACAGTTATTTTTTTTGAGAATGTAATGTTTTGAACAATGTAATGAATGTAACGTTACCAGTTGTATCATTCCAAATGTTGGTGATGTATAATGTTATGTTTCATGTATATGCATTGTGATGGTATTCAATGAGTCACGATAGCCCTCGAACGTTTCCGCCGTCTGGTTCGGGGGTGTGACAAGTTGGTATCAGAGCTTTGTTTATAGTGAACTAGCATATCTAGCCACACATGGATATGCAACTATAAACCAAAAAGAGGGACTAACATAAATCTGAACAAAACAAGTAAATAAAACACCCTTGTTTGCACTAGGAATAGGAACATAACGCCGAACCAAACAAAAATAATACTAGTGTCTCGGTTAATTCGGGAACTGTTCTTAGTGATACCAAGGAGTGAATGCAGCCTGATCAACTACATTCTCTCCAAAGTAAAACTAACACACGTCCTGATGAGATCGGGATTTCTAGGGAATCTAAAACTATACCCCTACCACCGAAAAGAGAACGCCTACTTGATCTATGCGATAATTGTAGCATCCTAGGAATAACGTTAGCATAATTACACACTCTCGCAGACCGCATGGCTGGTTTTCATCACCCTGGAGACCCCTACTTCCCTAACCAGGGGAACAACGGATGGTTAGAGGAGGAGCCCGAGGAAGAGCCCGAGGAAGAGCCTGAGGAGGAGCCCGAGGAAGAGCCCGAGGAAGAGCCTGAGGAAGACCCCGAAGAGGAATCTGACGGGGAACCGGAGGCCGAAGTTGAGGGCGAGCCTGCCGAATCAGAGGAAGATGAAGGAAGCCTCGAGGAGGATGATGATGATGGAGAAGGGGGTGATTCGGATGCGGAGTCCGAAGTCATCAACCCCCCTTACCCGATCAGGGTGCCTGCCTATCGCGTAGGCCCCACTGGTCCTACACCTCCCAGGGGTATTGATCTTTGGAGATGGAGCAGACAGCAGGGACAGCGACCCCCGTATGGCATGTCACGCGAGTTCTTTGACCTGAGAGACGGAGGACCGGCTGATCGAGCCCTTCCAGTCATGGTGAAACGGTTACGGAATACGGGCGACCTTGCCCAGGACACTGCGGATCAGGTGCGCCAGTTGAGGACTAGGGTCGAGCGTGCGGAGCAGGAGACGCGTGACGTCCTTCGAGAGTTTCACATGAGGCAGGTTCGGTGGGAGTCTCGACTTCGGGACGCAGAACGCTTGGTGGCTCGTCTTCAGGGAGCATCCACATCCTCGGCACCACCTCCGGGCGCAACTCATCGCGGTTAGGGATAGACTTATCATAGTATGTCGTTAGGAAATATGCTATGTACTCCGACTCTATGTTTAAGTGACTACACTACTCATAGAGTCGTTATGCTGTCGAACTAGTATCACTCATGTATGCTCCTACGAGCAAATTTTCATATATCAAATGCGGATAATATTAATAAATTTTTACGTGTTTTATTACGATATTGCAAATTGCTATGTGTTGAGATATTATTATTGATTGGTCAATGGTAGTAGTGTTTAAGTTCGTACCATGCACCTAGTCAGTAGGATCACGACCTCACCGAAACAACATACCCTCAACATCTTTCCGTATTGTGACAGAAAGATGCCTCCCCGACCTGCTCGCGGAAACCCAGGACCAACCCCACCTGAAGTTGACTCAGCCACTTTCCAGGCAGCTGTATCTGCAGCAGTCACTGCAGCGATTGCGCAAATTCAACAAGGGAACAATGGAGGAGTCAATGGGCAAGGAGCCGGAAGTTCAAACAATGGAATGAATCAAGGACCCACCAAGACATGTACCTACAAGGACTTCACAAACGCCAAACCACGAACTTTTAATGGCACTGGAGGGGTGATCACTCTTAAGCGATGGATCGAAAAGGTGGAGTCGGTATTCGAGATATGCGACTGCCCTGAGCACATGAAGGTGAAGTTCGCAGCCTGCACTTTTGTGGATCAAGCACTCACCTGGTGGAACGGACATGTAGAATCCATGACACTCCCTGTAGCCAACTCTATGCCGTGGACAGAGATGAAAGAAATGTTAATGGCAGAGTACTGCCCACGAGGCGAAATACAGAAGATGGAACAAGAGCTATGGAACCTCACTGTGCAGAACGCGAATATCGATGCCTACATATCGAGATTTAGCGAATTATCTCTGCTGTGCCCGGGTATGATCGCCTCGGAAGGAAAGAAGATTGAGCGATTCATCTGGGGACTCACATCACCAATTCAAGGGAATGTGATAGCTGCAAACCCCGAAACATTTGACAGTGCAAAGAGATTGGCAAAAAGGTTGTACGACCATAACAACAAAAAGGGAGAGAAGCCAGTGGAGGCTGAGAAGACGAAGGAAGGAGATGGCAAGAGGGGAAAGAAAAATAAGAGGAAGGGGCGCCAGGGCCCCGACACCTCCAAGAAGCAGCAGACAGTGGCGGTTAATGTTGTTACCGCATCGGTTCCAGCCGCATCCCATGCTCCAACCTCAGCCACTTCAAATGCTTCCAGACCTTATTCTGGTAATCTTCCCAAATGCAACAAGTGCGGTTTCCATCACTATGGAGAATGCAAGGATTTTCAGTGCACCAGTTGCAACCGAAGGGGTCACACCGCAAAGTACTGCAAGGCTTACCCTCCCCATAACCAAAATCAGGGAATCAACAACAACAACCCTCGCAACAACAACAACGCCCATGCCAGCGGCAATAGCGCAGGGCCTAGCTACACCTGCTTCAGATGCGGGAAGATTGGACACATCCGCCGAGACTGTCCCAACAACAACAATTTAAGAAATGGAGGAACAGGAAGGATGTTGACCATGGGTCAGAGTGAGGCTATTCAAGACCCCTCTGTTGTTACCGGTACGTTTCTCTTAAACCACGCATATGCATGCATCTTATTTGACACCGGAGCGGAGCGAAGTTTCGTAAGCAATAAGTTTAAGCACTTATTAAAACAACTTCCCCAAAAGCTAAATGAAGCCTATACGGTGGAAATGGCCAATGGGAAAACCGAATCCACTGGGGAAATCTACACCGGATGTACCCTAACTCTTAATCAACACGTTTTTCGAATAGATCTAATGCCAGTGTCAATTAGGAGCTTCGATGTGATCATCGGCATGGACTGGTTAAGCCCCCACCATGCTGAAATTATGTGCCATGAGAAGGCCGTCCGTCTTCGTCTTCCAAATCATGAAACCCTAGTAATTTACAGAGACAAATCTAGCATGAACCTTCGCCTCGTTTCGTGTATCAAAGCACAAAAATATCTACGAAGGAACAATCTGGCGTTCCTGGCTCACGTGGTGGATAAAACCAAGGAGGAGATTAACGTTCAAGACATTCCCGTAGCATGTGAATTTCCGAACGTGTTTCCTGAAGATCTTCCGGGAGTACCCCCAGAGAGACAGGTTGAGTTTCGAATCGACCTTATTCCAGGAGCAACTCCTCTTGCTAAATCACCCTACCGGTTGGCTCCTGCCGAGATGTAGGAATTATCCAGCCAACTCAGCGAACTTTTGGATAAGGGATTTATTCGACCTAGTTACTCGCCATGGGGAGCTCCGGTGCTCTTTGTCAAAAAGAAAGACGGATCTTTTAGAATGTGTATCGATTACAGAGAGTTAAATAAACTCACAATCAAGAACTGCTACCCACTCCCATGAATCGATGACCTATTTGACCAGCTCCAAGGAGCTAGTTATTTTTCTAAAATAGATCTACGGTCCGGATACCACCAACTCAAAGTCCGGGAAGAGGATATTCCAAAAACCGCTTTCCGAACTCGCTACGGACATTATGAATTTGTCGTAATGCCCTTCGGTCTAACGAATGCCCCTGCCGCATTTATGGACCTAATGAATCGAATCTGCCGACCGTTTCTCGACAACTTTGTCATTGTTTTTATCGATGACATCCTCGTCTATTCTCGAAGCAAGGAAGAGCATGGCCAACATCTTCGACAAGTCTTAGAAACTCTACGATCAGAAAAACTTTACGCCAAACTCTCCAAGTGTGAGTTCTGGTTGCGGAGCGTGAACTTCCTAGGCCATGTAGTCAGCAAAGATGGAATCCATGTGGATCCCTCTAAGGTCAAAGCTGTAGAAGGATGGGCAATCCCGACAACGCCCACGGAAATTCGTCAATTCTTGGGATTAGCAGGCTACTATAGGAGGTTCATTCAAAACTTCTCTAAGATCGCCAAGCCACTTACCTCGCTTACGCAAAAGGGCGTACCATTCAAATGGACAGAAAAACAAGAGATTGCATTTTGAACCTTGAAACAAGCTCTCTGTAGCGCACCTGTACTATCTCTGCCTGAAGGAACGGAAGATTTTGTAGTCTACTGCGACGCGTCAAATCAGGGTTTAGGTTGCGTTCTCATGCAACGTGGGAGAGTGATAGCCTATGCATCCCGCCAGCTAAAGACGCATGAAGTAAACTACACGACCCATGACCTAGAGTTGGGAGCTGTAGTCTTTGCCCTAAAAATTTTGAGGCATTACCTTTACGGTACAAAGTGCACCATCTTCACGGATCACAAGAGTCTCCAACACCTCTTAAACCAAAAGGAGTTAAACATGAGGCAACGAAGATGGGTTGAGTTGCTAAACGATTATGAGTGTGAGATTAAGTACCACCCAGGCAAGGCCAACGTGGTAGCTGATGCATTAAGTCGGAAGGAGTACTCTAATCGTTGTACGAAAACTCTCTCGATAACCATTCAATCACACCTGGCCACTCAAATTGCAGTAGCCCAGTCAGAGGCCATGAAGACAGAAAATAGAGCAAGCGAAGTATTGCGCGGAATGGAAAAGAACCTGGAGGCAAAGGAGAATGGAGTATACTATTTCATGAACCGTATTTGGGTCCCTAAATTTGGAGGGTTTAGAGATGTTGTCATGAAGGAAGCCCACAAGACACGATACTCCATTCATCCCGGTTCCGATAAGATGTATTTGGATATTAAACAACACTATTGGTGGCCTAACATGAAGGCGGAAATCGCGACCTACGTCAGTAAGTGCCTTACGTGCGCCAAAGTAAAAGTGGAATACCAAAAACCCTCAGGATTGTTACAGCAACCGGCAATCCCTGAGTGGAAATGGGAGGGGATTTCTATGGATTTCGTGACCAAGCTACCCAAAACGTCGGATGGATTAGACACCATATGGGTAATAATCGACCGACTAACGAAATCTGCCCATTTCCTGCCAATTAAAGAATCGTACAAGATGGAGAGATTGACGCGTTTATACATTTGAGAGATCGTGAGACTCCAGGGAATACCAACATCTATCATCTCGGATAGGGACAGTAGGTTCACGTCCCGATTTTGGCAATCACTCCATAAGGCGATGGGAACAAACCTCGATATGAGCACCGCTTATCATCCACAAACGGATGGTCAAAGCGAGCGAACCATCCAAACGCTCGAAGATATGCTCCGCACATGCGTGATAGACTTTGGAAAGTCTTAGCATACCCACCTACCCTTAATCGAGTTCTCATACAACAATAGTTACCATTCGAGCATCAAGGTGGCTCCTTTCGAAGCACTGTACGGGCGTAAATGTAGATCACCGTTATGTTGGGCTGAAGTAGGTGACACCCAGCTAGCAAAAACCCATACGTCGGACAAAACACTAACGGGACCGGATATCATCCGTGAAACCACGGAAAAGATCGTTCAAATCAGAGCTCGATTGCAAGCATCGCGTGACCGACAAAAGAGCTACGCTGACAAACGGCGGAAGCCCTTAGAATTTCAGGTCGGTGACCGAGTACTGTTAAAAGTCTCGCCCTGGAAAGGGGTTATACGTTTCGGAAAACAGGGAAATTTGAACCCGCAATACATTGGACCTTTCGAAATCGTCGCCCGAATTGGTCCAGTAGCATACAGACTGCAACTACCCGCAGAGCTAAACGGTGTACACCCCGTGTTTCACGTCTCTAATCTGAATAAGTGTCTCTCAGATGAAACACTCGTCATTCCTCTTGACGAAATCGAAATCAATGAGAAACTCCTGTTCGTTGAGGAACCAATTGAAATCATGGACAGGGAGGTGAAGCGTACTAAGCAGAGTCGCATCCCGATCGTGAAACTACGGTGGAACGCAAAGCGTGGGCCAGAATTCACTTGGGAACGCGAAGACCAAATGAAACAAAAGTACCCTCACCTATTCTAGCTTTCTCAAATCTAGCTTTCAAACAGAATTTCGGGACGAAATTCCCTCTAACGGGGGGATGATGTCACAACTAGAAATTTTGTGTCATATAAGCTATATACTCAAGTAAAGGTTGAATCAAAAATTTTAAAGCATGTTTGATGCCTATTATGTAACATCAAAATTTCAATCAAATACATCATACAAGTACTACACATAGTCGTCAAACAATTGGAAACCCTAGAAGTTCTTGTTAAATCCATTTTTGGACTAGAACTTCCTTATTGGACCGAAGTGGACCAATAAGCTTCCAATTTGACTATTATGGGCTTAGAACCCTTAAATGGGCTCTAATTGGACCCACATCTATTTATTTCAACATTTTGGGCCATATTGGGCCTAGAATGAAATGAATTAAAAGCTTTGATCCATGATTAACTTAATCTAGCTTAATAGAGCATAAAAATCACAATTTTATCTTATAAGGCCAATGATCACCCAAACTAACTCTAATATTGGGCTTAGGGGCAAAAAGCCCAAAAACCTTTCTTCCTTTCCAAATTCTCGGCCCAAGGCCCAAACCCAAGGAAGGTTGAAGAGTTGACTTGCCATTGCCACCTCATTTTTATCTTTTGGACATCCATGCAACATATAAAATATACCCATGCATACATCACCTCAAAGTCACTCTTCTTCTTCTCTCCCACTCACTCTCGGCCGAGCAACACCCACACACACACAAATCTCTCACAAACTCTCTCTAGATCACTCAAGGCTTCTTTCTTCTTCTCCATCCAAAATCTCAAGATTTAGGAAGCATTCAAGGGAGTTCTTCCACAAAAATCATCATCTAAGAACACTCCATAAACTCGAAAACTTCATCAAGGAGTGCAAAGGCCAAAAATCACTTCATTTCTTCCATTCTTTCTTCAAAACCCGAATCAACACCCAAGGTGAGTTTCATACCCCCTTATTTTCGGTTTTTATAAGTTTTTGTGGGGGAGAATACAAGCAAAGGTGTAGATCCATCATTATGTGTATGTTGTGGTTGATTTCTATGCTTATATGTAGGTTTTGTATGATTTTGATGCTAGATCTAGTTATGAAATGCTAAAAACCGAGATATGTATTTCATTATAGCATAAAATATACTACTACATGCAAAGTATACTAAGAAAAATAGCCAAATGGCTTGACAACACTTAATTTGGGCTAAAAACTCCTTTTTTTTTTTTTGACATAAAATGTTGAAAATACAAAGTTGAAGGGCCTAAAATGAAATATTTCGAAATCTGATGGGTGAGATGAGTCAAAACAGTTTACATAATGTATTTTCTGAAAATATACTATTTGGAGGGTTAAAAACATAAATTCCAAGCTTATTGGGCTAAATATGACATTTTCGGCCCAATGAGGCCCAATATGCGAAATTTTCTAATTTGGAGGACCAAAACTGCATTTTTCTGTAAAACAGTGGACTATAAGTGTTCCATGTACTTTTCAAAGGTTTAAAATGCTTTTCAAATTTAAAAAGGACCAAAGTTGCAAAAATTTTCCAAATTGGGCCAAAAATGTAAAAATTACGAAAAAGAGGGGTTATAACCGAGAAAACTGAAATTTCAAGGACTTAAGCTGTTTTCTATGAAAAATATGCTGGAAAATACTTATTTCAATAATTTTTGGTGTTAAAATGTCAAGAAAATTGATTTAAGGACCAAACCAGAAAGTTTTTAAATAAAGGGGTGAAAAGGGTAAATTTTACAAATAAGGAGGGACTGAAAATAGAAAATTCTCAAGGCTAGTTCAATACATGCAATTTGACCAAATGATGGTACCACGCCTATCGACGAAATACAATACATTACAATACCAAAAGTCGTTGTCAAACGAATTGGTTCGGTCTCGAACCAATAAAAATCCGAAACTACTAACACGACGACACTACGACATTACGACATTACGATTCATAACTAATAACGATTGGGAAGTCACTATACATGCGAGTGTGCACAGACGTCTACGCACCATCTTTGGGCCCCAAAAGTGTAAAATCTTGTTTGTTGAGCCTAGCTAGCCCAATGACCTGATCTTAAGGCCCGAAGACCTCTCTCTTACGAAGTGTTGGGTTTTACCGATCCGACATAACGTAAAAGGACTTTCAATGGCAAACATGCTGCTGGTCCCCAAGGGTCCTTCAGTGCTGCTAGTAAAGTCTGTAACTCACGATTGCGGGTTGGGCTTCGGGCCCTTCGCAATTGCAATGGTCTTGAACGACGCGGGGAAATACCGAGGGTTTCGCACCTTCTCTTCTTCCCTCCGGTTGTGGGACTACACAAGTCCGGGAGGATTGAGTTGTGTGAAGGATTACGAGTGACGCCTAAAGGATCGCTTGTAAGGTTGTTGATTGGACGTTTTCATTAACGCACGTCACAACACTTCACCACACACTGTATTCTCAATGCCTCCGGAGCTCAACGGTTTCCTCTAACGCAACGAAACAACGGTACACAAACTAAGTGAAGCAAAGTGATAGGAAAACGTCGGGTTTTCCTAGGGTTTTCAACAATTACAATTATGAATTACCGGTCGAATTTCACAACTCTTACGCTTACATCTATAGAATTCAAACAAGCATACTCATGGATCATCACATATTTTTACACTATTCTATTTTTAGAAAATATCGGATTTTCTGATGGTTTTCAAACAATACATTGGATTTCAAACACTACTTATGAACTCACCAACATTTCATATGTTGACGTTTTCAAAATACTTGTATTCTCAGGTAACAGATAAGGTGAAGGATGATTTGTACTCTATGACGTTTTGCTGTGGTTTAAGTAGTATCAAACAGTTATTTTTTTTGAGAATGTAATGTTTTGAACAATGTAATGAATGTAACGTTACCAGTTGTATCATTCCAAATGTTGGTGATGTATAATGTTATGTTTCATGTATATGCATTGTGATGGTATTCAATGAGTCACGATAGCCCTCGGACGTTTCCGCCGTCTGGTTCGGGGGTGTGACAGCAGTGGTATTTGCCCTAAAACTTAGGAGACATTACTTTTTGGTACGAAATGCCAATTGTTTACCGACCACAAGAGTCTAAAGTCTATATTCAGTCAGCAAACTCTGAATATGAGACAACAACGAGCCATGGAGCTGATCAAAGACTATGACTGCGAAATCCTGTACCATCCTAGAAAGTCTAATGTGGTTGCAGATGCACTTAGCAGGAAGGTTTATTGTAATAGTATGTGTTATACTATTACTCACACTATGGTGAAGTTCATTATTCTTGATGAACTAGAGAAGTGGCAAGTTGAGGCCTTAAAGCCAGAAAATGTGAAGAAGGAAGGAATGCTACATTATGCTGATGTTTTACTTGATGGTCCACGAGGATTAAAAGTATTTAAGAATCGGGTATGGATTCCAAAAATTGGTGGATTAAGACAGAAGATTTTAGATGAAGCTCATAAGTCTAAACTGTCAATACATCCTGGTACAAGTAAAATGTACTATGATGTAATAGTTGATTATTGGTGGCCTGGAATAAAGAGAGACATTGGAAGATATGTATAGGAATGCTTAGTATGCTTACAAGTCAAAACAGAGCACCAAAAGCCTTACGGAACTCCAGAAAGCCTTAGTGTTCCTGTATGGAAGTGGCAAGAGTTGTCCATGGATTTTATTACCAAATTGCCAAAGACTGCTAGACAGCATGATAGCATTTGGGTAATCATCGACCACCTGACTAAGAGTGCACATTTTCTCGCCATGCGTGAAACGGCTCCAATGGAGAAATACACACAAGTATACTTGGATGAAATTGTTGCAAGACATGGTGTACCACTAAAGATCATTTCCGATCGCGATACTCGCTTCACTTCTCACTTTTGGGCGAGTATACAACGTGAATTAGGATCTCGAGTTGCTCTCAGCACTACTTATCATCCCCAGACAGATGGTCAGACGGAGAGAACAATCCAAACAGTAGAAGATATGCTTCGTGCATGTGTCTTGGAGTTCAGTGGTAACTGGGATAAATACTTACCGCTTGTTGAATTTTTGTATAATAACAGTTACCACACTTCAATCAAAATGCCACCATATGAAGCATTATATGGTCATAAATGTCGTACACAATTATGTTGGCGTAATGTAGGATAGAAGATCCTTGGAGGCCCTGAAATGATTCAAGATACCACCGAGAAGATTCAAATCGTATGAGAAAGAATGAAAGCGGCCCAGGATCGACAGAAGTTCTATACAGAAAAGAGAAGACGACCTATAGAATTCCGCTTAGAATTTCCTGAAGATTTGGCAGATATTCATGATGTGTTTCATGTAAGTTATCTAGCGCAAATGCTTGAGCATCTACGATGAGACACTTCCATTATCCGAGGTGAAATTGGATAATAAGTTAAGATATGTTGAAGAGCCTGAAGAAATCGTGAATGAAAGAACAACTAAGCTACGCAATAAAGAAGTAGAATTGGTGCTTGTCAAGTGGAAACACCATCGAGGCCCAAACTATACTTCGGAGAATAAGAATGATATAAAAGCAAAATATCCCCTTTTATTTTAATGGATGTAATTTCGGGGACGAAATCCTCAAAAGGAGGAGGTATTTGTAACATACACGTCTTGAAATCGTGTTTTGTAATGAATAAAATTGTAAAATACTATGTGAAATTGAGTGTTGAGTTCTAACAAGATGGTTTTTACCACAAATGAAGTAAAACTATGTTTAGAATCACTTAGAAAATATTGGAAATCTTATGAGATTCCAAATAGTGAAATTTCGCGAAAATATAAAATTTTAAATAAGTAAAATTTTATTATTGAAATTTTTAAATCATCTCGTTAGAAACTTGTAGGCGAAAACCTCGTCGAAATCCGAGTTATAACGAAGAAGTTATGACCAACCGAAGATCTGCGATAAAACCGACACGACGCGGAATGACGTAATAAGTGAGTTTTTGATAAAATATTTTTTTCCTTAGTGATCTAAATGAAAGTCGTAGTATTCATTAAACCGAGAAATTCGATAAAAAGAACGCCAAAATCTGACTCCGTATGAGGAAGTTATGATTTTTCGAAGTTACAGCTTAGCAGTAGACAGCTAAAAACTCGAATTTTAGATCGAGCGATATTTGACCGATACATCCTAAACGAAAATCGAAGGTCTCGTCATTTGTAGTACAACGGTAAAAAGTCTGACGAAAACGGATGTCAGATGAAGAAGTTATGAATTTTTAACGGATTTTCCTGTCCCGATCTGTTAAAAATAATAATATTAAAAATAAATTCAAAATTAGACAACGAATTCTAAACAAAAGTTGTAGAGAGTAATGTTAGCTACGTGTGCATATAAAGAACGTCAAAAACGGAGCTCGTATGCAAAAGTTATGGATTTTCGAAGTTCGGGGCTCAAAGTCCGATAAATCTCGCATGCATAGTGTCCGGCCACATCACCTCGCACGAAGCAGCAACATCATCCGAGACGTGGCCCAATCCGAAGCTGGCGTGTGTCGCATACTGATTTGACCGAAGTGTGGTCCAACTAAAGTCCAATGCACCTCGCCTTGGTGTCTGAACCTCGCTCCTCCACACCAGCCTCGCATCCGAGCCACGTCTGACCTTGCTGGCCCTCACATCTGCTGACAGCCGTTCGCTTCTCAACCCTCGCATCCGAAGCCTCGGCCCTATATAAAGGGAGGCTGCGAGCATCCCGTGTAACTTTGAAAATTTGACACTTTTTCACCCTAATTCCATATATTCACTATTTTGACTTTCCCCGAAGCCCCGATATCAATTTTACCACCCGAAACACGTCCCGAAGCTGCCGAGAAGCCCGAAAAATTTATCTTTTCGGTTTTGAAGCCCTACCTTCGCAGAGCCCGGTTTTCAATTAAGCTCCCCGTTTTCAACATAGAAAGTCATATTCAAAACCAAAGTGTTGTCCAAATTACTATTTTAACCCCCGGTTAATTCAAGGTGGGTTCAATATATAGGAACAATTGTATGTTATGTGTTATATGTGCTATGTGCTTTTCAGTGTTATTATTCTGAGTTATTTTCCCGTGTTATTTTATTCGCTATGTTTATAGCAAATGTAATACCTTTGACCATGTGATCAGTGAAAGGACTTAGATTCACATTGGTACTGGTACGTAGCCTCTGGCCATGTAGAGCATGTCTCCATAAGAGAATGACTTCTATTCTATGGCATTGGCAAATGGTTAGACATGACTATAAGCCTGAAATCAAACAATATGTTAATCAGAAATTGCATGTATTCTATGCCATTTGGGCCAAAGTTTTATTAATGTATATCAAGCATTGAAAAGTATATCTTTGAATAAAGTCTTTGATTGATATGAATGCTTGTCACATGATTCCACATATGTCTTGTTGTTCCTCTTTGCTTTTGCCGCATTGAAGTATATATATGACATAACGTTATATTGTATCTATTATTGAACTCACTAAGCGTCACCGCTTACCCTATCAATGTTTAACAATTGCAGGTGATAAGTAACTAGTATGATCACATACTGTTGAAAGATTTAGAATAGTTTGTAATAGTACTTTTGTACTTCAATTTATGTTTGTATAAATTACAATATCCTGGGTAGTTATGTAATATATAACACTTTGTAATAATCGGTTTGTATCCAGTAGTTTGTAATCCCTTTATCAATGTAAAATATTGCTTTTATGAATATACAAGTAGCATGTTTTGCAGTAATAATATTGTGAAGTATGAAAGTTGGTCTTTGAAAAATACGAAAGTTGGGGTCTTTCAAAAGGTGTGTGAACAATCTGAACAAAAGGCATACCATATTTGTTGGTCTTGTATGTTGCATTTATAATCACAATATGTGGAAATGCCTTCCATATATTCAACGACTGTGGATGAATGAAGAAAAGATTTTCCAAGTCATTTGAAATACTGTTTACAGAGAACTCCCTAACAAAACGTTTCTCGTTCAAAATTTCCATTAGAACCTAAATTTAAATATTGTTGATTAATAAGAATTCAATATATAAATTAAATTTAAAATACTACTTGTTGGATATACTACCTGCATTGGAGTTTTTCCATAATTTCAGGACGAACGAATCTTGAGATGCTCATTGTATATGGTTTTTAGTGTAGAAACATTATTCTCGCTACGTTCCTTTAATATCGAGAGTATGTCATGTGGTGCAACATTTTGATTTGTCAAGTGAGCCACCAATTCTTTCTCGTGTTCTTTCAAACGCCTAACAAAAGCATGTACCTCCATATATTTTGCAGATGGATGATTATGTTGATCACATATCACCATGATGGTCCAACCGTCATATTGTTTGATATACAAACTATAACGCTTGTTTCAGTTATCATTTAATTCTTAAATTTTTAAGGTTTTAGACTGGAAATCAACAAGTTGGGAAGCTCCAACTCGTCGTGTAAGGATCATATTAGACACGGGATTAAGGGTCTACTCGACGAGTTGGAAGGCCCCAACTCGACAAGTAGATGCTGGAAAGGAAACACTAATTTTTTGGGTTTGTTCCCTATTTAAAGGTATTAAGCCTCATTAGTAGCCTCCCTTATCTCCCCCATCATCCAGAGAAACCCTATTTCACCCATTTCCTCTCATTGTATGTGTGTGTGAGCTTGGAGAGTGACTTTTGGTGCTCATTTGAAAGGAACTAGAAGCTTGAAGAGGATAGATTGAGTAGAAGGCAGTAGATCCAGGATTTCCTCCATTGTTGCAGCTACATTGAAGTATAAAGTTGAAACCTTGGCCTTTTATTGCCTAGATCTTCTTCTATGAAAGTTTATGGCCATTATTAGCCTAGTTTGGGACTATTCTTGGATTTGAGCATGATATAAAGATTTGGCTTCAGATCTAAATATCTCAAGGCCTTTGTGGACTTAAAGTTGCCAACTTTATCAAGTATTGGCCCTCCTTCATGCTCTAAGACCCTTGATAAGCTTGCTTAAGCGTTTTTATCCCTTTGATGCGTTGTATGGATGTAAAGTTAACAACTTTATATGTTATCTTAACCCTAGGGGATTGGATCTGCAATTTGGGGATTTACATTCGACTGAAAAGGGCAGAATAGGTTAATACTGGGAAAACTCGATGAGTTACCTTGCCAACTCGATGAGTTGGATCGGGTTACCCCGCTTTCTGGATACTGAGTGAACTCGACGAGTTGATGAGACAACTCGACGAATTGGCTACGATTTTTCCCGGTTTTCTGAACACCGAAGGAACTCGACGAGTTGCTAGGTGCACTCGATGAGTTGGGGGTCAACATAGTCTATTGATCTTGACTATCAACTTTGACTTTGACCATGGTTGACCAAGTTTGTCCTTGAGGGTATTTTTGGAATTTTGATAAAGTTAGTCACATGATAGTTGTAGGCAGTTGAGTTGGGGCTTCAAGTTGGGACTTATCTTATCAATTCAACATTTCTTGAGAGGTGAGTCTCCTCACCATACCAATGGGTCTAAGGCACCATGGTCTGCCCATTTTATGATTTTTGGATTGTTGTTGATTATGTCTTATGTTGATATGACATTTGCATGGAAGAGCCCGGGGGGTTCCCGTAGCAATAGATTAAGACCATGAGGGGATTCCCATGGCATTTGGTATAAGTCCTTGGAGGGTTTCCACAACATCCTAATATGTTTGCATGTTTAGCTCGTATGATATTTCTTTGGTTAGTGAAGACCATGTGGGGGTTCCCATGGTAGGTAGTCAAGACCACACGTGGTTCCAGTGGCAGTGAGTAAAGACCGTGCGGGGGTTCCCATGGCAGTTAGTGAAGACCATGTGGGGGTTCCCATGGTAGGTAGTTAAGACCACATGGTGGTTCTAGTGGCACTCGTTATAAGACCTTGGAGAGTTTCCATGACATCCTTATATGTTTGTATGCATGGCTTATGTTGTATGTGTAGCTTATGGAGCTAATATTGATTATGTAATTATGTGGATTGTGTGGGGTATGCTCTGGGGAACTCACTAAGCATTATCTTACAGTATGTTGGTTGTTTCAGGTACTTCAGAGCCTAAAGGCAAGGGCCCGGCTTGATGGCGCGGTATGCACTCTCTGGCGATTTTATTTGGGGACACTCTGATATTATGAATAAAATGTTTGATATTGTGGATTTCGAAAACAATTGTTATTGGTATTTTATGTTCACTGGAAACGATTTTGTTAATTAAAAATGAAAATTTTTATTGGGAAATTTGGGTTGTTACAAGAACCTACCAATTAAAAGTTACAATTAATTTATTTTGGTTCCAGAATTTTTAATTGTTGCTTTACTTTCGTATTCACGACCATGACCACAAATATGTGTAATATAAGACACCATACCATTTTTTGCCTTAGATCTTCTCATCACAATGACATAACCAAGAGAGAATGCAATGTTTCACACCCATTCCACCAACTCATCACAAGACTTAAACACCTATTAAAAAAAACACTTTGTTAACAAATTGTAACACAACGATAAAAAAATGTTATCATGATAAATATTATACCCTATTGATAGAAAACGACGATGTCGACGTAGTGTTCATGCCTTCGTTTAAATTATTTCCATTGAGGTCCCACATTATTTATTAAACACAGCAAAAATATATATACATTATAAAAACTAAAATTATGTATAAAAAATAATCTAAAAAAATATATTTTATAAAATTTTAGTATAAAAAACGTGTTAGCTTATATTTTACTCCAACCCATTTTATATATAAAAAATGTTAGCCCAATTTTAAAACCCAAACCAATCTCCACATATATATTCTAAAAAAACCCTAATCAATTCATTATCCTCCGCTCCAAAAATCGAGTCTGCATTCGGAGCCTCCAAAAATCGATCATCTGTCTATCCCTACTATCACTCTCATCGTCGCCACTCTCATCGCCGGATTCAACCTGAGGCTCTAACTCACCGGACCTCTGTTGCTCATCGAATTTATGCTCCTGTCGACCACAGTCGTCGTCTCTCTCTCTCTCGGTGATTGTACCCTTGACAAACGATGTTCTTTAATAGTTTCTTTACTCCTCTAGTTCTTTCTTCATACAACATACTCCAACGCCCAAAGCCAGGAAACGAAAGGACACAAGTGTGATTGCAGGTTTGAACATTGCTACAATCATCAACAAACCTACATATGGTCTTGACAAGAAAGGAGGTGAAAAGAGCAATCTGGTATTCGACTTTGGTGGTACAACATTTTAACAATGGACAATGGCCATTTTGAGGTTATTTCAAAAAAACTTTGATGGCAGGAATTAAATGTTTGCTGCAAAATGGTGATGTAAAACTAGATTAAGAGATTTTACCTGAAAGTTGGTTTGATTAGTATTAATCTGAATTAAGATTTTATATAAGAGAAAATTACAAATTTAGCCTAACACTAATTACTTTGTGGAAAATAGGAAAAAAAAAACAATTTTGCAATTTTAGCCACTAAAATTGCAGATGGTTTAAACCCATCTGCGAATGTACAAGTGGTTAAAGCACACAATTGTTTTTGCCACTTGTACATTCGTAGTTTTTTTTTTTTTTTTTTTAAAATTTGTGTATATATATCGTTTTTCCAGCCAAAATCGCAGATGGACATAGTCCATCTACGATTTCCTCTTAACTTGATCTGCGGTTTTGATCTGTTTTACTACGAAATTGATGGGTTTGACTATGAAATAGCCTTATTATATATAAACTTTTTCAAAAAATATAAGTTTAGTTATTATTTCTTTGGAAAATTTGCTTAAAACCTCTCTAAAAAATGATTGAATATTTGGTTTGCCATGTAACTGGTGGGAGATAGCAAGTTACTAAAACAAATCTGAGATATGTATGTCTACAAGGAGATATTTCTGAATTCGCTTTGATATTTTTTGAATATATTAGTTATGGTGAATTTGTATCTTCAGTGAGAAGCAAAACCGGTTTTTTAGACAAATATAAAATTAGTCTTCGTTTCCATCATCCTGAATTGAATCATTATATAGCCATGGTTGAAGACATGGATGTCAGAATGTTGATAAATGTAATCAAATGTAGTGGAGGAAGGGTTGTGAAAGTGTTTGTGGTGGCTGATGAATGTGATGCGGATAAGGAGGGTGGCCAGAGTGGAAATGCGTCGGTTGTTAATTTATGCAGCGATAAATGGAGCAACAATCCGATAGGGACTTTCAATACTCCTAGTGTACCTTAATTTCACAGTGTTGCTGAAAATGTTAATGTTAGGTATTCACCTATTCACTATGTGGATCCTGAGAATTACAAGTATGTTGGTGATGATGATGTTGGTACATATCTTAATGATGTGGGTGGTCGATGTGTTGATGCTCCTGAACAAGAAGTTAAAGTTATGAATAGGCGTGTAGTAGATAGAAGTAAAAATAAAAAAGTTATTATTCAAAAAGATGAAAATGTGCATGCTTACGAGGATTATGTTGATGTTTCTGATGTAGCTTTAGATATAACCGACTTAGAAAGCAATTCTGATGGAGATGAGTTGGGTGATGAAGTTAAAGCTAAGTTTCCCGATAACCTTTGTTACGGTATGCCCCCTATACCAGCATGTCCAACTGATATTAATGAAGATATCCCAGCACAGATGGTAGACATCAATCTTCAAAAGATTGAATGTCCTAGTATATTTAAGAACAAAGATCTTCTAAAACGGGCTATTGGGAAAAAATATTTTCGAGAAGGTTTTCAGACGAGGACAAGTAGATCCACCAAATCAAGGTATGAGTTTGTGTGTGTTTCGAAAAATTGTTCTTGGTTACTAAGAGCAAAAGGAATTAAAAATTATGGCGGACGTTTCCAAGTGAATAAATTTATTGATGTATGTCACACCCCAAAACCGGAACGGCGGAAACGTTCGGGGGTGGAGGACGTCATGTACAGTATCATAACAATGAAAAGTAGTAAACAAGCAACAACATCATCCATTGCATTAATAGTAATAATTGATACAAGTATGTTCTTTCATCGTAATATGACATCAAAACAAGTAATCAAAATAAAAGATGAGTCTTTGAACATGCTCCGTCTTCTCAAAACCTGGTTGACTGTAACTATCTACAGATGACCTGAGAATACAAGTTATTTTGAAAGAGTTTATCAGCATTAAAGCTGGTGAGTTCATAAGTATTTTAGTGTCAATGTTTGTATAAGTTTACTGAAAATGTTTGTAATGGTGTAATGTAAAAGTTTGTAAGCATTAGTAACTATTTGTAAATGTTTGTAAATGGTTGTAAGTGTTTGTAAATGTTCCTAGTAACTGTTTGTATATGTTTGAAAACTCCTAGAAAATCCTATATTCCCTACTAGTATAAAAAGTAGTCTTCCACCAAGACCCGACTGTTTTGTATGTTTGTTTCTCTGTAAAAGTGGATGTTTTTCCCTTAGTTTATAACTATCTTAACTCGAAAATAGTTTGCATTAACTTTCAAATGGAACTGTCAAAATATGAAAGTAATGGGAAAAGTAAGTACTCAGGGGTCTTTTAAATTGACAACCTGCAGTACTGACTTCCTTAATAACAAGTTTGTTTTATTAAGGTCATAATGTGAAGGCTAGTTCCCATACTAAACACTCTCCCTATCAAAAAAAATTAGGAACCAAACACGACCTCAGCAAACCAGTTGCTAGCCGTGTAATCCACATTAAAGTAATATGATCATGTATACCCAATTTATTATCACCTTTTGTTTAGAACAATGCGTTAGTGATCAATTGTATAGTTAAATCCTGTAGTTGTTCTATGCTAAAGCATATTAGTATTTTCATTCTATTATCGTGTATTGTATCATCCTCCTTGTTTCTCTTTATTGTGTGTACTATTTATCATAGTATCTTCGTATGAACTGACTCTTTTAAGTACTGATGTATGTAAGTTTCAATGTTCTAGAAATAGTAACTAGTAAATTCCCAACATAGTATCCTTTGTATAGTATTATTTGTCTAGTATTATTTGTTATAGTATATTTGTTATAGTAATAGTGTTCTATGTATATGATAGTATTCTCTTAATGTACTTGTATATGATAGTATTCTCTTAATATACTTGTATATGATAGTATTGTCCTAAACTATACATATAATAGCTTATTGGTAATTTCTGTAGTTTGAATAAATGAGGGTATACCTTTGCTACCCAAAGGCACTGAACTAATTGATAGTACTTTTATATCTACATATGTATACATAATATATCTCTAATATTTAAACGACATTTGGATAAATAACCGATACTCTCAAGCCACATCCAAATAAGGAAAAGAAAATAAAGTGAGCTATCAGTCCTAAGTCCTTTAAATATTATTTATATAACTATACATATATAGACATCCAATAGACAATATATATAAGTTTAAAAGAAGTTTTGTAAAACAATTGATGAGTTTAATAATAAATATTGATGACTTGGTGTCAATTTCTGAAATGATTTAAAAGTAGTTTGTTTGATAAGACAATTTAAAGTATAAGAAATCTTGTGTTTGAAATATAGTTAAAGTATAAGAAATCCTTTATTTTGAAAACATAGTTTGAAGTATATGAAATCCTTTGTTTGAAATACAGTTATAAAGTAATAAGAAACCCTTTGTTTAAAACATAGTTATAAATCACATGTGATTGATTATATAACTAACATGTTTTCTACTTGTATCCCCCCCCCCCCATAAAAGCATATAAAATCATTTAAAAGGTAGATTAAGGGGTATGAACTCACCTGCAGTGAATGATGCGATTGTAAGATCGGTTTAGGAAATTGAGTGTCAATTGCAGACTTGAGCACAAACGAATCCTATTAACCATATATATATATATATATATATATATATATATATATATATATATATATATATATATAAGAGTAAATTACGCAATTCGTCCCTTGTACAAGTGCTAAAAAGCACGTTTAGTCCCTATTTTCAAAAATTAACTCGGATCGTCCCTCGTATCGTTAAAATTTGCACGTTTCGTCCCTAAAATCATTTACCAAACATAAAATGTCTATTTTGCCATTTTCTATATATTTTTGATTTATTTTTAGATTATTATTATTATTAATTATATTTAAAAAATCATTAAATAAATGGCCCCATCTCATATACCCACTTCTTCTTCTTCTTCGTATCTCCTGTAAATCACCACCTCTCTTCCTCACAAGTATTGAGGTACTATCACTCTCAGTTCTTCTCCATCTCCGGTGAAAGAATAACATTGTCGTCAACACTTACATGCCACCATCGTTGGAGCTACAAACACACACAGAAAAAACCATCGTTCTCGCCACCGCACACCACCATCATCATCTCCTGCTGCCCTGCTCACCATCACTGCAAGCTCCCTCTCTACCTCTCTCAGTTACATTACACCACCTCCGATAACTCTCTCTCATTCGTCATTCTTCTTCAACACCTGCTCTCCTCTCTCACTGTGTCTTATCTCCGATCTGCAAGCTTCGACGGGCCTTTCTATGCTGCCACCAACATGATCTTCTTCTCTTTCGACATCCATTATACCACCACCGTCTTTCCAGTCAACTTTCCCCCTTAATGGATTTTCATTTTTGAAATCTCAAATAGGTTAGAAAAGAAAGAACCATACACCCCCTTCTTCTTCGATTTCAAATGGTTCGGTCTCGATTTATGAAAATTCCCCTTCTGTGAGATAACGAACCGGCAGGATTGGTGGTGGTGAATGATTTAGGGATACGATATTGGTGGTGGTGAATGATAAAGAAGTGCAGCATAGGGTTTCGGATACGATTGAAGGGCGTGAATCAGGTGATTAAAAAAAGGTAAATCGGTGATGTGAAAAGTCGTTTCTTTGATCAACTGAAGTGGGTTTGGAGTTAGACTTGAATCAAGTGCTCAAATGGAAATTGTGGGTTAAAAAGATTTGGTTTTACATCAAATAGGATCATCTGGGTTTCGTTTAATGGTGAAAATTTTTGCTTTTGATGATGGGGTTGGTTGTTGTAAGGGCGTTATCGTCACCTGTGCACTTCCATCGCATTCCTTGTGGTGGTCGGGGGAGGTGAAAGGGATGTCGGTACTGGTGCTTGGGATGAAAGTCGATTTCAATGGGTTTAGGGTTTGACCAGTGGTGGTGTTGTTTCGTGTTTGTCGGAAATGGAGAGTAAGAGGACATGGTGAGAATGAGAGAGATGAAGTTGGGGAAGGGGGTGGGGTGGATATTTGTTTTTGTTTTTTTTAAACCTGAAAATGATAAATAAATAAAATAAAATTGAAAAAGAAATCACTTAAGGGCAAAATGGTCATTTTATGTTTGTAGGGACGACCCGAGTGATAAAATAATGATACAGGGACGATCCGAGTTAATTTTTCAAAATAGGGACTAAACGTGTATTTTGACACCTACACGAGGGATGATTCGTGTAATTTACTCTCTCTCTCTCTCTCTCTCTCTCTCTGATATGTGCATAATTAGTTAATTATTTAGCATATATTCTTAGTTATTTTTGATTAATTATGTGAATAATGTGGACAAAAGGTACTTAAAATGTTGTGAATTTTGTTTTCAGTCCAAAAGATATGTTTGGAAGCAAAAAGGAGAAAAGGGAAGCAATTGAAGATCAAAGAGTGAAAGAAGGTGATATACTCGGCGAGTAGATCGACCCTACTCGGCGAGTACACGAGGATATTCCAGAAGATAAATACGACTGCTGATTCAAGACGGATAAGTATGGATCTACTCGGCGAGTTGATTCTGCTACTCGCCGAGTACACCCTGTGTTGGGATATCTATAAAACACGAATCCTTATCTCATGGGATCATACTCCTGGCGATTTTTGAAGGTTTAGCTGCGACTAAGAGACTCAGAAGATGTTAAGGAACCCTAGGCTTCAATATTTTGAAGAATTCAAGCAATTAGGTTAATTCTACCACTTAGATTTAGGAATTGAATATGTTTGCCTTAGTAAACTTTGTTTTTATGTTTGTTTCTACTGCAATTATGAGCTAAATTCGTTTTGTTTCTGTTTGGGGAATACCAAAGAACTCCTATGGTTTGATTATTGATTATTGCTTAATTGTCTATTGGTGATTTATTAAATTAAGTTTGTTAAAGAACCTTATGTATTAATCACTACTATTTTCTGTTAATTGGAAGGCAATTAGGTTGCATGAACATCACTTAATTGTTAACCTCATATGTCTATGTGAATGCTAAACCATATGCTTAGAAGTAATGATTATGAAACTAAGATTAATAAGAAAATAGGAAGATTAATGTGTGAGCTTGTTTGAGAAACCATCAACAAGAGGTTAATTGAATTAATAACTTAATTGACCATTACAAATCTTATTTAATCCAAATAATTAATCTAGGGAATTAATTAGTTTAAACACTTGATCAACGCTTAACTTAGTTAATTGTCTAAGGGTTAGGAGTAATGAATATGAACCTAACTATTATAATTGGTAACCAATAGCAATTAATCTACCTTAAACTTAAATAACCATAGGAGTGAATTGGTTGAACCTAAATAGAAACATCTTTATCAAATTTGGTGAATAGTTGTTGCTTTAGTTAATTAGTTAATTTAGTTTGTCTAAGTTTCTAGTCTTGCAAAACTAGAGAAAAACCTTTCACTTTTATTATTTGTTTTAGTTAAATTTAGCTATTAGTTTAATTTTCCGTTCCCTGAGTTCGATACCTTACTTATCAATCTATACCACTTAAAGACAGGTTCACTGCCTTTGTGTGCTCAAATTATTAATAAAAAGTAGGGATAAAACTAGTTGGTTTTACACACATCACTCTCTCTCTCTCTCTCTCTCTCTATATATATATATATATATATATATATATATATATATATATATATACACACATACAATTAGTGCTTATAACAACTAATTATTGATTTGGAACCACCTTAGGGACAAGTAAACACTTATATTGAAGTGTTACAACCATATATGATTGTATATAAGGGGTGTATGGCTATACAAGGGAGTGTATGATCAAAATACACAATATTTGTGTGTGTGCAGCCCCGATGGGTGTGCAGCCATACACTCCCTATGAAATGTGCCAAAACGTGTTTTAAGGCTTTAGGACTCATCTAGGAAGGTTTCTTACTTCATGCTTTAGCCTTATTTGGAGTTCATTGTCATTTTTGGACCTAAAAAGGGTGTGTGCATCCACCATGATGTGTGCGGCCGCACACCCTTTATGAAGATGCCAAAATCGTGTTTTTCAAGTATATCATCAAGTATTCTTAGCATATAACAAGTTATGATAACTGTATAAATGTTATAGAGGCTTGAAAAGGTGATTAAGGTCCAAAACTAGTGTGTGTTCTTAGTGTTCTTGACTAAAAATGGATGTTTTCATGGATCAAAGCAAAGGGTTTTGCTAGTTAGGGTCGTGTATCAACAAATCAAAAGGAAGAATTACTTACTTTTATGAAGATCAAGATGAAGATTTGGATGGTACTTGAGAGAGAAATCAATTCCTAGCCCTTGAAAGTGAAAAAGTGATTCAAAATGGCTAGGTTTCCTTTATATAGGTGGGAGTGTGTGGCTGAAACGGGTGTGTGACTGCACACTCTTGTGTGTGGCCGTACACTCAAGTGTGTGGCCGCACACTCCATATGTTGGAGTGTTTGGCCCGAATTTGCTTGATACGCATCGAGTTATCCTATTTCTAGGCTCCTACCTTGATTGTACAAGGTTTAGAACACTCAAATAGACCCAAAACGGTGCTAAAATATAGCAAAATGAGTCTAACTTTGATTGAATTGATCTATTGTACATGATAAAAATTTCAGGTTATGACAATGTACATACACGTTCTTCAACAAATTTGCAACCTAATCAGCAACAAGAAAACAAATAGGTTTTGGGTGAATATCTTGCTGATGTTTTAGTTGAAGATTATAATAGATATATCGAGGAAAAGATATTATTAATGATATGAACTCTCAATTGAATATCGATATCTCAAACCATCAGACTTGGCGTGCGAAGCAATATGCATTGTTGTTGTTAAGGGGTACGAAAGAGGATTCTTTTACCAAACTTCCGACTTATTTCCACAAATTGGTCAAACATAATCTGAGTTCGGTGACACATATTCAAACTGATGATGATGATGATGATCGGTTTGAGTTTTTGTACGTCGCAATTGGTTGCTCGGTTAGTATTATATTTTATTATTTTTTTTATTTTTATTTTGGTGTGTTTGAATAGATATACAATGTATTGTAGGTACGCGCTTTTGTCAATTTTTGTAAACTGACCCTTGTAGTAGATGGAGCCCACCTAAAGGGCGAATTCAAAGGTACCATGTTACTTGCAGTTACTAAGGACGGACAAAACCAAATATTACCGGTTGCATATGGTATATGCAAAAATGAGTGTACAGATTCTTGGACGTGGTTTTTTCAAAAACTACATGATTGCATAGGAAATATGGATGAGCTTATAATTATATCTGATAGGTCACCATCTATAGCGACATCCGTTGCCAACATTTTTCCTCATGCTCATCACGGAATATGTGGTGTCCATTTCTATTTCAACGTAGTAGCTATATACGGGAAGAGTAAGACAGATAAAGGAAATTTTTGGGAGGCTTGTAGGGTGTATACAGTTGAAGATTTTGATGTTGCCTTGGAACTTATGAAAAATAAAAAAGAACTGGTGTGGGAATACTTACAAAGTATAAATCCTGAAACTTGGTCTATGGAACATTTTAAAGGGAACCGATAAAATCCTATGTCGTCAAACAGTACGGAGTCTATAAATGCATTATCTAGACACGTACGTAAGGTGCTGATGCTTATGTTGATCGATTTTTTTCGTGCAACAATGCAACAGTGGTGGTTTCAAAGACGTAACTTTGGAGGTATTGAGTTTTAATATTAACGTTTTGGTTATATTTTATTGATAGTAACTATGTAATTTTGTCTATTTTTAAGCAGAAGAAACAATAACACTCACCCCTAGGGCCGATGATATTGTAAAAGAAAACAAAAAATATTTTAGTAAATTGGATGTTCGCATGATCTCAAGTATGAAATGTGAGGTCAAAAAGGGGGCACTAAACATGATTGTTGATTTCCAACAAATGACATGTACATGTAGGCATTGGCAACTTGATGGCATACCTTGTGGTCATGTCATAAGAGCGTTAACAGTCAACTATTACTAAGATTGCTCGAAGTTTGCATTAAATGTTTACTATATCGAAACACTGAGGAAAACGTATGAGGAATCAGTAAACCCTTTGTCAAAGCCATCCGCATGGGAGATCCTCGATGATTTGATGAATGCTAAGCCACCTATAATGGATAAACATCAGCCAGCCATGCTAAGAAACACAGACCACATTCCATCCCAAGGCGAGTGTCCAATTAGAAAAGAGTGTTTTACATGTGGTCAAGCAGGAGACACCAAAAACAATCGTTCTGGAAGGGTGTCTGGTAGTGGAGCACGTCGCACGAGAGTTTCTACTACAGAAACAACATTTAATATTGGTGGTTCTTTGACTTGGTCACAAAGCTATGATGCCGATTTTGATATAAAACAATCTTAAATTGAAGAGTTGTTAACTTATTATGTATTGTAATGGTTTTATTAAATCTTATAAGATGTTGTTATGCTTTCATATTTTAGTTTAGTTTGCAGATTATAACAAGTAATGAAGCTTTTATATTTTAATTTAGTTTGCAGATTATAACAACAAATGGAGCTTAACGGTAAACAAACATGTTAATCTAAAAAAAAACACCAAACTCAACTCATGATAATGTTACAACAATTTTTTAACTATATATTAAACTCAGGGAACTACAATGGGTACTTCTCTTTCTCGATTGTTATATAGTCATCCCTAATTCTCATTTTATCTTCCAAACGATCCTTTTACACCCTAAGTTGTATCATCTTCGTGTCCTTTTCAGCAAGCCATTTTTCATTCATTTTGATTGTCTTCTTATGCTTTTTTATCCATTGTTCATGCTCTTTGATTTTGTTTTTATTGATGTCTATCCATTCTTCAGCTTGTTTGCATTCTGATGCAATTTCATTACGATGTTGACTGAGAAGTTGGGATGACTATTTATCCTGTTCTTTTTGTTCTTCAGTCTTTTTCAATTCTTCAAAATTTTCATTCAACATATATGGGCCTGCTGAAGAGGGTGTTAAAAAAGGGTCGACTGGATCACAGTAGTAACAATCTACTTCGTTGCATGAGCAAATTTCGAACTTTTCTGGGGAACTCATAATAAAGTCGAAATTTTATTTAGTATCTGATAATAATAAAATGGTGCTATAAATTTATACATACTAGTAACCTTCAAATCATAGTCCAAATGCAACCATTTCATAGTCAGAGTTGTAATTGATAGTCAAACTTTGAAATGATTACACATTAATGACAAGTCACTGTAGTAACCTGCAAATCGTAGTCAAAATTTGAAGTAACAAGACGTAAATGATTGTTTGACATGATAAGTCACTGCAGTAACCTGCAAATCATAGTCCAAATGCAACCATTTCGTAGTCAAAGTTGTAATTCGTAGTCCTTTTTTATTATTCTAAATAGATGTTTAAGCTCTACGAAATGAACACCCATATCATCCAAACAAAACCAACTCCCATATTTAGAAATGTCATTGAATGCAGCAACTTCTTCAAATAAAGTATCTGGTTCCAATTTCGAACGACCATGGACAACAAAGGAGGTGTTGGTTCTAATACGATGTTGGCTTAGTGTCAAGGAGGGTGTACCGTTACTTGCTCCCTCACCTTGCCTAGTTGGTGATGAATGGACCCGCATAACATCTTTGTTAAACAATGAGATAAGAGAAGGACAACAACGACAACAATCAGATATTGTTAGTAAATGGATGGATGTAAAGGAAGAAGTGACATGGTTCAATGGAGCGTGTAATTATGCGAAAATTACAAAAATTTGTTATGCAGACGAAGAAGAGTTCTTGGAAGTTGTTAAAGATTTTTACATCTTGGAGCGTGAAGGCAAAGAATTCGAATATGAGGACATTTGGAAGGTTGTTAAAAATAATCAATATTTCTTGTAGACAACTCTATATCCATTAAAAATAACCCATAGACTTGTTTTAAGTTTAATGCTTAGTTGGTAGTAATGTTTTAAGTTTAATGTTTCATGGAATTTTTGTTAGTTTAATGCTTTAAGTTTAATGCGTTGTCGTTTTTAACGTTTTAAGTTTAATGGTTCATGGAATTGTGTTTAGTAATTTATTGTAATATATCGTTAAAATTAATGCAACAAGTATTTATTAATTAAAATTAAACATAGGAGGTGCATCTAATACAGACGTAATACATGAAAATAACCTAGTACAAACCTAATAAATAGAAATAGATATTAAATAAACGGGACATATTTCAAAATATTCCAAGGGGCTTCAAACTAGAATTCCAACCCATTACTTAATGATTTGTACTCCTCCCTAGCAGCTTCGAAGATGACCTCCTCACTAGCATTTAAACGGGCGTCGTCAATTTTGGTATAAAGATCGTTGAATAATAAAACTTCAGTTTTCATTTCATACCATCTCGCTAAGATATCTAGTTATTCACAATGGTTTGTTGTAGTCATTTGATTTTCAGCGTTGAAGATATTGGTTAAACGAGTCCAAAACATTGGATCGTTCAACTTGCTGGTCTCGTACACATGAATATATGCACGAGTAAGAACCAAGTACTCCTCATTCCTCCATGGTATTGAAGTTACTTTTAGTGAAACAAAGAGAGTAAATTTTCAAAAATAATATATGAATAACTATAATATCGTTTAGTTAAATGTTTTTTAACTAAAAGTACATTTATAGTAGTTTATACACAAAATCGCAGTCAAATCATCTAACATGTCTGCAATTCATAATCCAACTTAATTGAAGAACGCGGTGTACCAACTGAGAACACAAGAGATGACTGTTCGAGTAGACAAGCCATTGCATCGAATGACAACACAATACACTGCTACTTGACTTGACAAGCCATTGCGTCGTGTGTATGCCCAAACAACGCACTTCAAAAACCTCTATCTAATACGAAATTGTGCAAACGATGTTGCATGTTATATGCATGAAATAAATAATTTTGTATCACAACCTCACCGCCTGCTACATAAGGTTGTAAACACAACACCGAGAAGTCGTGAACAACAACAAATGTTGGAGGAGGAACGGAGCTTGTTGATTTGGCATCAACATTCTTCTTTGGTGTTCTTTTTTGCTTTGGTGTCGTGTGCAACTAAAAAATATTGAAATCGTCCATATTGTTGAAGAAATAGTCAAAGAAAATCACAGAGAGATAGAGTTTTTCCAATTTAGAAAGTGAAAAATGAAGGGAAAAAATACGTTTTATACAAAAACAAAGACGAAATCGCAGGTGGAATAGGAAAATCGCAGGTGAACTATTCCATCTGCGAGCGTACAAATGTCTTTAGGCACTTGTACGTTCGCAAATGGATAGGCCAAATCGTAGATGAGTTTAATCCACCTACAATTTTGAAGGCTAAATTTGTAATATTGGTTTTTTGGCTATTTTCCACAAAATAATTAGGTTATTAGGCTAAATTTGCAAATTTCTCTTTATATAAAAGAATAAAAGTCATTAATCAATTATAGTCAGTGGTTGTATTAATTTGTATCAAGTTTTAATGTAAATACTATTAATGTTTTTAAAAATTATAAAAGAAAAAACTATATAATTTAATAAATAAAAATACCCTAAGACTATCTCCAATACATTTTGAACTTTTAAGAGTTCAATAAATTATCACATCAGCATTCCATAAACTATATCATTTAACCTATTAAACTCTATAGTCCATTAAACTCTTAAAAGTTCGGTGGATTGCCATATCACCATTTTAATTTTTTTATAAATAATATTAAGATTAATATTTTTTTTATTGTTTAGAATAAAAAATATAAAGTAACTTAATAAATAAATTATTGAATATAAAATAAAATAAAGTATAAATCATAAAAATAATAATATATAGTTTGTTTATTGCTAAAAAAATGTTAAATGTTACTTTCAATATAAGTTTTTATAGTAAATTGAAAAAAAAAATTATAGTAAGTTGAGAAAGAAAAACAAAAACAAATTAATAAATTGAGAAAGAAAACAAAAAAAGGAAATCCTATACCAAGGTCAAATGGGGATTAAACCCTCTTTTCATAAAAGGCATCCCACAATGCATCTTATGACCACCTTTTCCTCATTAAACTCTCAATTGAATCTCGATTTGGGATGACCTAATGTGAATGCGGAAGCTGCAGATTTTATTCAACGCACAGAAAGTTTGAACTTAGCAAAGCCATTACTATTACACGAGTTTAACTAAGACTAGGTCTTAAAGGAACCAATTTTATTCTGTTTGATAATTTATAAGTTGAGCAATCTTTGGTAAAATAATGTATTTTTTGTGTATGGATCAAATAAATAATTTATATTCAGTTTCGTCTTTTTAGATTTGTATATAGTTCACCTTTTGAAATTGTTGGTGTTCGGGTTAATTAAGTATTGATCTAGTGCTTTCCTTTTAACCACAAGAGGTACAAAAATCATCTGCTGGATCTTCACATTCGCAGAAGGATGCTTTAATTACATATAGATGAACATATTTTTTATAAGAATGCTTTAAAGTTTTTTAGCTTTAATGGTTGCTTCTATAAAAACTTGGAATCTGGAAGTAGATAACTAAAGCAATCCAAATGTCGAAAAGACCCTATTTGACAGATGTGGAAGTATAATCCTATAATAAGGAAAAATGAAAAGTACATTGCTATTATTTGTATATAGCAATTTTTTATAATTTTGTTTTTTAAAAATATTCACGAGTGAATATTTTTTTTTGACAACTTTGTTCTTGAACTTGATTTCATTTTAGTTTGGAGACAAATGTTGGGATTGTTGTGAGTAAAAACGAGTGCTCTTGAGTGATTATCTCTCATTGTATAGTTAGTTGTATGTTTTAATAATATTAAATATTAACTTCTTTGTCATAAACGCATGGTGTTTTAAATCTTTTATGTGTTTGATACGATTTACAATGGAAAGTACATCCATTTTTTTATAAAATCTTACTTGATTTGTAAAAGATTTTGAATGTACATATATTAAAACCACAAAATTGCCATTCTTCCTAAGTATTTATTTGTTTTATAAATAACTAGATGTGACACATGTGTAATACATAATTTTTTTTAATAATAGTATATTTTGTTAAGCGTTACATGTTTAATAATTTACAAAACTGAATTTGGAAAGAATATTAATATTAGTCGTGAATGAACCAATTTTTGTAAGATTTCTACAAATTATCGTGAATTCAAAATGGTTTGGCAAAAAATTATGTTTTTAAATTAGTAAGGTTGATTTGAATTTAAATTGAATTTAATACATTAATTGACAAATTACATGAAAATTTATGGAGATGTTTAAGTTTTCTTATTTTTTTTATTATATTTTTAGATTAAATTTTTAATAATTTAATAACAAAGCCAAAAAAACCACAATTTGTCAAGTGGATTTATATGAAATTGAAAAAGTTAAAAAAATATTATGTGGCATATTAAATTAGATGATGGCATGTAGCAAAAAACATTCATTTATTAGGTACTATGTGTAAGACCCATGTATTACATGGGTTTATTTAATAAAAATTAAATATAAAATTTTAACAATTTGAAAATTTTGAATTTATAAGAAAAATGAGAATTTTTTTGAATTATTAAAATTAATGAGACTTTAATTTATTGAATATATTACACATATAAATCCTTTCTAATAAATACCTTACATATTAAATGTGGTGTTTTAATTTAATAAAATGAAAAATACAATGAAATGACAAGTGGAAAATAGAAAATTTAAAAATTTTAGAAAATGTTATATGTCCAAATGAAGGAGAAGATGACATGTGGTAAAAAAACCTTCATTTATTAGAGTAGATAACTCGTAAAATAAATTATAAATAATGATAAGAACAATTAAATTATGTTTTTGTTTATTGATTATTAGTAAAATCTTTTATTAAGTGTCTAAAAATAACCTTAAACCATAACTCGCATAATTTACTGATAAAGTTTATTCAATCGTATAATAAAATCTAAGTGAACAAAATATTACAATAAATCTTGGGCTCGTTATTTAGATAAAAATAAATTGAACAAAGTTATCCTAATAAATGAAAATGTTTTGCCACTTGTCATTTCCTCAATATTTTTACCGCATGTCATTTTGTGAGATTTTTCAATTACTTGAATTTCACATTGTCATTATATTTTCATTTTTTTGTTAATAAAAAATTAATTAATTCCACTAATTAACATTTCTATTATTATATATGTAAATTATTTATTATATTAAATGTGTAGATCAACATTATAATAAATAAACATTTATTATTTAAGATAAATATATTTTTCTCCATAAAACAAACATAATAATAAATAATTTGTTTTTTCTACCATTCAAAACATTTATTGTGATTTCTTTGTTATATAGATTTAAATTATGAAATATTATAAAACAACATTATCAAAATTAAGATATAACAAAATATATTTTTTTAAATTTTGAAATGAAATAGATGTTAAAAATATTTAAAGTTTACATTTTAATATAAAACTTTTATTTTTAATAAACCGTCTCTCATAACTAACAAGAATATAAAATAGAACTAATTCGTTCCTATATTTGGATATCATGGTAACATGGTTGGGCCCTCTAGAAACTATAGCATATTAAAAGGGCCCTGTTGCACCACATGAACCTCTGTCGACATGTATTCTAGCTAGGTACCGTATATGAATAAAAGTCACAGATTACTTGAATAGACTTTTGACTTGGTACAAGACCTTACTAATGGTTTTAGATATCGAAAGCTTTTAGTAATAATTTTTGGATAGGTTTGATAATGTATGCAATAACTTTTCATGTTCCCTATAGTTTACATTTATTGTTTTGTAACCTTTTTGTGGACGAAACGTCCAAATATGTTCGTTAAGACCAAGTTTTATAAAATAATAATACAATATTTCATGTCACTTTCATGGTTTAAAAAATGTAACGAAAGATTGGGGTTATAGTTCATCTCCTTTATGGTTACATTTACAACCCCTCCATAATAATATATTTACCATGCAAACCGTTGCATGGTTAATTAATCACAATGGTTCATTTTCCTCAATGTCTTGTTAAATTTGTTATAACCTAAAAATGTGAAGACAATTATATAAATTTTACAAATGTCTTTAATATTTTATGGACTCTTATATTTTCAAGGGACTACCAATCTTCAAATTAACATACCAAATAACAAAATGAAATATTTTATAACTTTATTTTATTAAAAAAATTCTTCATGAATTTCACTTATCAACATATTATCAACAAACACATACTTTCATTAATTTGACAATGAGTTTTGACCTTCATTTATATTACTCGGCCACTAAGGGTGAACCGAGTGGCAACGGGTTCGACAAATTGGGTCGGCGGTACTGCCAAAGCCACAGCTCCAAGTTGCATGAGGGACATTTGCTTTGCTCGTTGGCGGGTTATACAACCCATTAAGAATCTCAAGGAAGGTGAAGTCTTTTGCGTGCATGGGTCATCTTTGACCATTGACTAGGTCAAAGAGGGTTATATAAAAAAAATCTAAACTTTTTACCTATATAAATCCAACCATTCCCTTATCCAATTCATTTTCCTCTAACTCAATTTCCTTTCATTTCTCTTAATTCCCTAGTCCAATTCCATTCCCTATCTAATTCTGTTCCATGCCTTTTCGATTCCGCTTAATGGATTCCCAAGGCAAATCAAAGCAAGTCGGTTCTAGCCAAAAATGCAAATCCAAGCAAGGTAGTTCTAGTTAAGATATTGCATTTTCTTCTCTGGAATCTCAAAACTCAAACTATCAATAATACTCAAGCTACCAACAAAACAAAAACTATCAACAACAATATTAGTCGGTGCAACAGTCTTTCACATGATAATATGGGTTATAATCAATACATGTAGTATTCTCAAAGGGTTCCTGAAACCCAATTCAAAAGTTCTCCTCCCGAGGTATCCTTGTTTTGTAATCCTCAAAACTTGGAAGTTGATGATTGTAGTTCCAAAGAAAATAAACAAGAAGCGAGGAGCAGTGTAACGACCCAATTTTTCAAAAGAAAATTTTCATTTTTGATTAACCAAAATATTGTCCACAAACCATGAAATCTCAAATACAATTGTTTTCAAAATTCATATTAAGTACAATTTTATTTCAAATTATCAGAGTGTCTAATAAGAAAACACCTGAGAGAGTGCACGCCGCGCCATCAAGCCATGCCCTTGCCCTTGGGCTCAGATGTACCTGAAACAAATCAACAACTGTAAGCTAATGCTTAGTGAGTTCCCCAAAGCATATCACACACATAATCCACATAAACACATATCATATCATATCATCTATAAAAGCTATATATACCACATAAGCCATGCATATAACATATAGGGATGTCATGGGCTCGTCCTTAGGGTCTTACTCCAGGATGTCATGGCCTCCACACATGTTCTTACACCTAAGTGCCATGGGCTCTCCCATGGTCTTTAATACGAAATCCATGGGCTCTCCACATGGTCTTACATCCAGGTGTCATAGGCTCTCCCATGGTCTTCCATACAAGCATACAACTAGCATACAATCCTAGCACATAACCAACTATCATGTCTCATAATATAACTTCAAATAGAGTATCACATATCATAAATGGGTTGGCCTTGGTGCCTTCGACCCATTGGTATGGTTAGGAGACTCACCTATGTCTGAAGAATACGAAAGTTGCTCCCCTAATAGTCCGTATCCACCCATGCTGAACAATAATAACATTACTTAAGGTTAGGACTAAACACAATCTAATTGAAGAACCCAAACCCCAAATCCTTTCACAATGGCCCAAAAATCCTTCCTTTGCTAATGGGCCCAAAGTCCATGTCTAATTCATTAATGGGTCTCATGGCCCAATAAGGCCCAACCAAGATATACATAGCCCAAAGCAGATCAGCTGGCCCACTAGATCTAAAACATGATCAGGACCAATGACTAGTTAGGGCCCAAAAGCATGCGAGCCCAAAATAAGTCCAACTCCATCTGTTGTGCATACGCCTTGCGTACCACCCTGGTACGCGTAGCGTACTCAGTCCCTGAGTTGTACGCGCTGCGTACTCTAGGTTACGCCCAACGTACAAACAAACTAAGCACATTTTCCATTAAGTGATTAATACTCTATTTTTTAACGTCCAAACCTGAGATCTGACCTCATTAAGACGTCTTAAGGCATAAAGTTTGCAACTTTATGCATTTCTATGCCCCCTATACTTCCAACAACCCTTTAAGACCTTTCCAAGGGTCTTAATCCATGCATGAGGTCAAAATACCCATCAAGACTTCATTTTTATGCTATGAACAGATCAAAGGACTTCAAATTTTTCCTCCCTAAGCTCTGGAGTTGCTCAAACTCTCAAGAGGTGGTTTAAGAACACAAAAAGGGACCAAACAAAAACCATAACTAGATCTAATGAATAAGATGGCAATATCAAAGCTTTATACCTCTAGAAGCTCTTCAAGGCGAACTAAATGCAGATCCTTGAAGTCCCAGGCCACTCCAAGCTTGCTTAGCAACTCCTTCTTTTTGTATGGGCACTAAAATGGCCACAAATACCCTCTATAAGCTAAAAAAATGATCTCACAGACTATCTCTGGTGTAGAAGGATGTATTAAGGCTATGGAGGCCGTCTAGGGTTAGGTCCAAGATGCCTAAGGATGTTTAAATAAGTCCCAAGTCTGGAAATTATGGTTTTTGCATCCGTCACGTATGCCCTGCGTACTCTTAGTACGCCCAGCATACGTGCTGGCCCTCCGCGATCATTCATGCATGGTACGCTAAGCGTACCCATGAAGTACGCCCATGTGACAACCGTCAAATTCTGGTCAAGTCAAAGTCAACAAGTCAAACCGACAAACTCATTTAGTGTATGTATGATAGGATATATTCTATGTCTTCTTATGTACAACCCACTATCATAATACAAAGTATCACTTAGAAGTTTCAAATGTTCAGAAATACTAAACCCTAACCAAGGTAAGTGAGGTAATGACTCTATAAAGCACTATTAAATACCCCTCGAGGGTGTAAAACACTCATGTCAAGGCATAACGGGGTTTACAAACCTTGCATTATGAGGCTAAACTCTAACAAAGGTCATAAGAAAAGTCTCTCTCAATCTCTCTCTCTCTCTCCCAAATCTCTCTCAAAAACCTCTCTTAAATACTTATAATCACTCGGGGCGTCCCGACCCATTACTTAGTCAAAAACCACTCGAAACGGGAAGATTAATTGTAAAGCATCAATATAGGGTCGAAGCCACCCTTAGGACCGAAGCCCTAGAGTCGAACCCTCTTAAGGCCGAAACCTTCATTCACTTCATAGCATATCGGACCGAACCTTCTCTCGGTACATCTCACCTTCAGTCCTCGGTTCATCTCATTCTCGGTTCCCACTCGACAACTTCGCCTGCGAGCCTTTTTGGATCGAACCCATCTTCGGGTCTCAACCTGCTTGGACCAAACCTTCTATTTTGACCCTCAGAACTTCGCATGTTCGCCTCTTGGTCCCGGTTTTTTTACCACTTTCGCGTTTTAAAACCATTTTAGATGATTTTGACGTGGGATTTTTCACCCAAACTCATATTTTGACATATAAGACTCCATAAATTCATATTTTAATCATATTTTGGGGAAATATTTACTATATATAATATCTTTTGTACAAGACATTATCTAAGGGTTGGTTGACTTTTCCAAGAAGTTATGATACCATACCCACTTTATGTCGCTATTCACACTTTACCATATCAAATCACTGTCCTTTTTATGTATTTTCCAACACTCCATCAGATTTACTTGCAAAAAATCCACTTAAGACTCTACATTCTCCACTTTTTCCCAAAAGTTTCATTCATCGCACTCAAAGATCACACACTCTCTCTCCTTCTTTCTCAACTATTTCTTCCTGGAACCAAGAACTTCCGGAGGTCACGAGTTCTTCCCCCACATTTGGTAAGTTCTTCATTTCCACTCTTGAATATTCTACACACCTTCACTCAAATCATGGATTTCTTATGCAAATATCGTCATATTTGTTCTTAGATCTTCAAATCCTCAAGCTTTCTCCAAGTGTTCTTGACTTGGAAACCCATCTTATTTGTCACACCCCCAAACCAGAATGGCGGAAACATTCGGGGGTGGATGACTTCACGTAGTATCACAACAATTGAATATTGTAAAGAAAGTAACACAACCAACATATATATAAAATGAAAACGTATAGTGTTGCGTTATACATGTTATCAAAGAATATTATAATATGATGATAAATGTTCAATAATAAAAACATCCTTTGTGTTTCTTCTCCCAAAAGCTGGTAGTTACCTATATCACTGATTCCCTGAGAAATAAAAGTGGTTTTGAAAAGTGTCAACAATTAAGTTGGTGAGTTCATGAGTGTTTCGAGTTGAAAAAGTATATCCTTTTTGGTAGTAAATTGGTAAACGAGGTTTTTAGAAAGTCCAATATTTTCTTGTAAGATGATTCAAAAGTTTCCAAAGTTGAAATGTGTTAGTATCTTTTATACTCAAATGATAAAAACAACTTTGTATGAAAAATAATGTAGAAAACTGCAATGCACATATGAATCTCGTAAATCAATCTTGTTTTATACTTTTTATGTGAGTTTTATAACCGTACTATTGACACTGACGGCCTGTAACAACATTCTTCAGGTGTTGCAGTGTTATGACATTTGTCACCCCAGACCTGCCGGTCTAACTATAGCTAGTAGTTTAGGTGCGGGATTGTCAATCCCGTATAGATCTATACACAAGTATCACGCTCTCCCTCCAAGAGATTATGATATATAATACAGGACTTGAAATGCATACAAAAATGTACGTTGAAGTTTGAATATCTCACATTGCCTAGTATAAGTAGATTTACAATGAAATGACCTTACTTCTTTTGAAAGTGTTTCGTTTTTCAAGATGTATATGTAAAATGTAGGACTGACTTGTTAACTATACCCATTATAGTTTTTCAGATAGTATGTTCCATTTAGTAGGAATAACTTAGTGACATAATCGCTCTTGTATACATAAGATGTTTGTATCGATATTCGAAGATAGAAATTTCATTTATGTTTATAAAACGATACTTTAACATGTAATGTACTTGTATTCCCCCCCTAAAACATGAAAAAGAATTGAAAAGTAGGGGTATGAACTCACTTGTTAAGTTTGAAGAGAGGGACTAAAGTTAAGTAGAACTTCGATCGTGGATAGTTGCGTCGTCGGGCTCTTCCGGGGATCTCTGCAACGTAAATCTTTCGTCGGGGGCTCGAGTGCGGAAACCGAGGTGAGGGGAGGGTCTCTGGAGCTTAGAAGTATGAGAGAATGACTGAGGGATTGTGATTTGTGTGCAAAAACTCGAGTTTATGCCTTCTATTTATAGGGCTGGAAACCCTCGTACGCGGTGCGTACCTCCGACGTACGCGGGGCGTACTTCGGTTACGCGGGGCGTAACAATGCGTCATGGCTTACGACTCCTGGCTAGCTAAGCGTAGCTTGGGCGGGCCGATGGGACTCGACTCTGGGTCTAGTACGCGGGGCGTACTCCCAGAGAACGCGGGGCGTAATCCGCCCTGTCCTCTTCTAAATTCCGTAACCTTCACGTACGAGCTCCGTTTTTCGTGTTCTTTATATCCACGCGTAGGTGAGATTATGCTCTACAACTTTCATTTAGACTCCGTCGGCTAGTTTTGTCTTTATTTTTAATGATATATTTTTAATAGGTCGGGCCTCCTAAAGTTCGTTTAAAAACTCATAGGTTCTTTATGCGACGTCAGTTTTTGTTTGTCTTCTCATCCATTTGTTCCTATTGCGGAGATCTTCAACTCTCATTTGGATTGCATTAGCTAATATACACTCGATCTTAAATTCGAGTTTTTAGCCCTCTACTACTGTTACGAAGCTTCGAAAAATTCGTAATTTCTTCATACGAGGTCCAATTTGGGCGATCTTTTTATGCACGGTCACCTTTTAACGAGATCTACGATTTGTGTTTAGATACTTAAGGCTAAAATGCACATTATTGAGATTTTACTTTTTACGTCAAATAATGTTTTAACGGCGTGTCGTAAATATACGAGTGGCTATAATTTCTTCAATATAACCCGGTTTTGAGCGTCCTTTATGTTTTCGGAAACCTTGACACGTTAATTAGTATTTGATACATCCCAACTTAGATATTTGAATACTTTATTTTCAAGGTTAATTTAGTTGTATTTGACTTTTGAGCGTTACAATGCTTTTGGAAAATATAGGGTTGTCACATCATCCCCCTGTTAAGGGAATTTCGTCCCGAAATTTAATCTTAGATAGAGTTTACAGATTAGGAAAAAGATGCGGGTACTTTTGTTTCATTTGGTCCTCTCGTTCCCAGGTGTATTCAGGTCCTCGCTTGGCGTTCCAGCGGACCTTTACGATAGGTATGCGGCTTTGTTTAGTTCTTTGGACTTCCCGATCCATAATCTCTACTGGTTCCTCTACAAAATGGAGGTTTTCATTTATTGTAATTTCGTCTAGAGGGATGACAAGGGTCTCGTCGGATAAGCACTTCTTTAGGTTTGATACGTGAAAGGTAGGGTGTACGTTGTGGAGTTACTGAGGTAGTCTAAGTTTGTAAGCCACTGGACCGATCCTGGCAAGGATCTCGAATGGTCCGATGTATCTGGGGTTCAGTTTCCCACGTTTTCCGAAGCGTATCAATCCTTTCCAAGGCGAGACTTTTAGTAGGACACGGTCTCCAACTTGGAATTCCAAGGGTTTTCGTCTCTTATCTGCATAACTCTTTTGTCTATCCCTTGATGCTTTTAGACGTTCTCGGATTTGAACAATCTTCTCCGTAGTTTCCCGTATGATTTCTGGCCCAGTAAATGTGTTGTCAGTTGCTTGTCCTTTTGCTAGTTGTGTGTCCCCCACTTCGGCCCAGTGTAAAGGTGACCTACACTTGCGGCCATAGAGGGCTTCGAACGGGGCAGCTTTGATACTGGTGTGGTAGCTATTGTTGTACGAGAACTCGACCAAGGGTAGATGTGTGTCCCATGCTTTGCCAAAATCGATTACACAAGCTCTCAGCATGTCTTCTAGGGTTTGTATGGTTCTCTCGCTCTGGCCGTCGGTTTGAGGGTGATAAGCGGTGCTCATGTCTAGTCTTGTCCCCAAAGCTTTTTGTAGCGACTGCCAGAACCTTGAGGTGAATCTACTATCTCGGTCCGAGATAATGGATACGGGCACACCATGCAGTCGTACAATTTCTCTGAGGTATGTCCTTGTTAACTTCTCCAATTTATCCGTCTCTTTGATAGGTAGGAAATGTGCTGATTTAGTTAACCTGTCGACAATTACCCAAATGGTGTCGAGTCCGTTTGTCGTTTTGGGTAACTTGGTTATGAAATCCATAGTTATCCGCTCCCACTTCCATTCGGGTATTTCTGGTTGTTGTAATAAACCCGAAGGCTTTTGGTATTCTATTTTGACCTTAGCGCACGTCAGACATTTACTCACGTAGGTAGCAATTTCGGCTTTCATGTTCGGCCACCAGTACAACTTCTTGAGGTCGAGATACATCTTGTCGGAGCCGAGATGTATGGAGTATCGTGTTTTATGGGCTTCGTCCATGACGATTTCTCTGAATCCACCAAACTTTGGTGTCCATATCCGATCCATGAAATAACGAACTCTGTCGTTCTTGTTTCAAGGTTCTTATCCATTCCTCTTAGGGCTTCTCCTGCCACATTTTCGGATTTCAAGGCTTCTATTTGGGCTTCCTTGATTTGCGTGGACAAGTGTGAATGGATCGTCATAGTTAGGGACTTCACTCGGCGACCTGAGTATTCCTTCCGACTGAGTGCATCAGCTACTACATTAGCCTTTCCGGGGTGATATCGAATTTCGCATTCGTAATCACTTAGTAGTTCTACCCACCGTCTTTGTCTCATGTTGAGTTCTTTCTGGTTGAGGATATGTTGAAGGCTTTTATGGTCAGTGAAGATCGTACATTTCGTGCCGTAGAGGTAGTGTCTCCATATCTTTAGAGCGAAGACGACTGCTCCTAGCTCAAGATCGTGCGTTGTGTAGTTCACTTCATGCGTCTTTAGTTGTCTTGAGGCATAGGCGATGACCTTCCCTCGTTGCATCAGGACACACCCGAGTCCTTGGTTTGATGCATCACAATAGACCATGAAGTCCTCCGTCCCTTCTGGCAGGGTTAGGATGGGCGCACTACATAATGCTCGTTTTAGCGTTTGAAACGCTGCGTCTTGTTTTTCTCCCCAGTCGAAGGTCACATTCTTCTGAGTTAGTGTGGTGAGTGGCTTGGCAATCTTGGAGAAATTTTGTATGAACCTTCGGTAATACCCGGCGAGTCCCAAAAATTGCCGGATCTCTGTAGGGGTTCTTGGAATTGTCCAACTCTCTATTGCCTCGATCTTCGAGGGATCCACGTGTATTCCTTCCTTGCTTACTACGTGTCCTAGTAAATCCACCTCCCGAATCCAAAATTCGCACTTGGAAAATTTTGCGTAAAGTTTCTCTGCCCTTAATGTTTCTAGAACCTGGCGGAGATGTTGGCTGTGTTCTTCCTGTCTTCTAGAATAGATGAGTATATCATCTATGAACATGATCACGAATTTGTCTAGGAAGGGACAACATACTCGGTTCATCAAATCCATGAACACCGCTGGAGCGTTTGTCAATCCGAAGGGCATTACTACAAACTCATAGTGACCATATCGTGTTCGGAAAGCCGTTTTGGGGATGTCTCCTTCCAGTACTCGCAGTTGGTGATAACCAGATCTTAGGTCGATCTTTGAGAAATAGCTCGCACCCTGTAGTTGGTCGAACAGATCGTCTATGCGTGGTAAGGGATATCGGTTCTTGATTGTCAGTTTGTTCAGCTCTCGATAATCGATGCACATGCGAAAAGATCCGTCCTTCTTTTTCACGAACAGGACTGGTGCTCCCCATGGTGAGAAGCTTGGTCTGATGAATCCCTTGCTCAACAGCTCGTTCAATTGACTGGACAGTTCCTGCATCTCAGCTGGAGCTAAACGGTAAGGTGACTTCGCTACTGGGGTAGCTTCGGGGATTAAGTCGATTCTGAATTCGACTTGACGTTCCGGTGGGATTCCTGGGAGATCTTCTGGGAAAATGTCTGGGAAGTTGCAGACTTCCGGAATGTCTTTAATGTTCTTTAGTTCTTGCTTCTGGTCTACTACGTGGGCTAGAAAGGCATGGTATTCCTTGCGAAGATATTTTCGTGCTTTAATACAGGAGATGATTTGCAAATTTGAACTAGGTTTGTCTCCATATATGATAAGATTTTCACCGTTGGGAAGATTGAGACGAACGGCCTTTTCATGGCAAAGAATGTCGGCATGGTGAAGACTCAACCAGTCCATACCGATGATTACATCAAAACTTCTTATCGAAATGGGCATAAGGTCGATTTGAAATAAGTGTTCGTTTAAATTTAATGTGCACCCTACGTACATATCACTTGTGCTTTCTGTTTTTCCATTAGCCATTTCTACAGTGAATGTTTTATTAAGTGGTTGGGGTCTTTGGTTAAGTAGGTGTTTGAATTTATGACTCACAAAACTTCTCTCCGCACCGCAGTCAAAGAGTACGCATGCATAAATGTTGTCGAGGAGAAACGTACCCGTAACTATTGTTGGATCAGTTATTGCTTCATTTTGACCTATCGCCAGCACTCTCCCAATACCACCAACATTCCTTGTTTTGGGGCAGTCCCTCTTGAAATGCCCAGTTTCTCCACATCTATAACATGCTTGGTTTACCCCAGTACCAGGAACTTGAGTGACTGGCCGCGCCGGCGCTTTACAGAAACGGGCAGTGTGCCCTTTCCTGTCGCAGTTCTTACAGTACATCTCGCGGCAATTACCGTGGTGATGGTAGTTGCATTTGCTGCACTTGGGCAAGTTCCCTGCATATTGTTTTGGTGGCGCCGGGGTTGTAGGAGTTGTGGCGGGAGCAGTAGCAGCATGAACCGCTACCATTTGTTTCTTTGAAGGTTCTTGCGAGGTTTGCCCCTTTCTCTTGTTCCAGAATTTCTTCTTGCTGTTGTTGTTGGCATTGTTATTGTTGCCGTTGTTCCCTTTGATTGGTTCAGCTACGATAGTTGTGACTCCTTGGCAGACGCCATGATCAACGAGAGATTGCGCCAGTTCCTTGGCGCTGTCGAAGGTCATGGGCTTGGAAGCTAACACACTTCCTCGCAGTTGGGGTGATAATCCCCAGATGTACCTCTCCACTTTTTGGCTTTCTAAAATCAACATCCCTGGGCAGAGTGTTATCAAATCGCTGAACCTGTTGGTGTAGCCTGCGATGTCCGAGCCTACCATCGAAAGGTTCCACAATTCTTGTTCAAGCTTCTGAATCTCGCCTCTTGGGCAGTATTCCCGAAGGAGCATTCGCTTCAAGTTTTCCCAACCCATGGAGTTCGCCACCACTAGGGTTAGTGTCTTGACATGGCCGTTCCACCATGTCAAGGCGCGTTCAGAGAATGTACAGGCAGCAAATTTTACTTTGCTTTCTTCAGGGCATGAGCACATTTCGAATACGGCTTCCGTTTTCTCTATCCATTGGGATAGAGCCAACACTCCCCCAGTCCCATAGAAGGGAATAGGTTTTCCATTGGTGAAGTCTTTGTAAGTGCAAGCTCCGGAACGGCCTTGGCTTGGGCCATTTGTAAAGCTGTTTATTCCTCCTCCTAACCCATTGTTGCTCATTTGAGCCATCGCCGCGGTTACAGCGGCTGTTACAGCAGTTTGGAACATAGCTGCATCCATAGTTGGAGGGGGTGGTGGAGGTGGTGCTGGAGTTGAGTTTCTGCGTGTTGATCTTCGAGGAGGCATGTTCTGGTAAAGAAAATAAGAACGAATACTATAAGTTTCTAATGTTTTGAGAATCGTGTAGTTGAGGGTTAGTCGTATCTTGTAATTCGTTTCGACTTTAGTTTTTGGTTTCAAATTAAATACAACAATTTAGTTAATTTCAGAGGTTTCGAGAGGTATATAAAGAAGTACTGCATATTTATATATATGTCACACCTAAGGTGTGTTACATTATGCTTCTAGTTATTAGGAAAATTTGACCTATCTAGGGGTCTCCGTTTACAGATACAAAAGAAAATAAGAGAAAAACTTTATCCGAGGTCCTAGTCTATATCAAAATTGTTGGAGCTTGAACAAACTCTATTTGTGGCGTTTGGAGCTGGATTCGGCATCCGACCGTTTGACTCCCATCAATCGCCTCTCGAAATCTGCTTGTTGTTCTTTCATCTCTCTTATTTCGTCTAGAGCTGTTATCATTTGGTTCTGAAGTGTCCCCGTGTAGATTTGGGTATTCTCATGTAGTCCTTCCAAACGGCGGATGTCAGCGGCGTTACCTTGGGTAGCAGCATTGATCTCGCGAACTCTGGCTGCTTGTTGGTCTGCCTGGTAGTTCTGGTTAGCTATAGCGTTCACGACAACAGGAAGTGCTCGATCAGCTGATCCTCCCCCACTAACGTTGTAAAAATCCCGACACATGCCGAATGGAGGGCGTACACCTTGCTGACGGCTCCAGTAGTAGAGGTGGCTTCCCCAGATGGGAATGGGTCCCGGTTGATATGGTCTGATTACAGGAGGATGGGGGATGGGAGGGTCGATTACTTCCGGTTCGGAGTCTGTTCCGCTAGAAATTTCCACGATCTCCTCGTCGACTTCGTATTCTTCTCCGACTTCGATTTCGAATTCTTCTTCGACTCCCTCCTCGACCTCTTCTTCGATTTCCTCTGGGTCTTCCTGCGGGTCTTCTTCTATCCAGCCGCCGTTACCTTGATTTAGGTAGTAGGGGTCTCCCGGTAAAGGAAATCCGGCCATTTGTCTGTACTGGGATAGAGGTATGAGATTTTTATAAGAAAAGAAATTTCTATTTAACGACTTCCTAAGCCTATTTATATCTTTACTGAGCGCAATATTTTATCGTTCAATTATTTTTAACAATAGACTTACAGTATTTCAATTTAGCGAATCTAGATTTTATAAGTTTTTGGCTTGTTGACTACTACGACCATTCCTCGACGTACATTGGTCAAATCCAGGATAAATATAGTTGATCAGGCTATATTTATTCTTGATTTGATTACATACCCCAAGGCTCAATCGTGGTATCGCAACTTGCCATACTACTTTTTAGAAAACTTGTCATGATACGAGACTGATACATGCGGGTAAAAATGTATATATTTAAAGAAAATATATTTCTATGAAAATGTTTTTATCAGAAGGTTTTTGGTTCCCGTTGTATTTATAGTTTGTATATCTTATGTGGTTTGATATATTTAGTTCACTATAAACAATGCTCTGATACCAATCTGTCACACCCCCAAACCAGAATGGCGGAAACATTCAGGGGTAGATGACTTCACGTAGTATCACAACAATTGAATATTGTAAAGAAAGTAACACAACCAACATATATATAAAATGAAAACGTATATTGTTGCGTTATACATGTTATCAAAGAATATTACAATATGATGATAAATGTTCAATAATAAAAACATCCTTTGTGTTTCTTCTCCCAAAAGCTGGTAGTTACCTATATCACTGATTCCCTGAGAAATACAAGTGGTTTTGAAAAGTGTCAACAATTAAGTTGGTGAGTTCATGAGTGTTTCGAGTTGAAAAAGTATATCCTTTTTGGTAGTAAATTGGTAAACGAGGTTTTTAGAAAGTCCAATATTTTCTTGTAAGATGATTCAAAAGTTTCCAAAGTTGAAATGTGTTAGTATCTTTTATACTCAAATGATAAAAACAACTTTGTATGAAAAATAATGTAGAAAACTGCAATGCACATATGAATCTCGTAAATCAATCTTGTTTTATACTTTTTATGTGAGTTTTATAACCGTACTATTGACACTGACGGCCTGTAACAACATTCTTCAGGTGTTGCAGTGTTATGACATTTGTCACCCCAGACCTGCCGGTCTAACTATAGCTAGTAGTTTAGGTGCGGGATTGTCAATCCCGTATAGATCTATACACAAGTATCACGCTCTCCCTCCAAGAGATTATGGTATATAATACAGGACTTGAAATGCATACAAAAATGTACGTTGAAGTTTGAATATCTCACATTGCCTAGTATAAGTAGATTTACAATGAAATGACCTTACTTCTTTTGAAAGTGTTTCGTTTTTCAAGATGTATATGTAAAATGTAGGACTGACTTGTTAACTATACCCATTATAGTTTTTCAGATAGTATGTTCCATTTAGTAGGAATAACTTAGTGACATAATCGCTCTTGTATACATAAGATGTTTGTATCGATATTCGAAGATAGAAATTTCATTTATGTTTATAAAACGATACTTTAACATGTAATGTACTTGTATTCCCCCCCTAAAACATGAAAAAGAATTGAAAAGTAGGGGTATGAACTCACTTGTTAAGTTTGAAGAGAGGGACTAAAGTTAAGTAGAACTTCGATCGTGGATAGTTGCGTCGTCGGGCTCTTCCGGGGATCTCTGCAACGTAAATCTTTCGTCGGGGGCTCGAGTGCGGAAACCGAGGTGAGGGGAGGGTCTCTGGAGCTTAGAAGTATGAGAGAATGACTGAGGGATTGTGATTTGTGTGCAAAAACTCGAGTTTATGCCTTCTATTTATAGGGCTGGAAACCCTCGTACGCGGTGCGTACCTCCGACGTACGCGGGGCGTACTTCGGTTACGCGGGGCGTAACAATGCGTCATGGCTTACGACTCCTGGCTAGCTAAGCGTAGCTTGGGCGGGCCGATGGGACTCGACTCTGGGTCTAGTACGCGGGGCGTACTCCCAGAGAACGCGGGGCGTAATCCGCCCTGTCCTCTTCTAAATTCCGTAACCTTCACGTACGAGCTCCGTTTTTCGTGTTCTTTATATCCACGCGTAGGTGAGATTATGCTCTACAACTTTCATTTAGACTCCGTCGGCTAGTTTTGTCTTTATTTTTAATGATATATTTTTAATAGGTCGGGCCTCCTAAAGTTCGTTTAAAAACTCATAGGTTCTTTATTCGACGTCAGTTTTTGTTTGTCTTCTCATCCATTTGTTCCTATTGCGGAGATCTTCAACTCTCATTTGGATTGCATTAGCTAATATACACTCGATCTTAAATTCGAGTTTTTAGCCCTCTACTACTGTTACGAAGCTTCGAAAAATTCGTAATTTCTTCATACGAGGTCCAATTTGGGCGATCTTTTTATGCACGGTCACCTTTTAACGAGATCTACGATTTGTGTTTAGATACTTAAGGCTAAAATGCACATTATTGAGATTTTACTTTTTACGTCAAATAATGTTTTAACGGCGTGTCGTAAATATACGAGTGGCTATAATTTCTTCAATATAACCCGGTTTTGAGCGTTGTTTATGTTTTCGGAAACCTTGACACGTTAATTAGTATTTGATACATCCCAACTTAGATATTTGAATACTTTATTTTCAAGGTTAATTTAGTTGTATTTGACTTTTGAGCGTTACAATGCTTTTGGAAAATATAGGGTTGTCACATTATTCAACTATCCATCTCAGGAAATCATTCAATGTGAGTTCATACCCCCTTCTTTTCATGTTTTCATCTAGTTTTATGGGGGAGAACACAAGTTACAACATCAAAACATGTTTAAATTCAAATGACAGCTTTCAACAAAAAAGTTATCACTCAATTATAAACTGTTTTCACCATCTTAAACTCCATAAATTTCAAAAATGTTCAACATGAAAATAGTTCAGGTTTATACCTTTAAAATGACTACTTGAACATGTTCATAAGATTTTTCTACAATTTATGATGATTTTTGCAAAACTATCTATCACTGTAGCAAAGAATTCGGACCAGTTAGTGAAAAATGTCATTTTGACACTAGTTAGATTTCATTAAAAATCATAATAAAAATTGTGAGTATACTAGACACATTTTCTGAACTTCCAGTGTTTACAGATTTAGATTTCGACGTACGGTGATTTTTTTGTGATTTTTACAAAAATAGGAACAGAAAAGTAAAATTTGCAATTAACAATATACAAGTTATTCACACTTTGTAATGTGTTGAGCAAAGTGTTTATCTAAGAGAACTACATATTTTTACATGTGTTTTCTGTTAAGTTACATTTAAATAACAGAAAATACTCATTCATTGTAATGGTTCTTAGACATTACAAATATACAAGATGAACTATACTTGGTATAGTTTGTGGTTGATTACACTACAAATTCATTGCGAAAAGTTCCATTTACATTACAAAAAGGGTTTTCACTCACTACAAACATATTTGACAAACTATCATAGGTATATTTTATGGTACGTTAACACCACGAACTGACTATGGAATGTTCTATTCCTACTACAAAAAGGAGTTTCAATTACACTACACATAAACTCGTTAAATCAGGCTGTGAGACACTACTTCATTGTACTCATAAAGTACGGGTCAAAAATCATGTAGTTATAACCAGAGTCTCTTGTAGGGAGAGCGTGATACTTGTGTATATATATATATATATATATATATATATATATATTGGGATTGACAACCCACACCTTAGTTGCATGCAACAGCTAGACCAGCAGGTGTGGGGTGACAAATGTCATAACATTTCGACGCCTAAAGAACATCGTCACATGCTACTATGTCAGCCGGTATGGTTATAACAACTCACATAGGGAAATAACGATACACATAGTTTACGAGGATCTCTATGTTCAAAGGGGTTTTATTTTTTTATAAAACTGCATACACTATTATAAGTATGGTAAAATACTTATACATTTTTGGGTCTTGGGTCTTAACACCGCAACACATTTTGTGAGGAAAATATTGGATTTTTCTTGTGCATACCTTACATTTACAAAGAAAGGATTTCTACGCTAGATACAAAAGCTTATGCACTCACCAACGTAATCGTTGACACTCTTTCCAAATTTGCTTGTATTCTCAGGTAATCAATAAAAACAGGTGACTACCAGCTTTTGAGGATGGAACGCTTCGGCGTTAGTCAAAACATTTTGTCATTATATTGTAATCGATTTTGAAACATGTATTCTTATAAAACCTTGTAACTTTCTCGATTATATTTATAATGGTTGTATTTACTTTGAGCACTATTATACTCGTTGTTGTGATACTATACATGAAGTCCTGCTCCTCCGGACATTTCCGTCATCCTTGGTTTGGGGGTGTGACAACCTATCGTACTTAAGGGACTTGCAAATGCAATAATTAAAATTTCAAGGGCTTCCACGGTAATACCTGGTTTGGAGTGTTACAAGCAACATGTTGGATTAATGAGTCTAATTTAATAGCTAAATTGGTATATTCTTTGTAACAGCCCGGAATTTCGGGTTATTTTTGATAATTGTGAGTGGACTCGGCGAGTTGGAGCCCAAACTCGCCGCGTAGGATCGCGGTTTTGGGCACGGGTTCGCGTCCGGACTCGGCGAGTCCACGCTGTGTGGTGAAACCCTAATTTTCGGGGTCTGAGACCTATTTAAAGGGGCCTTATGGCTGTCATTTGTGCTCACCCAACCCTTAGAGAGAAACCCTTGAGTGCTTGAACGTTTTGAGAGAGAAAGGAAGCATTTCTTGACCTTGTGTGTGTTATTTAGCAAGAAGAAGGAGGTTCTAGACAAGAGGAAGCAAAGGAGGTTGCTATACTGTGGATTTGAAGCTTAGATCATCGATCTAGAGGTATGATTTCGGCTCATCTTTTGTTTTGTGAAGTATAATGGGATTTAGGGTTTCTTATGGACATTATTGGGTTGATTTGATGCCAAATAGTTCCCTTCTTGTGTTGAGACTCTGGATCTGGATCCATAGAGGTCCAGAGAGCCTCACTCATCAAGCTTTATGTATAGCAGTGGAGTTTATGACCTTGAGTTGTAGTATTTGAGACAAAAGCATCATATTTAGTCATATAGATATTGTATGTGCATCAAGATAGTGATTTTACGTGCTAAATAAGCTTGGAAGGACTGGATCTATGGGTTAATAGATTGGATCTGACCTTATGAGCAAGTTTGAGTCATTGCATGGCACGAACTCGCCGAGTTCGAAGAATAGACTCGGCGAGTAGTATGAATATTGCCCCGACCACACAGCGTGTGGTCTTGCCGAGTTGGGGAGGGTTGACTTAGTGAGTCAAGGGGGAGTCAGAGTGGACAGGTGGACTGAATCAAGCTGGACTCGCCGAGTTGTTCTTGAGACTCGGCGAGTTGAGTCGTGGTGGCCCCACAACTCATGCCAGGTGGAACTCATCGAGTTAGGAGAATACTCGACGTGTCAAGGGAGGATTCCAGGGAAATCAGTGTATACGCTCAGACTCGCCGAGTCGCTATAGTGCACTCGCCGAGTCCGGTCAAAGTTGACCGTTGACCAGCGTTAACCTAAGTTGACTTGTTAAAGAGTAGTCAACCTTAGTTGGGAAAGTGTTAATTAGAGATGTATTGTGCTATAGGAGGACTATAGCTCGGGAGATCGAGCACTAGTGATTTTAGGATTTACGACTTACTGAGACACGCGAGGTGAGTCTTCTCACTATACTTTACCTTGAGTAGGTAACCAGAGTTATGTGATAGAGTATTTGTATGCTATGTATGTTATGTGTTGTACTGCATTATTTCTATGTGATTTATGTTGTGCATGTTTACAAAGTTAGAACCTGAGGGTTCACAGAGTTTGGGTGCACGGACCCACAGAGTTATAGCCTCGAGTAGCTAATATGTGTTATATGTGGTATTTTGGGGAACTCACTAAGCTTTGTGCTTACAGTGTTTGATGTTATTTGTTTCAGGTACTAGTGACGATCGCGGGAAGGTGCCGGCTTGATCAGTACACACGCATGGGAGTTATGATTTTGAGATCATGGGATTTTGTATTTACTTGAATTGGATAATTAAATATGGTTGTTTTCTGAATATTAAATGAATTATGTTTTATAAAAATTTGAAAATTTTGTTTTGAAATTTACGGTGTTACATTCTTTTAATTAGAAGCAAAGTTCTTTTTGGATTGCCCTCATAACTAGAACTTGATTAGAATGACATTTGTAGAGAGATGATGATTTATTAGATTATTATATTGATTAATAAACCAAGTGGAAATTATGAGGAATTGATTTGTTAGTATATTATATGATTAATATATTAATTGGAAATAGATAGTTGGTTTGTTAATTTATTATGTGATTAATAAATTAATATGAGATCAATTGTTAAAATAAATGATTTATTAATTTATATGATTAATAAATTAATGAGAAATGAATTAGAGTTAATTAATTATTAATCAGAATTAATCTGGAAATAATTATGGATTAAGTGAATTTAATTAAATGTGCAATGGGTGAATTGTAATTGTTCAATAGTTAAACAAAAGAAATAATTTTAGAACCATCCAATGGTGGACGGTTTTGGGAGATCTTCAAGGGTTTCCAGAAACCTCCTGGATGCTGATAAGAAAAATATTTGAATTAAAATTAAATCCATTATTTAATTAATTCAAATATGCCTTTGTCTGCAAGTTACCTACACAACATCTAATGATGCACAATTTCCACTTAGATTCGACCAACAACAGCAAATGTTTCAAGAAATAAACTCACCACGCTCGAGACAACGAAAGGAAAGAAAGTGGCGTCGACATCATCAACGCCAATTGAAAATCGTTGATCTCGTCAACGAAATTATCGGCAACCACACTGTAAATAGAGCAGATGTGGAAGAGAGAAAATGGTATCGGGATGAAAAGTTGCGTCTTGTACAAGAAAATGAACAATGGAAAGTTCAATCGTTGGAGTTGGAGATACAGGAGAGAGATATGCAATTTTTTCTCAACCTGCATGATCATAAAGAAAGGATTCTGTGAATGGTACTTGAATGGAAATGATAAATTGCAACAAAATATGGTTGAGAGATTTAAGATTACCATGTATGTCATAGTTTTTATTATTATTGTCTAGTTTTTATCAGTGTTGCAATAATCGGCATTGGTGGCCGATTGATCGGAGATTAATCATTTAGCGGTTTACAACCGATTACGATTAGAGATATTTGATGGAAATTGGTCAATATCGATCAAACTTGAGTTTGGCGGTCATTGACACTCATCGGCGGTCATTGGCACTCCTAGGTGCGAAAAAATTTAAAAAAAAAAAAAAAAAAATCAATTTTTCAAAATTTTAAATATTATATCAAAATGTACAAAATTTCAAAATTTTAAATTCTCAAATATTCAAATTTTCAAATATTATACATTATATTTCATATTTTCCAATTTTCAAAAATTTTATATTTTCAAATACTTATTTTCTTAAAATATATGAAGTTTTTAAAAATGTTTATTAATAATTTAGGTACTCCGATTACTCACCGCCTAGACCAATTAATCTCTTAACCTTAGTAGACCATCAAGGTACCGTCGAGTGTTTTTTACAACCTTGTTTTTATTGACTTTTTTTTCGTTTCTTTTTTTCTAATTATCATGTATTTTTTTATTTAAAATAGCTTTTTTTTTTTAATAACAAAAATGTTATGTTTCATTAAAATTTGCATTTTTTTTAATTTAATTAAATAAAAAATAATGATATAACAAGTGGGTTGAATGAATTGGAAAATATATTATGTGTTTTGAGTTGGAAAAATAAAAAAGAGATGAAAAATAAAAGTTGATGTGACAAGTGGGTTAGAAGGGTTCTACACCCTCTTCCCTAACACCATGTTCATAGTCAAATTAGGATGGGAAAAGAAATAAAATAAATTGAAATAAGAAGAAAATAAAAGAAACTTCTTTATCTGAGTTTGGAAAAAAAAGAATCAAAATGTTTAATTTTTCTTTCACTTCTCTTTAACTCAAGAATACAAAATACAAGTTTTTTTCTTTCATTTCTCTTCTTTTATCTCCTTATTTTATAAATTGAAATACAAGTTTCAACAAAAAGAAAATAATAATAATAATAATAATTCCTCGTCTAACTTTCATTCCGACGTGGAAGGATTTGGATTTGGAAAAAAAGAACCAAAATGTTTAACTTTTCTTTCACTTCTCTTTAACTCAAGAATACAAAATACAAGTTTTTTTCTTTCATTTCTCTTCTTTTATCTCCTTATTTTATTTTCATTTCTTTATTTTTCTTTGTTAAAACTCGAAAACTATGCCTTAAGAGAAAAAGTAGATTACAAAGTCATCATAGAAGCTTCAACATGTCAATTGTGGCTTGAATCAAAGTTGATGTTCCTTTTCTTTCCATCAAGCCAAAAAATATTAAGGTTTCTAAATTCTTCAACATTAAGAGAAAAAAACCAATTCTGGTTTGTGTACCTCTACTCATATTAGTTCCAACACATATCAAACCCAATAAGAACGGCTAATATTATATAAAAATGAAATCACTTAGATAAAACTTTAATACTTTACTTCTAGTAAACAAAAGAGTAGATTAAACGATTCATCTCTCGCTCAAGTATCAAATTGTATGTTTAGTTTTTATTTTTCAAAAATTAACTCGGATCTTCCATTGTATTGTTAAAAATTGCACGCTTGGTCCCTTAAATCATTAACCATTCATAAAATGTGTATTTTACCCTTATTCATTTATTTTTGATTTATTTTTAGATTGTTATTATTATTAATTATAATTTTAAAAAATCATTAAATAATTAGGTCCCACCCGCATATATTCCTCTTCTTCCTGTTTTCTTTGAAGAACCTCCTTGCATATTCTCACTTTCATATTCTGCTTCATCATCTCCAATATGATCATCGTTGGTGCTCCACCACCACCACATCGTCGGTGCTTGGCACCTACTAAAGACACCCTATGACGCCGTTTTCCTCTTCCTCACCCACACCTGACAACAACCCAAAACCCTAACTAACCAATGTCATCGTCAGCTTTCCTCTCTGGCATCCTTCATCTCTATCAGCATTGAACGTCGGCGACACCACCTCTGGGCTCCTTCCCCTCTAGCACCACTGAACGTCGCCTCAGGTCTGCACCATCGCTAAAACGCCACCTCAGATCTACAAGTAATCATCACTTCCAAGTGTCTGTCGGCTAAGGTTTCGTCATATTTACGCCGCCATCTCCGTCGATTGGAGTTTCGATCTGTGCCTCCACTTCGGTCCATGTCTTCACTAAGCCACAACCACCATCCACCACCTCTACGCCTTTATCTTCACCTGCAAAAAAAAATCTCATTGCCACCAGATCTGTTGGGTTACCACCGGATCTATTGGGTTACCACTGGATATATTGGGTGGAGAATGCGAAGCCACCTCCGAAAACCACCACCTAGAATGTAGATTTGTGAACAAGTGGCAATGACAACTTCATTTCCATCTCTCTTTTTGCTTTGTATCACATGAGCTAGGAAGATCGTGGTGGTTTAAGGACAACTAGGAAGAAGAACAAAGGAAGAATGGTCATCAACCATGTTTATGAGAGAAAAACAGGTGGAGGTTGACAATGGTGCGCGGTGGTCCGGTGGTAGCAGATAAACCAAAGAGAAATTGAGGAAGGTTGTGGGTGGGTTAGGGTAGAGGATAAATGTTTGTGGTGGTGGGCTCATTTTTTGTTTTTTATTTACTTTTTTATTTTTGTTTTAAATTGTTAATAACAAACAAATCAAAAAACATGTAAAAAAGAGACAAAAAGAATAAAAGTCATTTTATGTTCGTTAGGAACAACTATCCGAGAGAAAAAAAAAACATTATATGGACGATCCGAGTTAATTTTAAAAAATAAAGATTATATCTGCAATTTGACACTCGGACGAGGGACAAATTATGTAATTTACTATTTAATATTAGGTTGATTTTATACTCTCCAAAATGGCTAAAGGAATCAAGTTAGAAACTTGCCCCTTCTTACCAACACAAACCTTTGCAAACTCATTAAAACCTTTCAAGAACGAGTTACTTAATTACCTTTCTACCCTCTAAGAAAACCATCTTTCCATTAATACCCATAAATTTGTATATAGTAAAGATTCACCTCTAAATGATCATATACTATGTGATCTATAAGATGTAAGCATATCAATGATCACTAAACCACTACTGAATTCTATCGGGTGTCACCCAATTTGCATCATGATCCGTGGATCCAATACCAACTGACTTGTAATAGTCTCTTTCTGCCTTGGCTACACGATCTTGAAACATCTTCCACTCATTCTTACACCTCTCTCTCACCTACCACCAAAAAAAAAAGTCAACACCAAAAAGTCAAACATGTTCCAAAAACATTGTCAACATGCATATGTGATAGAGCAAGATTCGTTGCATACCCCTTCCCATGGTGCTTTTCCGTTCTCTTCTTTTCCCTACAACCAGAAGAAGAGAAGGGTAAAATTGTCATTTCAAGTTGAGAAAATTTAAGTTAGACTTGGACAGAATGGTAAAATTGACATTACTATACTTCATATTGTTCATTTAGTCCAAAAAAGAGACAGTTTTTGTTCATACAACATTTTGGAGGATGATGGTGCTCCCCTAGCCCTCTCACAAGCTAACAAGGGCAATTTCGGAAATTTGCTTCTTACCTGATTTCCAAGTGAAGGCACGCCTTGATGAGTAATCCATTGTGCATCTACAACTCCAATCCTTTCGTATGCAGGCTATTTCATTAGAAAACAAAAAAAAGTCATATGTTTATATGAATAATGCATTAAGGTTTCTTGAAAGACATGCAATGATATGATGTAATCAGTATTACCTCAATACATTTTCTGAGAGCAAAGTCAAGACCCCATCCATGAACCAAATCATTCTACATTCATAAACGAAGTTAATAAAATTAATAATTATTTTATATTGATAATGGAAATAACTGAATTTAACAAGAAAAAAGTTTTTAATGATAGTTTATGCCATAATATACTTGAATTAAATGCCACACACAACGCCAAGCTTCTCTAGAAAATACAGGAGCCATGATCTCTACAAACCTGTATCCACAACTAGTAAGGTCAGAAATTTTCACGGTAAAATTACTAATTTGCCCTTGTTACAAAGAGTTTGTACATACGCTGCACATGGAGGCAAATGTGGATCACTACACCACCCCGGTTTTTCCTCAGTTTCTCTACAAAAAAAGTTTTATTTTTAACATAAAAATCAATTCAAATTCATACAAAAAGGTTCCATTTATGTAAAATATATATATATATATATATATATATATATATATATATATAAATGGTGAAAGCATTGACTTACTTATGAACTTCAAGATCTTCTCTTCTCTTAGTCATCTGCCATGTCAAACCCTTACTACTAGGATCCAAACCAGGCTGTGATATCTCCAATTTATGCTTCTTCACAAGTTTAATATATCTAAAAACATAAAGATTCAAACAACCCATCAAAGTCAAACATTGACTAATCAAAACACAACAATTTTTCCATCAACACTACTCACTCTTCAGCATCAAAATTCTCGACTCCAAGATCTTCATCCCAGATAAATATGAAGTCGTATGGAGCAACAATGTCAGGATGCAGAAATCTTTTCGCATACCACCTTCAATGTCAACAAAAAGTCAACAAAAAAGTCAACTATAAGTTATATAAGTTATATAACTAATAAAACAATCATATATTGAAGTAATATTTGTTAGTTGTTACCATTTTGTTTGCTTTGGAACACTTATGTGAATAGCTCGTTTTGACCACTCGAATTCATTCCATTCGGTTGTCCGGCCATCATAATGGAAGAGAAGGACAGTAAAGTTGTCTGAGAACTGTACAAGCAACCACCATTAGGGCGGAGATAGGCGGCAGGAGGTGGTGGAGGTAAAAAAACAGAGAGAGTTTGACCTTTTTGACCGCTTGGTCAATGTTGTCTTTCTGATTATAACCAACTGTGAAAGTCACAAGATACTTTGGTTTGAATGTTAAATCCTGCAAATAAAGATCTCATTAGAGATTACCAAAAATTCAATGAGTTTTTGAAAAAGAAAAGATGAAAAAGACGAATCTAACCTCACTTGGTGTGCCATATAATCTTCGGGGAAAGAAGTCTGATTCAGAAGCAAGTATTGCTGGAGGTAATCTTTCTGCACCTCGGGGATTAGATGAAACATAAATCTGCATATATAATTTATGAAATTTAAAGAAAAACATAAATAATCAATATTATAGCCAATGAAAAGAATGTATAGTTGTATACCAATGAAGGATCATCAATTTTTCTAGCATCAGTTGACACGTTGTCCCTTGTAACTGAAATCACATTTAAGATTGTTTGTGTAGAACGCCCCGAATTTTTGTCTCCAAGATACGTATCAATTGGAGGTATGAGTTTAAGCTATCAATTTTAAATCATTAAAGAGTCAAACTTTTGATTTTGGTAATTGAAATTACTAACTTCCAAATGCGTATTTTACACGGATTCTTTCCAAGTCTAATCTAGAACACAGTTCAATTCAAATACAAGTTGACAATTTTGTGTATAAGTGAATAACTCTTAACCGTTTTTTAAATCAAATATAACTCGTTTGACCCTTAAAAGTCAAACTCGTATCAAAAAGTATATTTACCTTTGGTGGTGAAAAAGCAGGAAATGATACTCCAATGAAGAACCCAAAAACAATACCAACTATGATTGTTACAATTGCTCTCATACACTCATTTGGTTTTCTGAAAATCGCATCATTCACAAACAAGTTAAACATGATAAATTTCATCAAAGAGTTTCTAAGTATCAACTTTTTTTGGAAAATGACACAAACCTATGACCCCTTCTTTTATATTCTTCAGATTTCATAGTGACAAGACAAATTAAACTCCAAAATTAGCTTGCATTCTGCGGTTAAACCAAAGAAGCCACTCAGTAAATGACAAAAAAAGACAGCTTACATCAGCAAAACAATATTTTTTTTCATATGCCACAAGTCCACAACAACAATCAAGAAACCGTTTTGGAAGCTACAAGATTTTTAATCCACAATAAAATAACAACAAAAAGACAGTTGTTTGTAGTTTTGAGGATTTATTTAGACTTTAGACAAAAGTTTTATGGTTTTTTACCCCTTCAAGAAGTCATGAACTACCAAAAAAAAAAGTAGATGATCAAAGCAAATCATGAACCCGAATTCAATAACTTGAATTTTTGTTCATCTTTTAACCCAAATACTTGTGTCTATGAACAAGAGAAAGATTGATCATTAAAGATCCTTACAAGAAGAAAGAATCCCAGAAAAACCTAAATGTAATCTTGGACTTAATTCTTTAACGAAATTTTACACAAAAACAAACCAAATAAGATTGCATACAAGACGCAATATATGATTTTCTCCTTCGGTTTCTCCATAGACGCAACCAACTTTGACAAATTGACGAATTTTAAACAATTTACATATCAAAATTGAAATTTACCCAACACACAGAATAGCAAACATCACAAATAAAAATAAAAACAAAAAAACGAAATGATTAGAGTAAAATAATGTACCGCAAACTATAAAAGGATTCAGAAACCCTAGTTCTTGGGTATGGAGAATCAGAGGAAAACACCTCGATTTGCTTACATTTATATCACAGTATTAATTACTTCAATCATTAAAAAAAACCTTTCCTGCAGTATATATCACCTGTTTCATTCACTCATATGGCTAAAAACATACGTATACACACATAAGCAAGCGACTTTTGCATAAAAGAGTACCTGAAAACTGCTTTTGCGAAAGAAAAAAACAAAACCCCAGAAATATTTCGAGGAAACCAAATGTGGGTTTAACAACTCTTATCTTGAAGATTTCGTGAATCAAAAGTTCGTATGAGAAACGTGATTGTGGGAAACGAGTGCTCCTCGTGAAGTTCTTCAGCACAAAAATGTGGGATTCAATGATTGTTACTGAAGAACTTAGGCGCTTCCGTCGTGTTTGAGTTTTTGGAAAAATACTTATTGAGTTTTGAAGGATCCTCGCTAATGAATAATGATAAAGACAAATCAAATTGGTTTGAATTATCAAAGGTAAAATCATTAATATAAAATGCGTAAAAGGAATTTTCTTAATTAAATAGTTTATTTCCCCACCATTATTAGGATATAATTTAGACGACTAAGTTTTACAATTTTTTAAATGATCTTTCTTTCTGATTATTCTTAACAGGATACAGTGTCTTTTGTATTGGATTATCCTACGTACTCTTTTGAATAATATTTTAGTAATTCTATTAGTAATTATTAGAGAACATGAAGAACGTTAATTGTGGTTTATGAAGTTCCCTAATAATAAATAAATTAGTGTGACATGATATAAAATCATTTGTTATGTAGTTTATAGTTAGTTGATTTCGATGATATTAAACATGAATTGTTTGAAATGATAATTAAGTATTTAAGTTATGTACAGTTTGTTTCGTTGAAAGAGACTATTATCTCGTATCAATATTTGAAAATATCCTAAATATATCGAAATTTTGAAATTCTATTATTTGTTATTTATATTTGAATTTAGTTATATATAAAATTCTGAAGTTTCATAAGATTTTGAAGCATAAAAAAAACACCTTATACCATTTTGAAAAATACAAAAAACAAACTTTTTTATAATTTTTAAAATAAAGTTATTGTTAGTGTAGCTCAACTAACTTATCATTTCAAATCCTATTGGCTTTTTTTTTTTTCTAAATGTATAATCTTGATTTTTATGGTTTTAAAATATCTTTTTTCCTAAAATGAATGGATCACTCGGTAAATTCCTTCCTCAAACTTTCATATCATTTAATGAAATTGTCACGTCACATATTAGTATGGGACACTAAATGACTATTTTTCTTCCTTTTCTTTATTTCTTATATCTTATCAAACTGTGCATTTTACTTTATCTCTCATAAACGCTCTCATTATCTATTCTCACAATCGATCATCAGGTTTCGTTAACAATGAAGTTCTACATGAAGGTTAATCTTCACTTCGAATGTAGTTTTACAATGTACCATATTATATATGTTACAAGGTTGGTCTTCACCCCCGCCTCATTAGCCACTGATTTCACTTGTTCATGACCAGAATAATTGACACAACAACAATCGCCACCGCACCCAAGAAAAATGGTATCACTTGAAATTTCCTTGGTAACCATGAACTTCATGATATAGATAGATGAATTAGGTCTTGGAAATGACAAAGTCTCGTCTACAACCCACTTTCACATTTTGTATTTCAACATCTGTCCCCATCAGTTTTCCTTCCCAGCCACAGTCACAGATAATGGAGTGGAGATCATTTACTGTAAGGCGTTTTCTCAAATTTATAAACTTTGGTGATAGTGGTGGAGCCTCCATTGTCGATTAATGCACTTCATGTTTTCAGTGGGTAATGTTTGGCTGAAAAAGGAAGAATAGTTTCAGAGTTATGTTTCTTTAATGTCCATATGAGTATGATTTTATACGAGGGAGGACCACTACTCACCTTGGGATCCAAGGTTCAATGAGTAGGCAGCCACGACAACTAATGGGTGGAAGAATAAGAAGCGTGTCATCAAGCTTCCTTCCTACCTGTCATGTCATGTCAGAGACAACCAATTAAAACGTGTAAAAATTTCAAGTTAACCAGTAAAAGTGTAGTTCATACTTCATACCTTCATGATGAAAAAAAAAAAAAAAAAAAAAAAAAAAACGCCTTTTAAAGTAGAAATGGTAAATTCGCTGTAACAATAACCATATGAAATAGAGTAAATTTCACGAATGGTCCCTATGGTTTAAGGTAATTTGCGTATTTGATCCCTAACTTATTTTTTTAATTCGAAAGATCCTTGTGTTTGTTTTTGTTAAGTGCATGGTTTCTATATTACCTAAAAAGACTATTTTGTCAATGATTTTTTAATTTATTTAAATAAACACACCCTCAACCTCACTCCCTCATCTTACCTTACGTACCTTACTATTTTTCTCTATTTAAATAATAGTCTTTTTAGGTAAGACAATGATCAGATGTGTAACAAAAACAAACAGTAGAGACTTTCTAAGTTAAAAAGATAAATTAAGGACCAAACGTGCAAATTACCCCAAACTATAGGGACCACTCGTGTATTTTACTCTATGAAATGTTTAATTTTAGCTTTATCTTAAAAAAAATCTTTAGATTTCTGGGTATTAGGGTGAACGGAATGGAAAGGCGGGCTGCAAAATTTTTGGGTAGTATCGGTGGGTTACCATTCCTTCCAAGCAAGCGGTTTATGTGGGTTTGGAAAAATTAGTTTGAGCGGCTTTTAGAAACCGCAAGAAACTTTATCAATTTGCTTCGTAGGGTCACGCATCTCTTTTTTCATTTAATTTTCGAAGAAAAAAAAGCATAGCATGCATATATTACAATTCAAGCAATAATCATTTGTGCATTATGCATCAAAACTTTTATCAAAACAATTTTATATGTTTTTTGATTATTTTCTAAATTAGTTTGTATATTTTTAATATTTTGTAATTTAGTTTTGTATAATTTTTATTAGTTTGTGTTTATTTTAAAATAAAAAATTAAGTGGGTTGGAAAAGATAGGATTTCCATGTGTTGTGGGTTGAGAAAGATGAAAGAAAGATGAGAGAGAAATGCTGATATGGCACTGATATGGCAGTGGGTTGAGTGGGTTGGGAGGATGGGACTCTCTCCACCCTTAGAGCATCAAGATTGATAAGTTACTCTAAAAAAAGCTAAAATATTATATTTCTATTAAATTAATTTAAACAAAATTATCATAAATTTTCCATTCATGGAGAATTTTTCAAAAATTCTTTTCAATTAAATAAACGATTATCAATTTCGTAATACATTTTTATAAAAATCTTTCATCTAATTTATTACTTTTTTGGCATACACTATATTTTTAAAAAATAAAACATTATTTAACAAAGACATTAATGAACTATATAAACAAATTACAATACGGAAATGAAAATGATAATTATATTAGGTTGTTGATGTTTGTGAGGTCCAAAGACATTTTATGGTAACATAACGCACAATGCTAGTATAGAATGTAGTCTTTTCTTCGTCCTTGTTTTTCATTTGAATTGGTTGTAATTTTTACATGCTTTTTGTAAATATCATTTTAACAAAAACCTTTAATTAGACTCGACTTTTCCTTCAAATTTGGTAAAAATGTAACAATCCTTAGGACATTTCTTGTTGAGGTCAGTAAAGTCTATATACATGTGTAAAAAACCGTCAACGTTCTTGACCGTATTGGGTTTGCAATCCCGACAACAAACAGTGATTTATTTAAGATTTACGTCTTAAGAAGTTTGTTGACTTCAAAATTAATTATCTCACTTTGGTTTCCGACTTGACTTATTTTCTTTTGTTTGATCGTGCTATAAGGTCTTGTGGTATACATACCACGAATGGAATCGTTGTCTAGTTGGCCACGATAACGGATCGTGCACACCACCCCGACGTTTCGTGGTCAGACGTGGTCGTGCTTCTTCGTGCTCCCGACGACGGATTCAAACAAACAATGTGATTGGTTGTGGGTTTTTTGGCCATTGAACGGCTATTTTGGTCATTTCCTTTTTTTTTTCAAACTCAATTCACTATATATAAATAAATCTTTTATTATACCAAAACTTACACCTCATTCTATTCTCTAAAACCACAAAACACATACACATGGATTCCACAATACATATAGAATTTTTAAAAAGTTTTGACTCAGATGATAACGTAGAATTCGTCGAGACATTCTTCAACGTTGTGCAATACATTTACGACGAAGAAACTTCGAATGCAGCTCGTACAAGGGCGGTCATCAATCGTGATCGCAAAGCCGCACACGACTTATTGGTACATGATTACTTTGCCAATAATTGTCTTTATAATGACGACTCGTTCGAACGTCGTTTTCCATCTGAATAATGTTATATTTTTACGTATTAATAATGCTTTAGAATCTCGTTATGATTTTTTCAAACAAAAACCCAACGCTAGAGGAAGAATGAGTTTCAGTAGTATTCAAAAATGTGTGGCTTCTCTTAGGTATTTGAGATACGGTATAGCATGTGATGCATCTGACGAATACTTGAAAGTATCTGAGAGGACCGCAGTTGAATGTGTAGATTGGTTTCTGCATGTCTTTATGAGGTTTTTCACGAAGAATATTTGCGCAAACCTACTCAACGTGATATTGAGAGATTATATTCGGCTCATGAAGAGAGACATGGATTTCCGGGTATGCTTGGCAGTCTAGATTGTACACATGTGGCTTGGGAAAAATTTCCAACTGCATGGCGTGGTCAGTTCACTCGAGGAGATATAGGTGAATCAACTATCATCCTAGAAGTTGTTGCATCTCAAGAATTATGGATATGACATGCCTTTTTTTGGAGTAGCGGGGTCTAACAACGACCTTAATGTTCTTGGCCAGTCTCCACTTTTCAACGATATTTGTGGACCGACAAAGCACCTGATATGACGTTCACAGTGAACGGGCACGCATACAAATACGGTTACTACATTGGCGATGGGATATACCCGGATTATTCTACATTGATGAAGGCATACTCAGTTCCTCGAAGTGAAAAGGCAAAAAATTTTACAAAAAAACAGGAATCGATGAGAAAGGATATCGAGAGGGCATTTGGAGTCCTTAAGCAGACATGGCATGTAGTGAAATATGCTACACGACTCTAGGATAAAGAAAGAATTAAACGAATGGTCCTAGCATATATTATAATGCATAATATGATTATTAAAGATGAAGGTCGAGCGATTTGCACGTATGATCTGAACGACGTTGTCGTTCCAATTGAGGAGTTCGTACCCGGAACGAATGTTTTTTTAGAGCGAGTTGTTGAAATTCATAACAGTGAAACGTGTTTCAATCTTCGAGAAGATGTCGCGGATCATTTGTACCAACGTAGCATGAACGACGATTATGATTTTTATATGTATGTTTGTTTGTTTTAAATAATGTAATGTTTTTTTTTTCTAGATTAACTAAGTAATGTAGTTTGAAGTTGTTATTTTATTTTTATAATTAATGAAAAAATAGTTTAAAAAAATGAATGTTTTTTAATTATAAAAAATGTAATTTTATTGTATTTTTGAATTAAAAAAAAAAAAGATAAAAATAATGATGTGGAGTGGTATATTAGTGATAGGTATCAAATGTTAGTTGTAGTAGAATGTGGTGTTGATGTGACACCCACTATATATATAATATGTGATGAGTATAATGGCTAAAACATATTGTTGAGAATATGTTTGATAATATCCCGTGAGATTCGCACAAATATTAAATAGTTCCCCTGCAAAAACATCTTAGATATGTTCGTAGGGATTTTTCCAACTTATATCACGTATCGGGTGGAAAAATTTGTTAATCCAAACAGCAAAAAGGTCCTCGTATATAAATCATTTATAATTTATAATTTCTTCGTGACACTACTCTTCCAACCGGGTTAATTTAAAGATGTGCATCATATAAATTATTTATGATTTCTCCCTCAACCTAATATTCCAACCTGGTTCATTTATTGTTACTCGTGATTACGTCTTAGTGTCATAATCTACATTGTAGCTATTTTTATGGTGCACTAACCACTATGTAATTCCTTTCGGTATATCACAATATTTGAATTTATTTAAGAGTATTGTTAATCCATTATTTGTCATATATATTTGAATTTTTTAAAGAAGAAAAACAAAACAGAAGCCTGATAAGATTTTGAAGCTTAAAAATACAAACATACATGCTTGTGGCCTGCTTACAAAACTTATATTACGTATTCCATTTTCGAAAAATACAAAAATAATATACTTTAGTTTTATTTTAAAATATTTTTGATTTTTGGTTATTAGTAGTGTTTTAAAAACTGGTTATTAGCAGTGTTTTAAAAACTTTCATCACTCATCACCACTACTCGCCACCACTACCCCACCTATCACCCACCACAACCACCTGCCACAATCATCCCTGTAACAACCGTCAAAATTCGAGTCGGTTTTAGATTTGACTAAACTTAGTTGCATATATAGGCACGATACATACTAGACTTTGTAACTAAGAGCTATGTTATAACCTACTAGAAACTTGGAAACAAGTAGAATTGAACGGTGGCGAATCTAGAACCAAAAATCGCGTGGTTCCTTTTGTAATGAAATTAAAAATAATAAAAAAAAAATTAAAAAAAAAAAAAAAGAAAGAAAGAAAGAAAGGTAAAAAAAATGCTAATGGTGTCGAGTCGAGTCGTATGCCTTTAAATAGTTAAACATAACTTCAATATTTATAATAAAGTTTTACATTTAAACTCTATTAGGTTTTATACCTTGAAATATATTCATAATTATATCATTATCGATATTTTCTAAAACAGTTTTTTTCAATATACGACCTTAAATTATCATACAAAAATTGAAATATATAAAATATGGGCACGAGTTGGTGATGCCTAGTGGAGGGGAGACGGTGGCTGGTGCCCTGTCCGAACGGTGGACAATGGAATCGATTGATCGATCAGGCAGGCGAGAACGTGATGATGCGTCAAACGTTAGGAGATGTCGATCGGTGATCACGTTTCGTGAATTTTTAAAAAAATAAAATAAATGAATTGGGCTATTGGCTAATGAATAAATTTTAAATGGATTGAAAGTGAACTATTTTAAGTGGATTACAATATATATATATATATATATATATATATATATATATATATATATATATATATATATATATATATATATATCCAAAAGATTACAAGGTAGGTCCTACAAAAATAATAAGGTAAATCTCCAATTTTTTCACACACACACACACACACACATATATATATATATATATATATATATATGTGTGTGTGTGTGTGTGTGAAAAAATTGGAGATTTACCTTATTATTTTTGTAGGACCTATATATATATATATATATATATATATATATATATATATATATATATATATATATATATCCAAAAGATTACAAGGTAGGTCCTACAAAAATAATAAGGTAAATCTCCAATTTTTTCACACACACACACACACACACACACACACATATATATATATATATATATATATATATATATATATATATATATATATATCTTACACTAAATATTAATATTAAAAAAAATAAGTAGGTCCTAGGATCTACCAACCTTCAGCTTACCTACGCCCGTGGAATTGAAGGATAGTGTACTTCAATTTCACATTGATACATAACATCTATAGTTACTTTAACTATAACACATATTCAAATTCGGGTCATTCCTTGACTTGAGCACCTTTTCATGAATCATATACACACATCATGCATTTGACCTAGTAGTAGAAATTAGGTTTGGGTCTCGTAGGAACTTAAGTCAAAGTTGAAAACTAGGACTAATATACTTGATACTTCAATTTCGCTTGAATCTCAAAACCACTACATAGAATGACAATGAAGTGATAAAAATAAATTACAAACATTATTTCTAAATTGAATAAGAGTTAGGAAACACGAAAAATAATTTAAAGTCTTGTGTCAGATCGAGATGTGCATTTCACTTCCAGGTTCTAGAAGAAGTTCCCTGAGGAGTTGGGTACTAGGCTGCATTTCAGTACCGCTTACCACCCGCAGAAGGACGGACATAGTGAGCGGACGATTCAGACGCTCGAGGACCTGCTTCGAGCATGTGTGTTGGACTTCGGAGGGATTTGGGACACGTATCTACCTTTGGCTGAGTTTTCTTTTAACAACAGTCACCATTCGAGCATTGGTATGCCTCCCTTTGAGTTATTGTATGGGAGGAGGTGTCGGACTCCCATTTGTTAGGGAGAGGTAAGGCAGAGAGTGATGGGCAGCACTGAGATAGTGCTTCAGACGAGAGAGCAGATACAACAGGTTAGATAGAGATTGCTGACGGCCCAGAGTCGCCAGAAGAGTTACGCGGATAGGCGTCGATCCGAGCTCGAGTTCCAGGTTGGATATTTTGTACTCCTGAAAATGTCTCCTTGGAAAGGAGTGATTCGATTCAGGAAAACGGTCAAGTTGGGGCCCCGGTACATTAGACCGTTCAGGGTTATTGCGAGGGTGGGCAGGGTAGCATATCGATTGGAGTTACCTGCGGAGTTGAGCCAGATTCATGATACCTTCCACGTGTCTCAGCTGAGAAAGTGTATAGCCGACGAGTCGGCAGTGGTACCATTGGAATATATCCAGGTGGACACGGGTCTGAATTATGTTGAGAGACCGATCGCAATCTTAGACCGGAAGGTCAAGGTTCTGAGGAACAAGGAGGTGCCACTAGTTCAGGTCCAGTGGCAACATCGGAAGGGGTCCGAGCTGACTAGGGAGCCGGAGTCAGAGATGCGGGAGCAGCATCCAGAGTTGTTTTCGGCATGAGACTTCGAGGGCGAAGTCTGGTTCTAGTGGGGGAGAATTGTAACATCCCGAAATCCAGGTAAAGCTATTATATCCTTCCATTTTTTCAAGTTGCCAAAAGTGGTCCTTTGAAAGAGTTCTTTTAGCAAATGAGTACACTGGGCGTACTGCGAAGTACGATGCGCGTACTCATGCACTTAATTTGGACGCGGACTCGCCTGGGTACGTTGGGCGTACCCAGGGTTACGTTGGGCGTAATGGGTCCAGACGCAAACCCTAATATTGGACTTGTGCACTATATAATGGATGCTAAGGCTCATTTCTCAGCCTCCATATCAGTGAGTGAAACCCTAAGAGAGCCTCCCAATCGTCCTTAACTTGAGTGTGAGTGTTTTGGAGCTAAAAGTGCCTTGGTGTGTTAGTGAAGAAGAAGGAGAGGAGCTTGTGGAGGCTAGAGCTTGAAGTGCAAGTTTGGATCTGAGATCTACAGAGGAAGGAGTTTCATTTGGAGGTATAAAGTTCAAAACTTTCCTCCTTATTTTATTAGATGATTGCATGGACCATTTTAGGGTTAAAAGTCCCAAAGGTGGATACTTTATGAGTGTAATGTGCTCCATGGACCTAGATCTGTCCCATTTCAGTGGTATTTCTGTTATAAATCCATAAAGTTTCCATCTTGGTCGTGGATATGAGGTCATGCTTGAGTATTGAGCTTTCTAGTGTTAGGAAGTGGAGTATTATGGGTGTTAGTGACTTATCCAGCCATGCAAAGGCTTAAAGTCACCGACTTTATGGATTAAGAGGGTTATAAAATGGCCAGATCTAGAAGTTGGATGTGGGTCTTAACTGATTAAGACCCCAAAATGCTTAGAGTCTGAAACTGGGAGTTATGCAGGGCGTAATCCCAGTACGTGCGGCGTAAGGGGTCGTGCACCCCATTTTTTGTGAACACACCAGGTACGCCCAGCGTACATGTGTGGTACGCGTAGCATAACCCGGGGAGTTGAATTTTGTTGACTTTTAGGGTTTGGTCAACTTTAGGGTCTTTGAGCCATGAGAGGGGTAAAATGGTCTTTTACCCTTCTGAGAGTACTAAGAAAGGGAATAGCCTAACCTTAAGGGATGTATTGATTTAGAGTGTTTAATTCATATGATTAGGCGGAGGCTAGATCGGATTTTACAGAGTTCGAGATTTTACTGAGTTACCCGAGGTGAGTCTTCTCACTATACTTTACATAGAGTGGTAATTAGAATTAAGTGATAGAGTATTTTGTATGCTTTTGCATGATGTGATTTCTATGTGATTTATGCCATGTATGTACCAGAGTTTTCAGAGTTAGGACCAGAAGGTCCACAGAGTTAGGGCCAGAGGGCCCACAGAGTTATGAGACTGGAGGGTCCCACTGAGACACATTGGCCAGAGGGTCAAACAGAGTTCTAGCCTCGAGTGGCTAATATGTGTTTTGTGTGGTATTTTGGGGAACTCACTAAGCATTTATGCTTACAGTGTTGTGTTATGTGTTTCAGGTACCAATTAGGATCACGGGAAGGCGCCGGCTTGATTAGTACACACACGAGGAGTTTTTATATTATGATCTTGGGATGTGCTGTTATGATTTGACTATGTGATACAGTGATGTTTTATAACAATTATGAATGAAAAGGTGTTTTTAAAAATTTAAAATTTTATTTGAAAATTTGGGTGTTACAAGTTGGTATCAGAGCCTTGGTTTGAGGGATTCAGATGCACCTTCGGGCGTATCTGAACTCAAACTGAGGATTTGAGGGATTTTCAAAATAAAATTTACAAAATTTTCTCAAGAGTAATAAGTTTTTGAAAGAGCAGAGCAGAGCAGTGTGTACAATCAGCCAGCACCCGAACGGTGATTTCCCAAAATACCCTTACGTTATGATTTATGAGATATGCTATGATATGATATGCATGCTAGAGTAGGCTAGGTATTCTTATTAGGACTAGAGTGGCCTGATTTGTGATGCCTTAGCCTATGGATTTTTGCTGCTAGGAGATGCTTAAGAGTAAATAGATAGCAGCGAGGAGCTTGTGAGAGATCTGCTTGAGAGTGGACTATGCGTAGAGAGAAAGTAGAGTACTTGGGATTTGGGATCCTAGGAGGAGGACTTGGGGTGAATATTGATGCAATGTGGGTGGTAGTATTGGGCCCGTACTACCGAAGGCACCGGATCTGTGCGCAACCCAAGTAAGAATCCTTAGGGTACCAGGGATCAAGTAGGATTGGGATATCGAGTGTGTGTACACTCGAGCGAGTCTTTGATATCTTGTGTTGAATTTCAGAGAGACATCATGGTGGGGACACGCCACAGGCCAGGGACTAGTGAGGGGGGTGAGCGATGAGGAGCTCCGCCAGATGATTCATGATGAGGTGGCTGCTGCCATCCGTGCTGAGATTCCAGAGATGTTCGGGTCTATCAAGACCACCCTAATCGAGACTTTTGATTAGCGTTATGCTGCTTTTACTGATGTTGCTGTTGCTACAGCCACTGCGGCCGTTGCTGCTGCCAGGCCGCACGGGGGTGACACGTTGTTGTATCGGGAGTTCAGCAACACGAAGCCACCAGAGTTTGATGGGACTCAGGATCCGATAGCTGCGATGAGGTGGATCTCTGACATTGAGGGGTGTTTCTACACTTGTTCATGTCTGGAGCATCTGAGAGTTCGGTTCGCGCTGAACCAGCTTCGCTTGGGGGCGAAGGATTGGTGGAAGTTTGTGACAATGCACTATTCTTCTACAGAGCTTGCTGCGGTGACGTGGGAGAGGTTCACCGCTATGTTTCGTGATGTGTACGTTCCCCCAGTGGAAAGGGAGCATTTGGCCCAGGAGTTCCTGACCCTCAAGCAGGGTACTGAGTCTGTTACTGTGATTACCAGGATGTTTCATGAGAGGGCGATGTTCTGCCCTGAGCACGTGTCTTCTGAGCAGGCACGTATGAGCCGGTATTTGAGCATTTTGAGGAGAGACATCCGCAAGTTCGTGGCGAACTTGACGTACCGGACATTTTCCGAGCTTCAGGAAAATGCCCGGAAGAGGGAGATTGAGCTAGAGACTCAGGCCAGGGATGAGGCGGAGTCTCAAGGGAGGGATCGGCGACCGGCACAGTCCCAGCCGGCTGCCAAGTAGGCTAAGCCTGCTGATTCGAGATCTTGGAACTAGAACGGCCGCAATTGTGGCAAGTGCGGCAAAAGTCATGAGGGGGTGTGCAGAGTAGGGTCTTGCTACAAGTGTGGCAAGGAGGGGCATATGGCCAAGGATTGCCCCAAGGGGTTTGCAGTTTGTTTTCACTGCAACCAGACTGGACACCGGAAGGCCAAGTGTCCGCAGTTACGAGGGTCAGCTCAGGGAGCTTTTCAGGGGTCTGTCCTTGCTGCTGTTCGAGCTACATAGAGTCGGTCGGTAAAGGCCGAGGCGCCGAAGGCTAGCGGGAGAGCCATCCGGTTGATAGTGGAGGAGGTCCGCGTAGCACCTAATGTTGTGACTGGTATGTATTCTTTCATATGTTTATTCTAAGTTTGTGGTGTTATGCTTATATTGTGATATGCGTAGGTACATGTCTTGTATGTTCTGTGCCTGCTTTGGTGTTATTTGACTCGGGTGTGAGTCGGTCTTTTGTGTCGTTAGCCTTTAGTTAGCACATCAGTATTCATCGTAAGACGTTGAGTCGACCTTTGCGAGTTTCCATAGCTAACAAGAGAGCAGTGTATGCCACTGATGTAATTCGAGGATGTGTACTCGAGATATTCGGCGTTGAGTTTCCAATTGATTTGGTCCCAATTGCTATGGGAGATGTCTGTTTCATCGTGGGCATGGACTGGTTGAGTAGATTTGGAGCGGTTATCGATTGCGAGCGACAACTGGTGACCATACGAGGCCCTAGTGGGGGAGTTCTTACGGTTTATGACGAGGGTACCTGTTTTGAGTCGACATTTTGATCAGCCGCGAGAGCGAGGCGGAGTCTACAACAGGGCTGTAGTGGGTTTGTGGCTTATGTGGTGGATACAAGGGTAGGTACAGAGAGATCGAGGTCGGTTGATGAGGTCCCGACAATGCGTGAGTTCCCGGATATTTTCCCCAAGGATTTGTCGGGTGTGCCTCCCGAGAGGCAGGTGGAGTTCCATATCGATTTGGTTCCGGGGGCAGCGCCTATCGTCAAGGCGCCTTATTGCCTTGCACCTCCAAAGATGTAGGAGTTATCCTCGCAACTTCAGGAGCTGCTGGGGAAGGGTTTTATTCGGCCGAGTAGCTCGCCGTGGGGAGCGCCGATCCTTTTTGTAAAGAAAAAGGATGGTTCACATCGGATGTGCATTGATTACCGGAAGTTGAACAAGCTGACGGTCAAGAACCGTTACCCCTTACCGAGGATCAACGATTTGTTCGATCAGTTGCAGGGAGCGTCTTGGTTTTTCGAGATTGATTTGAGTTATCGATATCATCAGATGAGGGTGCGTGATGAGGATATCCAGAAGACAGCGTTCAGGACTTGTTACGGGCATTACGAGTTCGTGGTGATGCCTTTCGGGCTCACCAATGCACCGGCAGCGTTCATGGATCTCATGGACAGGGTGTACAGGCTGATGTTGGATCGTTCAGTAATCGTGTTCATTGATGATATATTGGTGTATTCGAGGTCCAGAGAGCAGCATGAGGAGAATTTGAGGGAGATCCTCGGAGTTCTGAGATCAGAGAGGATTTACGCCAAATTCTCCTAGTGTGATTTCTGGTTACGGGAGGTCCAGTTTCTAGGGAACCTTGTCAACCGGAATGGGATATTGGTCGATCCGGCCAAAATTGAGGCGGTGATGAGTTGGGAGGTGCCGAGATCCCCTTCATAGATTAGGAGTTTCATTCAGGATTTCTCTAGGATTGCGGTTCTTCTCACCAGGCTGACCCGGAAGGGCGTGGCTTTCAGTTGTGGCCCGGAGCAGCAGGCCTCATTCGAGACACTTCGCCAGATATTGTGCGAAGCCCCAATGTTGGCCCTTCCGGAGGGAATGGAGGACTTTGTGGTATATTGTGACGCGTCGATATCGGGACTGGGTGCGGTGCTGATGCAGAGAGGGCATGTGATAGCATACACATCGAGGCAGCTGAAGCCTCATGAGACGAGGTATCCTACACATGATCTGGAGTTGGGGGCTGTAGTGTTCGTCCTCAAGATCTAGCGTCACTATTTGTATGGGGTTCGGTGTACCATATACACAAACCACAAGAGCTTGAAGTATCTGATGGATCAGCCCAACCTGAACATGCATCAGAGGAGATGGTTGGACGTGGTAAAGGATTATGAGTGTGAGATCATGTACCACCCGGGCAACGCTAACGTGGTAGCCGATGCCTTGAGTCGCAGGGCAGAGAGTGCCCCCTTTGCGAGATGTTTGTATGAGGTTGATAGTGATGACTCCGGTGTTGGACACCATTCGGGAGGCCCAAGTGGAGGCTATGAGACCGGAGAACCGCAAGCAAGAGCGGGTGATTGGGCAGATATCAGATTTCATTGCTGATAGCCGAGGGCTTATGACCTTCCAGGGTCAGATTTGGGTGCCATTTGAGGGTGGGGCACGTGCTATTTTGATGGAGGAGGCGCACATGTCGAGGTTTTCAATCCATCCTGGGGCCACTAAGATGTATTTGGACCTAAAAAGAGATTATTGGTGGCCCTGTATGACAAGGGATGTGGATTGGTTTGTAGAGAGGTTCTTGACCCGTCGTAGGGTTAAGGCTAAGCACCAGTGTCCGCATGGCAAGTTGCAACCGCTTGAGGTTCCCCAGTGGAAGTGGGAATAGATTTCCATGGATTTTATCACCAAATTGCCAAGGACTGCGAGAGGCATCGATGCAATTTGGGTGATCTTCGACCGACTGATGAAGAGCGCTCATTTTCTTGCTATCATTGAGAGCTCTTCCGCAGAGAGGCTGGCAGAAGTGTATGTGAGAGAGGTGGTATCGCGACATGGTGTGCTGATCTCGATTGTGTCAGATCGAGATGTGTGTTTCACTTCCAAGTTCTGGAAGAAGTTGATGGGTTTTGAGCATTCTAACACTTCCTAAGTGTACATGTAACCCTAATAACCTTGGATCTATGTTTGTCTAATTATCATGTAAAGTTGAATTCCAAGGTTATATTCCTATCTAGCATACATAGGGAACAATTTTAACTTGAATGAAAGATAGAATAACTTACCTTGCTGTTGCTTATGATCCTTGAAACCTTGTGAGCCTAGCACCCCAAGTGTGATGCCTCAAATGCTTCGAACAACACCAAATGCAAAGGAGTAGACTTTGAGAGAATCTTACACTTGCGAAAATCGGCCTAGCCCTCACTTGTTCATGTGTGTAGCCGATTTTGGTGGAGAATGGATTCCTTATATAGTGTTGACACATCTAGGGTTACACCATGCAAACCCTAATGTGTCATGACTTTTCATTTCCATGACCCATGGGTTTGTAACTCCTATGGAGCATCCATGGAGCATCCTATGGGTTTAACCCAACTTGATAATCCATGGAGCCTCTTAGCCCACTATACAAGTTATGGATGATTTACATAATCAACCTATATATTTAATTAGTTATCTTTTGATCACTTAATTAATTCTAAATTAATTCTTGATCAAACTAATTAAATAATATTATTAATATATTAGAACTTATAATATATTAATAATCCACAAGTGTTATTTCTCTCATTTAGTCTATCCAATTGCATGGTACCATGCAACCCAAATGGACCTTGCCGGGTCGGGTCAAGTACATACCAGAAATAGTTATGGACTTAGACACCTTATCAAACAGTCTCCCACTTGGATAAGTCTAATAACTATAACTGCAAGTATGACTTCAGGAACCGATCGACAATCGTAGCTCTTTCAAGATTTCTCGGAACTGAGAAGATGATGATACACCATTTAAGATAAGTGATCATATAATCCTCTTTTCTAGATATCAGTCGGACAAATACATGGAACAATGTCTTACTTATTGTCCAATAGTTTGTTTCCCGATTTCTGATTTGTTTGACAATGAACTCAATTGAACACATCAACTTAGTTCTGACCGGGCCCGGTACATAGGTCAAAACAAAATCATTGAGGGGTCCAGATATCAGCTTCTAATCCAAGAAGGAACAGATAAACTTCGACTCATATGTTTGTTCTACCACTCATTGAATTATACACAAGAGCACGTTTTATAACATCGAGTTACCAATGCGTTTTAGTATAATGTAACAACAGCAAAATTCAGGTCAAAATTTAAAATTTTATAAAACCGTAATTAAGTATACTAAGTGGTAGATATTGTAACAAGGTTTTCATACATATAAAGAACACTAAAATCCGAGTTATAATGAAGAAGTTATGACCATTCTAAGTTTCCCGACAAAAAACCGGCAATACGAAGTTACGTAAAAACACAAAGTTTCAACAAAACACTTGTTGACCTTAGGTGTCTAAATGAAAGTCATAGACATCGTCAAACCGTAACCGTACATAAAAAGAACGTCCAAATCTGACTTCGTATGAGGAAGTTGTGATTTTTCTAAGTTACAGATATGACAGTAGACAGCTAAAAACTCGAAATAGAGATCGAGAGACTTTTGGCCAAAACAACCTAAATGAGAATCAAAGGGATCAACAATTCTAGCGCAACGGTAAAAAGTCTGACGAAAACGGACGTCGGATGAAGAAGTTATGGAATTTTAACGGATTTTTCCTGTCCCAACCTATTAAAAATATAATATTAAAAATAAAGTCAACACTAGCCAACGGAGTCTAAACGAAAGTTGTAGATTGTAGTCTTACCTTCGCGTGGATATAAAGAACGTCGAAAACGGAGTTCGTATGAGAAAGATATGAATTTTTGAAGTTTGTTAATTAATTTAAATATAAATTAAATTAAAGCCCGATATTATCCGAAGAAGGAGTCACCGGTCCGATCCGTCGTACACCCAGCGTACTCGGATGCTAGGCTCCGGTTCCTCCACATCGCTCCAATGTTTCGACCGAGGATGCGCTCATGCATGATGCATGAGTACGCAGCGCGTACTCTAGTACGCCCCGCGTAACGCAACCTCCCAGACCCCTATAAAAAGGATACGAGGGTGCCCGCCAAAATTGCTAATTTCCTTCCTTTCTCGCACCGAAGCTCTGCGTTTCAACGCTCGGAATCATCCCAAAGGCCCGATTTTCATATCCAAGGTGGGAAGAAAGTTTTACACTCCCGAGACTCCCGAGATTTCCCGAGAATCTCGAGAGATCCGTTTCCCGAGACGAAACTCTGCCCGGTTTTCCATCTTGCTATCTTCAAACATTCAAGTGAGTTCACACCCCTTCCAAACACACTTTAAATACATTCTAAATGCTTTTATACTCTTTTAGGGGGGAATACAAGTAAACATACGGTTATTATCGTGTATTTTATAAAGTTTCACTTCAATTGTTTTATCGAATAAATCTCTTGGAGCTCATTACTATTACGAAAAACTCTTGTCATACTTTGCGTGCATTAGACATTATACAAAGTATATAATGATTTCAAAGTACCTTTCATTGTTAAATCGTTTTATACATTCTAAAAACTTATGATTTTGCTTTGTCAAACATTGTGAAAAAGGATCAACTTTGCATACAAAACTATCACCTTAATATAGACTTAGTTGAGAATCCATGAGACGTGTATATCTTCAAACGTTACTTTTCTTTATTAGAAAGTAATGCTGCTAGTCCTGTCTATAACCAGAGTCTCCCGTTCGGAGAACGTGTCAAATGTGTATAGATCTATACGGGAAGTCATGATCCCGCGCCCTGACTGTTAGCTATAGTCCGTCTTTTGGGGTGACAGTTGTCATAACGCTGCGACGCCTGAAGAACGTCGTTACAGGCATATTATGTTTAGTATGGTTATAAAACTCATCGAATATACAATTATTATGGTATTATGCTTTTATGAACGAGTAGCTATTAAAACTATTCTTCATCTAACAAATGCGATCTTCGTATAGCTTTATTATATAAAACTATGACACAACTTTTAAGAACGTCGGTTTCTTGCGATTTTCGGTCTTAGAGACTGCCAGTTATGTTAGGAAAATAAGGGTTTTTCCTATATACAAACCAAACAACTAATAGGAAAATAAGGGATTTTCCTGGTGCAATTATTTACAACTTATAACACGAACATTCATATGCATTTCATACTTTTATAAGAAAATAAGGGTTTTTCTTGGAAAACACAACAATTCGTATCTCAACCATCAGGGAAAATATGGGATTTTCTGGATCTTATACATTCACTTTCAACACAACAAATGACAACTCTTTACATTTGAAATACTGCGTTTTCTGGAAAACATACACGAACTTTCGAATGGCGTACATTTTCTCAAAACACCACTCATGAACTCACCAACTTAATTGTTGACACTTTTTCTTTGAAATAACTTGTATTCTCAGGGAACCGCTAAGCAGATTTGGAAATCAACTTATGGGGATTAACGTACTGACGTTAATTACTTCTTTTGAAAGATGTTTATGTAGTTAACTTTTGAACATGTAACGAATACAGTTATGTAAACATTTTGGAAACTTTAATGTATATGGTGATGTGTAATTTCCTTTCTATGAACTGTTATGATACTGAATATGACGTCCTCCGCCCTCGAACGTTTCCGCCGTTCTGGTTTGGGGGTGTGACAGATTGGTATCAGAGCATTGTTTATAGTGAATTAAGTATATCAAAACCATCTTTGGTATACAACTATAAACGCAACTGGGAAAAAACACTCTGAGTAAGAGTCATACTTTTAAAATTAAATTTTTTTAATTTTTTTAAAGTAGGCATGCATTCATTTCATATTAATAACATGGTCAGTATCATAATTAAAACAATATATAAGTATTATAAATAAGTTGTGCAGTGCAGGTATGCCTTGGGACATGTAATCGGAACTGGGAAGAATGTAGCCTGATCAACTATATTTGTCCAAGGACCGACTAACGTATGCCAAGGAGTGTTTGCAATGGACAACAAATTTAAAACTTACCAAAAGCATATCGTTAAAGAATACTAAGGGAGTATTCGAGTGCCTTCAACCCTTAAACTTAAGAGTAAATTCCATGTGCTTTAGCTTATAATCAATTCTTAACCCTATTCTCGTATAGACTGAAATGGCTGGATTCCATCACCCCGGTGACCCCTACTACCCCAACCAAGGTAATAGAGAAGGGATAGAGAATGATCCTGAAGAAGGAATGCAAGAAGAATCAGACTCAGATCCAGAGAACAATAACCTACCCTTAACGGCTCCAATTCAAAATCCTAATCCTCGACTGGAATTTCATGGCTCGATGCCCTTTTGGGCAACTAACCTGAATAGGTGGAGCCGCGAACAGGATCAACCCCTTCAATTCAACGGAGACCGAAGCTTCTACAACCTAAGCGAGGGGGGCTCAGCAGACAGAGCCCTTCCTATATTGGTTCGTCGGATTTCTCGCATTGATGAACAAGGACGGACGACCATCCATCGAAATGAGGAAAATGATGCGAACACTGGAGTCAACACAGTTCGCATCCGACAGTTAGGATTAGCTCACGAGAGAATCGTAAATCGAAATGAAGCATTGCAGAGAGAGCTAGCAGCAACTTAAACCGAAGTGATAGAACTTCGGGCTACCAGGCAAGACATGAACAACGTATGCTCGAGATGGAGCGTCAGTTGGCAGAATCTAAGACCCATGTAGCCAGCTCATGTAACAAATAATACTTGTCTGACTTTCAAAATTTTGTCATGGCATAAGACCTCGGATAAAGTCCTTACTTTTCTTAACCTTGTAATCGGAGACCTTTAGATAGGTCAAATTTTCCTAACTACAAAATGTAATGCACCATGTTTTATAATATATGATGTATTTCCTTTATTAAACCCTTTGCATACCTCTCCAATTCATGAGTTTATCTACTCTCCTTATGATTCGAACTCAAAACCCTATTCAGGGGTAAACCAAACTTCTGATATAACAAAACACTAATGCGCGACTTTCGAATCATTAAAACTTATAGTTCTTCTTGTTATTTCCTTATCAGAATCATGTCGCCAAAGAAAAACGATCAATCCATCAACCAAACACCAACTCTTCAGATTGATGCAGCTACCTTTCAAGCTGCAGTCTCGGCTGTCGTATCAGCTGTTCTGACCCACCTTAATGCTAACAGCGCGAATGTTAGCAAGATTGTTAACAATAACTCCAATCCAAGTAACAATCAAATACCTCAACGGGCAACAAACTACCACGAAACCCCGAATCCCAAGCCCAAGAATAACAAACGAAAGCTCTGGGCTAAAGCTAAAGGAAAATCACCCCAAGGGACGAGCAAAAGACAACAACATGTGGCAACCTTCGCAGCCACGACATCTGTACATCCTACTACCATCCCTTCTGGTATCCCAATTGTCCCTACACCAGCTAGGCAGTATGCCGGAAACCTACCGGAATGCAATAAGTGCGTCTTCCATCATCTAGGTAGTTGTTGTCCGTTACACCGCTTTAAATGCAACAAGAACGGACATACTACCAATTGCTGCTGGACTCGGACCCAACACATTACCTCAAACACCAATGTCGAAATCTCTCGAATATGCCATCTATGTGGCGTAATGGGACACTTCAAGAGGGACTGTCCAACAGAGAAGGACGACGGCGAATCCGGAGGAGTTTGACCTCAGAATGGAAAGAAGCAACGAAAGAACCTACTATAGTATACGTTCACTTCCAATCGTCAGTATTATGTATGTCTTTTTAAAGCATGTTTAAAACTAGTGCAACTAGAGTCTTATCTCTTGCGGGATCCCGTCGGTATAGGGATGCTCGTACTGCGTATACTTACCTTTTGTAGTATACCTTATTCGCAGCAATAGTCTTATAGTAGTCTAAAGTGCTGTAACTCTGTTGATGGTTGCACGGTTGTGTTTTGTCTGTAAACATCTTACGTTCAAATCTAATGTCTTTAAGTTTCCTTATGATTTCGACATTATCATATGACTTGATTCAATTTGATCCTCACAAAAACAGCTTCATACGTACATCTCTTCCTCCGAAATTCTCTTTCTAGCAAAGCCGTCATTCCAGAATACCAAAGTACTCGTGCATAGAGCACTTATTGTTTCTCATCCTTTCCGAAGAAAAATTCAACAAACCGCCCCGAAGTACCACACGTGTAGTACGTTAAGTTCAATCCAAAGACCCACAGTTTCAAGCCTATTTATATACAGCTCATATACCTGAGACTATGATTGATGAACCTGGTATGGTTTCTACTATGAACTCCAGGACGGAGACTTCCCAAGACTACGAGTGATCGTGCTGCCATGCAAATAAACTTGAAAGCCCAACGCATGCCCTTTCTGTCGATTGGGACAAGGAAGACAGATAGAACAAAAGTACCTATCCTTTTCCCTTAATTCATGAGTAACCATACTGCTACACCCAAAAGGTCGTACAACGGCAACCAGCCTAAGTGCAACCGATGCAACTTTCATCATCACGGACCCTGCCGTGAAATGCATTGTGTTAGGTGTAATAGAAAGGGACACACCATCCGCTACTGCAGAGAACTAGCCCAACCAACTACTCCAGCCACAAATATAGGAGTAGACCGTGCTTGTTATGAGTGCGAAGTAGCGGGACACTTCCGAAGGGACTACCTGGAGTCAAACATCATGAATGCTGGTGGAGGAGGCCGAGTATTCGCAATGGACCAAGAGGAGGCTATTGCAGACCCCACGGTTATTCTGGGTACATTTCTCCTTGATAACTTAGTTACGTACGTTCCATTTGATAGTAGGGACGCAGAGGAGTTCCGTGAGTCACAAGTTTTAAAAAAAAATATACTTGAACAAACACCCTAACCATTAAACAAAACTTTCATAGTAGTAATAATAGAGATAGACTAAAAAGCACTGAAAACACACACGTAGAATGCATTATTTCACTAACGAACATCGTACAATGAGAAGTACCGACATCAGCATTCGACATGGATTGGTGTGGCCCTACCCATACCAGTTCCATGTGTTATAAAAGACCCTTTTACTTTAACCATCAACTAACGAAACCCGATCGATTTATAATGACAAACCCGACACAAACACCAATTGGTTTCTACTTCCAAAACCCCAAAGTACTCATGTGAGGAATCTTTACAACCTTCCCGTAGTATCCCCCAACAGATCAATTAGAATAACCACGCTTACAACAAGTCAAATCCAAGCTTAGAAACTATCAGTGAATCCAACCATGAACTTCAAAACATAGCTTCCCTAATTCATCGAGTGAATATGCTAACATTTAGAAGAACATAAGTAAGTAAACCCAAAACCGCACGATCCCGATCGGTCGAAGTGATAGGCGGAGTAATGAAGGTCCGCTGAAACACGCACATTAGGATCTAGATTCATAGAGGAACAAATGGACCATAAGCACTCACGCCTGCCCACAAGTATTCAAGTCCCAGTCAAAATGCGAATTTCGGGACGGAATTCTCTCTAACGGGGGGATAATGTAACAACAGCAAAATTCAGGTCAAAATTTAAAATTTTATAAAACCGTAATTAAGTATACTAAGTGGTAGATATTGTAACAAGGTTTTCATACATATAAAGAACACTAAAATCCGAGTTATAATGAAGAAGTTATGACCATTCTAAGTTTCCCGACAAAAAACCAGCAATACGAAGTTACGTAAAAACACAAAGTTTCAACAAAACACTTGTTGACCTTAGGTGTCTAAATGAAAGTCATAGACATCGTCAAACCGTAACCGTACATAAAAAGAACGTCCAAATCTGACTTCGTATGAGGAAGTTGTGATTTTTCTAAGTTACAGATATGACAGTAGACAGCTAAAAACTCGAAATAGAGATCGAGAGACTTTTGGCCAAAACAACCTAAATGAGAATCAAAGGGATCAACAATTCTAGCGCAACGGTAAAAAGTCTGACGAAAACGGACGTCGGATGAAGAAGTTATGGAATTTTAACGGACTTTTCCTGTCCCAACCTATTAAAAATATAATATTAAAAATAAAGTCAACACTAGCCAACGGAGTCTAAACGAAAGTTGTAGATTGTAGTCTTACCTTCGCGTGGATATAAAGAACGTCGAAAACGGAGTTCGTATGAGAAAGATATGAATTTTTGAAGTTTGTTAATTAATTTAAATATAAATTAAATTAAAGCCCGATATTATCCGAAGGAGTCACCGGTCCGATCCGTCGTACACCCAGCGTACTCGGATGCTAGGCTCCGGTTCCTCCACATCGCTCCAATTTTTCGACCGAGGATGCGCTCATGCATGACGCATGAGTACGCAGCGCGTACTCTAGTACGCCCCGCGTAATGCAACCTCCCAGACCCCTATAAAAAGGATACGAGGGTGCCGGCCAAAATTGCTAATTTCCTTCCTTTCTCGCACCGAAGCTCTGCGTTTCAACCCTCGGAATCATCCCAAAGGCCCGATTTTCATATCCAAGGTGGGAAGAAAGTTTTACACTCCCGAGACTCCCGAGATTTCCCGAGAATCTCGAGAGATCCGTTTCCCGAGATGAAACTCTGCCCGGTTTTCCTTCTTGCTATCTTCAAACATTCAAGTGAGTTCACACCCCTTCCAAACACACTTTAAATACATTCTAAATGCTTTTATACTCTTTTAGGGGGGAATAAAAGTAAACATACGGTTATTATCGTGTATTTTATAAAGTTTCACTTCAATTGTTTTATCGAATAAATCTCTTGGAGCTCATTACTATTACGGAAAACTCTTGTCATACTTTGCGTGCATTAGACATTATACAAAGTATATAATGATTTCAAAGTACCTTTCATTGTTAAATCGTTTTATACATTCTAAAAACTTATGATTTTGCTTTGTCAAACATTGTGAAAAAGGATCAACTTTGCATACAAAACTATCACCTTAATATAGACTTAGTTGAGAATCCATGAGACGTGTATATCTTCAAACGCTACTTTTCTTTATTAGAAAGTAATGCTGCAAGTCCTGTCTATAACCAGAGTCTCCCGTTCGTAGAACTTGTCAAATGTGTACAGATCTATACGGGAAGTCATGATCCCGCGCCCTGACTGTTAGCTACAGTCCGTCTTTTGGGGTGACAGTTGTCATAACACTGCGACGTCTGAAGAACGTTGTTACAGGCATATTATGTTTAGTATGGTTATAAAACTCATCGGATATACAATTATTATGGTATTATGCTTTTATGAACGAGTAGCTATTAAAACTATTCTTCATCTAACAAATGCGATCTTCGTATAACTTTATTATATAAAACTATGACACAACTTTTAAGAACGTCGGTTTCTTGCGATTTTCGGTCTTAGAGACTGCCAGTTATGTTAGGAAAATAAGGGTTTTTCCTATATACAAACCAAACAACTAATAGGAAAATAAGGGATTTTCCTGGTGCAATTATTTACAACTTATAACACGAACATTCATATGCATTTCATACTTTTATAAGAAAATAAGGGTTTTTCTTGGAAAACACAACAATTCGTATCTCAACCATTAGGGAAAATATGGGATTTTCTGGATCTAATACAGTCACTTTCAACACAACAAATCACAACTCTTTACATTTGAAATACTGCGTTTTCTGGAAAACATACACGAACTTTCGAATGGCGTACATTTTCTCAAAACACTACTCATGAACTCACCAACTTAATTGTTGACACTTTTTCTTTGAAATAACTTGTATTCTCAAGGAACCGCTAAGCAGATTTGGAAATCAACTTATAGGGATTAACGTACTGACGTTAATTACTTCTTTTGAAAGATGTTTATGTAGTTAACTTTTGAACATGTAACGAATACAGTTATGTAAACATTTTGGAAACTTTAATGTATATGGTGATGTGTACTTTCCTTTCTATGAACTGTTATGATACTGAATATGACGTCCTCCGCCCCCGAACGTTTCTGCCGTTCTGGTTTGGGGGTGTGACATATAATCAATGCATAACCAACTCATAAGTAACAAATCATATCTTTAGGTTTGAAGACTTATATAATATTACCGTCTCTAGATCACTCGAGATAAATTCCATGTAGTGATTCTAGTGAGCGTGGGTTTTGTCCAATTCTCAGAACTTGTGAGCACTCATGATTGTTGTAGCCATGTCCACCACCTTAGACCTCTGCAACCAATCATGACAGTCTTGATTCATACCTACTTTTGACATATGACCGACTGTGGAGGTTCGAATAATATGATATACCAAACATAATTATTCTGGAAGTCAAAACATGCAAAAGAATTATAGTAAACGATCAACAAGAGATAGCAACACCTTACTCATAAATAAAACACCTTTTATTCATCATCTAATGTCAATTACACTTTACAAATTTCAAGGTTATCTAAATACTAAATCTAATATCATCCTTTAGCCCTATGCTCCGAGCATGCTGGAGATGCTTAACCCGAGTCAATCCCTTCGTGAGGGGTTTTGTTGGATTCTCATTCCTTGATACCCTCTTTGCCACGAGGAGTCCTTCTTCTATTTGATGTCTGATGAAATGGTATTTTCTGTCGATGTGTCTGGATCTCTTGTGATCCCTAGGTTCCTTGGCTAAGACAACATCACTTTCACTATCACAGAAAATTTCCATTGGCTCCTTAATAGCTGGTACAACTCCAAGGTCTCCAATGAAGTTCTTCAGCCATATCGCCTCCTTTTCTGCCTCGCTAGCTGCTATATACTCTGATTTGCAAGTTGAATCAGCCACTGTCTCTTGCTTGGAACTCTTCCAAGAAATTGCTCCTCCATTTAGGGTAAAAACCCAGCCTGACTGAGAGCGGAAATTATCCCTATCAGTCTGAAAGCTAGCATCACTATACCCTACAAATCTCAAGTCATCACTCCCATCGAGGGTAAGAACCCAATCCTTAGTCCTCTGTAGGTACTTGAGGATATTCTTTACCGCAGTCCAGTGTGCCTTTCCAGGGTTCCCCTGATACATGCTAACCATGCTTAAGGCAAAGACTACATCAGGTCGAGTACACGTCATAACATACATGATCGATCTTACAGCCGAAGCATAAGGTATTCGACTCATTTCTGCTATCTCAGCCTCAGTACTCGGGCTTTGTGTCTTACTCAATCTGGCATTACTCTGGATGGGTAACTCTCCTTTCTTGGAGTCCTGCATGCTGAATCTCTTCAGCACCTTATCCAAGTAGGTACTCTGACTAAGTCCAATTAGTCTTTTACTCCGGTCTCTCAAGATCCTTATCCCTAGAATATAGGCAACTTCTCCTAGGTCCTTCATAGAGAGATACTTCCCAAGCTAGGACTTAACTTCCTGCAGAGTTGGGATGTCATTTCCTATGAGTAGTATGTCATCCACATACAATACCAAAAAGCTAACTATACTCCCACTAGCCTTGACATATACACAAGATTCATCTTCATTCCTAGAAAAGCCAAATTCCTTGACTTTCTCATCAAAGCAAAGATTCCATCTGCGAGGTTCTTGCTTTAACCCATAAATGGATTTCTCAAGCTTACACACTCTATTAGGGTACTCTGTGTTGACAAAACCCTATGGCTGACTCATGTAGACATCCTCAGCCAACTTTCCATTAAGGAAAGCGGTTTTGACATCCATTTTACATATTTCATAGTCATGAGATGCGGCTATGGCTAACAGAACCCTAATAGACTTAATCTTGGCCACTGGAGAAAAGGTCTCATCATAATCAACTCCCAAAGTTTGTGAGAAACCCTTTGCAACCATTTGTGCCTTATGTGACAACCGTCAATTTCCGGTCAAGACAAAGTCAACTAAAGTCAACAAGTCAAACCGTTTGACTCAATTTTCCCTTGGGTATTAGAATTTACATTATGAAATTTTTACATAACTCTCTATTCTAATGAGAGATCATAAATCAAAAAGTGTGAACATCTAGATCTCCTTAACCTAAAACTGTGGTACGTGGCTAGCCAAACCGATAAAACAATGTTGCATACTCATCGGGAGTGTGTGAGATCCTTAAAGAAGGCTTAATAGGGTTTACAAACCTTGACTTGCGAAGCCAGACACTCACAAATGCCACACTCGAAACCTCTCTCAATCGTTTTCACTCTATCTCTCTCTATTTGAAATATCTCTAAGTATGTGAAACCTCTCCCAAAAGTCTCTTTCTATGAGAAATCTCTCCAAGAATATCAAATCTCTCCCAAATCTCTCAAAGTATATGAAATCTCTCTCAAATATCTCTCTGTATGAGAAATCTCTCAAAGAATATCAAATCTCTCCCAAATCTCTCCAAGTATGTGAAATCTCTCGTAAAAATCTCTTTGTATGAGAAATCTCTCCAAGAATGTCAAATCTCTCCCAAATCTCTCCAAGTATGCGAAATCTTTCCCAAACCTCCCTCAAAAGTTTCCCGTAACTTTTTAGAATCATTCGGGTCATTCCGACCCTTAACCGGGTCAAAAACGGCTTAAAACGGGGTAAAAACGAGAAAAATGAACCTTAGGAACCGAAACCCTTCTCAAGGAGCCGAAGCTCCTTAAGGCCGAAAGTACCCAGGACGAACCGAGCCTCTGTTGGCCGAACCTGGAGGACCGAATCACTGTAGCAAAGACCGAGTCTCGGTCTCTGTCTCTGTCGCTTCTCGGTCTGTCGCTTCGCCTCTCTGTCGCTTCTCACTCTCTGTCGCTTCCTCTCCTCTCTGTCGCTTCTTCACTCTCTGTTCCTCCCGCCTCTTTTCTCCTCTCGGTTTGTGTTCTCTCTTCTCTCCTCTCTGTCTCTTCTCTTCTCTCGGTCTCTCTTCTCCCCTCTCGGTTCCTTCTCTCCCTCTTCTCCCCTTTCGGTTTCTGCCCTCTCTCCTCTCGGTTTCAGCATCAGAAGGCCGAACCTCGGCCAGAATTCGGAATTTTGTCACTTTTAGCCCCTTTTTGATATTTTTAACATTTTAAGCCCGTTTTTTGTGATTTTAAAGCGGGATTTTCTCCAGAAATTATATTTCAACTCCATTCACGGACTGTTTTGGGCATCTTAAACATTTTTTTTTCAAAACTGTACAAGGTGCAAATAGTTCAAGTTCTTAGCTTTAAAATGGCTACTTGCACATCTCCATACGATTTTTATACAATTTATGGTGATTTTTACAAAACTGCCTATCATTTCAAACAACAATCCGAACCAGTCTGTGATTATGGACTTTTTCACCCAAGTTGGAGGTCATTAAAAATCGTGATAAAAATTATGAGTAAACTAGACACATTTTGTGAACTCTCAAAATTTACGGATCTAGTTTTCAACTTCGTATGATTTTTCTATGATTTTTCCAAAACAGTGCAGAATGGCTAAAGTTAGCCAACAGCATGTAAATATCATAACACTTTGTATTATGTTGAGCAAAGTGTATAATCATAAGTTCTAATTATTGAATGTGTTTCCTTGTTAGTTTATCATCATGAACTGAAACTAAGTCATTAATAATAAATATTATTCATTCATTTTAGAACACGTATATTAAACTATAAAAAGTATAGTTTAATAAATTCATAACACTAATACATATCCATAAAAGCGTTCATACATATTACAAACGTTTTAGATAAACTATAATAGGTATAGTTTATGATACATCACACAACACACTCGTACAGAAAGAGTACATTCATACAGAAAAGATTTATATTCACACACATTTCACGTAAACTTGTTAACCTATATTGTGAGACATTCTCTCCCCGTACGTCCGAGTGCGGGATATAATTCCTGGTAGTTATAATCAGAATCTCCTTGAGGGAGAACGTGATACTTGTACATAGATCTATATTGGGTTTGACACCCCACACCTTGCTGCTAGCTACAGTGGGACCTGCAGGTCTACGGGTGACAAATGTCATTTCAGTTTTCGCGACGCCTGAGAAACGTCGTGGCAGGTTCACATAGTCATAGTATGATTATAGCGACTCACATAGGGATATAACAATCCATAAGTTTACGGGATTTTATTTATAAAACCTAAATGCGTTTTATGTCGATTTAAAATCACTTTTTTATCTCAATGAGTACAGATATTACTGTACACTTTTGGTTTTGGTAGGTATGACTACACATCATTTGAAACCACATGTATACCTTTAAGTATAGTCAATACTTGTTCTTTCTCGGTCCTCGGATTTAGGACTACATATACATAAAGTATTAACAAACATGAGAACATACGGAAATTTCATTTAATTCAAACGCATCCATGTCCATTTAAACACATAACATTTTCTATTAGTAAGAAAGGTTACTTATACATTTTGGTCTTCGGTCATAAGACTACATTACACAGATTTTAAAGAAAATATTGGATTTTCTGGATACATATTCTAACACTTTTACAAGGAAAACGATTTACTTTTCTAACGAAATCTCTTATGAACTCACCAACCTTTGTGTTGACACTTTTCAAAACTACTTGTATTCTCAGGAATTCAGTGAAAACAGGAAATCAACAACGTTTTGAGGATGGGACGATAAATCGTCAAACAGTTCATTTTGTATCTTAATGTAATTGATGTGAATCATGTAAACATGTGCTTTGATGTAACGTTTTAAATTATATTTGTGATGGTTGTATTTACTTTGAGCACTATTATACTCATTGTTGTGATACTCTACATGAAGTCCTCCACCCCCGGATGTTTCCGCCATCCTTGGTTTGGGGGTGTGACACCTTATAAGTGTGTACATTACCATCCATGTCAGTCTTCTTCTTGAAGATCCATTTGCATCCTATAGTCTTACGACCTGGTGCATTCTCTACCAAGTTCCAAACTTGATTGTAATACATGGACTATATCTTGCTATCTATTGTCTCTTTCCACTTGGCTGACTCAGGGCCTACCATGGCTTCCACGTAACTATTAGGTTCATCCAGACCTATCAGTGTCTCATCACTTATACTTGTATCACCTTCCGCAGTAATATGGAATCCATAGTATTGCTCAGGTGCATTCCTAACCCTTTTGGAATGCCTCAGAGGTACAAACTTGTTAATTGGTTCAACATGAGTTTCCTCCTCAAGTTGAGTGCTAGGGTTTGAAGTTCCTTCACCGCTTGACTCTTGAATTTCTTCAAGGTCAACTTGCCTACCACTGTTTCCTTGGCTTATGAACTCTCTTTCTCGAAAGAACGTCCTCCTAGCTACAAAGACCACATTTCACTAGGTCTGTAGAAGAGGTAACCAAAGGATTGCTATGGGTAGCCGATGAAAATACACCTCTTGCTTCGAGGTTCGAGCTTATCATGAGTATCGCGTCTCACAAAAGCCTCGTAACCCCAAATCTTGATGTGGTATAGATTGGGTACTTTACCAGTCCACATCTCATGAGGATTTTTGGCAACTTTCTTTGTAGGGACCAGATTAAGGATATGGGCGGCAGTCTCTAAGGCATACCCCCAAAATGAGATTGGTAGGGAAGCTCGACTCATCATCGAACGGACCATGTCCAACAAGGTTCGATTATGCTTCTCATCCATACCATTCAACTACGGTGTCCTGGGAGGTGTGAATTGTGAGGCAATCCCACATTCCCTAAGATAGTCGAGGAACTTTGAACTAAGATACTCACCACCTCGATCGGATCGAAGCATCTTAATGTTCCTGCCCAATTGATTCTTGACTTCCTGTTTAAACTCTTTAAACCTCTCAAAAAACTCTAACTTATGCTTGATTAAGTAGACATATCCACATCTACTGTAATCATCAGTAAAAGTCAAATAATAACTATTAGCATCCCTTATGGCATGTTTGAAGGGCCCACACACATCCGTGTGTACTAGATCCGACAAACCTCCACCCCTCTCACAAGAACCTGTGAAGGGTAACTTTGTCATTTTTCCAAGTAAGCATGATTCGCAACTATCATCTGACTTTAGGTCAAATGACTCCAAGAATCCATCCTTTTGGAGTTGGCCTATGCGTTTCTTGCATATATGTCCAAGATGACAATGCCATAATGATGCTTTATCCAAGTTATTATCATTAACAGAATCAATACACAAAACATTATTTCCTAAGTTATCAACCATATATACAGTTTCATACACACCATCACAAGGTAATGCTTTAAAATAAAGAACATTATTAAAGAAAGCATTAATCGAACCAACTTCATTATCAAATGAATAGGTAAACCCTTGTTTATACAATGCATGAAAGGAAATAATGTTCCTTGCCATTTCTGGCGAATAACAACATTTATTCAAATCTAAACTAAACCCACTACTTAGTGATAAAGTATAAACTCCAATCTTGGTGACAGGTAGAGCTTTCCTATTCCCCATGATTAAGTTTATTCTTCCTTGCTCCACATTCTCATTTCTTCTTAGTCCCTGTAAATCAGAACAAGTATGAATACCACAACCGGTATCAAGGACCCAAGAGTTAGAATGGGATGAGTTATTAGATAAGATAGTGTAAATACCTGCATGGTTGGGTTTAACTTTCCCATCCTTCACATCTTGCTGGTACTTTGGGTAGTTCCGCTTCCAATGTGACTTTTCATGGCAATAGAAGCATTCAGCCTCTTTTGGGTCAGAAGAAGTGATGAAACCTTTCTTGGTTCCACTTGAAGAAGAGCCATCAAGGGTCCTAGCCTTGGTTCCTGTCACACCCCAAAACCATGAACGGCGGAAACGTTCTGGGGCGGAGGATGTCATGTACAATATCACAACAATGAATAATAGTAAACAAGCAACAACATCATCCATTGCATTAATAATATAATTTTAATACAAGTGTTCTGATATGTCTAATAGACACTAAAGTATAAATCAAAATGAAAGATGAGTCTTGAACGAGCTCCATCTTCTCTAAACCTTGCATCGGTACCTATCTACTATTGACCTGAGGATACAAGTTATTTTGAAAGAGAGTATCAACTTTAAAGCTGGTGAGATCATAAGTATTTTAGTGTCTTAATTTGTGTGTAAGAATTTGTACGTATATGAAATGTAAGTATGTAAAAGTTTTGAACCTCCTAGAAAACCATATATTTCCTACTAAAAGTATCATTCTACCAAGGCATCTAGTATCTGTGTGTGTCTCTTGTAAGAGTGTGTATTTTCCCAAATCCGACTATCATTAACCAAAAATGTAGCTTCTACATTACCGTGCATCGTGTGAATGTTTACGAAGTGAATGTAATGGTAAAATGAAATAGTACTATGGTGTAGTATCAAATAACTACAACCGTACTAACTACCTTAAATCTATTCTAATTTAAAGTAACATGTGATCGACCTGTATCCTCCTACTAACTCTAGTAAAACGACGATGTAAGACGCCGTAAGAAATGACATTTGGCACCCACAGACTTGCGAGTCCCACTGTAGCGAGCAACAAGGTGTAGGATAGTCAATCAAGTATAGATCTATACGCAAACTCACACGCTCCCCAACTAAGGAGATTCTGGATACAAAAACGGTCATGGCAGGAAGTACCATGACCCGTTTAATGGTTCACATAAGTGCATGAAAGTACATGTAATGAATGTGCTAATTGTAAAGTGTACTCTTTCTCTATCTAGCATGTATGTACTGTAATGTTCTGCGTGTGCTAGCTGTAATGTGTGTTCTCTCTCTATCTAGCATGTATAGTAATGTACTGTGTGTACTAGCTATAATGTGTGTTCTCTCTCTATCTAGCATGTATTGACTCATGAACGAACTGACGCGTGGTATGATTTTGCATTCTAGTAATCGTATTAGTATCTTCCTAAACTACCCATATGGTAGCTTACTAGTAATGTAACTGGTGCATATGAACATGGAAGTATACCCTTGCTACCCAAGGGTATTGAATTGATTGGAAGAACCTTTATGACTATATATGTACACATGATATATAACTAATAGTTAAACGACCTTCGGACGGATGACCGATGCCCTAAAGCCACATCCCAACGAGGAAAAGGAGATAAAGAGACCTAGCCTTCCTAAGTCCTTTAAAAATTACTTATATAACTATACATATCTAGGCATGCAATTGACAATATAAAAGTATAAAAGAAGTTTTGTAAAACCTTTGAAAAGTTTTATAACTAGGAAAAGATGACTTGATGTCAGTTTGTAAAACGATTTGAAAAAAATTTGTTTGATGAGAACAATTTAAAGTATAAGGAAAACCTTTGTTTTGAAACACAACTGTAACAGGGTTTGAAAAGAAACATTCAGTATGTAAGACAGGTTAACAAAGAGTTTTAAACGAGTAAAAATGTTTTGGAAAACCATTTGAAGTAATCCGTTTGGTAAAACAATTAAAAGAGTAGCAAATCCTTTTGTATGCTACTTATTAATCACATGTGATTGATATAATAACTAGCATGATTCAACTTGTATCTCCCCCCCCATAAAAGCATTTAAAAACATTTAAACCATTGATTAAGGGGTATGAACTCACTTGTAGCAAGTGGTTGGGATTGAACGGGCTGTATAGGATGCTAGGTGTCAAGTGAAGACTTGTACACACTCTATGATCCTAGTTAACATATAATATAACATATATGTAAAAAATTAGCCTTTAAACAATTAAATAACAAAGTTAAGACATCCTAAGTCATGTTAAACACTTTATATAAGTGTTATAAGTGCTAAGGAGTGCATCTAAGTGTTGTAGGACAAAGCTATTGAGCTTAGGGTTAAAGGGAACCCCTAATATGAGTTTACTCCCTAAATACCATAACCCATTGAGTTTACGGTCGTAAACCCTTGAGTTTACGGCCATAAGCTAATAACGTTTTGACCATTTGTTGGTTTGAAGTCTTCAAAGCCATTCCAAGCATTCCTAATTCATGTTTAAGCCTTAGGAAATGTTTTGTAGCATCAATACACTCCTAAATGGAGTTTACGACCCATGGACCATTTCTCCATGAGTTTGCTGCCTTAAAATCCTATGGAACATGGTTTTATGATGTTTTCAAGTCTTAAACACTTCAAGGTAAAAGTCTAGGCTTGATTCAAGGCATATGGAAGGAATATGGGTTATTTATACTCACTTTGGGGTGTTTACGGTTTTAGGAGATCCCCAAATCGTAAACACATATAAATGAGAGATTTTGGTGCTTTTTATGTGCTAAACACATCAAGGAAGGATTTAGACATGTTTCTAAGGCTTGTGAAGGACTAAGGCACCCTAAGGCACCCTTATTTGGGGTTTACGGTCCAAGAACATTCTTGGACCATAAAGACCTTGATCTTGGTGTTCTTAGGACTATTTCTTGATGTAAGGGAATGTAACAAGCTTTAAAAGACTCTAGGATAGAAGTACTTACTATATGGAAGCTTGAAATGAGCTAAAAGTCCAAGAACACTAGTGTGTGTTCTTGGTGTTCTTGGTGAAAATGGAAGAATCAACCTTTTGGAATGATTTCACGGTTAGAAATGTGTTAAAACACTAGATTAAGTCATATAACAACTTAAGAAGGCTAGAAACACTTACTAGATTTAAGATCTTGAAAAACTTTTGGATGATACTTGAGAGAGAAATGGGTTTGGATCTTGAGATTTGGAAAAAGTGTAAATAATGACTAACTCATATATATATATATATATATATATATATATATATATATATATATATATATATACTCCCAAGTTTAGGGTTTTTGGCTGAAAATATTTTATTCTGACAGTAAACTCAAATTTCTTGGAATTTTGGAATAACAGTGTTGCAAAATAACCCTAGGGTATCCTTTCTCCTGATATCACCCAAAGTGTAAATCCTAAAATACTCAAACTTGTTCCAAAGAGTTTGAAACTTAGCAACAACTTTTCTAACTTCTATTGTATTGAAGGGTTGTACAGAATTGAAATTTCGGGTTGTCACATCATCCCCCCGTTAGAAGGAATTTCGTCCCGAAATTAGAATTTAGGTAAGGAAGTAGGCATGGATAATCGAGCCCATAAGTGGGGATACTTCCTAAATGATTGATTCTCGTGCTCCCGATTGAATCTGGGTCCTTGTTTGGCGTCCCAGTGGACCTTCACTAAAGGAAAACTACTATGAATCGTTCGCATGACCTCTCGATCCATGGTCACTACAGTTCTTCCACGTATGTGAGGCTCTTGTGGGACTCGATCTGATCGAGTGGGATTTGAAGAGTCTCGTCGGATCGATACTTTTTACAAGTTCGAGACGTGAAGGGTAGAATGTACGTTACTAAGCTTGTGGAGTAGGTTTAGTTTGTGAGATACCGGATTGATTCTGGTAAGAATCTCTGAGGTCCTAACAATCTTGGATTTAGCTCTCCACGCTTTCCGAAGCGTGTCAAGCCATTCCCAGAGTGAGACTTCCCAGTCAAGGGCCACCCCTTGCTGGGTCAAAGTTGTAAGTGTTTCTGTAATTCGCGAGGAGTTCTGAATAGACTACGACGGTAGGCCTACAAGACCTCGAATTTGGCGAATTTCCGTCGGCGTCTTCAGTACCGACAAATTCTCAACGGTTTTGATAAATTGACAGAGTACTCAAGAATTTCCACATCACTAATAGTGTGTCTTAGGAATTTTACTCTTAAATTCCAAAACTCGTGTTTAGAGAACTTCGCGAAGAGTTTCTCTAAGGGTAATGTTTCCATGGTTTCCTTCTTACTATGAGAGTAGATAAGTAAGTCATTTACAAAGAGAATGACGAACTGATCCCAGTAAGAATGGCGTACCCTATTCATTAAGTTCATGAATACTACGGGCATATTGGTCCTATCCTAGGGGTATCAGTACAGACTTGAAGTGTCCGCATCGAGTTCGAAAGGTAGTCTTCGAGACATCTTTCGCTAACACTCGAAACTGGTGATAATCGGATCTCAGGTCCATTTCTGAAAGGTAATTTGTTCCTTGTGTTTGCTCAACCAATTCCTCTATGCGAGGCAGAGATAACGATTTCTAATGGAAATCTTGACGGAGTCCCCGATAGTCGAGGTACATATGATACAATCCATCTACTTCTGGAAGAATAAGACCGGAGCTCTCCAGGGTAAGAAGCTTAGCCTTCCAATTCTATTGCTGAGTAGTTCGCTAAGTTGTCCGGATTGTTCTTGTATTTCTGTGGATGTTTAGATTGTAGGGAGATCTGGTTTCAGGAGTCATGTTGGGTTCTAAGTTTTTTCACATGATAATGCGATTACTCGCAGTCTTACGTAGTCTCCGTCCTGAAGTTCAAATTAGAATTCATACGTGGTTCATCAATCGTAGTCTCGTGTATACGAGTCGTATGTAATTAAGATTGAAAAGGTAGTCGAATAACTGATTCTTCTTTAAGCTCACATCCCTACGAGGAAAAGAAGTTAAAGTGGAATCATCAATTCTAAACCTGTAGAACCTTGATTATATACCACCCCTATGTATACATTCCTCAGGGATAGATCAACCGTATGGATCTTTGGGTTGAACCTCACGTACTGTATGAGTGGTACTTTAGGGAGGTTTGTTGAGATTTCTTCGGAAGGGCTAAGAAACATGAGGTACTACATGCATGAGTACTTCGGTGACCTGGTATGACGGCTTCGCTGGAAAGGCGATTTCGGAGAAAGAGATGTACGTAAGGAGATGGTATTGTGCAGATCATATTGAATCTAGTTGTGTGATAATGTCGAAATCATATGGGAACTAAAGACATTAGATTTGAACATAAGGTGTTACAGACAAAACACAACCGTGAAACCATCAACAGAGTTACAGTACCTTAGACTTACTACAAGACTATTGCTGCAAACAAGGTATACTACAAAAGACAAGTATACACAGCATGAGCATCCCTTTACTGATGGGATCTCGCAAAAGATAAGACTCTAGTTGCACTAGTTTTGGATAGTTTATAAGTTTGTTACAACGAAACGTCTTAATTACATTAACGTGGGTCCAGAGTAGTCTCTCCTGCGGTAGTGATCCTTAGTATTTTCCCGTCTGCATAAGAGTTCTTCGCTATCGGGCAATCCTTCTTGAGGTGTCCAATTTCACCGCATTGGTGACATATTTGGACAGCACCAACATTGGTGGTGGAAGTGATATGTCGAGCTAGAGTGACGTGGACACGAGTGTTCTCCTTGTTCATCCACTTTGAAACTTTCCTTTCATAGGGTTTAGTTTTAACACCACCATCGTAAGCCTGGTTGACTCTGATGTCAGGGGCTTGAGTGATGGGTCGTGCCGGTGCTCCACAGCTACGAGCATGGTGCCCTATTTTTAGGCAATTGCAACATTGCATCTCATGGCAAGCCCTATGATGATGAAAACTAAACTTATCACACTACGTAAGTTTTACCTTGTACGGTCTGCTCGGTACTGGGATGGCAGGGGTTTCCACTTGTTGTTGCATGGCAAGTTTTTGGGATTGCCTGCGTTCTTTCTGGGCTTGGCGCTTTCGTTTATTGTTCTCTGTTTTTCGGCTTTGCGAGCCTGTGACTGTTATCGTTTGATGACTTCCTGGATCGATACTACAATCGGGATTTTCAACCCCTTCGGCAGCATTGATTGCGCTGATAGCGCTACAATGCGCAAGGACAACTATCACAACAACTGTAACTGCGGTTTGAAAAGTAGCAGCGTCCATAGGAAAAACAGGGGTTTCGTTGTTCGGCTGACTGTTTCCGGATGACGACATGACTCTATAACATGAAAGATAAGGATTTTGTGAGTGATTTTGGTTGACCCTAGATGTACTTCGATTATTCAAGTAAAGAGTAAGAGTATGTTCTCAAAAGTTTGACCTACATCCCGATGATGCAGTCCTAGTACTGATTGGAAGTATGTTTGTGAAGGTTTGACCTACATCCCTATGATGCAGTCCTAGAATAGAATAGAAGTAGGTTTCATAGTATGGTCTTATGATGCTTGACGTCTAAAATAGGATGCCATTGGTTGGTAAATAACATGATCCAACCCTTGAAGAAGAATTGGGAATTATCCCTGAGCTAGAATACCCTTGTTTAATAACTCAACTAGAATGGGTTTCAACCATACTAACTACCTTAAATCTATTGTAATTTAAAGTAACATGTGATTGACCTGTATCCTCCTACTAACTCTAGTAAAACGATGATGTAAGACGCCGTAAGAAATGAAATTTGGCACCCATAGACTTGCGAGTCCCACTGTAGCGAGCAACAAGGTTAGGATAATCAATCCAGTATAGATCTATACGCAAACTCATACGCTCCCCGATTAAGGAGATTCTGGATACAAAAACGGTCATGGCAGGAAGTTCCATGAACCGTTTAATGGTTCACATAACTGCATGAAAGTACATGTAATGGATGTGCTAACTATAAAGTGTACTCTTTCTCTGTCTAGCATGTATGTATTGTAATGTTCTGTGTGTGCTAGTTGTAATGTGTGTTCTCTTTCTCTCTCTCTCTCTCTCTCTCTCTCTCTCTCTCTCTCTCTATCTAGCATGTATAGTAATGTACTGTGTGTACTAGCTGTCATGTGTGTTCTCTCTCTATATAGCATGTATTGACTCATGAACGAACTGACGCGTGGTATGATTCCGCATTCTAGTAAACGTATTAGTATCTTCCTAAACTACCCATATGGTAGCTTACAAGTAATGTAACTGGTGCGTATGAACATTGAAGTATACCCTTGCTACCCAAGGGTATTGAATTGATTGAAAGAACCTTTATGACTATATATGTACACATGATATATAACAAATAGTTAAACGACCTTCGGACGGATGACCGATGCCCTAAAGCCACATCCCAACGAGGAAAAGGAGATAAAGAGACCTAGCCTTCCTAAGTCCTTTAAAAATTAATTATATAACTATACATATCTAGGCATGCAATTGACAATATAAAAGTATAAAAGAAGTTTTGTAAAACCTTTGAAAAGTTTTATAACTAGGAAAAGATGACTTGATGTCAGTTTGTAAAACGATTTGAAAACAATTTTTTTGATGAGAACAATTTAAAATATAAGGAAAACCTTTGTTTTGAAACACAACTGTAACAGGGTTTGAAAAGAAACATTCAGTATGTAAGACAGGTTAACAAAGAGTTTTAAACGAGTAAAAATGTTTTGGAAAACCATTTGAAGTAATCTGTTTGGTAAAACAACTAAAAGAGTAGTAAATCCTTTTGTATGCTACTTATTAATCACATGTGATTGATATAATAACTAGCATGATTCAACTTGTATCCCCCCCCCATAAAAGCATTTAAAAATATTTAAACCTTTGATTAAGGGGTATGAACTCACCTGTAGCAAATGGTTGGGATTGAACGGGCTATATAGGATGCTAGGTGTCAAGTGAGGACTTGTACACACTCTATGATCCTAGTTAAGATATAATATCACATATATGTAACACCTTGATCTTGGTGTTCATGGGACTATTTCTTGATGTAAGGGAATGTAACCAGCTTTAAAAGACTCTAGGATAGAAGTAATTACTATATGGAAGCTTGAAATGAGCTAAAAGTCCAATAACACTACTGTGTGTTCTTGGTGAAAATGGAAGAATCAACCTTTTGGAATGATTGCATGGTTAGAAATGTGTTAAAACACTAGATTAAGTCATATAACAACTTAAGAAGGCTAGAAACACTTACTAGATTTAAGATCTTGAAAAACTTTTGGATGATACTTGAGAGAGAAATGGGTTTGGATCTTAAGATTTGGAAAAAGTGTAAATAATGACTAACTCATATATATATATATATATATATATATATATATATATATATATATATATATATAAATATATATATACACTCCCAAATTTAGGGTGTTTGGCTGAAAGTATTTTATTCTGGCAGTAAACTCAAATTTCTTGGTGTTTTGGAATAACAGTGTTGCACAATAACCCTAGGGCATCTTCTCTCCTGATATGACCTGAAGTGTAAATCCTAAAATACTCAAACTTGTTCCAAAAAGTTTGAAACTTAGCAGCAACTTTTCTGACTTCTATTGTATTGAAGGGTTGTACAGAGTAGAAATTTCGGGTTGTCACAGTACCCTACGGAGAGCTCTTTCTCTTTTTCCGTCGAATTTTCCCGATTGCCAAAACCGGGGCAAAGTTTGGAGTAGGAGTGTTAACAACCAATTTCCCCTTAAGACCTGTTTCTGCGTTCTTGAGAAGTCCCTGAAGTTTGCTGAGTGTGACCTCTTCCTTATTCATGTGATATGTCATGCGGAATTTATCATAGCACGATGGTAAGGAGTGCAAAATGATATCTATTGAAAGCTCCTCCGGGAAGTTCACATTAAGCTTCAGCAACCGATCCACATACCTTTGCCTTTTCTGCATGTGGCTCGTGACAGACTCTCCATCCTTCATCATGGTTGTTATCATGGAGCAAATGATTTCATACCTCTCTTGTCGTGCACTTTGATGGTATCTTTCCATCATATCTTGGTGCATTTCAAAAGGGTAGAAGTCCTCATAGGACTTTTGTAGTTCCGCTGTTATGGTGGCCAATACGATGCATGCCACTTTTCTAGCATCACTTTCATGTGCCTGGAAGTCAGCGATCTTCTGGGGAGTTGCAGTGGACTCATCAATCTCCTTAAGCTCCTTATCAAGGACATATTCTTTGTCCTCGTAGCGGGTAATCATCCTGATGTTTCTTATCCATTCATTGAAGTTGGATCCATCAAAAGTGACTTTCACACACAAGTTCATAAGGGTAAAGGAGCCATTAGGATTAGAGCCAGAAGCAGTGTTGTTTGAAGACATATGAAAGAAGAGGAAAAGATTAGTTTAGATATTAAGAGAGTTTTCAACACCTGTGATATAAATAAACTGAGTGGGTCAGGTTGGGAAACCTGGTGAATACATAGGGTTTTCAACCCACAATAATATAATTATTATGTTTAAACAATCAAACAATCAACCCAATTACCCATCCCCATTATCTTCTTTTAGTCTTCCCTAAAGATATTATCTCAAGGGTCATCTCCTATATCATATTTACTTCTCATCTCCTTGCATCGTATTTCCTTATATGATTGCTCCTACGAATTTTACCTAAGGATCATCGCCTACATTGCATAGACAATACTAATTCGGGGATTACTCCCTCAATATGTGTCTAGCAAGGGTTAGGGTATCATCGCATGATTACGCAACCACAACATCGCCTGGAATTGTAAATCATGATAAGGGTTAGTTTATCATCGCATGAATACGTAGCCACAACATCGCCTGAACTCGTAATTCATAATAAGGGGGTTAGAGTATCATCGCATGAATATGTAGTTACAACATCGCCTGAACTCGTAATTCATCACCTACAGGTAATGAGCCTGCTGGTGTTTCCACGGGGTTGTCCATAATAGCCGTGGTCGCCATCTATACGCTGGTAGATGACTACATCTCCAAATTGTCGGACAAGGTTGTAGTATCCCACATCACCGATTCATAATCACCTATCTATCCTCACCTAATTATCATCACCTTCCTATCATCACCCATCTCTCATTATTTTATTTCATCATATACCAACTATTTCATCTACCCATGTTTTTGATGTGTTTTGAGCATTCTAACACTTCCTAAGTGTACATGCAACCCTAATAAACCTTGGATCTATGTTTGTCTAAGATACATGCAAATAATTATTTTCCAAGGTTCATATCCTAACTAGCATGGCATGGGGAACATGAATCAAGTAAAGCTAGTAGAAATTCTTACCTTGTAGTAGTAGTTGATTGCTTGGAGTTTTAGAGCCTAGCACCAATAGTGTGAATGCCTCAAATGGAAATCACAAATCACCACAAACTTGGAACTTTGAGAGAATAGTCACTACTATCTTGAAATCGGCCCTCACCTCAACAAGTGTCAACTAGTGTGATTTCAAGAACCAAAGCCTCCTTTATATAGTGTGGTGGATTAGGGTTACATCCATGTAAACCCTAATATGTGACATCACCAAAATCACGGCCAGAAAAGAACGGTTTTGTTTATACTTTATTTCAAAATCAGAGTTATCTTTTAATAAAAGGGTTACAGAATTTGTCCCAAAACAATAATATGATAAAGATTTATCAAAAGCATTTCCATAGAAATGTATTTCATTAAAAGACTCGGGATGTCATGTTCGTACAGATCAAAAGTATAAACAGTACAATATAAGCCTTACTACATTATTTCATATCTACAGGCCTATATCCGTAATCCCTCGTCCAAAACATCATACCTATGCTCATGCGCCACTACCTGTAATACATAAAACTGAGTGGGTCAGGCTTGGGAGCCTGGTGAGCACATAGGGTTTTCAACCCACAATAAATAAGTTTATTAATTCCATCAATCAACAATAACCCGATTACCCGTTCCCGTTATCCTCACTTTACGTCCCTAAACACCTATCATAAGGGACCTAGCCTAAGGATCATCATCGGGACAGACACTACTGCTAAGGGGATTCCTCAGCAATAAATGTCCTAATAGGCAACCATGTGGGGGATGGAGTACACCGGTGAACACATCGTTCACAACACCTACAGGTTGCGAGCCTGCTAGTGTTCCACTAGACTGTCTAGAAGAGTCCGTGGTCGTCATCTATACTCCGCTAGATGACTGGATCAACAACAACAACATCGAGGCCTCTCATCATTTTATCACACATCACCTATTACATCTACCCATGTTTTACCCCAACATTTTCGTAGATATAAAATACATATACAGTTTAAATCATTGAAAACATGTATAACAACGTTCATCTAGCATAGATAGCAAGTATTCAGATAATATGCACACATAGCACGTAATTTATATAAAATACTTCATATCTATGTGTAAGTTGAAAGTAACTATACACTCACCTGATTAGGTGGTGACTCAGCACTCGGACAGCGCTTCGATACTCTCAAAATGATATTCCATCGATAAAACCTAGTATCAATACCACTAGGGTTTAGTCTAATGATAACCGCGACAAATTAATTATCTGACTATTATTATTATATAAGTGTTAATAACACTCAATATAACTCATAATAATAGCCCAAATAATTATTTTAAGGACCTAATAACATTCCTATATTAAAACATAAGCTAAACTAAAGATAGGATAGGTACAACTCACTTACAGCGGGCTTTTCTCGAAAACCGGGCTTCGCTGGAGCAGCATTCCCGAGCCGAAAGGCTCTTTTCTCAGGACTCCGGGAGCCTCGGGGCTTCCTTCGGGTGCTAGGGGGTTTACCTAGGCTTTTAGGGGGGTTAGGGAGCTTAGAGAGAGAGAGTTTAGAGAGAGAAAGAAGAGGGGTGAGGGGTGACGAAATGAGGGAACCCGGCACCTTTATTTATAGGGGAGGAATCTAATGGACTCGTCGAGTCTGAGTCATGACACGCCGAGTTGGTCCATGTGGTGGCCTTCTGGTGGTGCCACGTCACCCCCTATCGCGTATCAGCCTTCAAACTTAGAAAAATCATAACTTTTGCATACGATCTCCGTTTTCGATGTTCTTTATATCCACGCGTAGGAAAAATCAAGATCTACAACTTTCATTTAGACTCCGTCGGCTAATTCTCGACCGATCTCAAATTTAACAGTAGGAGGCGCTTAGACTGTTAAATGACCGCGAAGAGTTCATAAGTCCTTCATACGGACTTCGTTTTCGTCTGTCTTTTTACTGTTGAGTTCCTATTAATGAGATCTTCAACTCTCATTTAGGTCGCGTAAGCCAAAAACCGCTCGAACTAAAATTCGAGTTTCAGGTCGTGCACTACTAAGCCGAATCTTAGAAAAATCATAACTTCTTCATACGAAGTCAGATTTGGGCGTTCTTTTTATCTATGTTCTTAGTTTAACCTATTCTACGACTTTTGTTTAGATTGATCACGCTAAAAAGTCTTCTATCGTAAATTCACTATTTACGTCTTCCGGTGTCGTGCCGGTTTTGCCGTAAAACTTCGGCAGGCCATAACTTCTTCGTTATAGCTCGGATTTCGACATTATTTATATGTACGGAAACCTTGAGACATATTATACAACTTTATGTAGAGATATCGGGATTATCTCACACTTTAAGTTTGACGCTCATTTTTATTCTTTATTAATTATACATTTATAATTAAATAATAAACACATAAACACACATAAAATCACATAATACTCAATATTTCATCTTTATTACTTCAAAAAGAGTTACAAGAGTTGACCTAGAGTATTATATTGAATAAAATGCTTAGCCCTGAAACCCGAGCGTTACAATTCTCTCCCCCTTAGGATGATTCTGTCCCGGAATCATGCATCAGCAAACAGATATGGATAGCGACTCATCATGTCATCCTCTGTTTCCCAAGTGAGATTCGGCCCATTCGAATGTTTCCATCGGACTAGCACTAAGTCGACCATCTTGCGTCGTAACTTCTTAGTCTTACGGTCAACAATTGCCTCGGGCTCTTCGATCAGCCTTTTATTCTCATCCATCCTTAACTCTGAGATTGGAATTATGTCGGGAACATCTCCCATGAATTTCCTCAAATAACACACATGGAAGGTGTTATGAATACCATTGAGTTCTTCGGGCAATTCCAGCTTGTAAGCTTGGTTCCCAATCTTCTGAAGAACTTTGAACGGTCCAATAAACCTTGGACTCAACTTTCCTCGTTTCCCAAATCGTATAAGTCCCTTCCACGGTGAGACTTTAAGCAAAACGGAATCCCCAACTTCAAAGGTTATCGGTCGTTTTTTTCTTGTCAGCATAGCTCTTCTGACGATCCTGAGCTGCTAACATTCTTTCCCTAATCACCTTCAATTTCTCAGCAGTCTCATGGAGTATCTCGGGGCCCATAAACTGCTTCTCTCCAGCTTCAAGCCAACAAGACAGCGTACGACACTTCTGTCCATACAAGGCTTGATAAGGTGCCATCTTGATGCTCGAGTGAAAACTATTGTTGTAGGAAAATTCTACTAGAGGTAAGTGCTCGTCCCAATTCCCTTGGAATTCGAGGGTACATGCTCTCAGCATATCTTCCAACGTCTGAATCGTTCTTTCGCTTTGACCATCAGTTTGCGGGTGGTAAGCAGTACTCAAACACAACTTTGTACCCAACTCCTCTTGTAGACTCCTCCAAAACCTTGACGTGAAACGACTATCACGATCTGACACAATCGTAAGAGGGACACCGTGAAGTCTTATAATTTCCTTCACGTAAGCATTGGCGAGCTTATCCATAGACCACTTCTCGTTGGCGGCTATGAAGTGTGCACTCTTGGTGAAACGATCCACGACTACCCAAATCATGTCGTGTCCGTTCTTCGTTCTGGGCAGTTTAGTCACAAAATCCATGGTGATGTCTTCCCATTTACCCATGGGTACAGGTAAGGGTTCTAAACTCCCATACGGTTTCTAATGTTGTGCCTTCACCCTCGCACATGTTACGCACTCGGCCACATACTTCGCAACATCGAGCTTCATCGTTGGCCACCAGTAGTAGGGTTTTAGGTCCCTATACATTTTAGTGCTACCGGGATGAATCGAGTACATGGTCTTGTGTGCTTCTTCCATTAGAAGATCTCTTATTCCTCCCGTCTTAGGTACCCAAATTCGATCTTGGAATACCTTCAGTCCTCGACTGTTCGTACCAAACACTAACGTTTTTCCCAAACGTTCTTCCTTTCGGTCATTCTTTTCTAAGGCTTCTTCTTGAGCTTTCCTGATACTTTCCACAATCATCGAGACGACTTCAATTCTTAACGCTCTTAGCCTTTTCCTTTCAAGATTGACTTTCCGACTGAGAGCATCAGCAACAATATTTGCTTTACCCGGGTGGTAAAGTATCTCACAGTCGTAGTCCTTGAGAAGTTCTAGCCAGCATCGTTGCCTCATGTTCAACTCCTTCTGATTAAAGAGATACTGGAGACTCTTATGATCAGTGAAGAGCTTGCACTTCGTGCCGTAGAGGTAATGCCTCCATATCTTTAAGGCAAATACTACCACTGCCAACTCTAGATCATGAGTGGGGTTGTTCTTTTCGTGCCCTTTCAATTGTCGAGATGCGTATGCTATCACCTTTTCTCTTTGGGTCAGAACGCAACCCAACTCGACTCCAGATGCATCACTATAAACCGCGAAATCTTCGACTCCATCAGGTAGAGAAAGTATTGGTGCTTCACATAACTTCTTCTTTAGCTTCTCGAATGCCTCATCGTGTTTCTCACTCCATGTATACGTAGCTCCTTTATGAGTCAAAGCTGTTAATGGAGCAGCTATCGAAGAAAAACCTTGGATAAACCGTTGATAATATTCGGCTAATCCTAGAAAGCTTCGAATCTCCGTGGGACTCTTTGGACGTTCCCACTTCATTACAGCTTCGATTTTTGCTGGATCAACCATTATTCCCTCTTGGTTAACCACATGACCCAAGAATTGGACTTCCCATATCCAAAAGTCGCATTTGGAAAACTTTGCAAAAAGCTTCTCCTTCTTTAACACCTCCAACACTTCTCGTAGATGCTTGCTATGCTCCTCCTGGCTTTTCGAGTAGATGAGAATGTCGTCGATGAACACTATCACAGATTTATCGAGGAATGGTTTACAAACCCTATTCATCAAATCCATGAATGTTGCGGGAGCATTGGTTAGTCCGAATGACATAACCAAGAACTCGTAGTGTCCATATCTTGTTCTGAATGCAGTCTTCTCAATATCCTGCTCTCTCACCTTCAGCTGATGATATCCTGACCTAAGATCGATCTTTGAGAAGTAGCTCGAACCTTGCAGCTGATCGAATAGGTCATCAATCCTCGGCAATGGATACTTGTTCTTCACCGTTGCCTTATTTAGCTCTCGGTAGTCTATGCACATCCTCATGCTTCCGTCCTTCTTCTTCACGAATAACACCGGAGCTCCCCAGGGTGATGAACTAGGTCGAATGAAACCGCTGTCCAACAGCTCCTGAAGTTGCGTCATGAGCTCCTTCATCTCCGTCGGTGCTAATCGGTAAGGTGCCTTTGCTATTGGTGTTGTTCCTGGTAATAAGTCTATACGAAACTCCATTTGCCTATCAGGTGGTAATCCGGGAAGATCTTCGGGAAAGACTTCCGGATAATCGCACACAACCGGTATATTCTGCACCTCTTTCTTTTCCTTCTTAGCATCGATTACGAATTCCAAGTACGATGCACATCCCTTGGACAAACATTTCCAGGCTTTCATCAGGGAGATGATTCCAGAATTCACTCTGCGTTTGTCCCCGTACACCATAAATGATTCCTTTCCAGGTGGGTTTATCCTAACTATCTTCTTTCGACATAATATCTCGGCATCGTTGGCGCTAAGCCAATCCATACCCAAAACGATGTCGAAACTGTTTAATTCTATGGGTAATAGTTCCTCCTGGAATTCGTTTCCGTTTAGGTCAATGACGATGTTCCTAATACGATTACTAACAGGTACGAATTTACCACTGGCAACTTCTACAATCAGGGCATTATCTAGTTTTTCTACAGGCAATGCTAATTTCGTACCAAATTTATGCGACACAAAGGAGTAGTTAGCTCCGGAATCAAATAGTATATTTGCAGGCAAACCATTTACAAGAAAGGTACCTGAAGCGACGTCTGCTGCCTCCTTTGCAGCCTCGAGCGTCATCTGGAAGGCTCTCGCCTTCGGCTTTGGTGGTATGTTGGGTCTTCCTGCCTCCTTCTTCTTCGGACAGTCCTTCAAAATGTGCCCTTCTTCATTACACCCATAACAGGCCTTCTGGTTGAGGGTGCATTCATTGGCATAGTGCCCAGGCTTTCCGCATTTGTAACAAGTGACCCCTCCGTCACACTTCCCAGTGTGCTTTTTCTTGCACTTGTCACACCACTTCGCTTCTGATCGTCCTCCTCTCAAACCAGACTTTGAGAACCTACTCTTCTTGTTGGACTTCGAGGATCCATCGAACTTCCGTTTCTCACCAACCTCAGCCCTTTCTAGACCTCTTTCCTTTTGTTGGGTCTCCACGTTCTCAGCCGCTCGAACAACTGATTTCAAAGTGGTTGCCATCTTGACTGTTGGGCCAAAGTCAGCTGGCAATCCGTTTGCGAATTTCTCAATTTTAGAAAGTTCGGTTGGCACTAGGTATGGAAACAACTTCATCTTTACCGTAAATGCAGCAGCATAGTCATCGATGCTCATTCTCCCCTTCTTCAAATTTTGGAACTCATTGTTCAGATCAATCAGGTCTATCTCTGAACAGTACTGCGCCTTCAGTTGTTCCAAGAACTCATCCCATGACATTTTCAGGGCTTCTCCTCGTGGCATCGTATCTGCCAATAGCTTCCACCAGCTCAAGACTCCAGTTTTCAATTATCTCACAGCGAAGACAGTCTTCTGCTTCTCATTGCAGTCGCAGCTCTCAAACACCATCACCATCTCGGAGATCCAGTCCATAATCTCAACAGGCTTTGGGCTTCCTGAGAGACTTGGTGGTTTTGCACCCAAGAAATTTTTGTACATCCGCCCATCCTTGTTGTTTCTCCCTTCTGGGCCATCCATTTGTTCACCTTGAGTCCCTATTTGACTCACTTGACGGCTATAGTTCCCTTCTTTAGATGGCTCGAGAACTGGCTCCGTCAGTTCAACATGTATGGTAGGTTCGTCCCTATTCTCGCGGAGCATCCGTCTCATTTCTTCCCTTTGTTCAGCTAGCATAGCCTGAATCATGGCTTGAACTCCAGCCATGGTAACTGGCTCAGGTGCAACTTCTTCAACAATAGGTATTTGCTGAACCACTGGGGGTTGGTTCCTACCTCCATTTGCGTTCACGTTTCCGCTACGGGTCCTTGCCATCTTGATCTATACACCGAATAAGGTGAATTCAGATCTTTATTTAGGAGAGACATTTTAAATCGTCCTTATCACTCTGAAACGTTTACATGCTAGTTCTAATATCGTAGTCGTACGTTTAGAATCCTAAACACATAAGGTTTCCAGATCCGGTCGGCAACAGACCATAGATCCGAACAAAATAACAGCATATCATGCATAAAGCATTTAGCACATAAAAGCATTTTAGGCACAATTCCTAAAATAAGCTAGTGCTCACACTTGACAATCATTGCTTAGCATTCTAAGTTTAAGTCTAGAAATCCTACAAATTCCTAGTTCGCTTAAACTAATGCTCTGATACCAACTGTGACATCCCCAAAATCACGGCCAGAAAAGACCGGTTTTGTTTATACTTTATTTCAAAATCAGAGTTATCTTTTAATAAAAGGGTTGCGGAATTTGTCCCAAAAGAATAATATGATAAAGATTTATCAAAAGCATTTCCATAGAAATGTATTTCATTAAAAGACTCGGGATGTCATGTTCGTACAGATCAAAAGTATAAACAGTACAATATAAGCCTTACTACATTATTTCATATCTACAGGCCTATATCCGTAATCCCTCGTCCAAAATATCACACCTATGCTCATGTGCCACTACCTGTAATACATAAAACTGAGTGGGTCAGGCTTGGGAGCCTGGTGAGCACATAGGGTTTTCAACCCACAATAAATAAGTTTATTAATTTCATCAATCAACAATAACCCGATTACCCGTTCCCGTTATCCTCACTTTACGTCCCTAAACACCTATCATAAGGGACCTAGCCTAAGGATCATCATCGGGACGGACACTACTGCTAAGGGGATTCCTCAGCAATAAATGTCATAATAGGAAACCATGTGGGTGATGGAGTACACCGGTGAACACATCGTTCACAACACCTACAGGTTGCGAGCCTGCTAGTGTTCCACTGGACTGTCTAGAAGAGTCCGTGGTCGTCATCTATACTCCGCTAGATGATTGGATCAACAACAACAACATCGAGGCCTCTCATCATTTTATCACACATCACCTATTACATCTACCCATGTTTTACCCCAACATTTTCGTAGATATAAAATACATATACAGTTTAAATCATTGAAAACATGTATAACAACGTTCATCTAGCATAGATAGCAAGTATTCAGATAATATGCACACATAGCATGTAGTTTATATAAAATACTTCATATCTAAGTGTAAGTTGAAAGTAACTATGCACTCACCTGATTAGGTGGTGACTCAGCACTCGAACAGCGCTTCGATACTCTCAAAATGATATTCCTTCGATAAAACCTAGTATCGATACCACTAGGGTTTAGTCTAATGATAACCGCGACAAATTAATTATCTGACTATTATTATTATTATATAAGTGTTAATAACACTCAATATAACTCATAATAATAGCCCAAATAATTATTTTAAGGACCTAATAACATTCCTATATTAAAACATAAGCTAAACTAAAGATAGGATAGGTACAGCTCACTTACAGCGGGTTTTTCTCGAAAACCGGGCTTCGCTGGAGCAGCGTTCCCGAGACGAAAGGCTCTTTTCTCGGGACTCCAGGAGCCTAGGGGCTTCCTTCGGGTGCTAGGGGTTTTACCTAGGCTTTTAGGGGGGGTTAGGTAGCTTAGAAAGAGAGTTTAGAGAGAGAAAGAAGAGGGGTGAGGGGTGAGGAAATGAGGGAACCCGACACCTCTATTTATAGGGGAGGAATCTGATGGACTCGTTGAGTCTGAGTCATGACTCGCCGATTTGGTCCATGTGGTGGCCATCTGGTGGTGCCACGTGTCCAATTCTGGTGGTGCCACGTCACCCCCTATCGCGTATCAGCCTTCAAACTTAGAAAAATCATAACTTTCGCATACAAGCTCCGTTTTTGACGTTCTTTATATCCCCGCGTAGGTAAAATCAATATCTACAACTTTCGTTTAGACTCCGTCGGCTAATTCTCGACCGATCTCAAATTTAACATTAGGAGGCGTTTAAACTGTTAAATGACCGCGAAGAGTTCATAACTCCTTCATACGGACTTCGTTTTCGTCTGTCTTTTTACCGTTGACTTCCTATTAATGAGATCTTCAACTCTCATTTAGGTCGCGTAAGCTAAAAACCGCTCGAACTAAAATTCGAGTTTCAGGCCGTGCACTGCTAAGCCGAATCTTAGAAAAATCATAACTTCTTCATACGAAGTCAGATTTGGGCGTTTATTTTTATCGATGTTCTGAGTTTAACCTATTCTACGACTTTTGTTTAGATTGATAAGGCTAAAAAGTCTTCTATCGTAAATTCACTATTTACGTCTTCCGGTGCCGTGTCGGTTTTGCCGTAAAACTTCGGCAGGCCATAACTTCTTCGTTATAGCTCGGATTTCGGCATAGAACTTAACTGAACACATCAATTTAGTTTTAATCGGGCCCGGTACATAGGTCAAAACAAAATCATTGAGGGGCCCAGATATCAGCTTCTAATCCAAGAAGGAACAGATCAACTTCAACTCATATGTTTGTTCTACCACTCATTGAATTATACACAAAAGCACGTTTTATAACATCGAGTTACCAATGCGTTTTCGTACAATCAATGCATAACCTACTCGTGACTAACAAATCATATCTCTAGGTTTGAAGATTTATATGATATTACTGTCTCACGATCACTCGAGATAAACTCCATGAATTGATTCCAGTGAGCGTGGGTTGTGTCCAATGCTCAGAACTTATGAGCACTCATGATTGTTGTAGCCATGTCCAACACCTGAGACCTCTAGAACCAATCATGACAGTCTTGATTCATACCTACTTCCGACATATGACCGACTGTGGATCTTTGAATAATATGATATACCAAATATAATTATTCTGGAAGTCAAAACATGCAAAAGAAATACAGTAAACGATTGACAAGAGATAACAACACTTTACTCATAAATAAAACACCTTTTATTCATCATCTAATGTCAATTCCACTTTACAAATTTCATAATTTATCTAACTACTAAAACTTATATCATCCTTCAGCCCTATGCTCCGAGCATGCTGGAGATGCTTAACCCGAGTCAGTCCCTTCGTGAGGGGATCTGCTGGATTCTCATCCGTTGATACCCTCTTTGCCACGAGGAGTCCTTCTTCTATTCGATGTCTAATAAAATGGTATTTTCTGTCGATGTGTCTGGATCTCCCGTGATCCCTTGGTTCCTTGGCTAAGGCAACAACACTTTCAGTATCACAGAAAATTTCCATTAGCTCTTTAATAGTTGGTACAACTCTAAGGTCTCCGATGAAGTTCTTTAGCCATATAGCCTCCTTTGCCGCTTCGCTCGCTGCAATATACTCTGATTCACAAGTTGAATCAGCCACTATCACTTGCTTGGAACTCTTCCAAGAAATTGCTCCTCCGTTTAGGGTAAAGACCCAGCCCAACTGAGAGCGGAAATTATGCCTATCACTCTGGAAGCTAGCATCACTATACCCTACAACTCACAAGTCATCACTCCTACCGAGGGTAAGGACCCAGTCCTTAGTCCTCCGTAGATACTTGAGGATATTCTTTACCGCAATCCAGTGTGACTTGCCAGGGTTCCCCTGATACCTGCTAACCATGCTCAGGTCAAAGGCTACATCAGGTCGAGTACACGTCATAGCATACATGATCGATCCTAAAGCCGAAGCATAAGGTATTCGACTCATTTATGCTATCTCAGCCTCAGTGCTAGGGCTTTGTGTCTTACTCAATCTGGCGTTACTCTGGATGGGTAACTCTCCTTTCTTGGAGTCCTGCATGCTGAATCTCTTCAGCACCTTATCCAAGTAAGTACTCTGACTAAGTCCAATTAGTCTTTTACTCCGATCTCTTAAGATCCTTATCTCTATAATATAGGCAGCTTCACCAAGGTCCTTTATAGCGAAACACTTCCCAAGCCAGGACTTTACTTCCTGTAGGGTTGGGATGTTGTTTCCTATGAGTAGTATGTTATCCACATACAATACCAAAAAGCTAACTATACTCCCACTAGCCTTGACATAAACACAAGATTCATCTTCACTCCTGGAAAAGCCAAATTCCTTGACCTTTTCATCAAAGCAAAGACTCCATCTGCAAGGTGCTTGCTTTAATCCATAAATGGATTTCTCAAGCTTACACACTCTATTAGGGTACTCGTTGCTGACAAAACCTTCTAGCTGACTCATGTAAACATCTTCAGCTAACTTTCCATTAAGGAAAGCGGTTTTGACATCCATTTGCCAAATTTTATAGTCATGAAATGCAGCTATGGCTAACATAACCCTAATAGACTTAATCTTGGCTACTGGAGAAAAGGTCTCATCATAATCCACTCCAGGAATTTGAGAGAAGCCCTTTACGACCAGTCGAGCCTTATAAGTGTGTACTTTACCATCCATGTCGGTCTTCTTCTTGAAGATCCATTTGCACCCTACTGTCTTACGACCTGGTACATTCTCAACCAAGTTCCAAACTTGATTGTCATACATTGATTGTATATCGCTAACCATAGCCTCTTTCCATTTAGCAGACTTGGGGCTTGCCATGGCTTCCTCGTAGCTGTTAGGGTCATCCAGACCTACTAGTGTCCCATCACTAATAAGTGTCTCACCTTCTGCAGTAATATGGAAACTGTATTAATGCTCAGGTGCATTCCTAACTTTCGTGGAACGCCTCAGATGTACAGATTCGTCAATTGGCTCAACAGGAGTTCCCTCCTCAAGTTGAGGGCTAGTGTTTGAAGTTCCTTCACCACTTGACTCTTGAATTTCTTCAAGATCAATTTGCCTCCCACTTTCTCCTTGGCTTATAAACTCTCTCTCTCTTGAAAGATTCCTCTTCTTGCTACAAAGACCACATTATCACTAGGTTTGTAGAAGAGGTAACCAAAGGATTGTTGTGGGTAGCCAATGAAAATACACCTCTCGCTTCGGGGTTCTAGCTTATCATGAGTCTCGCGTCTCACAAAAGCCTCGCAACCCCAAATCTTGATGTGGTCTAGTTTAGGTACTTTACCAGTCCACATCTCGTGAGGAGTTTTGGCAACTTTCTTTGTAATTAAGAATATGAGCGGCAGTCTCTAAGGCATACCCCCAAAATGAGATTGGTAGCGAAGCTCGACTCATCATGGAATGAACCATGTCCAACAAGGTTCGCTTATGCCTCTCAGCCACACCATTCAACTGCGGTGTCCTGGGAGGTGTTAATTGTGAGACAATCCAACATTCCCTAAGATAGTCGAGGAACTCTGAACTAAGATACTCACCACCTCGATCGGATCGAAGCATCTTAATGTTCCTGCCCAATCGATTCTCGACTTCCTGTTTAAATTCCTTAAACCTTTCGAAAGTCTCTGACTTATGCTTGATTAAGTAGACATATCCATTAATGGGTTTTGAGCATTCTAACACTTCCTAAGTGTACATGAAACCCTAATAACCTTGGATCTATGTTTGTCTAATTATCATGCAAAGTTGAATTCCAAGGCTATATTCCTATCTAGCATACATGGGGAACAATTTTTAACTTGAATGATAGATAGAATAACTTACCTTGTTGTTGCTTATGTTCCTTGAAACCTTGTGAGCGTAGCACCCCAAGTGTGATGCCTCAAATGCTTCACACAACACCAAATGCTCTTGGAAAGACTTTTGAGAGAATACACACTTTTTGAAATCGGCCTAGCCCTCTTGTTTCATATGTGTATATGATTTTGGTGGAGAATAGGATTCTTATATAGTGTTGACACATCTAGGGTTACACCATGTAAACCCTAATGTGTCATGACTCTTCATTTCCATGACCCATGGGTTTGTAACTCCCATGGAGCATCCTATGGGTGGAACCCAAATTGATAATCCATGGAGCCTCTTAGCCCACTATACAAGATATGGATGATTTACATAATCAACCCATATATTTAATTAGTTATCTTTTGATCACTTAATTAATTCTAAATTAATTCTTGATCAAACTAATCAAATAATATTATTAATATATTAGAACTTATAATATATTAATAATCTCCAAGTGTTATTTCTCTCATTTAGTCTATCCAATTGTATGGTGCCATGCAACCCAAATGGACCATGTCGGGTCGGGTCAAGTACATACCAGAAATAGTTATGGACTTAGACACCTTATCCAAAAGTCTCCCACTTGGATAAGTCTAATAACTATTACTGCAAGTATGACTTCAGGAACCGATCGACAATCGTAGCTCTTTTCAAGGTTTCTCGGAACTGAGAAGATGATGGTACACCATTTAAGATAAGTGATCATATAATCCTCTGTTCTAGATATCCGTTGGACAAATACATGGAACAATGTCTTACTTATTGTCCAACAGTTTGTTTCCCGATTTCCGATTTGATTGACAAAGAACTTAATTGAACACATCAACTTAGTTCTGACCGGGCCCAGTACATAGGTCAAAACAAAATCATCGAGGGGCCTAAATATCAGCTTCTAATCCAAGAAGGAACAGATAAACTTCGACTCGTATGTTTCTTCTACCACTCATTGAATTATACACAAAAGCACGTTTTATAACATCGAGTTACCAATGCGTTTTCGTACAATCAATGCATAACCAACATGTAAGTAACAAATCATATCTCTAGGTTTGCAGACTTATATGATATTACCATCTCACGATCACTCGAGATAGAATTCCATGAAGTGATTCCAGTGAGCGTGGGTTGAGTCCAATGCTCAGAACTTATGAGCACTCATGATTGTTGTAGCCTTGTCGAACACCGTAGACCTCTGCAACCAATCATGACAGTCTTGATTCATACCTACTTCCGACATATGACCGACTGTGGAGGTTTGAATAATATGTTATACCAAACAACATTATTCTGAAAGTCAAAACATGCAAAAGAAATATAGTACACGATCGACAAGAGATAGCAACAATTTACTCATGAATAAAAAACCTTTTATTCATCATCTAATGTCAATTCAACTTTACAAATTTCATAATTTATCTAACTACTAAAACTTATATAATCCTTCAGCCCTATGCTCCGAGCATGCTGGAGATAATTAACCTGAGTCAGTCCCTTCGTGAGGGTATCTGCTGGATTCTCATCCGTTGATACCCTCTTTGCCACGAGGAGTCCTTCTTCTATTCGATGTCTAATAAAATGGTATTTTCTGTTGATGTGTCTGGATCTCCCGTGATCCCTTGGTTCCTTGGCTAAGGCAACAGCACTTTTAGTATCACAGACAATTTCCATTGGTTCTTTAATAGTTCGTACAACTCCAAGGTATCCGATGAAGTTCTTTATCCATATAGCCTCCTCTGCCGCTTCGCTCGCTGCAATATACTCTGATTCACAAGTTGAATCAGCCACTGTATCATGCTTGGAACTCTTCCAAGAAATTTCTCCTTCGTTTAGGGTAAAGACCCAGCCCGACTGAGAACGGAAATTATCCCTATCAGTCTGAAAGCTGGCATCACTATACCCTACAACTCTCAAGTCATCGCTCCCATCGAGGGTAAGGACCCAGTCCTTAGTCCTCCGTAGATACTTAAGGATATTCTTTACCGCAATCCAGTGTGCCTTGCCAGGGTTCCCCCGATACCTGCTAACCATGCTCAGGTCAAAGGCTACATCAGGTCGAGTACACGTCATAGCATACATGATCGATCCTACAACCAAAGCATAAGGTATTCGACTCATTTCTGCTATCACAGCCTCAGTGCTAGGGCTTTGTGTCTTACTCATTCTAGCGTTACTCTGGATGGGTAACTCTCCTTTCTTGGAGTCCTGCATGCTGAATCTCTTCAGCACCTTATCCAAGTAAGTACTCTGACTAAGTCCAATTAGTCTTTTACTCTGATCTCTTAAGATCCTTATCTCTAGAATATAGGCAGCTTCACCAAGGTCCTTCATAGCGAAACACTTCCCAAGCCAGGACTTTACTTCCTGCAAGGTAGGGATGTCGTTTCCTATGAGTATTATGTTATCCACATACAATACCAAAAAGCTAACTATACTCCCACTAGCCTTGACATAAACACAAGATTCATCTTCACTCCTGGAAAAGCCAAATTCCTTGACCTTTTCATCAAAGCAAAGATTCCATCTGCAAGGTGCTTGCTTTAATCTATAAATGGATTTCTCAAGATTACACACTCTATTAGGGTACTCGTTGCTGACAAAACCTTCTGGCTGACTCATGTAAACATCTTCAGCCAACTTTCCATTAAGGAAAGCGGTTTTGACATCCATTTGCCAAATTTCATAGTCATGAAATGCAACTATGGCTAACATAACCCTAATAGACTTAATCTTGGCTACTGGAGAAAAGGTCTCATCATAATCCACTCCAGGAATTTTAGAGAAGCCCTTTACGACCAGTCGAGCCTTATAAGTGTGTACTTTACCATCCATGTCGGTCTTCTTCTTGAAGATCCATTTGCACCCTACTGTCTTACGACCTGGTACATTCTCAACCAAGTTCCAAACTTGATTGTCATACATGGATTGTATCTCGCTATTCATAGCCTCTTTCCATTTAGCAGACTTGGGGCCTGCCATGGCTTCCTCGTAGCTGTTAGGGTCATCCAGTCCTACTAGTGTCCCATCGCTAATAAGTGTATCACCTTCTGTAGTAATATGGAAACCATAGTAATGCTCAGGTGCACTCCTAAGTCTCGTGGAACGCCTCAGAGGTACAGATTCCTCAATTGGCTCAACAGGAGTTTCCTCCTCAAGTTGAGGGCTAGTGTTTGAAGTTCCTTCACCACTTGACTCTTGAATTTCTTCAAGATCAATTTGCCTCCCACTGTCTCCTTGGCTTATAAACTCTCTTTCTCTAAATACTCCTCTTCTTGCTACAAATACCACATTATCACTAGGTCTGCAGAAAAGGTAACCAAAGGATTGCTGTGGGTAGCCGATGAAAATACACCTCTCCCTTCGAGGTTCGAGCTTATCTTGAGTCTCGCGTCTCACGAAAGCCTCGCAACCCCAAATCTTGATGTGGTCTAGTTTGGGTACTTTACCAGTCCACATCTCGTGAGGAGTTTTGGCAACTTTCTTTGTAGGGACTAGATTAAGGATATGGGCGGCAGTCTCTAAGGCATACCCCCAGAATGAGATTGGTAGCGAAGCTCAACTCATCATGGAATGAACCATGTCTAACAAGGTTCGATTACGCCTCTCAGCCACACCATTCAGTTGCGGTGTCCTGGGAGGTGTCAATTGCGAGACAATCCCACATTCCCTTAGATAGTCGAGGAACTCTGAACTAAGATACTCACCACCTCGATCGGATCGATGCATCTTAATGTTCATACCCAATTGATTCTCGACTTATGCTTGATTAAGTAGACATATCCATATCTACTGTAATCATCAGTAAAAGTCAAATAATAATGATTAGCATCCCTTGTGGCATGTTTGAATGGTCCACACACATCCGTGTGTACAAGGTCCAACAAACATTCACCCCTCTCACACGAGCCTGTGAAGGGTGACTTTGTCATTTTTCCAAGTAAGCATGATTCACAACTATCATTTGACTTCAGGTCAAACGACTCCAAGACTCCATCCTTTTGGAGTTGGCCTATGCCTTTCTTGCTTATATGTCCAAGACGACAATGCCATAATGATGCTTTATCCAAGTTATTATTATTAGGAGAACCAATACACAAAACATTATTTCCTAAGTTATCTATAACAGATACAGCTTCATACACACCATCACAAGGTAATGCTTTAAAATAAAGAACATTATTAAAGAAAGCATTAATCGAACTAACTTCATTATCAAATGAAAAGGTGAAACCTTGTTTATACAATGCATGAAAGGAAATAATATTTCTTGCCATTTCTGGCGAATAACAACATTTATTCAAATCTAAATTTAACCCACTACTTAGCGAAAAAGTGTAAACTCCAATCTTGGTGACAGGTGTAACTTTCCTATTCCCCATGATTAAGTTAATTCTTCCTTGCTCCACATTCTCACTTCTTCTTAGTCCCTGCAAGTCACAACAAATGTGAATACCACAACCGGTATCAAGGACCCAAGATTTAGAATGGGGTGAGTTATTAGAAATGATAGTGTAAATACCTACATGGTTGGGTTTAACTTTCCCATCCTTCACATCTTGCTGGTATTTTGGGCAGTTCCGCTTCCAATGTGATTTTTCATGGCAATAGAAGCATTCAGCCTCTTTTGGGTTAGAAGAAGGAGTGACGAAACCTTTCTTGGTTCCACTTTAAGAAGAGCCATCAAGGGTCCTAACCTTGGTACCCTTCGAAGAACTCTTTCTCTTCTTCCCTCGACTTTTCCCGATTGCCAAAACCGGAGTGGAGTTTGGAGTAGGAGTGTTAACAACCGACTTCCCCTTAAGACCTGATTCAGTGGTCTTGAGAAGTCCCTGAAGTTTGCTGAGTGTGACCTCTTCCTTATTCATGTGATATGTCATGCGAAATTGATCATAGCACGATGGTAAGGAGCGCAAAATTATATATATTGCAAGCTCCTCAGGGAAGTTCACATTAAGCTTCAGCAATCGATCCACATACCTTTGCATTTTCTGCATGTGGCTCGTGACGGAATCCCCATCCTTCATCATGGTTGTTATCATGGAGCAGATGATTTCATACCTCTCTTGCCGTGCACTTTGATGGTATATTTCCATCAAATCTTGGTGCATTTCATAAGGGTAGAAATCCTCATAGGACTTTTGGAGTTCCGCTGTCATCATGGCCATCATGATGCATGCCACTTTCGTAGCATCCCTTTCATGTGCCTGAAAGTCAGCGATCTCCTGAGGAGTTGCAGTTGTCTCATCAATCTCCTTAAGCTCCTTATCAAGGACATATTCTTTGTCCTCGTAGCGGGTAATCATCCTGATGTTTCTGATCCACTCATTGAAGTTGGATCCATCAAAAGTGACTTTCCCACACAAGTTCATAAGGGTAAAGGAGCCATTAGGATTAGAGCCAGAAGCAGCATTGTTTGAAAACATCGGAAGGAAGAGGACAAGATTAGTTTAGATATTAGGAGAGTCCTTAATAAAACACCCAAATGTAATATTAAGGCTAGGTCCAATCACAATATATTATAACTTAGAAGAGGTATGCCGTAATCCAAGCTATAACATATTTGAAAGGTAGGTGAATGACGATTCACCAATTTCCACCACGAAAACCGAAATATTAGATATTAGGTTTTTGATTGGTTCTTAGAAATTCCTAGATTCTTTGAGATTCAATGAACTTTTCAAAGGCATGTTTCAATCTCGAGTGTGCCCTCCAAGTTTTGTGACTGGGATACCGAGGATCACAAAAGTAACCATGCAAATCACTTGGTACCCTTACAGTTTATCACTCAATCGATGTGCCGGTAAACAACACACGCTCCACCGATACTATAATAAACCTTAAGTCACCCTTTACCTACCTTGTTAAGTCCAAGTTAGTGTGCCGGTTAACCACACACCCTCCACCAACGACTTAAAAAAAGTGTAAAGTTTAATTTCATGGATTAGCACCTTATTAACATTCTTCCTAAAGTAACTAAGATTAGGAATTTTAATAAACATTTAGTTACTTTATAATATTCATCATACTTTTAATGAGAATTTATAAGTCCTTGTCTTACCCGTTCGGCTAACGACCATCCACCAGTCAAGCGAGCGGTGGATGAGAGTGAACACCCATTAAGTTGCCATTTTATAAGCAACAACCTTATACCCACCTTATAGACCGGCTTCGTGAATGAGGCGTATTAGCGGTAAGACGACTTTGTTCTTATACATATGTATATAATTATTAAATTATAATAATATAAGTATAAGGGCTGAATTTTAACTTTTAAAATTCTAAGGGTTGGAACTAAAGTTTTAACATGACTTTACTTGTTCCAAAACTTGAGGGCAAGTTTTGTAAACTTTCAAAACTTTTCATTTCTTGTAACTTATGAGTTTAATAGAGTAATTAAAAATGAAGACTCTTCATTTTTCTAACTCTTGTGTTCTTTTAATGGTTTTAATTCAAGTGACTTTTGGTTTTCCATAACTTGAGGACAAGTTATGGACTCCATTAAAACACATTATGATCAAGAATTAAACTACCACATAGGTTACAAATAATTCTTCTGATCATCTAAACATCATAGAACAAGAACATGAATATGAACACTTTCATAAATAAGAATTACACTTAAAACTTTTTAATTTTGATAACTAGTTGTTGTAAATGAATTAGCAAAGACATTACACCATTTAAAACAAGTTTTCAGGTACCAAAACAGTTTAGGGTAATGTTTCTAATCCATTTCCAGCAACTAAAGTCGAAAATATGCACTCTGTCGACCCTACTCGCCGAGTGCATGAACCTACTCGATGAGTAGGTTGAAGATACAAATGAACTCGACGAGTCCCCCCATGGACTCAACGAGTCCAGCAGTCAGACAACAAGTTTTTCAACCTTTTTCAACTTTTTAGCACAAATAACAAACAAACAAGCCTAGGCTCTGATACCACTGATGGGTTTTGATCATTCTAACACTTCCTAAGTGTACATGCAACCCTAATAACCTTGGATCTAGGTTTGTCTAATTATCATGCAAAGTTGAATTCCAAGGCTATATTCCTATCTAGCATACATGAGGAACAATTTTTAACTTGAATGATAGATAGAATAACTTACCTTGTTGTTGCTTATGTTCCTTGAAACCTTGTGAGCCTAGCACCCCAAGTGTGATGCCTCAAATGCTTCACACAACACCAAATGCTCTTGGAAAGACTTTTGAGAGAATACACACTTCTTGAAATACGCCTAGCCCTCTTGTTTCATATGTGTATATGATTTTGGTGGAGAATAGGATTCTTATATAGTGTTGAAACATCTAGGGTTACACCATGTAAACCCTAATGTGTCATGACTCTTCATTTCCATGACCCATGGGTTTGTAACTCCCATGGAGCATCCTATGGGTGGAACCTAAATTGATAATCCATGGAGCCTCTTAGCCCACTATACAAGATATGGATGATTTACATAATCAACCCATATATTTAATTAGTTATGTTTTGATCACTTAATTAATTCTAAATTAATTCTTGATCAAACTAATCAAATAATATTATTAATATATTAGAACTTATAATATATTAATAATCTCCAAGTGTTATTTCTCTCATTTAGTCTATCCAATTGCATGGTGCCATGCAACCCAAATGGACCATGCCGGGTCGGGTCAAGTACATACCAGGAATAGTTATGGACTTAGACACCTTATCCAACATCCATATCTACTATAATCATCAGTAAAAGTAAAATAATAACGATTAGCATCCCTTGTGGCATGTTTGAATGGTCCACACCCATCCGTGTGTACAAGGTCCAACAAACCTTCACCCTTTTCACAAGAACTTGTGAAGGTTGACTTTGTCATTTTTCCAAGTAAGCATGATTCGCAACTATCATCTGACTTTAGGTCAAACGACTCCAAGACTCCATCCTTTTGGAGTTGGCCTATGCGTTTCTTGCTTATATGTCCAAGACGACAATGCCATAACGATGCTTTATCCAAGTTATTATTATTAACAGAATCAATACACAATACATTATTTCCTAAGTAATCAACCACAAATACTGTTTCTTACATGCCATCACAAGGTAATGCTTTAAAATAAAGAACATTATTAAAGCAAGCATCAATAGAACCAACTTCATTATTAAATGAAAAGGTAAACCCTTGTTTATACAATGCATGAAAGGAAATAATATTTCTTGCCATTTCTAGAGAATAACAACATTTATTCAAATCTAAATTTAACCCACTACTTAGTGACCAAGTATAAACTCCAATCTTGGTGACAGGTGTAAATTTCCTATTCCCCATGATTAAGTTTATCCTTCCTTGCTCCACATTCTCACTTCTTCTTAGTCCCTGCAAGTCACAACAAATATGAATACCACAACCAGTTCAAGGACCCAAGATTTAGAATGGGGTGAGTTATTAGAAATGATAGTGTAAATACCTGCATGGTTGGGTTTAACTTTCCCATCCTTCACATGTTGCTGGTACTTTGGGCAGTTCCGCTTCCAATGTGCCTTTTCATGGCAATAGAGGCATTCAGCCTCTTTTGGGTCAGAAGAAGGAGTGACGAAACCTTTCTTGGTTCCACTTGAAGAAGAGCCATCAAGGGTCCTAACCTTGGTACCCTTCGAAGAACTCTTTCTTTTCTTCCCTCATCCTTTCCCGATTGCCGAGTCAGGGGCGGAGTTGGTAGGAGTAGGAGTAGTAACAACCATCTTACCCTTAAGACCACCTTCCGCGGTCTTTAAGAGTCCTTGAAGTTTGCTGAGTGTGACCTCTTCCTTGTTCATGTGGTATGTCATGCGGAATTGATCATAACATGAAGGTAAGGAGTGCAAAATTATATCTATTGCAAGCTCCTCAGGGAAGTTCACATTTAGCTTCAGCAAACGGTCTACAAATCTTTGCATTTTCTGCATGTGGCCCGTGATGGGTTCACCATCCTTCATGCGAGTTGTTATCATGGAGGAGATGATTTCATACCTCTCTTGACGAGCACTTTGATGGTATCTTTCCATCAAGTCTTGGTGCATCTCATAGGGGTAGAAATCTTCATAGGATTTTTGGAGATCAGCGGTCATAGTGGCCATCATGATGCATGCCACTTTCGTGGAATCCCTTTCATGTGCACTAAACTCAGTGATCTCTTGAGGAGTTGCAACTGTCTCATCAATCTCATTAAGCTCCTTATCAAGGACATATTCCTTGTCCTCGTAGAGAGTAATCATTTTGATGTTTCTGATCCATTCATTAAAGTTGGATCCATCAAAAGTGACTTTCCCACAAAAGTTTATAAGAGAAGAGGAGCCATTTGGATTAGAGCCAGAAGCAGTAGTGTTTGCAGACATCTGAGAAGAAGAAACGTTTAGTTTATAAATAAGAATAGTCCTTAATAAAACACCCAAATGTAGTATTAAGGCTAGGACCCAATCACAATATATTATACTTAGAAGAGGTATGTCGTAATCTAAGTAATAACATATTTGAAAGGTAGGTGAATGACGATTCACCAATTTCCACCAAAGTCGAAATATTAAAATATTTAATTTGGTTATTAGAAACTCCTAGATTCTTTTGAGATTCAATGAACTTTTCAAAGGCATGTTTCAATCTAGAGTGTACCCTCCAAATTTTGTGACTGGGATGCCGAGGATCACAAAACGAGGTGTGAAGTAACCATGCAAATTACTTGGTACCCTTAATAAATTACCCCTCAATCGATGTGCCGGTTAACCACACACGCTCCATCGATACTATGATAAATTTTAAGTCACCCTTTACCTACCTTGTTAAGTCCAAGTTAGTGTGCCGATTAACCACACACGCTCCACTAACGACTTAGACAAAGTGTAAAGTGTAATTTCATGGATTAGCACCTTATTCACATTTTTCCTAAAGTAACTAAAATTGGGAATTTAATAAAACATTTAGTTACTTTATAATATTCATCATACTTTTAATGAGAATTTATAAGTCCTTGTCTTACCCGTTCGGCTAACGACCCTCCACTAGTCAAGCAAGCGGTGGGTGAGAGTGTACACCCATTAAGTTTCCAATTTATAGGCAACAACCTTATACCCACCTTATAGACTAACTTCGTGAATGAGGCGTACTAGCGGTAAGACGACTTTGATCTTATACATATATATATTATTATTAACTTATAATATTATAAGTATAAGGGTTGAATTTTAACTTTTAAAATTCTAAGGGTTGGAACTAAAGTTTAATATGACTTTACTTGTTCCAAAACTTGAGGGAAAGTTTTGTAAACTTTCAAAACTTTTCATTTCTTGTAACTTATGAGTTAAATAGAGTAATAAAAATGAAGACTCTTCATTTTTCTAACTCTTCTGTTATTTTAATGGTTTTAATTCAAGTGTGACTCTTGGTTTTCCATAACTTGAGGACAAGTTATGGACTCCATTAAAACACATTATGATCAAGAATTAAACTACCACATAGGTTACAAATAATTCCTATGATCATCTAAACATCATAAGATCAAGAACATGAATATGAACACTTTCATGAATTAAAAAATTACACATAAAACTTTTTAATTTTGATAACAAGTTGTTGTAAATGGATTAGCAAAGACATTACACCATCTAAAACGAGTTCTCAAGTACCAAAACAGTTTAGGGTAATGTTTCTAGTCCATTTCAAGCAACTAAAGTCGAAAATCAGCACTCTGTCGCTTCTACTCGTCGAGTGCATAAACCTACTCGCCGAGTAGGTTGAAGATACACATGAACTCGGCGAGTCCCCCCATGGACTCGGCGAGTTCAACTGGAAGACAACAAGTTTTTCGACTTTTTCAACTATATTGCATCAAGTATCAAACAAACAAGCCTAGGCTCTGATACCAATAATGTGTTTTGAGAATTCTAACACTTCCTAAGTGTACATGCAACCCTAATAAACCTTGGATCTATGTTTGTCTAAGATATATGCAAATAATTGTTTTCCAAGGTTCATATCCTAACTAGCATGGCATGGGGAACATGAATCTAATAAAGCTAGTAGAAATACTTACTTTGTAGTAGTAGTTGATTGCTTGGAGTTTTAGAGCCTAGCACCAATAGTGTGAATGCCTCAAATGGAAATCACAAATCACCACAAACTTGGAACTTTGAGAGAATAGTCACTACTATCTTGAAATCGCCCTTCACCTCAACAAGTGTCAACTAGTGTGATTTCAAGAACCAAAGCCTCCTTTATATAGTGTGGTGAATTAGGGTTACATCCATGTAAACCCTAATACCCATGTCTCTTCATTTCCATGAGATCCATGGGTTAAAGCTCCATGGAGTATCCATGGACTTTTCCATGCAAGCCTAGCCCATTCCAAATAAGCATTAGCCCACACTATATAAATATAGAAGTCCATATTTAATTAGTAATATCTTTGATCTCTAAATTAATCCTAGATTAATTATAGATCAATACTAATTAAATAATATGATCTTATATTAATATATTAGAACTTATAATATACTAATAAATCATAACTTGTACTATTCTCAAATATTATCCATAAATTGTTCGGGTGAAGTGCAACCCAAATGGACCATGCCGGGTCGGGTCAAGTACATATCAAATATAGTTATGGACTTAGACATTATATCCAACAGTTTTATCCCAACATATTTGTAGATATAAAATAAATATACAGTTTAAATCATTTAAAACATGTATAAATCATTCATCCAACATAGACAACAAGTATTCAGATAATATGCACACATAGCACGTAATTTATGTAAAATGCTTCATATCTATGTGTAAGATGAAAGTAACTATGCACTCACCTAAAAGGTGGTGACTCAACACTCGGACAGTGCTTCGATACTCTCAAAACGATTTTCCTTGGATAAAACCTAGTAATAATACCACTAGGATTTAGTCTAACGATAATCGCGACAAATTAATAGTCTGACTATTATTATTATTATATAAGCGTTAAATAACACTCAATATAACTCATATTAATAGCCCAAATAATTATTTTAAGGACCTAATATCATTCCTATAATTATTTGAAAGCTATATTAAAAATTGCGTAAGCGTAGCACACTTACAACGAATTTTATCGAAAACTGGAACTTAATTGGAGCAGCGTTTCAAAACCGAAAGGCACTTTTTCTCGGGACTCCGGGAGCCTCGGGGCTTCCTTTAGGTGCTACATATTTTTCCTAGGGCTTGGGGTGGTTTGGAACTCTAGAGAGAGAAAGAAATCTAGAGAGAGAATAAGATTTAGTGTGAAAAACCGGCTGCCTTCGCACCCCTTTTATAGGTGCGAGGCCTCACAATTATGCTGGACGTACAGCATTACCACGCGGGGCGTAGTTCGGATAAAGCTACAGGTGGCGCGACTTCGGTGGAGCTACGTGGAGGCTTGTAGACCGAGGAAAGCTCTTCGTACGCGGCGTGTTTCGAGATTAGACGTTAGGCGTAGCGAGGGGCGACGTGTCGCAATCTGAAGCGAGGACCGTGGGCCGCAAGCGACAGTCAGGATTAAGCCACGTCATCAGTCCATGCCTCAGCTTCGCAAATTCACTTTCCAACTTTAAAAATTCGTAACTTTCACATACGAGGTCCGTTTTTGATGTTCTTTATATCCACGCGAAGGTGGGAATGTACTCTAAAACTTTCGTTTAGACTCCGTCGGCTAGTTTTAACTCGATTATAAATTTTATATTATTAACGGGTCGGGACAAGATTGATCCGTTAAATCCTCATAACTTCTTCATCCGACGTCCGTTTTTGCCCATCTTTTTCTCATTACGCTAATATTATCGAGATCTTCGATTCTCGTTTAGGTCATGTCAGCTAAAAATCGCTCGATCTAATATTCGAATTTCGAGCTGTACACTGCTAATCCGAAACTTCGAAAAATCATAACTTCTTCATACGAAGTCAGATTTGGGCGTTCTTTTTATCGATGTTCTTAGTTTAATATATTTTACGACTTTCATTTAGATTGTGAAGGCTAATTATCAATCTATCATAAATTCACTATTTACGCTTCCCGGTATCGTGCCGGTTCCGTCGCGAAACTTCAACGGGTCATAACTTCTTCGTAATAACTCAGATTTCGGCGTTCTTTATATGTACGGAAACCTTGAGAGATATTCTACAACTTGGTTAAGATTATTTATTCTAAATAATCCTCTGTTGAAAAGTCATTTTCGACACTTATTGCCTCTAAATTGACTAGCCCAGATCTGCGGGCGTTACAATTATCTCCCCCTTAGGATGATTACGTCCCGGAATCATCAACGAAACACGATAGTATAATGATTCCATACGTTATCTCTTCATCCTAGGTAATAATTGTAACTTCTATAATCATTCAAGTCTATCTTTTAGACTTATTGTCTGTAAGCAGTACTTAATTGTGCACCTGCTCTCTTCTTTAGGTTAAACTCCAGATTACGACGTATCATCATGTGACGCTCATTTAGACTTAGGTCTTTTAGAGTTAAATTCTGAAATAGACTATGCCTTCCTTCATGTTCTAATGTGATATAATCACACTTTAACCTGTAGCATTTCTAGCTACCAACTTCTTTAACAACGAGCGCGATACTTCTATTAATCGCTTTGATTTCAATCGTTTGGTTTAAGTCGTATGCTACATCAAACTTGGTTCTCTGAACTACGTAACATACTCATCGTAGTCTGACTCAATGTAACATGACCACTCGGGTCGGGATAACAATAATTTTTCTTAGTCATTACCGAAACAATGGTAACGACATACTTGAATAAAACGAAATCAATTACTAGCTTCTTGGTAACCTTGTGACTTTCCCTGATCCAAGTGTGAGTCCTGTGCTTCCGGTAGTATAGGCCTCTACTACCATTCACACCTACTCATACTCGTCCCAAGTATTGTCCCGCAGTTTTTCCAAGTCACCATACAAGAAAATCACATAACGGCTTAACACATCAAATATCAAAACGAAGGTTTTTATTATTCCTTGAAACTATTACAGAGGTGTTCAAGTTCGCCCTAGACTATGCCTCTAATAGGCTACATCATATGATACTATGGCTACTGCCTAACTTGATCTTCGGATATGAAGTCCTCATCCTTGATTCCTCGCATGGTTTTCTGCTTCGTCGAGGATCATGTGGAATGCCCTTGGTTTTGGCGGTGCATTTGGTCTTGCTGCTTCGTTTTTCTTTGTACAATCCTTTGAAATATGCCCATTACTTCCACATTCGTAGCACTTCTTGCTGTCGAATGTACAATCTATGGAATAGTGACCGGTCCTACCACACTTATAGCACGTCACTTCTCCATCGTATCTTCCGAAGTGCTTCTTCTTGCACTTCTCACACCACTTGGCTCCATTCCTTCGGTCGTCCAGGTTAGACTTCGAGAACTTTCCCTTATTATCAGGTCTTGAGGATCCTTCAAACTTCATCTTTTCACCAACTTCAGCTTTCTCCAGACCCTTTTCCCTTATTTGGGTCTCAACATTCTTGGTTGCCCAGATGGCGGCTTTCAAAGTGGTTGCTTATTTGACCATTGGACCAAAGTCTGCTGGTAATCCATTGGCAAACATGTTGACCATGGAAAGTTCCGTTGGAACTAGCTAAGGAACAAGCTTCATCTTCTCCGTAAAACTTGCAGCGTAGATCCTGCTCAGAGCAGTACTGCATTTTCAGTTACTTCAGGAAATCTTCCCAAGACATATTGCTTGCTTCTCCCTTAGGCATCGTATCTGCCAATAGCTTCCACCAGCTCATGACTCCGGTCTTTAATTGTCTGACTGCAAAGACGGTTTTTTGCTTGTTGCTACAGTCGCAACTCTCAAACACCATCTCCATCTCGGAGATCCAATCCATAATTTCCACGGGCTTCGGGCTCCCTGAGAGACTTGGTGGTCTTGCACTTACGAAATTCTTGTACATTCGTCCATCCTTGTCGTTTCTCCTCTCCGGTCCATCCCTTCATTCACCTTGAGTCCCTACTTGACTCACTTCGCGACTGTAGTTCCCTTCATTAGATTGCTCGGGAATCGGCTCGGGTGGCTCCGCATGTATGGTAGGTTCGTCCCTATTTTCGTGGAACATCTGTCTCATTTCTTCCCTTTGTTCAGCAAGCATAGCCCGAATCATGGCTTGAACTCCAACCATGGTGATTGGCTCAGGTGCAACTTCTTCTACAACAGGTATTTGCTGAACCACTGGGGGTTGGTTCCTATTCTCATTTGCATTCACATTTCTGCTACGGTTCCTTGCCATCTTGATCTATACACCGAATAAGGTGAATCTAGTCCTTTACTTAGGATTGACGTTTAAATCATCCTTATCACTCCGAAACGTTTACATGCTAGTTCTAATATCGTATTCGTACGTTTAGAATCCTAAACACATAAGGTTTCCAGATCCGTTCGGCAATAGACCATAGATCTGATCAAACTATAGCATAACAAATCATTTAACACATAAAAGAAATTTAAGCATTATTCCTAAAATAAGCTAGTGCTCACACCTCACAATCATCGCTTAGCATTTTAAGTTGAAGCCTAGAAATAAATCCATATTCCTATTTCGCTTAAACTAATGCTCTGATACCAACTGTGACATCTCATTTTTCACGGCCAGAAAAGACCGATTTTGTTTATGCTTTATAAAAATCAGAGTACTTCTTTTAATAAAAATGTTGCAGAATTTGTTCCCAGAAAAACACGAAAAATATGTTATTAAAACATTTTCAAAGAAACGTATTTTATTTATTTCAAAACATTTGGGATGTCATCGTTAATACAGAAACATAAGCATAAATAGAACTTACATTTATTTGATCTACATCTCTTTAAATCTCTCAATGTATTGTGACTTCATATCAACACCTGTGATATAAATAAACTGAGTGGGTCAGGTTGGGAAACCTGGTGAGTACATAGGGTTTTCAACCCACAATAATATAATTATTATGTTTAAACAATCAAACAATCAACCCAATTACCCATCCCCATTATCTTCTTTTAGTCTTCCCTAAAGATATTATCTCAAGGGTCATCTCCTATATCATATTTACTTCTTATCTCCTTACATTGTATTTCCTTATATGATTGCTCCTACGAACTTTACCTAAGGATCATCGCCTACATTGCATAGACAATACTAATTCGGGGATTACTCCCTCAATATGTGTCTAGCATGGGTTAGGGTATCATCGCATGATTACGCAGCCACAACATCGCCTGGAAATGTAAATCATGATAAGGGTTAGTCTATCATCGCATGAATACGTAGCCACAACATCGCCTGGACTTGTAATTCATAATAAGGGGGTTAGAGTATCATCGCATGAATACACAGTTACAACATCGACTGAACTCGTAATTCATCACCTAGAGGTTATGAGCCTGCTGGTGTTTCCATGGGGTTGTCTATAATAGTCTGTGGTCGCCATCTATACTCTGGTAGATGACTACATCTCCAAATTGTCGGACAAGGTTGTAGTATCCTACGTCACCGATTCATAATCACCTATCTATCCTCACCTAATTATCATCACCTTCCTATCATCACCTATCTCTCATTATTTTATTTCATCATACACCAACTATTTCATCTACCCATGTTTTATCCCAACATATTTGTAGATATAAAATAAATATACAGTTTAAATCATTTAAAACATGTATAAATCATTCATCCAGCATAGACAACAAGTATTCAGAAAATATGCACACATCGCACGTAATTTATGTAAAATACTTCATACCTATGTGTAAGATGAAAGTAACTATGCACTCACCTGAAAGGTGGTGACTCAGCACTCGGACAGTGCTTCGATACTCTCAAAACGATTTTCCTTGGATAAAACCTAGAAATAATATCACTAGGGTTTAGTCTAACGATAACCGCGACAAATTAATAGTTTGACTATTATTATTATTATTATATAAGCATTAAATAACACTCAATATAACTCATATTAATAGCCCAAATAATTATTTTAAGGACCTAATATCATTCCTATAATTATTTGAATGCTATATTAAAAATTGCGTAACCGTAGCACACTTACAACGAATTTTATCGAAGACCGGAACTTAATTGGAGCAGCGTTTCGAAACCGAAAGGCACTTTTTCTCGGGACTCTGGGAGCCTCGAGGCTTCCTTTAGGTGCTAGGTATTTTTCCTAGGGCTTAGGGGGGGGGTCTGGAACTCTAGAGAGAGAAAGAAATCTAGAGAGAGAAGAAGATTTAGTGTGAAAAACCAGCTGCCTTCGCACCCCTGTTATAGGTGTGAGGCATCACAATTACACTGGGTGTACAGCATTACTACGCGGGGCGTAGTTCGGATAAGGCTACAGGTGGCGCGACTTCGGTGGAGTTACGTGGAGGCTTGTAGACCGAGGAAAGCTCTTCGTACGCGGCGCGTTCCGAGATCAGACGTTAGGCGTAGCGAGGGGCGATGTGTCGTAATCCGAAGCGAGGACCGTGGGCCGCAAGCGACGGTCAGGATTAAGCCACGTCATCAGTCCATGCCTCAGCTTCGCAAATTCACTTTCCAACTTTAAAAATTTGTAACTTTCACATACGAGCTCCGTTTTTGACGTTCTTTATATCCACGCAAAGGTGGGAACGTAATCTACAACTTTCGTTAAGACTCCATTGGATAATTTTGATTCGATTTTAAACTTTATATTATTAACGGGCCGGGACAGGATTGGTCCGTTAAATCCTTATAACTTCTTCATCCGACGTCCATTTTTGCCCATCTTTTTCTCATTATGCTACTATTATCGAGATCTTCGATTCTCGTTTAGGTCGTGTCGGCTAAAAATTGCTCGATCTAATATTCGAATTTCGGGTTGTACACTGCTAATCCAAAACTTCGAAAAATCATAACTTCTTCATACGAAGTCAGATTTGGGAGTTCTTTTTATCGATGTTCTTAGTTTAATATATTCTATGAATTTTGTTTATATTGCGAAGGCTAATTCTCAGTCTATCATAAATTCACTATTTGCGCTTCCTGGTATCGTGTCGGTTCTGTCGCGAAACTTCAATGGGTCATAACTTCTTCGATATAACTCGGATTTCGGCGTTCTTTATATGTACGGAAACCTTGAGACATATTATACAACTTGGTTAAGATTATTTATTCTAAATAATCCTTTTTCGAAAAGTCATTTTCGACACTTATTGCCTCCAAATTGACTAGCCCAAATCTGCGGGCGTTACATCCTATGATCATCTAATCTTCATAAGTTCAAGAACATGAACATGAACACCTTCAAGAATCAAAAATTACACTTAAAAACTTGTAATTTTGATAAATGCCATTGAAAATGGATTAGCATAAACATTACACCATCTAAAACAAGTTTTCAAGTACAAAAACAGTTTAGGGTAATGTTTCTAGTCCATTTCCAACAACAAAAGTCGAGAATATGCATTCTGAGGCTCCTACTCGTCGAGTGAACAGACCTACTCAGCGAGTAGGATGAATTTACACATGAAATCGGCGAGTCCCGCCATGGACTCGGCGACTTCAGCAGGCAAACAACATAAAATCGACTTTTTTTCAACAATTTTGCACAAATAACAAACAAACAAGCATAGGCTCTGATACCACTGATGGGTTTTGAGCATTCTAACACTTCCTAAGTGTACATGCAACCCTAATAACCTTGGATCTATGTTTGTCTAATTATCATGCAAAGGTGAATTCCAAGGTTATATTCCTATCTAGCATACATGGGGAACAATTTTAACTTGAATGGAAGATAGAATAACTTACCTTGTTGTTGCTTATGATCATTGAAACCTTGTGAGCCTAGCACCCCAAGTGTGATGCCTCAAATGCTTCACACAACACCAAATTCAAAGGAGTAGACTTTGAGAGAATCTTACACTTGCAAAAATCAGCCTAGCCCTCACTTGTTCATGTGTGTAGCCGATTTTGGTGGAGAATGGATTCCTTATATAGTGTTGACACATCTAGGGTTACACCATGCAAACCCTAATGTGTCATGACTTTTCATTTCCATGACCCATGAGTTTGTAACTCCCATGGAGCATCCTATGGGTTTAACCCAACTTGATAATCCATGGAGCCTCTTAGCCCACTATACAAGTAATGGATGATTTACATAATCAACCCATATATTTAATTAGTTATCTTTTGATCACTTAATTAAAGCTAAATTAATTCTTGATCAAACTAATTAAATAATATTATTAATATATTAGAACTTATAATATATTAATAATCCACAAGTGTTATTTCTCACATTTAGTCTATCCAATTGCATGGTGCCATGCAACCCAAATGGACCATGCCGGGTCTGGTTAAGTACATACCAGAAATAGTTATGAACTTAGACACCTTATCCAACAGAAGTTCCATGAGGAGTTGGGTACTAGGCTGCATTTCAGTACCGCTTACCACCCGCAGACGGACAGACAGTGTGAGCGGATGATTCAGACGTTCGAGGACATGCTTCGAGCATGTGTGTTGGACTTTGGAGGGAGTTGGGACACGTATCTGCCTTTGGCTGAGTTTTATTATAACAATAGCCATCATTCGAGCATTGGTATGCCTCCCTTTGAGTTATTGTATGGGAGGAGGTGTCGGACTCCCATTTGTTGGGGGGAGGTAGGGCAGCGAGTGATGGGCAGCACTGAGATAGTGCTTCAGACGACAGAGTAGATACAACAGGTTAGATAGAGATTGCTGACGGCCCAGAGTCGCCAGAAGAGTTACGCGGATAGGCGTCGATTCGATCTCGAGTTCCAGGTTGGATATTTTGTACTCCTGAAAGTGTCTCCTTGGAAAGGAGTGATTCGATTCAGGAAAAGGGGCAAGTTGGGGCCCCGGTACATTGTACCATTCAGGGTTATTGCGAGGGTGAGCAGGGTAGCATATCAATTGGAGCTACCTGCAGAGTTGAGCCAGATTCATGATAACTTCCACGTGTCTCAGCTGAGGAAGTCTATAGCCGACGAGTCGGCATTGGTACCCTTAGAGGATATCCAGGTGGATGCGGGTCTGAATTATGTTGAGAGACCGATCGCGATCTTAGACCGGAAGGTCAAGGTTCTGAGGAACAAGGAGGTGCCACTGGTTCAGGTCCAGTGGCAACATCGGAAAGGGTCCGAGCTGACTTGGGAGCCGGAGTCAGAGATGCAGGAGCAGCATCCGGAGTTGTTTTCGGCATGAGACTTCGAGGGCGAAGTCTGGTTCTAGTGGGGGAGAATTGTAACATCCCGAAATCCAGGTAAAGCTATTATATCCTTCCATTTTGTCAAGTTGCCAAAAGTGGTCCTTTGAAAGAGTTCTTTTAGCAAATGAGTACACTGGGCGTACTGCAAAGTACGATGTGCGTACTCATGCACTTAATTTGGACGCGGACTCGCCTGGGTACGTTGGGCGTACCCAGGGTTACGTTGGGCGTAATGGGTCCAGACGCAAACCCTAATATTGGACTTGTGCACTATATAATGGATGCTAAGGCTCATTTCTCAGCCTCCATATCAGTGAGTGAAACCCTAAGAGAGCCTCCCAATCGTCCTTAACTTGAGAGTGAGTGTTTTGGAGCTAAAAGTGCCTTGGTGTGTTAGTGAAGAAGAAGGAGAGGAGCTTGTGGAGGCTAGAGCTTGAAGTGCAAGTTTGGATCTGAGATCTACAGAGGAAGGAGCTGCATTTGGAGGTATAAAGTTCAAAACTTTCATCCTTATTTGATTAGATGATTGCATGGACCATTTTAGGGTTAAAAGTCCCAAAGATGGAGACTTTATGAGTGTAATGTGCTCCATGGACCTAGATCTGTCCCATTTTAGTGGTATTTGTGTTATAAATCCATAAAGTTTCCATCTTGGTCATGGATATGAGGTCATGCTTGAGTATTGAGCTTTCTAGTGTTATGAAGTGGAGTATTATGGGTGTTAGTGACTTATCCAGCCATGCAAAGGCTTAAAGTCACCAACTTTATGAATTAAGAGGGTTATAAATGGCCAGATCTAGAAGTTGGACGTGGGTCTTAACTGATTAAGACCCCAAAATGCTTAGAGTCTGAAACTGGAAGTTACGCTGGGCGTAATCCAAGTACGCGCGGCGTAAGGGGTCGCGTACCCCGTTTTCTGTGAAGACACCGGGTACGCCCAGGATACATGTGTGGTACGCAAAGCGTAACCTGGGGAGTTGACTTTTGTTGACTTTTAGGGTTTGGTCAACTTTAGGTCTTTGAGCCATGAGAGGGGTAAAATGGTCTTTTACCCTTCTGAGAGTACTAAGAAAGGGAATAGCCTAGCCTTAAGGGATGTATTGATTTAGAGTGTTTAATTCATATGATTAGGTGGAGGCTAGATCGGATTTTACAGAGTTTGAGATTTTACCGAGTTACCCGAGGTGAGTCTTCTCACTATACTTTACCTAGAGTGGTAATTAGAGTTATGTGATAGAGTATTTTGTATGCTTTTTCAGGATGTGATTTCTATGTGATTTATGCCATGTATGTACCAGAGTTTTCAGAGTTAGGACCGGAAGGTCCACAGAGTTAGGGCCAGAGGGCCCACGGAGTTATGGGATTGGAGGGTCCCACTGAGACACATTGACCAGAGGGTCAAACAGAGTAATAGCCTCGAGTGGCTAATATGTGTTGTGTGTGGTATTTTGGGGAACTCACTAAGCATTTATGCTTACAGTGTTGTGTTATGTGTTTTAGATACCAGTGAGGATTACGGGAAGGCGCCGGCTTGATCAGTACACACACGAGGAGTTTTTATATTATGATCTTGGGATGTGATGTTATGATTTGACTATATGATACAATGATGTTTTATAACAATTATGAATGAAAAGTGTTTTTAAAATCTAAAAATTTATTTGAAAATTTGGGTGTTACAAGTAGCCCTAACCCTATCCCGCCGCCACATTCAACCACCATCTGGTCGTCATCACTACAACCTATTAGCGGGTCACTATCCACCATTCTGTTAAAAAATAACTTTTTCCTAATTTTTTGTACAGAAATTGAAGACTCGAGTGGTGAAGAAAAACCTAAATCCGGTGTGGGGTGAAGATTTAATTCTCTCGATTGTAGAGCCTCTTCCCCTTAAACTCGTAGGCTGTTCTTCAATCTCTTGATTCTCTTCCCGTAAATTGATTTCAGATTTTGAAACAATATTGTTGATATAGGAAGTATACGATAGGGAACTATTTTCAGCCGATGATAGAATGGGGGATGCAGAATTCGACTTCACTCCATTCTTAGAAGTTGTGAGGATGCATTTAAATTCTAATATCTTAAACAACATGATCATCACAACTGTGAAACCAACGAGGACCAATTGCTTGGCTGAAGAAAACTACATAACATGGACAGATGGAAGAGTTGTCCAAAACATGGTTCTTAGATTACGAAATGTTGAAAGTGGTGAAATTGAAAATAAATTTAGTTGGATTGACGTTACTGGTGGTGGTAATAAACATATGTAATTACTAATTAGCCCTTACTCCATTGATATATGCTTATGTAGTTATTTCATTCGTTTCTAGAGATCTATGTTGTAGTTGTAGATTCAATCTGTACAATGCAGGTAATGATCAAACCATTATAAATTGTCATTTTGTCTTTTATTAATAATATTTTTGTAACTTTTTTTTATTAAATACACTTTCATTTATCTTCTGGTGTAATTGTGTTGCAGGTGACTTCGATTGTTACAGAGCAATACTTCTTACTCCTCCTTTGACAATGGTTTTGTATGGAACTTAAGTTCATGCTGTCGTTTTGATAAAACTTTATGTGATATTTTTTCTCTTTCCTCTAAACAATTCATACTTTATCTTTGCTAATTTTTAAGGAGTGTTGTATGAATCAGAGGCATTAGTGCCTTTTGTCGGGTGCCATTTTTTTTCCTACATTACATTGATGCTAAATATTTATTGCAATCTATCTTCCTGTAGGGAGATGATCTATTAACTATCAATGGTGTTGAAAGTTAAGCTAGATTTACTTATAATTAAATTTCTCTTTGGTTTTGTTAATCACATTTGGTGTATTCAGTATCTATTGTCACGATCGTTCCATTCAACATCATCTTTTACTGGAAGTCAATATAGAAGCTATCCGCAACAATTGTATTCATAGTTGCCGCAAACATTCATAATTATCCTGTTCAGGAGGCTTATCCTACTTATCCTCAACATTATCATGCACCTGCAGCTCCCCCTGCACCTGCACCATCACCATCACCTATGGTCAACCCCATAAACCATAGAATAATCTTAACCGGATGTATTCAAGGTTTGCAGATAATTAAACTTCATTGGAACAGGTAGAATTTCATGATGTTTTCTTATACAGTTTGCAAAATATGATTTATCCTATCATATGGTCACTAGATATGTCAATCTTATATAGAATTTGGATAATTGATTTTTTCTTTAGTATTTTGATGACTTCTGGTATGCTAATGATTCTAGGAGAGATTTGTTTTTTCGAAAATATGTTATACTTTTGTAATATTATGCATTGTATTGTAGTCTGTGCAAGTTGTTGCTAAATTTGGTGTGTGTGTGTGTGTGTGTGATAGTGGAAATTATCACATTCATATGGATTGTTATCTTGTAGGTTTAGTTGAAAGCTTCCACAATTACTAAAATGACACTTCCAAAATTTTTGCATAGGTGACTGAATGTCTTCCTCGTGTAGGGCTCGAATTTTCTAACCTAATTGTTGGTATCGAATTCACTAAGAGCAATGAATGTACCAATAACATTACATTATTACCCTTTTGTTCTTTTTCCTTCTTTGTTATGGTTTTTGAGACAGTATAGTAATTTCATTATTTACAATTCATAATCCAATAAAAATATATCTTCATAAAAATCTTACAACTTTTGTTATAAAATGGCAAAATCAACATACAATTAAGATGTTTTATGCTTTTATCCTAAAGAAGGGTTTGTAATGGATTTGAGGAAGTCTTGAGTAGATACAGGGGAGTTGTCACTCATTTAAAGCTTGCAGGTTTGAGATCTTATACTCTATAATTTGTTTCTTTATATCTTGAATGCTACATAAAATTTACCATTTTGCCCTTTTAACCTTTATGTTTGTATTTCTTGTTTTTACAAGAATCAGTATGTCATTTCTTTGATTTCATCTCATATTTTTATATAATGCTTTCAAATTTTCATTACCAAAAGTTTATCAAGATTATATTATTGTTAGACTCATAAACCAGCTGTTGATTTTGGTGTTTTGTGAATCATAATCCTTGAAGTGACCTGCCTTTGTGGAGTTTGTAGTTATGTTTACTAGATTTGGGGGGAACACTGATGGTAGCTATGTTTATCAATCTGGCTTTCATCCATAAGTTTTGAAGACAATATCTACATTTAATGCTATAAAAGAACAATTTGAAGGTCAACTTTTTGGTCGTTTTGTGGAGAAAGACATCAAATAATGCACTTTTTGGAGTATGTTATAGTTTGTAGAGTAAATTACTGAAATCATCCCTATGGTTTGGTCAAAATTGCACGTTTGGTCCCTAACTTTTTTTGCACTCGGATCGTCCCTGTGGTTTGATTTTGTTGCATTTTTCGTCCCTATGGTTTGATTTTGTTACATTTTTCGTTCCTTACATACATAAAGTTAGGGACCAAACATACAACTTTTACCAAACCATAGGGACGGAAAAACACAACAAAATCAAACCACAGGGACGATCCGAGTGCAAAAAAAAAAGTTAGGGACCAAACATGCAATTTTGACCAAACCACAGGGACGATTTCAGTAATTTACTCTAGTTTGTATTTACTTAATAAATGCGGTTATGATTTTTCATTTATTTTATTTGAGGAATTAAATATAAGTTACATGAATCTTGAAGTAGGAAAATGACCATGTTGCAACCTAAAGTCAAATTAAAATACCTCTTGAATGGTTGAAATGTTAGTTCTATATGAAATGAAATTAATTATTATTACTTTATTTTATGCTTGCTTATGTATGGTTCCAATATGGATATAAGTAGAAAATAAAACAACATTAGTCAGATTAAGACCATAGGAACCAAAATGATGATCTATATGTCATTAGTTTAACTTTTTGTAGAAATTTTAAAAAGTAATTTTCAATTTTTGCTAGCCTTTTCACTTTTTCCTTTTTAGAGACCCATCATGAGAGTTGGTTTATAAAGTTTAGTTAAAGTATGTATTACTTATTTAACTCTTCGGTTAACTTGTCATATATGTTGTTTGTTTCATATGTTTGGGTTGTCTACAACAAAAATTTAGGATGTGAGAAGTGCACAGGTTCTTGCACTTGGGGTAATTGTGGGAGCTGATAGAATTATATAATCTTGGTGATTCAAAGTTGAATATGGTTGGGGTACCTAACAAAATAGCTTGGTTATAGGTCAGGTAACAAGCTATATTGTTTTGTATAATTTGAAAATGGATTCTGGGATTATGATAGGTATTGTTTTTATTTATTCTAAATTTCTAATTCTCCTAAAACAACCTACACATTTTCTATTTCTAATTTTACCATGGTTTTTGTTATTAAATCTCTCCATCACTGTAGAAAGCATTGGAAAGGCTACAAGGAAGAAATTTCCCTTACATACCATCACTACCCTCACAAGTATGAGAATAAGCTAGAATGTGGAATTGACTTGGCATCTGAACATTAAAAGTATTGTTTTTTCTACTTTTAAACCGATAAGTGTATATTTCTAACTCAATAATTTCTTTTTTTTTTATTAAATCTTGCATAGTCTAGATTTGGGTATCAATAGCAACTTATACCATGAATGAGGTCTGGTGCATTAATGTCAAATTTCTTTATTCACATTGTTCAGAAACTATCCCCTTAACAAGTTTCTTGCTAACTTCATATGTTCTTTTATAGAATTGCAATGACAATTTAATTTAATTTATGACCATTTATTATTACAATAATATTCATTTTATGACCATTTATTATTACAATAATATTCATTCCATGTGGGATGATGTAACCTTGGTCATAACATTCTAGGTGCTTTCATATGATATGGGTGTTTCCTTAGTTTTGCTTTATCTCTAGTTTTGGTCTTAAAAACGAACCGGATTTCATTATTGGTCCTTAATTTCATCTTCCATAACAATTTTCGTCCCTGAATTAATAAAGTTAATAGATGCTCATTTATTTAATATTGGCTGTTTTTCCGTTAAACAAAATCTGAGAGAAAAAATTTACATCATGGACCAAATATGTAGTTTCCTTCCAATTTTAGGATCAAAATTACAAAAATCAGCTATAGTCTCACATGACCCTAAAAACAACTTTTTATTTTCAAAAATAGATTTGGGCAAAGTCCATAAAACCATTATAGTTTTTTTTAACCACCAAAAGTTTTTTCTTTTTGTTTTAACCACTGAAAGTTTGTTGTTTAGAAAAGTTGTTTATGATTTGTAATTTATGTTGATTATCATGTTTTGAAAAAAGAAAGAAATGATATTAAATGTGTCAAAAAATATGACATAATAGAATCTGTGAAGCTTGTAGGATTTGGATTACCAATACATCCAAAACGACATTTTTTTGCTCTTGTCATTTTGTTTAGTCAAGCTGATCATTATTCTTTTTTATATCTATTAAAAGCATTGTTTATGTACACATGCAACTGAATGTCATTAGACCTTTATAAGGAACATCATATTAATTGAATGGAAGCAGAGTCTTACATGACAGTTTCTCACATGATGGTTAGGTGGATTTATCAAAAGGATGATGAATGATTTGTAGGAATCTAGGAAATTTTGATTTTCTGAACTATTGGTGTAACTTAATTGCATTGCAACCGTAAAAGGTTTATTTAAGAGCCCGTGCAAGACTCAAATCGGTTAAATTGTAGTTGTTACCATAGGATGAGCTACACTTTGTTAACATAGCATCTAAAAGTGCTGATTTTTTTTTAAGTTTGGATATCAAATTATTTAAAAGATTTGGAAGTTCTTGCACTCACTAACGGAAAGTTTCCTCCTTGGTCATGTTGCTATATGGATATTGCAAAACCATGATTATTTTGTAAACTCATGTTAAAGCTCATTATTATCTTGTATATGCTAACCCTTTCTTTAAATCACTGAAAACAGGACTGATGTTGTGGTTGGAAGAATTGCTCAGGGAACACATGGATATTATTGTCGTATTTTCTTTGCTTAGAATTTGGAACACACTTGGCAAAAATGGTTTTAATTCCTATTTTTGGACCAGACACTTTATACTCATCTCCATTATGATGAGTATGTGAATTTAGAGAGGATCCATTATGTGATTTAACTTTTAATTCTGATTTCCCCATATATCGCACTGTATCTCTCTTTTATCTCATAAATTTCTTATGTTAACCACATACCCCAAACCTCACAGCGGCGCTCCATTAGCCATGTTGATGTCGTCACTCAGATTTGACATTGTCTAATGCTATTATGAATCTATCGAGTACAATTTTTTTTTCACATTTTCTATCATCTATTTGTTTTCATGGAGGAAATCCAGTGACACAGTGGAACTGCATTGCTATTTGTCGTAGTTAACCTTCTGATGCTATTGTACTTGAACTTACTGCAAAAATAACTGCAATGAATGTATACTGGTATAGTGAACAAAAAATAAGTTTGTATGTTTTTGTATAATTGAAAAAATGAACAATATAAGTACAAAAAATAATGAAGTTCATAGTACAATGCTATAATTGGAACAAATGAAAGTCGATGTTATACAAGAAAGTAAAATCGATCTATTGTTTTAGATGAAATTTCAAATGGAGACTCAATTCTTGTCGTATTGTATGACTATGCACCTAACAAGAAACTATCCATTGAAATGAACTATTCGACACAAAATAGTGTACCAAAAGGTCACAATGAATAACTCACGTATGAAGGAAACTAATCATCACATTAAAACTATCTTCCGAAAGAAACTCTTTGGATATTTTGGGACCACTAATAAATATATATATAAATAATGTTATCATTAATTTTATATTATTATGGAAAGTATATAAAATTGTTGATGGACTGATTTTATTAATAAATAAAGATATACACTTACCATGTTTATCTTGTGGGTTGAGTTCCCGGTTTGACTCAAGATCTCCTGAATCCCTAATATCTCTCACATTCGGTTATATCTCCATCTATATAAATATGTGATAAGAAGCAGATTTACCATATACGAAAATACATACAAGAAATTGTTTTAGGGTTTGCTGTGGGATTTAGAGAGGGTTTTTGAGATCAACTGGAAAACCAAACCCTAGTTCTTCAGATACGAGTATCATAATGAAATCAGGTATGTAATCATTCTTTCACGTTTAACGTTTTCTTTTGAAACATTCGAGATTAAAGATCTATAATTATGCTTCCGCGTTTTTTTTGTTTTGGTTATGGAAATAACCAACAATTGATATCAGAACCAACTCGAATATGTTATTACAAATTTATAAAATTGCTTTTTGAATTAAAGATACCCGTTTCTTCCATTGGCGTCGATCTTCCCTTTTATGTGCAATTTTTGTCCATGACGCCAAAGAAAAAACAAATGAGATGAAGGTTTTTTGTTGATCACTTGGAAGAAGGACATGTGTATATTTTTCTAAAAACACGTATTGTTGTTTCTTTCTTTTTTTTTACTAATGTCTGTGATGCAAATTGTATACATTTTGTTTTATATGACTTTTATCCTCTGTGAATGAATCCATTAGGTTTAATTTAAAACACATGTATTTAGTTTGAAATCTTTACACGTATTTATGATTTCAATGATATTTTTTCTTATGTCTTTTAGTTTTTAATGAGATTACATGTTTAATTTATGACGGGGTCAATTCAAATATGTATAATTTATATGGATTTTTTTGCAAATCAATATGACAAGAAAGAAATCAATAACCTTATGTTTTATTTAGGAAATGATCACATGTATATCAATTCTATTTTATTTTGGGACCTATAGATATGCATGTATTATTATTGTATTGCATTATTATAAGTTTAAGTTTTACATGTGTTATGTATAATTTGGGTGAAAGATGGCACAACTCATTTTTAAGGACTTTTAATTTTAAGTGCCAATAACTTTCTTTAGACCCTATGAGGTTAATGTTTGGATGTCGGTATTTTTTTTGGGACTATACAACTACTCACGTGAATATTTATATCACAGATGACTTCAATTTAAAACAAGAGATTATATCAAATTTTGGGTTCTAGAAAACTAATCAAATAGCATAATGGGTGTTTTAGTATCACACCTGCTTCATATTTTGGATTAGATTAATTTATAAGTTTGTGCATTTTTCAATGCTTTTGAGATTTTGTATGTGATTAAGTAATGCTAACTTTTCTGCTCCATGTTTCAAGCAATATGTTATTGCTTTGCCGTTTCGTTAATAGCATAATTATGGTTATAAATTAAGCTTTTAGACTTTATTATAGTAAAGTATTCTTGGAGTAGAATTATCCTTATGCATTATATGTTTTGGTTTTGGGCTACCCAATATATTAACAATCACGATAATTTTACCAAAATAATCTCTATTATTTTAATCAATTTGGTTGTAATTACATTAAAGATTTTATGATATTGTTTATCTAAACTGTGTTCGACCTAAAGGTAGACACATTCAATATATTTCAGGTTAATTGTCAATAAACTACAATTATGACATGTTTATTTATTTTCAAAGTAAACTAATTGACACAATATATCGCCAAAGTGGTCTCTTTTGTGAAAATTAATTACAGAGAACTTAAATTTTATGGTTTGTGTTTATTAATGCGGATATTAATCGACCCAAAGGTAGGTTAATATTTAGTCAGATAAACACATGTTTGATATTAAATATGTGACAATTTTTAGGTTACATGTCATTAACAAGTCAATCCAAAGAGTGGCTTATTAATTGATATGATATATTGTCAATTCTTATTATCAAAATTTTATAGTTAATGTGTTTATTAATGTGGGTATTAGTCGACCCAAAGGTAGACTAGTATTTGGTCTAATAAACGGTCGAATAAACACATATGTGGTGATAAACATGTGACGATTTTTTGGTTCCATGTGATTAATAAGTCAATCCAAAGAGGGGCTTGTTAATTGACATGATTTATTGTCAATGTTTATCTCTAAAAGAAGGATATCTCTTGCAAGTTAGTATTACTGTCCAAAGACTTGATATTAATGTTGTGTTGATACCTTGTAAAGATGTCATAAATTGAAATTATTGATTACGGTTTATGGATTAATGAGCATAAAAGTAGATTTGGCTATATTCTCAAAACAAAATTTTGAATTATGGTATTATATCTGTTAACATTGATCACATTTATGATTGTTATTCAATGAGATTAACTTTAAGGAATGCAATGAGGACATTATATTAGTTCTCAATTGCATGGATATTGACCATTTATTTTGGATAGAGCAACATTCTTTGAGGATGTTGAGTTTGGGGGAGAAACAAGGTTAAAACATTGGCCTTAAGGATGAATCAATCTTGATTCCTATTAATGTTTTCGGTAGTATGCAGATTATGAATCAGTGATCAACAATGTTATTCAATCTCCTATTCATAATACACAAACTCAACAACCTCAACTTTGGATATCCTATACGTGGTACCACCTTTTTCATCAATTTATTATCTCTTTTGGTTTTGAGGTAAATACAATAGATGATTTTGTGTATCACAAATTAAGTGGGAGTAAATTTATATTTCTGGTCTTGGGTAGATATCTACGCAACTCAAGTTTGGATCATAAGAAAGCAACCAAATGGATTTTGATATATCTATATATAACAAAAGGCCATATGCTCAACTATAGGAAATTCAGATGTTTTGGAGATCAATTTTATTAAGACTATGATTTATTAGATGCCAAAATGGTTACTGATCCATATCATGATACTTTTACATTTTAGCATGATGAGCAATTTCATGGAATAGACTTTGGTAGCTTCTTCCATAATGGCAGCATAATTTGTAGCATGGAATATGGTTGCGGAAATTTGTCATGAGGCTATACATTATTGGTATTGAAAGACCACTAAAGTTGTGATAATAAGTCAGCCAGGTTATATTCCAATAACAGAAGTTCTATTAAGTCAAAGCATATTGACATCAAGTTTCCTTCTGTTAATACAATAGTGCAAAATGGAAATATATATAGCACATATGAACAAACTCCATAAAAGCAGATCCGCTCATAAAGGGATTACCTCCCTAGGTCTTTCATGAGTATACTACACATATTGGTGTGATATTTGGTTTTAGTGGGAGTTTTATGGTGCTTTATGTTTTGTTTAACAACAATTATGTTTTTCTGTACATAATTAAGAATTCAGTTAACTCCATTATTAGTTGCACTTATTTGAAGTTTGATTTCACTTCAATCTAAAGAGGAACTCATTGGAAATCTATTAAAATTTTAAAACCACACATCATGTTTAATCTATGTCGTTAGTTATATATGTATATGTGACCATTGATAGATTTAGTTACGTAAATTGTAACGAAGACCGCTTTGATCCTAAACATGTATGATTAGTGGACGAGATTGGTTAAGGGTACCAATACTATGATAACATTCATTAAAGCGCTTATACAGTTATATATACGTTTATGCATTCGTGGTCCAATGGGAGATTGTTGGATATTTTGGGACCACTAATAAATATATATAAATAATGTTATCATTAATTTTATATTATTATGGAAATTATATAAAATTGTTGATGGACCGATTTTATTAATAAATAAAGATATACACTTACCATATTTATCTTGTGGGTTGAGTTCCCGGTTTGACTCAAGATCTCCTGGATCCCTAATATCTCTCACATTCGGTTATATCTCCATCTATATAAATACGTGATAAGAAGCAGATTTACCATATATGAAAATACATACAAGAAATTGTTTTAGGGTTTGCTGTGGGATTTAGCGAGGGTTTTTGAGATCAACTGGAAAACCAAACCCTAGTTCTTCAGATCCGAATATCATAATGAAATCAGGTATGTAATCATTCTTTCACATTTAAAGTTTTCTTTTGACAGATTCAAGATTAAAGATCTATAATTATGCTTCCACGTTTTATGTTTTGGTTATGAAAATAACCAACATATTCGTCTTCATTGCTCATTTGCGAGTACTAAATTTTGAAGGGGGCCTTAATTTTTTTTACTTTTGTTGCGGGTCTCAAATCGACTTGGACGCCCTATTAAGGGCACCCAACTAATCATGGCACGACAAATTATAACAATTTATCAACCCAAAAATAGGATCAAATTTGACATTGAATAACCAACTAAACACATCAACTAATCACCAGTTTTCTAGAAATTTTCTAGGAAATTGTCGATGGAAAAGACAGTGTTTTTTTATAGTATACTTTGTTATGTATTGATATTTTAATGTCGCTATTAGTATCCGATGACACGAACATATACATAATGCAGCTAGATTCCAACATGTAAAAGATAATCTGTTCCAATATTTTGCTTGCTTGTGTCCGTTGACCAAAAAAAGGGAAGAGACAATATTAGGGTATTAGTTACCACTTACAAATGTCAAGATGCCATTATTTAAAATTTTTATACTTCAAATTATGTATTTTCTAAAACTTTTCCATAGCAAATCTTTTTAATAACAAGATCCATTTAGCTAATTAGTTACAATTAATTAATTGACTGTTAAATAAAATTATTTTATATCGTTAATAAACAAACTCTTTTTTTATTATTACTAATAAATAATATTTATTTATTTTAGTGTATTATCATATAACTTCATATGGAGTGATGATTTACCACGTGTTTTCGAGCTTTATAAAATTGAATCAAACAAAAAATGCATGGCCTTTGACAGGTTTACCGGAGAGGGAAGGGACTTATTGGAATTGAATATGCCGAAGACAACCTAGAAGAGGTCGTGAAGTTGCTGCTATGGTGAAGATTTCGACTGTTTTGTATGATGTGAGGTTGTCTACAACTACTGATACACGGAAATGGAGATGGGAGTAGGGATGTCAACGGGACCAATCGGGAGCGTAAATAGTTGTCCTCGCCCCGGCCCAAGGTCCCCCGTTTGCATAGCCCCCAGTCCGGCTTCCGGTTACCTCCATCGCCCCCGATAGGGATGAAGCTTATGTAGGGCCAGGAGGGGTTCTTCCCCCTCCCCCTCCTCCCGTTTTTTTTTCAAAACAAACCCGTAACTATTAGCATTTTTACATATTAAGCCTAAAACTATAAATTTTGACTTTAGGCCCCCCCCCCCCCCCCCCCCCAAATCAATACTTCAAGCTCCGTCACTGGCCCCCGGCCCCGCTCCCGTTCCCCCAGTTTATAGGCTTAAAATTCAATTTTTTTGCTAAAAAACTGCATTGTTTTAGGTTAAAAATATTATTTTAATAACTTCAAAAGCTTAAAGTATAATGTTTTAGAAACTAAAAAAAATTAAAAATCCAACATTACGAATCCAACATTACAAATCGACAATTCCAACAATCTTAAAAATATAAAATACGTCAAATCCAACATTACAAATATAAAATACTTACATGTCCAAAACTATATGATCAATTCACTACATCTTCAATATCCATTAATTGGAAACGGGAAAGTGAAACCTAACCTAAACCTAAAATTAGAAAATCTATTTTGTATATGTATTTTATATTAAATATATATTTTTTACATAAATATACAACCGAGACCCCGCAGGAGTACGAGACGGAAATACCGACTCCCAACATCGGTCCTGAAAATAAACGTGGTTTAATTCTGCCCACGCTCCCGATTTTTTAAAAAATTTAATCTCGTACAGTGGGGTCCCACGGGAGTTTTTGACATCCCTAGAGGGGAGGTATCGGTTTATTTTAGGAACAATCTTTCAGTTGTTTTTTGGCTAATAAAGTGCTGAATAATACTAATTTGAAGATCTTCAAATGGATTAGTTGGGAGCCCTTGAAAACAAATTGTTTTGTTTGAAGTATGTTTTTAAACCGAGTTCTAGTGGCAAGTAATCTCTCGGGCATTACTATATCTTCATCTCTATCCCTTTTTATAATTTGGTGGAGGAAGAAGTTGATCACGTTTTTTTTTTTCAATTGCCATTTTGCTAGTTGCATTTAAAGATGGTTTGGTTCTTGGACTAGTTTTCTTTTGTTGCATGTGGTCAATAGATATGAGGTCATAAATGTTTTAGGTGATTCGATGCATGGGAGGAAGAGACGTAAACTACGTTTAGGTGTTGTTTGTTTTTCTGAAATCAAAATGTCTGCAGTTTGCGGATCACATCTACAAGCATCTGCGGCAGAAGAGGTTGACCAACTGTTTGTAGTCTGCAATAAGAAGATTGTTTGTCTTTAACGTCTGCAGTTGCTGAAATAAAATGATTTTCAAATTTAATTTTATGTCATAAACATTAAAAATGCATTTTTAGCAAATAAATAAACTGCACAATGGCCTATTTTTTTTAGATTAAAATGAGGTGAAGACCTTTGAAGACAGTGGTCAATGTCTGCGCCAAAAAGACCTTGTGCAGACGGTATTTGATCTGTGCGCTTCCAAAAACAAACACTATGCGATGACATATATCTGAGCGTTATCTGTGCGGCACCAGATAAAAGTAGTTGTGCATATCTACACAAAAAAAAAAAAAAAAAAAAAAAAAAAAAAAAAAAAAAAACAATCACTTAGGTAGTGTTTGTTTTTTGTCTGCAGATCTGCACGGCCTCTTCTGTCTGCGTCGCGCAGACCACACGCAGACATTAGCCTTCGCAGACTGTTTGTTTTTTTAAAGACTGCAGACCTAAAAATGTCTGCACGCCCTCTTCTTGGCGCATATGTGGATCAAAGTTTTCTAACATCTTCAGACATCTTCTACCCTAAAAAACATATATATCTTAATTTTTTTCAAGTTTTTTTTAATTTATATTTTTTTTAACTTTATTAATGATAAACAATTTAAAAAAAATTAAAAAACTTAAAAAAAAACGTTTGACAATAGAAACATGATATTTTTGATAAATTTAAAATAAATATTTATTACAATAATAGTCGTTGAAGTTGTTTATATAAATATTTAAAAAAAAATCATAATATACTCTTATATTTTTTTGCCAAATTTTGTAAAATATTATTTAATACAGTATCGTCAATTTCTCGAGAAAATATTTATGGTACGTTTTTAATGGATTTAATTGAAAAATCGAAGTTTATTTCCATCAATTTATGTATCACATTCTTTGATCACTAATTATAATGTTTAGTTATAATTTTGCAACCAAAGTTATTGGTTTTTATCAAATATATACATTAATTCATATCATTTTTATTTTTATTTTCTATACAATAATAAATAAAAGTTGATATAGATTCGTTAATTATTTATAACAAAGTCAAAAAAATATTAAAAAATCACTTTGAAGTTTAAAAAAATCAGTTTATTTTAGTAGTCTGGAGATGTTAAAAAAACAAACAGTTTTTTTTTCCGGACTGCAGACGTTTGGTTCACCTCTTCTATTGTAAAGGTCTACAAATATGATCCGCAGACTGCAAATATTTTGCCTCAGAAAAAACAAACAACACCTTAGCCTTGGTTTACTGTGTTATTTGGTGTATTTGGAAAAGCTCAAAACTTATTGGTGTTCAATAAAAATAAATGCTCTTCCTTAAAAACGACGGATGACATTCAATTTGTGACGAATTAAGTTTCGTTCCAATTATACTTTTTTATGTTGGTTTAAGTTGTATATTTCTCCCTTAAATGCTTCTAATTTGGAATTTTCACTAGCTTCTTGCTAATCTTTAATGCATTCACCCTTCAAAAAAAAAAAAAAAAAAAAAAAAAAAAAAAAAAACTGTTTGTATCATACATATTTTATCCAACAATAAATTACCTATGATTATATTATAACATTTTCTTTTTTCTTTATTATATCCTTAATTCCTTATATGTTCAAATTATTTTTTAACAGCATGATTATGATTAAATTATCAATAACATGATAAATAATTGTTTGCCATGTAACTAAAAATTCATAAACAATAACAACTTTCTATATAATTTGCCTATGCGGTAGATGAGTAGTTCACTCCAAAACAAGCAGCTTTAGACTTTTTAAACCTGGTCAATGGTTTAGACTTTCTTTTTTTAAATTCAAACGGCTCGGCCGATCTTTGACCATACTTACACCTCTGACCGGCTCCACTCTTAAATTCCCCTGTACCACAAGGACTTGGTAAATGACAAAATTGTCCTTATTTTATCCTTTATATTGCGCTTTTGACATTTCCCATTCATCAACCAATGACCCTATTTTCATAATTGAACAATAAACATTACTTTCATTTTCTTGTCATAATTGGCTAGAGTACAAAGTCTTTATCCTACTATTCAAAGCATTGATTCACCTAGGTTAAAGAGAGGATGGGCTGGGGCACCACCAGCCAATTTTGAAAATTTGAACTTGATTTTATTTTCTAAATATATAATAAAAAAAATATATATTCAAATAATTTTGCCATTATAAAAAAAAAATAAGACAATAGTTAGTACCCATTTGTTGCACTTAATCTATTAAAAAAATCATAAATTATGCCATTACAGTTTCACATAGCAAAAAACAAGATTTTCTATCCGTCCGAAAATTATTATTCACAGACAAAAAACACACTGATTAAGAAAAACATTAATTATCAGTAATTTTATTAAATAAAATCAAAGTCTTACTCTTTTATTGCATTTAATTTCATGATAGTTTAAGTAATTATGAATGTTATATTAGTAAAAGGGATATGTATTTTAAGAAGTAAACTATTAATATGTGATGGAATGAATATCATTTTTAACATTCCCCTAAACCACTTAACTTAAGAATTATATATATATATATATATATATATATATATATATATATATATATATATATATATATATATATATATATATGTTTTTTACTTAGAATTTACATGTATTTGACTTTTTTATGGACCGTGATTTAAATGTTTGTCATTTTCACAAGTATTATACGTAAAACGGTGAAATCAAATAAGCAAAAATAATCCTTGAAAGTCATCAAGACAACTACACAAACCATATGTTTGGCAAATACCATTTTTTGTCTTATTTTATACTATTTAGAATATATAAACTATAAAACAAAAAACGAAGACGATACCAAAATTGTCAAAAATGTAATATTATAAATTAATAAAATATAAGGGGCCTTATGGTCATTTCAATATAAATAAAACAACAAAAGCTTAAAGTCGTATTTACTAGGGTAGGTGGTATCCACCTTGAAGTAGCCGTTAGGCCCGTTACAACTCATCCTTCTCTTCTCTGCTTTAACCTCCCACTCCCGCCCTCGGAGTTAACATGTTTATCGTCGGAGATTCTACCTCCGACCACCAGTGAGCAAATCAACGATGCCTCCGAGCATTGTAAGGTTGTGCAATATGAACGACGGACATGTCAACGTCAAGTCGCTGGAGCCTTTTTCCGTCTTGACTTCTCTGAAAAAGCGAAAACGTCCGCCGATGATTGAGATCCCTAATGTACTTCAGGTGATTGAATCCGCTGCTGAAAAATTCAGACCGAAGAGTTGTGAATCCAGATCTGACGTGTTTTCGTCTAGTGGATTCGGTGTTGGTGTTTGCTCCGTCAAAGGCAGGAAATTATGTATGGAAGATACTCATACGGTTGTTTCTTCTTCGAACACTGACAAGGTACATCGAAATTCCTAACGATTTTAGAGTTTTGTTGGTGAAATTATTCATGTAAATTAGTTCGTGTGTATTGATTTGCTGCTGAGATTTTTATGTACCTAAAAGAGTAGTTAGAGAATCGAGATCGATTTTTGATGTTCGATTAATTGTTTTTGTCGTTGTGAAACTAGGGTTTCTTCGGGGTTTATGATGGACATGGAGGCAGGAAGGCTGCGGATTTTGTAGCGCAGAACCTACACTCGAATATATTCGATATGTTAGAAAAATCCTCGGGGAATACAACAACAGAAGAAGTTGTTAAAGCTGCATTCATGAAAACAGATGATGAATTCCTGAAACAGGTTCGTGTTTTCATTTTGTATTGATGAACCTTGGATTAATCGTGTTTTGAGTTATGAACAGTAGTACGCGAACAAACCATAGATATTTCAAAATGCCTGAAAAACACTGCACTCGTAGGATGATTACTTGTTCTCAAATCAAACATCCTCGTTTCAAAAGTTAACAAGTCTCCATTTTCCGAGGTGGAATGGTGAATTCTATTCCAGTTCACATTACATCAATGGTGTTCTTCAACCATCGAACTTATCTTTCTTCACAAACTAACCATTTTAATGAAAATGCCAAAATCACACTCTAGTCCATGACTTTCGATAGCTTTCTTGCCCACGTGTCACAAGAATTCTACTACAAAGTGGCGTGCACAAACATGGCATTGTTTATCGTGACAAGAATGTCAAACATTTGCTTAACAACAATTTGACTAATTCTTATATATTCTACTATTCAACAAGTTTCTTAAGAGTTGTTTACATACATGTTTACTCATTCAACTATTCAAGATCTAGACTTAGTCATATCATGCTAACGACATAGTCCCATTCCCATACCCAATGGTAAATTTAACAATTCCCGCTATAATTGACCTCTTCTTTAAAAGAATAAAATTCCTAACAAAAATATCAAATACTAAACTGTATTTTATAACTATAAACATTTTTTTTCCCATTTTTTATGTAGGGATTAGAGAGTGGCTCTTGCTGTGTAACAGCCTTTATTGAAGGAAAAGAGCTTGTGGTTTCAAACTTAGGTGATTGTCGAGCTGTTCTTTCAAGAAAAGGAAAGGCTGAAGCTTTAACTAAAGATCATAGAGCATCACATGAGGATGAACGAAAAAGAATACAAGATAAGGTACACAATTGAATTAATTAGTATTTTTATTAAATAACAAAAAGATAATGTAATTGAGAGTTCAATTAAAATTGAAAGTATGTTGCTATTTTTTTGATTTAGGGTGGATATGTGGAGCTTCATCGTGGGACTTGGAGGGTTCATGGTGTACTTGCAGTGTCAAGGAGCATAGGTGATGCTCATTTGAAAGATTGGGTATTGGGTGAACCTGAAACGACGATTTTACCCCTAACGGATGATTTGGAGTATCTAATCTTGGCTTCTGATGGACTCTGGGATGAGGTATACAACACATTTTACTTATATTATTTTATAAATTTTAGACAAAATTACACAAATGGTTATTGTGGTTGGCAAAAAAATTACCACTACAAAGCACTCATAAAGAAAAATAAGGGCAAAATGGTCATTTTATCAACACTTAACGCCTCTTTTGTAACGGAGTTACTCATGAGGACCTCAGGGATTGCTCATGTTCAAAATTCTTCATAAGGACTTGTTGTGTTATTCTTTGCAAACCACAAGGACCATTTATGTAATTTTGTATATAGATATCTCCTAACTTATTATGTATTTATTTAAAGGGAAAATGTTAGAATAATTGACTGTAATATTAGTAAAAGCCACCATTAATGAAAGTCTTTTGTTTTTTCTTTTTCTTTTATGAAAAGCAATTTGAGATTTTCAAAAAAGCTGAATTAGAATCTTTTACCTTCAAATGCAAAACATGAACACAATCTTGGATTTGCTAACTTTCTATAAAAAGGAGTTTTTGCAGCATTTACCATTTATTTAATTTATATCTTTAATATTAAATCATTAGAATCACACTATTAAAAATTAAGTTACAGTAATTAAGATTTAAATTAAATAAAAACTATAGTAATTAAAAAATAAAATAAGATCTTTTTTATAAAGGAGCACATTTGTGTTCATTATTTTATATAAAATCACAAAACAATGTACTTTCTTTATAAAAGATATACATTTGTGTTCATTATTTTATATAAAATCACAAAACAATATACTTTCGTTTATAAAAGATATACTTAATATCTATGAATGAAAGTCTATGGTGGTGTATTTTATTAAAAATAAAACATAATATTTTTTTATATATTGATAAATATAAGTAAATGTCATAAATGTTATTATTATTTTCTTCACAAATAACTTATCTTACCTAAAACATTAAAAAAAAAAAAAAACGTTACAGTGCCTCAAATAAAGACAAAAGGTACAAAAGAGTTTGCTAGAACCAAAAATGTAAATTTTATAAAAGAAGGGGTGTAAATTGTAATTGTTAGGTAATTTAAAGTGCTTGAGTGAACCGTTTGAAAATAATTTGGGTTTTCAGGTCGGAAACCAAGAAGCTGTTGATATGGTGACACGTTGCATGAGGAATGTTTCATCAAAACCCAAGAAAGTTTATCGAGTGAAGCAAATAAAACAGAGAATTAATAATAATATTATTAATAATAAATGGAAAGAAACTGAAAATGAAAATGAAAATGAAAATGAAAACGAAAATGAGGAACCCAGTTTGAAGGTTAGACGTATATCACATGTTGACCAAGTCAACGGCATGATGCCATTGCCATGTGGCCTTGTAGATTCCTGCAAGGAGCTTTTGAACCTTGCTGTAAGTAGAGGTAGTTTAGATGATATAACAGTTATGATACTTGACCTCAAAGCTTTCAACTAACTATGTAGTTATAGTATGTACATTGTGCATTAAGAGATGTACCTTGTCGTTAGTTAGATTTCGCATTTTTTCCTCTCTATTCGTTACCCGTATATTTATAAATTGTATTAGGATTTCAATATTTTGTTGCATATGTTTGTCAAATGTATCAAAAACAACCATTTATTGTGAATCTCAATGTTAAAGAAAAAGATGTTATTTATTGTTGCCTAATAATTCCAATCTAAAACGACTTTGGAGCCATTGGGCTAAAATCTAGAACAATTTGATGATATATTTGATGATCTATATAATTATATATGATGCTCTTCGTAAACAAAGAAGAGTTGAAGATACAGTTGGGATTGAAATGTATTTAAGAGGGTTTTGACATTAAAGTCGTGAAAACTACAAAACATATACAGTTTTGAGGCTAAATGTCGTGAAAAGAGTGTTCTTGGAGAATTAGGGATATATGACCTAAAGATGCTAATTTATTCCAAAGTTCAAATATTAGAGTATAAATGCACATGTATGTATACAAACCCAAACACATTCCAACCATCGCCAAGCAAGGAAAAAAATATTGGCACGTTTTTTGAAGGACGTAATAGTTGGTAATAATAAGAGGGTGTATTGTAGGAAACATATGTTAGCGATTGGTGTATAATCATCATAAGCATTATTGTATAATCATCATAAGCATTAAGACATTAGAATTCTAAGATCGAACCAAAAACCATGGATCTATTTATAACAACATAAACCAATAATAATTCAACAAGGAAAGTAGAATTGTACAAAGCCTTGACAACAAATTATCGGGGCAAATAACCATAAATAGTTGCTCCATACTTGTCATCAAGCATTAACAAAATGTCTACTTAAATCATATACGTAAATAAAAATAAATAACAGTAGAAAATACATATAAAATATTAGTTATAGATACAAAATTGCAGACTTAAATTATGTCTTACAAACGACGTGATTTACCAAAGCTTGTAAAAGCGTAAAGTTTAACATTACCGACAAAGTCACGCCTTATGTTATTTAGAAATTTGCTCCATGCATAAAAAATAACAATTGATAAACAACGAGCTAAATCCAACCTTTCTTCCTACTTTTTTGAAGTCGACACCTATATATATATATATATATATATATATATATATATATATATATATATATATATATATATATATATATATATATATATTCAAAAGAAAGATTAGATATCTCAAAGTACTTTGATGTATTTTTAATAGTTTTTTTGGTAACTATGGTTTTTTTTAGGTTTATGCATTTTCTATATAAGTCAAAGTTGCGAATAATTTTTCTGAAATTAATTTCTAAAAACGATTAATTATTTGGGTCAATAATTTACTACAGTAAATAAATAGTGTGTTTGTTGAAAACTCGATTCAAAGTAGTCTTAAAGACTCTTGTACTCAACCCACATGGATATATATATATATATATATATATATATATATATATATATATATATATATATATATATATATATATATGGTTTAACAATAATTAAATATATGAATCGATTCATTTAATTCAGATTCATCCACAATAGCACAAAGATATAAAATACTTTAAATAGTAACCAAATTATAAGCCAACGAATAGTTTGTTTTAACAATTAGTTTTTTTTCCGGCGGACAATGATTAGTTTCAATTCAACAATTAGTTTGGTTTAGAAAACATATCATATTATAAATACGTTATCAGAAATTAGAGTTTACAGATTAATGTTTAGTGTCGAAGGGGAGGGGGTCGCTATGATATAGTTTTATTTTTAAAATATAATATGTTGTTTTTGGTTAAAACTAAAAATATGTGTTACTTCTGTTAACATAAATAATTACATTGGTGTTATGGGTTACAAATAAACATATGTTACTATTTGTTAAAATGACGCAAAAATATGATTATGTTTTAGGTTAAATGTGATAATTTTTTTTTGAGTTTAAAAAAGTATCTTTTATATATATATATATATATATATATATATATATATATATATATATATATATATATATATATATATATATATATATATATTGTATAAAAACAGCCTTTATTGAAGGAAAGGAGCATAGGTGATGCTCATATGAAAGAACGGGTATTGGGTGAACCTGAACCGATGATTTTACCCTGGACGAATGAGTTGGAGTATCTAATCTTGGCTTATGATGAAATCTGAGATAAGGTATTACTTATATTTTGTAGACAAAATTACACAAATACTTATTGTTGTTGGCAAAAAAAAATAACACTACAATGTCCTTATTAAGAAAAATAAGGGCAAAACTATAACATCTTAATTTCTAGGTATTTTCAAATTTGACTCGTGATTTGAGTTTAGTTTGCAAATTTAGTCCCAAATGGCATTTTTGTAATTTTTAGGCAAGGCTCGCATACATTGATCATACGTTTCGTATATTGGGCATATGTTTCGTACGCTGGGCGTGTGTGGCCAGGGTGCAAACCCTAAATTTTAGGGTTTGGACCATATTTAAGCATTATTATAGCTTTATACCCTTCCTTATCTTCAGCCTCCATCCCTCTCTCGAAACCCTAAAGTGTGTGAGTGTGTTTTGAAGCTTGGAGATCCATTTTAGTGCTCTTGGTGGTGAAGGAGGAACCTAGAATTTGTGGTGTTTCACTCAAGGCTTTGGATCTAGCAACTACACTCTCTTGTGTATCTTCTGGAGGTTTAAAGCTCCAAACTTGATGAATATTTCATTAAGATGTAGTTTAGCTTAAAGTTGGCACCTTTTTGTCCTAATTCTTGATCATCATGAGCATGGCATACTCCATGATCTTTGATTTGTTGTTTCAGATGTTTTAGGGTGTGTTAAGTCATTAAAATGTGATCTTGGACATTAGCTTCTTTCCATGCATGATCTAGGTTGTCTTAATGGGTCAAGAAGCTAGGATTTTTGATGTTAATGTCTTAATGGCCATGCAAAACTATAAACTTGTCAACTTCATGGTTAAGAACACCTTTTAAGTATAGATCTAGATGTTGGATGTAAGTGCTTAAGTATTAAGCACTTAATGGGCTGAGTGGGTGGCAGATGCGTACGCTGCACGTACGTGGTCAACCCTTCGTCGTTTGGTCAAGCATGCAGTATGCCCCGCGTACGTGTTAAGTACACCTAGCATACTCACCCAGTTAACCCGGTTGACTCGGATGACTTTGACTTAGATTTGGACCAAAGTTGACCTAGTGGTATTTTAGGTATTTTGATCTGTATTTTGAGTTTACTGATAGAGTTGATTTCGAAGCAGCGTATTGTTTTAGTTTCTCATCTGGATGTAAGGTGAGTTTTCTCACTATATCTACGGGTCAAAAGCACCAATGCCCACCCATTATAATGTTATGTAGAATGATAGTTGTTTTGTGACTTATACGTGTTTGCATGTTTGGGTTGAAATACACCTCGGGCCCACTATGACATGTTTAGGTTGAAATACACCACAAGGCAGGGCCCACTATGGTATATCAAGTTGAAATATACCCCAGGGCAGGACCCATTATGGCATGTTCAAGTTGAAATATACCCTAGGGTGGGGCTTACTATGGCATGTTCGGGTTGAAATATACCCCATGGTGGGCCCCATATTTGTTTATTAGGTTGATATATACCCCATATTTGTTTATTAGGTTGATACGTGCAAACATGGAGGAAATTGATGTTCATTCCAGATACAATATGTTTTAAAACCAAGATTTTTGAATTTGTAATCTTTCCATTCTTTTCACATAAAAGGTTAATGTCAACATTCTCATTTCAAAACAGATGGGCATCCGACTGTATTTTCCATAAGGTTAAACCATGATGGAAAATTTATTGATTTTACAGGAAGAAAGTATACCAGGGGAAAATTACATTATGTTGACTTACTTGATATTGACGCATTTTCGGTGCTTGGCATTGACGATATAATGGAAAAACAAGGGTATGTTGAACCTCACCTTGTATCGGAGAAGATGTACTATCATTTTCAAAGACCTTTATGTGATTTGGATTTTGGTCTTTTTGCTTTGGGTTCTAATGATGATGTTCGCCATTTGGCTCGATATGTTAGTCAACATAAGCAGATAGATGTGTACAGGAAGCATGGAGAAACCAAACTGCATACATACTCAATGTCCCCCAATCCATGTAAGGTGTGTATAATTGAAATTGATCAATATACTAATTGATCTAAACGATTGTTTTTGAATTGGCATGATACTACTGAACCTTAAATTGAAACCCAAGTTGAACCTCAAATTGAACCACAAGTTGTACTTGGGCAAGACAGTGTCACAAACCAAACCAATGCATTCGATCAAGACAATTTTATAGCTAATGTGGACATGAAAAGTGAACATGACCGTTTTGGAGCCAATACGGACATGGAAAGTGAACATGATATCAGCGGTGATGATGTGGATTATATTGTGGACAAATATAATATGATACATGATGTAGATGTTGATATCCATGATTTCCACATGAACATTGACCACAATGTTGAATGGGCTGGAGGTGCAGCTACAACAACCACCCCGGAAGCCTTACAAGAAGATGAAGAACTTTAAGTGCTTGATAATGATGTATTCTTGACTTATTCTTCATCAGATGAAGGAAATAAGGGTCAACATAGGAAAACTATCAAAGTTGTACGAATGGCACATGCTAATGAGAATGCCTATGTTAGTGACCCAATATATATATATATATATATATATATATATATATATATATATATATATCAGACTTTCAATACTTCAAAAGATTTCAAGGACTTGGTGAAACTACATGTAATAGAGATGAGAAGGGAATTGGAGTTGGATAAAAATAACAAAAATAGGGTGAGGATTATGTCTAGGGGAACCATATCAACTCTAAGTGGTATGGGAGTTAGTGGGGCCAGTTAAGAAATAGTCAATGAAGAGAATAAACACCCATGGACTGTTTAGATTAGCAAATAGAAACGTGACATTAAGTGGAGTGTTCAAAAATACATAAAGGAACTACGGTGTCTTCAAACAAGGGCATTCAAACAATGTGAATACCAGTTTCTAGCAATTGATATTCTACAATATGTCGAAACAAACCCCCATGTTCATGTTAGGGCTTTAAGGGAACAACTCCAACGTAAGTATAGGGTTGAAATATCTAAGATGAAAGCATTTAGGGAGCAAGAAGAAACTTTAAAAATTGTAAGGGGTGATTATGCTACTCAATACACCTTATTACGCGATTACTTGTTGGAGGTACAAAATCGTAACCCAGATACCACTATCATCGTTGATGTCGAGACTGAACCCAATCCAGACGTTGAGACAATAATCTTCAGGCGTGTGTATGTCTGTCTTGGTGCTTTGAAGAAGAGATTTGTATAAGGAAAATGAGACTTTCTAGGTCTTGATGGTGCCTTCATGAAAGGACCATATGCGGGTTAATTACTATCTGTTGTGGTAAATTATACATTCCTTATGTTTTGGTGCTTCCTATTTTTATATGTTGTGTATATTTCTCTCACAGGCTTTTGATGGTAATAATGGTGTATATCCTTTGGCATATGTTGTGGTAGAAACAGAGACCTTAGATTCATGGACATGGTTTTTAAGTCATTTAGGGGATGATTTAGGTTTAACAACCAACTCAAATTTCACGTTTATGACTGATAGACAAAGGTACTTTCAATTTCACTTGATGAAAGGAAATAAAGTCTCAAGAGCCTATAAAACAGTTACATCTACCAATTGTAACAATACAGGTCATAATGCAAGGACCTGCAAAGGGAAAAGACCAAATGATGGTAATGATGGTGGAAAGGCTAAAGGGAAAGAGAATGACAAAACAAAAGGGAATGACAAAGGCAAAACAAAGAGGCAATGGAAGGGAACAATCGGAATTAAAAGTTGGTTATCTTTTGGATTTCTTTTCATGTAATGTTAAGTACTTTTGATGTTTAGGTAATTTTTATGGTTATAGTGTGGTTGTAGTACACTGAACTTTTGGTAATTGTTATGGTTGTAGTACATTGATCTTTTGGTAATTGTTTTGGTACTTAAAATGTTTATGTAATTGATGATTAGGTACTTATCATGGTTGTAGGATGGATTTTAATGGTTATGTTATGTTATGTTATGCTACTTTTCACAGTTTTGTTTTAGTCATCTTGATGCTTCTGTTATGGTTGCGTTATAGGATGATAATAGCAACTTAGTATTAAATATGTATTACCCAAAACAATTATGCATCACAACAGAAAGTACACACCATAACACCGTTTTAATTGATCCAAAACAGTTTCATTACAAAAAACACGCATAGGTAGCAACGTACTCTACAACTTTCATTTAGACTCCGTCGGTTAATTTTGAATTTATTTTTAAAGTTATATTTTAACAGACTTAGATAGTTAAAATCCGTTAAAAGTTCGTACATTTGTCATCCGACGTCCGTTTTCATTTGTCTTTATATCATTGAGCTCCTATTAATGAGATCTTTGGTTCTCGTTTAGGTTGTTTGTAACACTCCAAACCAGGTATTACTGTGGAAGCCCTTGAAATTTCAATTATTGCATAGCAAGTCCCTTAAGTATGTTGGGCGTACTTCATGATTACGCTTAGCGTACCATGCATGGATGATAATGAAGAGCCAGCACGTACGCTCGACATACTAAGAGTACGCGGGGCGTACGTGACGGATGCTAAAACCCTAATTTTCTGGACTTGATACTTATTTAAACATTCTTAAGCCTCTTGGACCTAACCCTAGAAAGCCTCCATAGCCTTAATTCGTCCTTCCACACCGGAGATAGCTTGTGAGATCAGTTTTGAGCTTAAAGAGGGTATTTGTGGCCATTTTAGTGCCCATTCAAGAAGAAGGATTTGCTAAGCAAGCTTGGAGTGGCCTTGGACATTAAGGATCTGTATCTAGTTCACCTTGAAGAGCTTATGGAGGTATAAAGCTTTGATCTTGCCATCTTATTCATTAGATCTAGTTAGGGTTTTGTTTGGTCCCTTTTTGTGTTCTTGAACCACCTCTTGAGAGTTTGAGCAACTCCAACGCTTAGGGAGGATAGATCTGAAGTCCTCTGATTCATTCATAGCATAAAAATGAAGTCTTGATGGGTGTTTTGACCTCATGCATGGATTAAGAACCTTGGAAAGGTCTTAATGGGTTGTTGGGAGTATAGGGGACATGCAAAGGCATAAACTTGCAAACTTTATACCTTAAGACGTCTTAATGAGGTCAGATCTAAGGTTGGGACGTTAAAACATAGAGTATTAAGCACTTAATGGAAAAGGTGCTTAATCTGTTTGTACGTTGGGCGTAACCTAGAGTACACAACGCGTATAACTCAAGGACTAAGTATGTTGAGCGTACCAGGGTGGTACGCAAGGCGTACACACAACATACGAACTTATACTTGTTTTGGGCTTGTAAGCTTTTAGGCCTTAATTAGTTATTAGGCCTGATCGTGTTTTGGGGTTAGTGGGCTAGTTTATTTGTTTTGTGCCATGGATGTTATGGTTGGGTTTTATTGGGCCGTGAGGCCCATTAATGATTTTGGATATGGACTTTTGGCCCATTAACAAAGGAAGACTTTTGGGGCCATTATGAAAGGACTTGGGGGTTTGGGTTCTTCACTTAGATTGTGTTTGGTGCTAACCTTAAGTAATGTTATTATTGTTCAACACGAGTGGTTAGGGACTGTTAGGAGAGCAGCTTTTGGAATCTTCAGATAGAGGCGAGTCTCCTTACCATACCATTGGGTCGAAGGCACCAAGGTTAAACCATTTTGTAATGTTTGGCATACTTGTTGATTGTAGAGATATGTGGTATGATAGTCAGTTATGTTAGTGCTTGCTATCTATATGTGTTACTTGCTGGGGAGACCATGGGAGGATTCCATGGCACTTGGATGTATAACCTTGTGGGAGAGCCCATGGCTTTCCAACTAAAGATCATGGAGGGAGCCCATGACACTTAGGTGTAAGCCCTTGGTAGAAGCCCACAACATCATTGTATGTTTGTATGCATGGATTATGTGGTATATGTAGCTTTTATAGTTGACATGATATGTGTTTATGTGGATTATGTGTATGGTATGCTTTGCGGAATTCACTAAGCATTAGCTTAGAATTTGTTGATATGTTTCGGGTACAACTGAGCCTAAGGGCAAGGGCAAGGCTTGATGGCACGACGTGCACTCTCAGGCATTTGTTTTGATGGGACACTTTGATGTTTTGAAGAAAATGTTAATGTTATGAATTTTGAAAACAGTAATTAATGTTACTTCACAATTTATGGAAATGTTTGGTTAATTAAAAATGAAAAAAATGGTTTGAAATTTGGTTCATTACATTATTTTGACTAAAAATCGGTCGATCTAAAATTCGAATTCCGGGCTGCATATTGTTATGCTAACTCTTAGAAAAATCATAACTTCCTCAAACGAAGTCATATTTGGATGTTCTTTTTATGCACACTCTCAGTTTAACATATACTACAACTTTAGTTTAGATTGCTAAGGCTAAAAAGTATTCTATCGCAAACTCACTTTTTACGATTCCCGGTGTCGTGTCGGTTTAGTCGCAAAACTTTGACAGACCATTACTTCTTCGTTATAAGTCTGATTTCAACGTTCCTTATATTCCCGAAGTCATTGTACGACTACTTCAACTTTCTTCATAAATATTGAGCCTACCTATTATCTTATTTTTTATGCTTATTTTTATTATTATTTTATTACATCATTATAAATAAGTATGATACACACAAAATCACATAAATCACATAATATTCAAGTAATTTGTAACACTCTAAAAATTTCAAATAATTTAAACTTTTCAAAAACAACCCGGTTTCATAAAGTTATTACAAAAAGGTTTTCAATACAATTATTATCAGAGTCTTCCCAGAACTACATCATAAAACATAATCATGAGGAGCGGTACGATCACGCCTTTGCCTTGCCACAGTCTCCTGAAGAACCTGAAAAACATTAAACCACAACTGTAAGCCCGAAAGCTTAGTGAGATACCCCTAAAATACCAATCACATATACCATACACGTATAACATGCCATATCATAACAGAACACAGAACAGCCATGCACTTCGGGTCTACTGTGTGACTGGTCCGCCGCACCGGCCTTCAGTCCACCTGGTCCACCCTCCGAGTCTAGCCATATACATCGAGTCTATAGTGTGATTGGTCGGCTCGCACCGGGCCTTCAATCTACCTGGTCCACTCTCTAAGTCTACAATATGACTGGTCTGCCTGCACTGGGCCTTCAGTCGGCCTGGCCCACTCTCCGAGCCTCAGCACGTCTGGTCCGCCCTCTTGGGGCCTACAGCCTATCCGGACCGCTTGTTGGGCCTTCGGGATAACCGGTCTGCCCTGGGTATGTTGGCCTACAGCACAAAGCAGGACCCGCCTCAACCCAACCCCAGTCCAACCACCATGTGCATATAAACATACAATCATATAACAATTCACATCCAATCAAACCGATCTAGCAGATCACATATCATAACATACTCTAAACAGGATACCGACCTAACCGGTCACTAGCATCGCATCATCCTATATACCAGGATACCGACCTTAACCATATCTCTAACATATACCATCCTAACTACCAAGATGCAAACACAGCAAAGCAACAACATAACAACGATACCCGGATTATAATTCGATAAAGGGTCGGCCTTGGTGCCTTAGACCCTGTTGATATAGTGAGGATAATGTTATGCATCAACTTCGGTCCCATATGTTAGATAAGGGCAATATGGGAAAATCATTAAATAAAGATAATCTTATTAGTGCAGGGGCATTTTAGGCATTTTATATTAGTTAATTTGTTATGACAGATAGTATAAGAAGAGGGTAGTGGGCAGGGAGTGGAATATCAATCTTTTTGTGAAATCTGGAATTTATTCCTCTGGGAGATTGGCTATCTCGAATCAGCTAACCTATCCTTTTGTTCTTGATTCTGTTGAGTAATAGTTAAGGAATTGCATTCTGTTCTTTGCATTGTGTTGTTCTTGTTGTGTTACTCATTAAATTAAGTGAGTTCATAACAAATGGTATCAGAGCATTCATCTGGGATTAGGGCTGGAGATAAAGGAAGGAAGGAGGCTGGAGGAGCTCAACTCAAGAAGGATGAATCGCTTGAGACAGAATTAGGGTATTTGTATGCTCGAATGGAGAATCAAGGACATCAGATCCAACAGAACGCTGAATCGATGGCCTCTCTTCAGTTGAAGACGGACCAAAAGTTTAAAGAGGTCTTGAGTGCCATCGCCAAGAGCCGACCGGAAGAGCCCAATGGGAAGAAATCAGTGGTATCAACACCGGAAGTTGAAACAAGGAAGAGAGAAACTGTTTTGAAGGAAGGAGGGACCAACCGGAGGTTCCACAAACTTGAGATGCTCTTGTTTAATGGAACTAACGCAGAGGAGTGGATTTTTAATGTGGAAAGGTCATTCTACACGTATAAGGATGAAGAAATGATGAAGGTTGCTATGAGTTCTCTAGAAGGCGACACCTTACTTTTCTATGAATGGGAGCATCGGAGGTGGCCCATACGAGATTGGGAAGAGCTTAAAGAATTAATACGTCGGCGGTTCAAATCTTCTAATGACGCAGCGGAACATATTTTGGCGAATTCTCCGTTTGGATCGCTAGAATATTCCAACCATGACAGCAACAAGAATGCAGTTCCGATCCCAGGAGGTCCCAAGCTACCTTCCGAAGAGCGAGAGATGCCCTTGTTCGATGGTAATCAGTTGGACTGGATCCTAGAGGCTGAATGGCATTTTTCTTTTAAAGGATTGAGAGAAGAAGAGAAGCTTGAGGCTGCAGTAATGGCTCTTCAAGGCGATGCCCTATTGTGGTATGAATGGGAGCATCGAAGACGACCGATTAGAGATTGGCAAGAGATGAAGAACTTGATTCGTTGTAGATTCAGAACACCCACGTCAGCACTACCACCGTTCCGGGAACTGGAAGCAAGGAACAGGGACAAGAGAGATTCGCTTTTGAACCAGGAAGGAGCAGTTAGGGATCGTCGGAAGCTAGTAGCGTATTCTCAGGCCGCCACAGTAACAGAGCACAGACCTAGCATGACGGCTCCGTTAAACAAAGTAACGGAAGAGGGATACCCAGGTCATCGAAGAAATGGGCTGGAAAGCAAGGAAAGGGTCGAATTTGGCAAGTTGGGCCTACATGCTTAGGATCAGACTATTAAGGCGGATAAGAAGTTAGGCCTAGATGAAATTAAAATGACGGTAATTCAGGAAGTCTTGCAAATGCCGATGATTTCACCAGCACCGACCTTCTCGTCACCATTGATGGCCGCTTCTTCAAGCTTCGCCCCAACAGCTTTGGAGTCGATAGCATCAGTTTCTTCCAATTTCACCCCTAAAACCCTAGGGTTAAATATTGAACGTCTGTCTTCCACCAACTTCGCCACAGCCCTGAAGGCTAATTCCAATAACAACAGTAAATCGGTTCTCAGAGCTTGTTTTAGGCTAACACCAACAATAATACCCAAGCCTCCAAGGCTGTTTGTATGTGAAGAAAATCGTGTCAAGATGGACGTCACTATACCCCCTCATTCTAAATCCAGTTATAAGGAAATCATGAGGGAAGTGGGATACAACCATGACAAAATCTCATTGGTCCCAAGCTCTCAATTTGAAGATAACAACACCAATGAGAGGTCAACCAACCTTCATTGGTACAAAGGACCAACCCTTCTTGAAGCACTTGATCAGAGCAGGAAGCTTAAGAAACCACCGGACAAACCACTCCGTCCACCACTTCCAAAGGTCTACAAGGGTGTTGGTATTGGAACCGTACCAGTGGGACGTGTTGAGACTGGTGATGTAATGCCTCACTGGTGTACAAACGCTCTAACCACTGGATTTATTGCTGTAAAAGAAAATCAAATCAAGGAGGAATCAAGTATACCAAGCACTGAAGTTGAGAACAGACACAAGGATGTCAATGATCAATCAGGTAAGTCAAACTTCACTCATACCATGAGGAGAAATGGAACTGGATTTCAACAAGGGGTGGCTAGGGAGGCTGAGAAGGGGATTAGTGAGTCAGTGACATTTGGTAACAAAGGTGAGGGCAACTTAGACATGAGTACATTTCATGGAAAAGAAGAAAAAAATTATCAAGGCATGTCTTGGTTTACACCTCCAAATGATGCCCGTGCAAAAAGTGAACATTGTTATATTTCAAAAAGAATGATGCAAACATGGAATGGGCACACAAAGGGGGTTTTAGCCATTAGGTTCCTACTTGATAACAACCATATGCTTTTGTTGGGTGGAATGGATACCAAGGTCAAGATTTGGGAAAATTTTAATTCAGACAAGTATGAGGAATTAATGGAGGTTGATGTTATTGATCCCATGAAGATGGTGATATCTTACTGGGAGTATGTGGCAGAGACGTCCCTCATATCAGATTTAGTAGAGCAAGTGAGTGGGACATATGTAGGAATAGGAATTGCTGATCATGGTAAGGCACAAGGCAAGACAAAAAGGTCACCAAGAGGCGTTTGGATGTTACACCATTTCTATCCACCTTGAGGACAAGGTGGTTCTTTTAGGGTGGGGTATTGTTATGCATCAACTTCGGTCCCATATGTTAGATAAGGGCAATATGGGAAAATCATTAAATAAAGATAATCTTATTAGTGCAGGGGCATTTTAGGCATTTTATATTAGTTAATTTGTTATGACAGATAGTATAAGAAGAGGGTAGTGGGCAGGGAGTGGGATATCAATCTTTTTGTGAAATCTGGAATTTATTCCTCTGGGAGATTGGCTATCTCGAATCAGCTAACCTATCCTTTTGTTCTTGATTCTGTTGAGTAATAGTTAAGGAATTGCATTCTGTTCTTTACATTGTGTTGTTCTTGTTGTGTTACTCATTAAATTAAGTGAGTTCATAACAGATAACTCACCTCGCAACTGCCGACTGAAAAGATAAGACCGAGATGCTCTGACCACTGACACGATCTCCACCACTGGCCAACACCAACACTGAACTCAAACAAAATGCCAACAATTACCAAAATGCCCCTGGAAGTCAATTGGTGAAAGTCAAAGTCAAAGTCAACCTCCTGACTGACTCTACTTGCCGAGTCAACCCGATGACTCGTCGAGTCCCCATGCTCAGAATTTCCCCAAACCGCAACTCAACTCGCTGAGTCACCCCGAGACTCGTCGAGTCCAATAACTCTAAGTCCCCTCGCACTCAACTCATCAAGTCCTCCCTTGGCTCATCGATTCACGGCTTAACCAGAAGAAGGTTAGGACCTCACGACCAGACTCGCCGAGTCCAAGGCTATCTTCAACCAACTCGCCGAGTTGTTCTTCCAACTCGTCGAGTTCATGACCACCTTCAAGCAACTCGCCGAGTATACCCTTGTGACTCACCGAGTATCCCTAGATCTTAATCCATACAGAAGCTTTCCAGGCCATGCAGATGATCCAAACCATAGATCTACCCTTCCACAACCCATCCATCACGTAAAGTGGCAAACTTTACGTGAATCCAAAGATATCTAAGTATATAACACTCTAGGGTTAGGGTTTGGGACAAGATGGATTCACCAATCACTCAAGAACAGGGACTTTAATGCACTCTAGATCTTCTCCATTCCAGATCTTAGGTAGCAACCCCAGATCTAGCCTCCAAACTCGAAATGTCACAAGCTATTCTTTCCAATTACCCCAAAATGATGAATCTAGATGAATAACAACCCAAGCAACGAAATAATACCTCAAAAGGAAGCTCCAACAGAAGAGAAATCCGAATCCTAGCAAATCCCCTTGCTTCAAGCCTCTTAACTCTCCAAGATCTCCTCCAAAATCCTTTCTCCAAGGTTCATATGCTCTCAAATCACTCACAAACGCGCATTAGGGTTTTCTGGTCTTTAGAAGAGGGTAAAGAGGCCGGGGAGAGGGTATAATGTCCTTTATATAGGGCTCATTCTCTGAAATTAGGGTTTTCTCCACACAGCATCAACTCGCCGAGTCCAGCCACCGACTCGCCGAGTTGGCCACTTAACACGCAACTAGAATCGCGACCCTACTCGCCGAGTCTACCCATGGACTCACCGAGTTGCTCTTTCACATTTATACTTTGAACCCTGAACTTGCACTCCTGAACTCGGGATGTTACATAATTCCTCTTCATTACTTCAAAATAGGTTACAGTTGTTAACCCTAACTATTACATCATTATGATAGTGCTTAGCTAGAAACACAAGCGTTACAGCCATAACTTTCTCGATACAACTTCGAATCCGACCATCCTTATATCCATGAAAAGGTATCGAGAAACACTACACTTTTATCAAATCATACTTGTCATAAAGATCCCCAAACGGAAATACAATTTCCATAAAATCCCGCTGCCATTTTACCAAAATACCCATTAGCTCCAATATCCATGTAGCGCTCGAGATTTATAAGGTATTAAATTTGTATTTATTTAAGCAAAATAATTTTATGAGTTCGGATTTGGGCCTTTGGGCCTTCATTACAAGGCTGATGACGGACGAATGCGATGCGCAACCCCCATGTACGCCCAACGTAATCAAGGATACAAGACGCGGGCTTAATCGTGTACGCCCAGCGTACCAAATGGTACGCGCAACGTACGCGCGCAGTGTATTAAACCCTAATTTTGGGGACTTATCCCTATATAAAGGATGTTATGACCTTGGACCATCCTCCCTACCTCCCTTAAGCAGTCATCTCGAAAACCCTAGCCTACTTTTGTGTGTTCTTAGCCATTGGAGAGCATTTGGTGTAGTTTTGGGGGCATTGGAAGAAAAAGGAACTTGAAGAAGGAGTAAGGATCCACCAAGAGCTTGTAGATCTAGAAGAGTAGCACAATTTCTGACTTAGTTGAGGTATCAAGTTCCAACCTTGGCCATTATCTTCTTAGATTTGTTGTTAGGAGTGTTTAAAGTTACTTTTGGACTCCATTGTTGACAGTTCTTGCATCTTAACGACTTTAGACCATAATACCCGTCCTTTTGGGCTCCTAGAGGCACTAGGAGTCATAAAAATTGGATCTTGATGGTTAAGAAACAACCGTGCAAGGGTTATTGAGTTTTGGGGCTAGTTAAATGGACCAAAGTCATGTTTTGACTGCAGCCTTGCATGCATGCACATAAAGTTCGTGACTTTATGGTTTAAGATGTCTTAAAAGGCCTAGATCTACAGTTTGGACGAAAAAGCTTATCGGATTAAGTCAAAAATTAATCTTTTAGGGAACTGGCCAGTACGCTGGGCGTACTCCCCGTTACACGCCGCGTATTGGGTCAAATCCCCAATCTCTAGTCAAGGCAGCGTACGCTGGGCGTACATGCCCGTTACGCCATGTATACGCCTGCAGTTCGAGAACTAATGGACTTTTGGGCCTAAAGGAAATGGGCCTGGACTTTTGGGCCTCATGGCCCACTGTGAAGCATGATTTCGGACTTGAGGACTTAGGACTCGAGTATTGGGCCTTCTTGGGCCAAGTTGGACCCTTGAGAATTATTATGTTGGACTTGGATATTTTGGGCCCATTTAGGGAATAAAGCCTAATTCGGTAAATGGTCAGTTAGTGGGCCCTTAGGGAATCCTTAAAGGAGCCACAGGAGAGTTAGGCTTAATAAGTTAGATTTGGGACTTCGGTATGTCCAGTTGGGTCAAAGGGGTAAAATGGTTATTTTACCTTAAGATTAGTCATCAGCTTCTGATTAAGTGTCTTTATGGAAATTATAGCCGAAGAGTCGCCGGAGCAGCAGCAGACAGAGATTTCTCACCCAGTTTATCAGTAGTCACTTGTACGAGGTGAGTTACCTTCCAGTAGCGGCTGGTCTCCAGCCACAATGCCGGCCCACCAGTAGGAGTTGTATGTTAGATGATTGTCTTTGTGATATTCATTTAGGTTTTCTACTACCTGATATGTTTATGTGCTAGTATGTTATGATGTTATGTGATAGTAGCAGTAGGGGAGATAGTTCCCAAGATTACCGGTCGATAGGGCCGAAAATGGATTATGATTATGTGATATATGTTATGTGGTAGTAGTAGAGGGGTGAAATAGTCCTCGATGCCGATCGAAAGGATCGAAGGGGAGTCCAACACCCAAATATGCTAGACAATATCCGGTCGAAAGGACCGAAGGGGAGGCCAACACCTAGATATGATAGGCAATGTCCGGTCGAAAGGACCGAAGGGGTAGGTCGAGCACCCAGATATGTCTGGAAGTATTTATGTTTTATGTTTGTATGGTATGTAGTAAGATGGGGGAACTCACTAAGCTTCGTGCTTATAGTTTTCAGTTTTGTTTCAGGTACCTCTTCAGTGAAGGGGAAGGAGTCGGCGCCGTAGCTGCACATCACATGCACATCAGATTTCCGCATTATTGATTCATGGGATTATACTATGATTTTACTACTATTGGTGTTTTGATTTGGAACATGCTTTGAATGATTCATGGTTCGTTGTGATATTAACAAGATATTCTGTAACTGTTTTATAAAGCAATTAATTAAAAATGAAATTTTGGACTCGAAATTTGGGACGTTACAATCCAAATCTGAACGCCCGAAATATCTACATTTAATTACCCATGCCCAAATCGGTAACAATTCAGAACTGGGCGTTACAATTTAGGTGGGGGCGCATCTATTTCCGCCCCCATTTGGTCCCGTTGACATCCATATGCAAGGTTGATGGAGATGGTTCCAAGATGTAGATGATGATGAGTGAAATGAAAATCAATCTTAAGGGAAGTAGACTTATTAAGGTAATTAACTTTTCGGTTTTTTAATATCTAGGTAACTATCTTTTTTTGTACACTTCTAGGTAACAAACTTTTTGGAAGTGTTCACATATGATTATTATGAACGGCTGTAGCAGGTTAAATCCGGTCATATGTAAACACTTCTACAAAACTTCGTTACCTAGATGCGTACAAAAAAAAGGTAGTTACCCAGTTGTGAACAAACTAAAAAGGTAAGAGTAAATTACACGAATGGTCCCTGTGGTTTGGTTAATTTGTGTGTTTGGTCGTTAACTTCTTTTTTAACTTAGATGATACATATTGTTCATTTTGTTTGTGCGTTTGGTCTTGTCTTACCTCAAAAGACTATTATGTCATTTTTAATTTTTTTTTATTTATGTATTTATTTTGTATATATTTAAAAATTAATAGACCCTACATAATAACTAAATTAAAAAGGTAATTAGCTTTTCAGTTTGTCCGCATATGGATAACTATAGGTAACGAACTTTTTGGAAGTGTTCATATATGACCATTATGACTGAATGTAACCTGTTATAGTTGGTCATAATGATTATACGTGAACATTTCCAATAACTCCGTTACCTAGATATGTAAAAAAAAGATAGTTACCTAGATGTGGACAAACTGAAAAGTTAATTGCTTAATAAGTCTATTTCCTCAATCTTAATATGTTTTGTCCGCTCATGAAAAAAACATAATTTTTCGCAATATATATCGCACTGTTATTGTCTCAATGATTGTGGAACAATAATAGTACTAAAGTAGTGATATGCAATGGTGGATATAAAGATGAGTACAAATGAGTTTTTTCATCGTGTAGCGGTGTCGGTTTGGTGGTGGTATCAAAACGTCATAGCAACGAAATAACTGCAAAACCATAGTGGTTCTAAAGCGGTCGCGTCAACCTAGGGTTTCAATGGAGTTTTGTCATATTCGATTAATAAATCTCTTCACATATATTCAAATCAATACAAAAGTTATAAGTAATATGCTAACATGGTTGAACAAATTTATTAGGTACTTCACAAAGATGTTATATGCTAACATGTTTAAACAAATTTACTAGGTACTTGACAAAGATGCGACCATTACATGTCAAAATAGTTATGGTCAAAATATCTTAAATAATTTTATTAGGAAGGAACGAGTCATTCCCTCCCAACCCACTGAACCAACTGTCACATCATTTTTCCTCTTTTATTTTTCTTCATCTTTCTGAACCCACAACACACAGAAACCCTATCTTTTGAACCCACTCAATTAAAAAAATACAAAACAATCAAATGTAAAATCTTGATTTGCAAATTCACGCTTCAACGAGTGGGTTGATTGGTTTCACTAACCCACATCATCATCTCACTCTACTTTTTCTTTCTTATTTTATCTTGTACCATGTGTTTTAAAACTTGTACCTTAGTTGTTTTGTATTTTTTTTTAATTGAGTGGGTTCAAAAAAATAGGATTTCCATGTGTTGTGGGTTGCGAAAGATGAAGAAAAAGAAGAGATAAAAATTGATGTGACAGTGGGTTCGATGAGTTGGGAGGGAACGACTCCCTACTCCCTTAAAGAATACCTATCTTTTAGTTTATCTTTCCCATCAACATCAAAAGCTAATATGTAAAATATTTATAATGTTTGATTATTGGTGTTGTGTTGGCAAATCCCCCTCCCCTTTGATGTGGCAACTTGACCTCTAAGTAAGGACATGAATGTTCATCCCAATCAAATACCACAATCATGAAAAGCACCAAAACTGAAACCTAAAGCTGAACCGTTGAAGGAACATCTTTCCACTGTTTTTCATTGTTAAAACAAGCACCCTATTCAAGTTTTTTTTTCTTATTCTTACTAAACCACACTCAAAACTTTCTATTTGACTTTTCACTAAAACCATTACGCCTCCACATACATAATGACACATATTAACATTCCAAAAATTTGTTACAAAAACATCACAACTAACAACACGCCACCTTTAATGTAGCCTTTGCATGAATTAAAGATTTCATATTCCAAAACCAAACCAAATTACCCAACTATTTTTTAATTGGTTCATGTGAATTCAATTTGATGGTTCGAGTCTTTGAGAATTGTAGTTATTATTAGTAGAATACAAGTGGGTTTGTGTTTTCTCTTATCTATGAGCATGACAAGCCATGTTTAAGGGAACAGGTGGATCAGAGAATGTCCCATTAGCAATTTGATCGTACATCCATTTATTAGCTGCCTCGGTGTAGTGAATCCCATCCCAAAGGATTCTCAACGAAGGATTTTCACACGATTTTGCAATCAATAATTCTTCGCCTTTTATCATTTTCGTGGCCCCACACCTCCTTGCGTTGTTGAAGTTGTACTTTCCTCCGTGCCCACAACACACCAAAAACGGATCACCAAATCCTGTCATCTTCTACGCGTATAAGTTAGCTTATTTTTTTGAGTTTATTGCAATTTAGTATTTGATGAAAACACAAAATTAGCTTATAAACTAGTTTTTTATAGGCTGTTTGAGATAGTTTATTAATAAGTTAGCTTATAAACTCAAAAAAGTTAAATTTATAATGATATTGTTTTGTGTTTTTTGGTTTTTTTCATGAAAAAAAAAACCAAACTACCCCAAAACAACATTGTTTTGGGGTTTTGGGTCTGTTTGGTTTCTGTATAAAAAAGAGTAAATTACCCGAATGGTCCCTATGGTTTGTGGTAATTTGCGCGTTTGGTCCCTAACTTATTTTTTTAACTCGGAAGGTTCCTACTGTTTGTTTTTGTTACGCACTTGATCCCTGTTTTACCTAAAAATACTATTATTTAAATAGAGAAAAATATTGAGGTAGGTAAGATAAGATGAGAGGGGTGGAGTTTCGGGTGTGTTTATTTAAATAAATAAATATATCAAGGGAAAAATAGTCATTTTAGGTAAGACAGGAACCAAGCGCGTAACAAAAACAAACAGTAGGGACCTTCCGAGTTAAAAAAATAAGTTAGGGACCAAACGTGCAAATTACCCCAAACCATAGGGACCATTCGTGTAATTTACTCTATAAAAAACCAGACAGACCCTAAACAGATAGTTTTTTTTTTCTTCTAAAATTCATAAGGAAAAACGATGTTACCAAGTTTTTTTGCTTGTACAACGAGTGAATAC